>NW_027150960.1:140761-740761 GCF_018691715.1 Phytophthora cinnamomi
CACCGTGAGTTGAAGACGTACTCGAGCGTGGAGGTTGGAGCACTGTTAAAGGAGGAGGAAGCGGTGTTAAAGTTCGAGGGCTTTCAAAAATGAGTAAAGCCTCAGGCGTTCCGTTTACGAACGCGACCCTGTTCGCCTTTCGTTAATTTCGCTCTGTTTTCATGCTATGATGATCGTAGCCATATTTCGTTGCAATAAGCGTTACTGTTTGCATGTTCTCACATTTCCGAACGTCTTGCTGGAGACGTTCCGGAAATGGTGAGGGCGTACGGAGAGCAGTACGCGCTGGTACAGCGGAGAGTAATACGAGCGCTGCGATCATCGCTAGCGCCTGAACCCTCACGTGCTAAGAACTTAGCACGGAGCTCTTTGAGACTCCGGCACACGGAACGACGTGTACCCGTTCAGGTCGCGGTCGCCGCGACCGCGCCTGAAGCACCCGTGCACTGAAAGCCCTCGGCACAGCGCACGGCACATTTGCTCTCCCTCAGCAGCAACATGAAGTTGTCTAGCTTTCCACGCTTCGAGTAAGTCTCGAAGCGATCACGCGCTTGCTTAATCCGATCACGGTAAGCACTCGGCCTCTTGTTGAAGTTTTCAACAAAGGCGTTCAACTTTGACAAAGTGCCTCGCCATTCGGGCACTTTGCTGCGAGAAGATGTCTTCTTGCTTTGAAACCATCGGAGCTCATGAAAGAGTTCGATGTAGTACGCGCCTTGATGCGTTTCATCAAAGTAGCTCTGGCAGCCACAGCATCATCTTTGATGGCGCTGTGATACGTACAGCGGTACTCATTCGAGGTACCGAGTTCCATACCGGTCCGTAATCTCAGACGCGGACGGCATCCATGATCGGCGCTGCAGGCGCAGCGCGGAGAGCCTTGAGTTTAAATCACGCGCTGCAGCAGCAGCGCGGAGCAATTGAGAGCCCCAGCGGAAGCGAGTAACGCTCAGCTCGAACGCTTCGAACTCGAACCATCCGATTCGTCCCTTCACGCGGGCGAACGTTCTTAGCGTGGGGTCAACACGCTCGACACTGAGTCTTTGCGCTTTGAGGGCGAGTCCTCCTCGCCTTCGATATCTTCATCGTCGTCGTCGAAGTCGACGACGTCGCCATACTTCGCCTTCTGGCGTTCGAAGTAGTCGTCGATGGAGAGATGACTCTCCACCGCTTTCGGGTTCTTCTTCTCCTGAGGCGTGCTCATCGTTGAATGAGCGCGGATTTCTTCTCCAAACGCGGAGAATTGACGAATGGTCAATTCCAAAAGATTGACATGCGGAGACCCCGCGCGTCTAACCTTAAGGGGATGGTGTAACGGGTTACACGCAAGTGGCTACAAGTTATAGCTTTTAACAGATAAGATATCTGTTAAAGTCTTAGATATTTCCTCACATTGGTGTATGACACACCAATGGATACATTGAAGTGGGCCACACAATGAGTGGTCCACACCCAAAGATCCTATTGAGAAGCAGCATCTTTCTACTCAATCAGAGACATGCATATTAGCGGGCTCTGACAGCCAGCCGCTGTCAACCCCTTTCATAGATGATAAACAGCTTTTAGCAGATTTTAGAAGAAGATCAATTTATAAACAATATACAGTTCTCATTTTACCTTAAACTAGCTACTTGAGTCTTATTCAGTTAAATTATATTTTGTATTCAAATATAATTAACCTAAGTAATTACTTCATATACTTACGCTTCTCATACGCGTAGCGCGACGTAAAGCCAAAGCAGAGTCAAGTTAGGCCCACTAGAGATGCCGTCCACGTCCGAGATCTCGGACGTATGGAACTCGGTACCTCCGAATGAGGTACGCTGTATGCATGCAGCGCCATCAAAGATGAGCTGTGGTGCCGAGCTGCACTTTGATGGGAAACGCATCAAAGGCGCGATTACTAATCGACTCTTTCATGAGCTCCGATGGTTTCAAAGCAAGAAGATATCTTCTCGCAAGTGCCCGAATGGCAGGCACTTGTCAAAGTTGGAACGCCTTTGTTGAAAACTTCAACAAGACCGAGTGCTTACCGTGATCGGATTAAGCAGCAGCGTGATCGCTTCGAGACGTACTCGAAGCGTGGAAAGTGGAGATACACTGCTGAGGAGGCAAATGTGCCGTGCGCTGTGCCCAGGGTTTCTTTGCACGAAGTTTCCAGGCGCGGTCCGCTTGAGCGACGCGACCTGAACGGGTACACGTCGTTCCGTGTGCCGAGAGTCTCAAGAGCTCCGTGCTAAGTTCTTAGCACGTGAGGGTCTGGCGCTAGCGATGATCGCAGCGCTCGTATTATCTGCTGTACCAGCGCGTACTCTTCCGTACGCCCTCACCATTTCCGGAACGTCCTCCAGCAAGACGTTCCGCGGCTCCTGTATCTCGGTGGGGAGGAAATCTTCCACGAAAATACGAAACGAGCCCTTGAGGGTCTCTTTCGGGAACTATGGTCAACAATCCGCCAACAATCCAGCGGGTGAGCCGCGGGCGTCACGGATCGGCGGTGGCGGGGTGGGAACACGCCCCGGATGATCAGCCCCGGGCTGATGAGTATGCGCCTCTCCACGACCGGGTGACCGCGTGGAGCGTTTTAGGGCGCTGAGTTCGCCGCCCTGAAGCAGGAGCTGGGAACCAGAAGGCCCAGGCGCGGCGGTCTCGCAGACCGCCTCGAATATCCAGGTCGGGCTGGGGACCCAGATGAAGGTTGCTCCAGCGTCCGCGCGCTGAGGAGAGGCTGCTCGTCGCCGAGGCCAAGGCTTCCGCTTCTGCCTCGGCTCCTGCCGAGGTTCGTCAGCCGAGCCAGATGGCTCGTGCTGCAGGTATGGTTCAGCCGTCCGACGTAAAAGGTCGGATGGAGGCGCATGCTAGACGGTATGTCTAGCGTGTATGCGTTGCCGTGCGTGCCCACAGTGAACGGCCCGATGAAGCGCGGAGCGTTGCTTGCCCGAAATTCGAAACTGCATGTTTAGGCAGGTTTTGCGTAGCTAACAAGACCAATGAACTAACTTTGAATTCATTTGTGTTGCCTCTGCCCACATTGTCTGCGTTCAGTTTCTGTTGATCAACAAAAGCTGCTATTGCATCTGGGACAAACCGAAGTACGGCTTGTCTTTTGGTGATGAAGTTGATTGCATCCGAGCTGAAGTCATTCAGCTCGCTCTCCGCTAGAGGTCCGGCCTCTGCGTGGTTCTTTGCGGTGTCTGCCCCTGCGCAGACCCGTGGTCGTTGTCCTTGTTGGAGGAGTCTGCGCCCGCGCAGACTCAGTGGTTTGTCCATTGTGCAGCTGACACTGTGCAAGTGTCAGGGTTTTCGCGGCTGCTGTATTGCAGTCGTAGATCCTCCCCACTTAAAGGGAGCCATCACCCGAGTAAACTCGGTAGACGTGGATACCGCATGGCATTCATAGAACGGTGTATGCCCGGTCGAGGCATGCACTGAGTTATTGATGGCAAACTCTGCATCGATAAGCACTCGCTCCAGTATTGGAACGAGTGAGCGTAGCTCTTAAATTCACGAGCACGCGATTCACGCGCTCGGTTTGATCGTCCGTCTGCGGATGAACCGCAGTCGACATTGAAAATTGGCTCCCAAGAAGTGTAAACACTTCTAGCCACAGGTGCGCTATGAAGCGCGGGTCTCTGTCCGACACGATGTCGGACGGCATGCCATGGTGTTTGAACACCATGTCGTCGAACAGACGGGCCCACCTGGTCACCTCTGTGCACGCAGCAAGATGTACCATCTTGCTGAAGCGGTCGACGAAGACCACAACACCGGTGTTCCTCCGCCATCCGGGAAGACCAAAGATGAAGTCCAAAGACATGGACTTCCAACACCTGACGGAGTCGGTAGTGATTGTAAAGGAGCCTGCGCGAATGGTGCAGGCTTTAAGCGTTGGCATACCTCGCAAGCACGGATGTACTTGCGCACCCACTTATGCTGGTGGTGCCAGTAGAAGTCGCGCGTGAGAAGGACGTATATCCTCTCACGTCCGAGATGTCCCGCGGTCGGGTCATCATGATAATCGTACATGATCCTGAGTCGCAGGTCATGGTCATTTGGCACGACAACGCGATCCGCGTTGTCGTCGCGTGCATTAAAGCAGTAGTCCGTCGTGCACACGAAAGCGGTGTGCACGCGCTCGAAGGTGCTTGGGCAGCTTCTGACGGGACTTGTCAGAAGGCGCTGTGCCATAGGCCAGCAAGAGCTTCGCGTCCGCGTCGTGCGTGTAGGCGGCCTTCACATTATCCAACAGAGACGAGTGGGTTTGCGATCGTCGCATGCGTCAATGGCATTGACGTCAGCAGCTTCTGCTATCCGGCCGACGTGATAACGCGTCGGCTACATTCAATCTTCCGGGTTTGTACTGACCCGGAAGTTATATTCTGCAAAGAATGAGAGCCATCTCGCCATTCTTTGTGATATGTGTGGACTTCACTGCGGTGCGCAGTGATGGATGGTCGGTGTAGACCACAAACGGTCTACTTCCGCAACAATAAACCGTGGAACACCGCGAGTCCTGCAGGAATTCTCCAGCCGTTCGCAATTCACGCGTAATGACGATTACACAATCACGGCCCTCGTGATCGTGCGATCAATGCGCATCCGATCGCGAAGTCGGATGCGTCACACACAACGTGGAATGGACGATCTTTCAGCCACTGCCAAGATCGGCGCCTCAGTAAGCCCCGCTTGACTGCATCGAATGCCTTTGGCATCGGTGTCCACTTCCACACAGCTTCTTTCTTAAGAAGTTGGACAGCGGGCGATCTTGCCCGCTTAATCCTCCACGCTTGCACAAGTACGTTAAGCCAGAACTACCTGTTCCTTGAAACTTGAAGGTGTTGGCCATTCATTTATCACTCTGACCTTTTTCCGGGCCAGGGCGAACACCATTTTTCCCTACGAGACACCCGAGGACGGGTATCTCGCTTGCCCCGAAGATACACTTCTTCAGGTTCGCGTAGAGCTTATGCTTTCGCATAAGCTCAAGTAGCTTCCGGAGATGCACCCTGTGTATCTCTACGTCGGTCTTCCCGTCCACAGCGCGGCTGTGGATGAACACATCATCGAAGTAGCTCGGCGCGAAGTCGCGCACCGAGCGCAACAAGTGCGTCGCGCACCTATTGAAGGTCGCAGGGGCGTTCTTACGCCTCTGTGGCATTACTAGCCATTCCCAGAGCATGCCGCTTGGCGTGCTCACTGCCGTGAGAGGGATATCGCTCTCACGCAGGAGGATCTGATAGAATCCGTCTCGCAAGTCGAGAGCACTGTAAACGGTGCTCCCGACCATCGAATCGATGATAACATCTTCTCGCGGTATCGGCGTCTGCGCCGGTACCGTCGCATCGTTCAGCTTGTTGTAGGCATGAACGATGCACCATCCGCCCTGTGGCTTTTTTGACACAGAACGTCGGAGCACTGTGGGGGACTTCGATTCCCGCACTTGTGCAGCTTTGCGACGACTTTCAAAGAAGTCGTCGATCGCCTCCACTTGATCTCGAGGCAGTGGCCACTGCCGCGTGACACAGCACTTCGTGCCCGGCACGAGATCAATCTCGTGCTGTATGCCTTTGGCCTGCGGAAGCTCCGCAGGAATCTCTTCCGGAGGCGTCTTGTACCCTCAACATGTAATAGGGACTCGACTTCAGCGAGTCCCACCTTGTTCCTCGAAGCGCTCTCGTTGTCTTCGCACTGAGAGTGTCTTCACTCTCCGTGGTACTTCCCATGAAGAGCTGCCTCAGCTCTTCGCTCTCGCTCTTCGTTCTTTCGCTGTCCGAAAGAACGCAGGCTTGCTCGATGCGTCCATCGTGCAGGTCGCGCGTGAAGCACTTCCAGCTCATAACTGGAAGCGAAGTCAACTCCGACGCCCTCGTCGGAGGATTAGCAAGCCCCATTTCCTGATACTGGAATCCAGTATCGGTGCGCGTCAAGACGTTCAGCGTCTCGACGTCTGGCGTCACCGCCTCTGTCTGCCCGGCAGAGTTCTTGTACCGTCTCGGCCCCGGACCGAGACTTGCGCGGCGTTCTTCGCATGCGCCGTCTTCTTGTTGTGCGGAGCCCGGCTCCGCACGGTGGTTCTTCTGGCCCAGGCCCGGCCATGGACGGTTGTTCGCCGGCGGACCCTGTCCGCGGGCGCGCGGTATCAAGCCCGGCTTGACCGCATGCTTCTTCGTGCAGCCCGGCTGCACGGTAATGTGTTCCTTCGCCGGCAGACCCCGTCTGCGGGCGCGCGATATCAAGCCCGGCTTGATCGCATGGCGCTTCGTCGTACAGCCCGGCTGCACGACAGCATACAAATTGCGTCAGTGCGGGACGTTTGCAACCGCCCGTACTGTTTGCAGCATCAACTCCCGGAGTTGACACGCCTTTGTCACCTCGACGCCAGGTATTGGCGGAGCCCCTCATCACCGAGGGTGCGGCGGCTCCCGGAGTCGACGCGTCGATGTCGACCGGACCTTTTCGGGTCAGAGACTGTCCCATGCGTACTTGAACGCGAGTTTTGGTTCCTGGAACCAGCACATCCTCATCTTCCGACGTCGGCAGCACCGCCGACGTGGATCCCACTTGTGCGCATCCTCGCGCACCCTTGGGCATTCCGGGACAGCGGCATTAAGCGCTGTCTCGACTGGCGAGTCGCGCGCACCCGCTGGTGCGTGCGCTGCGGTAACAGGCACCGCGCTCTGTTCCGAGTCGCGACGAAGCCACGAGCGTGCGCTTCTTCCAGTCAACTACCGGATCATGTCTGCAAGCCACGGCATGCCCATAATAATGTCGAACTTATCGTCCGGTCCAGGACGATAAAGGTTCGAAAACACCGTTGTTTGTACGGGAAGCGCACGTTCACGACGCGCTTCTCGGTCTTCACGATGGCACCTGTTGCCAATCGAACTTCCAGAAGACTTCGAGGTACCTTTACCTCCTCGAAGTCAAGACTCGGTAAACTCCGCAGTCGAACAAAGTTGTTCGACGCGCCCGAATCTACCAAAGTTCGAAGAGAGTCACTCGCTCTCTTCGAGTAAACCTTCAAGATGACTAGGTTCGGCCTGTCATCTTGCTTCTTGCAGCGAGAGCTAGTCTCACTGGGGACTGCAGTCCTCAGCATCGCGCGCCCGATGTCGGCACGCGTGACTGCATTACCAGTAGGGCGCCCCGCGCCTACTGGATGTTCGCAGTTTTTGTTGGTCCGCGGCGATGCCCAGCACCGCCGCGACGGCCACCTCCAGGGGGCATGGGAGCTGTGCACTCCCGTGCAAAGTGACCGATCCTTCCGCAACGGAAGCATCGCACGTTGCCTCCCTGCTGCTGGTAGCCAGCAGTTGTTGCGTTCGAGAGGTCCATTGGTTCTGGACCTCCCGTCCTCACTACCGGGCGCGGTTGCGGCCTCGGCACGTTCGCATGGAGTTTAGCCTACCGCAGGCTAAAATCTTATTGTATTGCGAGAGTAATCGCAGCTTCGAGAGTACTCGGGTACTCTCGGAATAGATAGGTCTTCACAGGCCCATCTCTAAGTCCTTTCATGAACGCGACGACCTTAGTCGCCTCGTCAATTGGAATAGGCACGATATTTGAGACCAAGTATCGTGCGCGCTGCGCGTAAGCATGAACGTCATGCTTACCCTGCTGATGGTCGAGGAACTCCGCCCTCGACCGGAACTCGTTTTGCGGGGCCCAAACGCTTGTCTGAGCTCCTCTTTGACTCGTACGTGCTGAAGCACGTAGGATCGGAGAGTCGGCGTCCATACGCCCAACGCCTGCGCGTCCGCCAAGGCAGGACATGGCGAACGCAACCTCGACAGCGGGTCGACGATCGTCGAGCGCTATGGCTGTGTCGAGCTCGACAAGCCATCGGAGGAGAGGCTCGCCCTCTCTTCCACGTAATTGCTTACGCCCAACTTTAATGGTTGAGCACGCGGTGTCGTCCCCTGACGACGCCGTCACTGAGGAAGCAGCATCGCGCTGCTCCTTCTTCATGATGAACCCCAGAGCAACACCATGTTGCTCCGTCGGCGATAGCGTACGCAGCATTGTGGCTATCGCCGCCTCCCCAATGACTGTTGACAGTCGTTGAAGGACCTCCCACTCTGGGTCAGACAGGTGGGTGCCAGCGCGTGCAACATGCTGCAGGCGTGTGGAGCTCTCCGCGGCACCTCCGTGCTCATGTGGTTCGGCTCCGCGTCGTACACCTTGTACGGACGTCAAGCAGTCGGTCGTTGGACGGACTACAGTGCTACAGGTGTAGTGGGTCTAACTTGACTCACTACTTTAGCTTGACACGTCGCGCTACGTATGAGGAAGCGTAAGTATTTAGTAATATTTAGGTAATATATATTTGAATACACAAATATAATTTAACTTAGATAAGACTCCAAGTAGCTAGTGGTAAAATGAGAACTGTATTGTTTGTAATGATCTCTCCAAATCTCTAAAAACGTATCATCTATGGAGGGTTGGCAGCGGCTGGCTGTCAGAGCCCCGCTAATATGCATGTCTCTGATTGGTAGAAAGATGCTGCTTTCTACCAATAGGATATTTGGGTAGGTGTGGACCACTCATTGTGGTGGCCCACTTCAATGTATCCAATGGTGTGTCATACACCAATGTGAGGAAGTATCTAAGACTTTAACAGATAACCTATCTGTTAAATTCACAAGTGGCTTGTAGCCACTTGTACGTGTAACCCCGTTACAGCATCCACGGATCGCGCGCTGCACGCGCAGCGCGCGGAGAGCCTTGAGCTTTGGAATCACGCGCTGCAGATGATGGTGGAGAACTGAGAGCCCCAGCGGAAGGGAGTGGGGTATCACTCTCAGTTCGCGAACGCTTCGAACTCGAAGCGTCCGATTCGTCCCCTTCACGCGGGCGAACGTTCTTAGCGTGGGGGTCGAGCGACTCCTGACACTGATCTTTCGCTTTGAGGACGAGTCCCTCTCGTCCTCCATGTCTTCATCGTCGTCGTAGAAGTCGACGACGTTGCCATACTTCGCCTTCTGGCGCTCGAAGTAGTCATCAATGGAGAGATGACTCTCCACCGCTTTCGGGTTCTTCTTCTCTTGAGGCGCGCTCATCGTTGTATGAGCGCGGGTTTCTTCTCCAAACGCTGAGAATTGACGAATGGTCAATTCAGAGATTGACGTGCGGGGACCCCACGCGTCTAACCTTAAGGGGGGATGGTGTAACGGGGTTACAAGCACAAGTGGCTACAAGCCACTTGTGCTTTTAACAGATAAGATATCTGTTAAAAGTTTTAGATACTTCCTCACTTTGGTGTATGACACACCAATGGATACATTAAAGTGGGCCACCACAATGAGTGGTCCACACCTACCCAAAGATCCTATTCGTAGAAAGCAGCATGGCATAGTTGGCGGTTGTCGTCTTTGTTGTTTTGGCTTGTGTGGAGACAAAGGCATGAGTTCCTGCAAGAAAGGTAATCGTGATCAGCGCCGCTAGGACGCTGATCATTCGCATATCTGCCTCTAGCTTGGCTCTTGTGAAGTCCTTGATCAATTCAGGGTAAATACCGAAGTGGAAAAAGCGATGGCATGGTAGCCTCAAGGCGTCAACTCACACGCCAGGTTTCAGATGATGATGGGCAATCCGTGATTGCCACTGGCTCTTGTGGATTTAAACGAGAGTGCCACCCTCCACTGAGCGTTTTTAAATGTTAATGATGCGCTCACTTCCTAGAGTGTTTCGTTTAGATCGTGGATGTTTAACTATTCGAAACGAAGCACTTTACCAGACAAAACAATATAATGTTCATTTATGTACCCTCTAGCCCAGAGAAACAGTCCAACAAAGATACAGTAAAAATGGTGAAATCAGGAAAAACTATTATGCATACTTACATAATTAGAATTCTTGCGTATGATGAACACCATTCGAGGCTTCCACGGGTAGCCAACCTGAAGAGCTGACCCAGATTCTCGGTTGTCTATATTTGATGATGGGTTACGGGATGGTTTACAATTCTGCGAACACCAACAAAGCTCTTCTCGAAATTTGGGGAGTGATTTCCAGCTTCAGCTATTACTGAGACTCACAACGACTCACTGCTCTTTTGGAAATCCCAAGTTGAATATCAATTGACGCGGGTGATTTCGCCATTTAAGTCAGCGATCGACTGAATTCATGGTGCAGTTATGTAGGAACACGGTCGCGCCGGCAATCAGACTTCAGTTCTGTTGCTACATGGTGGCAGGGCATCTTCTAACGGAGCCACTTGGTTTGGCCGAACACGATGTTGGACACCAAGTTGGTTTAGACCACCACCTAGCTTTCGATCGAAAAAAACGATGGTACCCGCACAGAATCTTTCACTACAGGGTTGGCTTGTTGGCCTGAGATGATTCTAATCATGATCAAGTTGTCTCTCGGGACGGTAAACCAATGTAGGTTTTGTGGAATCAAGTAGTCGATGGCATCCTCCTCCATTTTCAACATCCCCAACGCTTTGAGAGACGTGACCTTGTAGTAAATTTTGCCGTGTTCCCACCGGTAGCCTCAAGCATCATGAGTCTGCTCCGAGGTCCCAAAGTTATCAAGCAAGCAACACCGCCAAAGTGCGGTGTGCAAACCACATCACTAATGTCATGCGTACGGCAAGATCATCCCAAGGGCAATCATCATGATGACACTGTGGCTACCCAAGCTCCAAACGTAGTAGGATACGAAAAGAGCGGTGGGCTTGACCGCTTGGAGTCGGACCCATTCAAGCCGTAGGCGTGGTCTGAAACGATAGGCTCTCGCAAATTCCCCACAAAAAAAGGGTCTCATAGCTAAAGAAAACGCGCTTGACTCGCTGTCGCCATTTCTCGCTGAGCCACTTCATACTCTTAAGCATATCAAACATTAGTAACAACCGCCCATACAAGTTGTATCCTAATGGCAAGTATTGAATCCGGGTAGTCCAGCCATCATTGCCGATAATAAGAAACAAGTCGGTCATAATACCTTCCACGATCAAATAAAGAAGCGCAGCCCTCTGATAGTTCCTCGATCCATGCGCAGACAACCGCAAACTCTCCTGCACGAAGACCATTGCTTCCTTGTGGTTGATACCCACTCCCATTTCGTCGCACTTTCGACCATAGCATCTGCACACCAAATAGCTTCGACGGATGGTGAGGCCACGATACAGTAGCCAAAGCCTCCCCGCGTGATGCCATATGTTTCCAGTATGAGATCCCCAAAACCCGCTATCCCATGTCCAAGAACACTCCGTTGATGTCATAAGTCCCGAGCACGTTAGCCATGACATGCCTGGTGTTGTCCTGGCACAGCATGTCCTATCCATCAATCTCGTCAGAACGAGTAGAACCTGATGCTGCCATGATACATGAGTAAAGCTGTGGAAATAAGCTGTCGCAGCGCAAGCGGGACGGTGTTCCTGATGGTGAGTTAAGGTGGAATCTCCTAATCCAGTAATTCCCATGCTAAAATTGAGTGAATGACGCTGTAAGTAAAACGATGTCGTGGTCGTTTTCGTAATAGTGTGTAGTCTCGAGGTTCCACCAGATTCCAGTCAGTATGAATCCCTTGGCAGGACGCAGGATCGTCGTGTTCTCCATTTCCTTTTGCGTGCCTGACGGGACTACTAGGGACTGAGGAATTTTGTGCGGCTTGAGGAACTTGGCATAGCTTCGAGCTTGAAGACCTAGAGGCACCAGACCCACAAAGAGTCACACTACCAGCAGCAACCGATGAGCTGAAAACACTCGGTCATTTATCACCTTGATTTTCTGGACAAAGGGTGTCATCGTGTTCCCCGCCAGTGTTATCACGTCGAGCTTCATCTTGGAGTGGTTGGCGAATACTTTGTCAAGGCGGTTGCTGCTTCGGAATAAATCAATTGAAACGAAGGAGTACTCGCGAGTCCCACATGTAGTAGATCATTGGGCTAGGATAAAACACGTTTTGGAGCGGCGTAAGCAATCGGTTTGACCGTGTTTATCGCGATTAGCATACGAAAGATGCTTGCACTCCAAATTCACCAGCTTACTCCAGGCCCCCAAGCTCCAAGCCGATGGGCAAGTGGTCACTGCCGACGACACTCCCGCGAATGTACGACGATCGCTACGCAACCAACCACGGCATAATTCATGTCAGACTTTCTGTTACAATACCCACAATACAAAACCCCTCCCCACCAACAAATACACGTACCACATTCGGCATCAGTTTCTCAGACACGACAAAATAATCCAGGCGCCATCCCTTGTTCTTGATACGCATGTTGTTGCGGTAGCCGAAATACGAGTACTCGACCTTGTCTGGGTGCAGGTGTCGGAACGTGTCGACAAAGCCGCTCTCCAAGATGTTCCCAAAGCTCTCGCGCTCTTCGTCCGTGAAGCCCGCGCTCTTGTGGTTGCCCTTGGGGTTGTGAATATCAATCTCTTGATGGGCGACATTCAGGTCTCCGCACCAGACCACGGGCTTGGTTTTCTCCATCTCCTTCATCTCGCGCAGCATGGCCTTGTCCCACTGGTTAGTGCGGAAGTCCAGGCGCTCCAGCTTGCCGCCAGCATTTGGGACGTACGTGTGTACCAGCCAGAATTTTGGGTACTCGAGCGCCAGAAACCGTCCTTCTTGGTCCTTGCCCCCATTGGCACTCTTGCTCACTCCTTTCGAGTCATGGTCACCCACAATGATCTCGTCCTTGACGCTCAGCGGCTTAGTCTTGCTGAAGATGGCCGTGCTGGCGTAGCCCTTCTTGACGGCGCAGGACCAGTACTGGTGTTCGTACTGCGGCAAAAAGTCCTCGAGCTTCTGCAGCTCGTCACGGCAGATCTTCGTCTCGCTGAGACAGAAAATGTCGGGGTCCTCCTGGGCCACGTAAGCGCGCAGGTGGACACTTTCGTCCCGCTTGAGGACAGCCCGGAGACCATTCACGTTCCACGCGACTATTTTTATTTCAGCGTCGTCCGACCGTTTCGAAACGCCCTCGAACGCTGGAAATGTCTCAATTTTCGCTTTTAGGTCGGCGGAAATGGGCTCAGCTGGCAATGGGCGCGCGCGCTCCTTTTTACCCTTTTGGCCGGCGAAAAGGGCCCCCCACGCGCTCTTGGCGTCCACCGCGGGCTTGGACTTGGAGGCGTTGGGGCTGGGCGACGGCTCCGAGGACACCTCCACAGACACCTTCGCGACCGTCTTGCGCTTCTTCTTGGCCGGAGAGGACGCCGTGACGGCCGCCACCGCCTTCTCTGCAGCCACTTGCAGGCGCTTGCTCTGACGAACCATTTCCAATAATGGGTGTGAAAAATTGAAACCCTATTTTTGTGGATCGGGAGTGCCCATTTTAGAAAAGTTCCCATTATTGTACGTGCAATTCCTTGGAGTCAAATACTTAAGTAGCTGCAGGTCATAACCGTACAACTTCGTGTCGCCGAGGACGAATTTGCCACCCACGAGCTTATCGATAGTGGTGAGATACTGTACGTCGACACCGGCTCCTAGATGAACATCTTCTTTTTCTGGGCTTCTCAGTCTCGCCCTACGGAGCATCCAAAATCGCTGCAGAGAAGAGGCAGCTTTTAGTAAGGTTAATGCATTAAACGCTAGGTAGAGACCGAGAAGCTTAGCTGCGAACCGGGCCATCGCCCTCAAGACATTCTGAGGTGAATAGCACCTGAGAGTGTCTCTTAGAACAACAGAGCTGCCCTATGGATCTGCTGTCGGTAAAATTTGCTTTCCGTGCATTTTGTGGCTACCGTGTTGTTTTCGGTTTTAATCTTGTTACTTGGCTTCCTGTCTTGGGATTCTGGGCTCATGGCTATGAGCCGACAAATGAGGTATTGATACTTGAAACCCATCCTAAAACCCATTTAATTGAATTTATCCCGATTTGAGCTGTATCCCGTTGTTTCATAGGAAGGTATCGTCTGAACTAGGCGCGACTCAACTTATTTGATGAACTTGACAGGGATGTGTCCAAGGCACCACCTAGTTTCCGATGCAGAAAGCCGATCAAATTCGGCGCAACTCTCTTTGTACGGTCAACCTGCTGGCCTGAGATTATCTTAACTATGACTAAAACAATGTTTCGGGGCAGTGAACCAATGTAGCTTCTGTAGAACCAAATAGGTAACATCATTGTCGTCCTCCATCTTCAGCATCCCAAACGCTTTGAGCGCCGTGACCTTATAGTAAAGTCTGTCGTGTTCCCATCGGTACCCTCCAAGCATAATGAGTCTGCTCCGAAGTCCCAAAGTTGTGTCAACACAGCAAGACTCAGCCAACACCGCCAAAGTGCGGTGAGCAAGCCACACATATGTCACCGCGCAGATCACGCGTACCGTAGCAATAATTCCAAGGACAACCAGCACGATCGCACCGTGGCTTATTAGGCTCCAGAAGTAATACGAAACAAAAAGAGCGGTGGGCCTTGACCGCTTCAAGTCGGACCCATTCAAGCCAGAAAGGGTGGTCTGAAACGCGAGGGCACTCGCAAATTCCCCCACAAAAGTGGTCTCATAGCTAAAGAAAACGCGCTTGACTCGCTGTCGCCATTTCTCGCTGAGCCAGTTCATACTTTCTACCATCTCAAATAGTAACAGCATTAACCCAGACAAGTTGTAGCCTAAGGACATGTACTGGATTCGAGTAGTCCAGCCATCATTGCCGATAATAAGAAACAAGTCGGTCATAATACCTTCCACGATCAAATAAAGAAGCGCAGCCCTCTGATAATTCCTCGATCCATGCGCAGACAACCGCAAGCTCTCCTGCACGAAGACCATTGCCTCCTTGTGGTTGATACCCACTCCCATTTCGTCGCACTTTCGACCATAGCATCTGCACACCAAATAGCTTCGACGGATGGTGAGGCCACGATACAGTAGCCAAAGCCCTCCCGCGATGCCATACCAGTATGACATCCTGGATTCTACACTTCCCATGTCGTCTGCCAAGAACACTCCGTTGATGTCATGAGTCCCGAGCACGTTAGCCATGACATACCCGGTGTTGTCCTTGGCACAGTATGTCCCATCAATCTCGTCGTAGAACGAGTAGAACCCGATGCTGCCATGATACATGTATAAGTTGTAGGCCAAGCTGTCGTTGGCGCAAGCGGGCGGTGTTCCTCGATGAGGAGTTGTAGTGGAATTCCCAATCCAGTAATTCCCGTGTATGTTGTACTGAGGAATGACGCTGTGGCAAACGATGCCGTGGTTGGTTTTGTAATAGTGCGTAGCCTCGAGGTTCCACCAGATTCCAGCCAGTATGAATCCCTTGGCAGGGCACAGGGCCGTCGTGTTCTCCATTTCCTTTTGCGTGCCTGACGGGACTACTAGGGACTGAGGAATTTTGTGCGGCTTGAGGAACTTGGCATAGCTTCGAGCTTGGAGACCTAGAGGCACCAGACCCACGACGAGCCACACAACCAGCAGCAACCGATGAGCCGAAAACACTCGGTCATTTATCGCTTTAATTTTCTGAAGTGATGAGCGCCTTTGGATGGACTTCTTCTCCGGTGCAGATGCCGGCACGTGCGTTATAACGCTAAGCTGCATCACAGACAAGATGAAAATTGTAGTGTTCGTTGCCGAGACAGGGGACGGAACTGCTTGAAACGGACGAGGTCTCATATTTTTTTGTGCTTCGCTGCAACAGTTCGTGGCGGTCCCGAAACCGATGATTGAGGCCGAAAGGTCTGGTATTCCGCACCAGTCCAATTCGGGGTTGAACGTCAATTTGTCCCGGGTTCCAGTGGGTCTTGAAGTGGTGCTCCATTGCGAGCGACTGCATTTTCCCTACAGAACTTTACTGGGGTAGGAAGAATGGGAACGGGGTGTGGGGCGGCAGCAACTTTCAGTGAGTTTGTCAACTCATCCAACTTCGGACTTTAGCTGCGGCAAACGTCATGCGCATCTTCACGATGTCCGCCTACTCCGGAGACAGCGCGGCCACGGTCTCGTTGTACTATCAAGGCAAGTTGAGGTTGCCCGTACTTGCTGTTGTAGACAACTTGCATACCGCGGCGAGGGAAGACGGAAGGCAACATAAGCAGCATACGAGGAACAGCAAGAAAAAGAGAAGCGATGTGCTTTCTCAGAAATATCGCGATTCTTGACCGCAGACCTGATCGCCGTGCGCCACCCGTTGCGTTGTCACTTGTAGATCCATGACGGCATCGACTTGACCAGCACCATGTTGCTCATGAATATGTAGGTTGTTTTCACGCCAACTACAACAACTCCGGGTCAAGGAGATCAGAGCGGCCAGAGAGTCGGTCCGATTATTGGTCGCCCAGGATTGAGGCACCTCCCGCTCGATGCTGACACCTCGCTAGTGAGGGAAAACACTGGCGCAAGCCGCATGGCAGTCTGGCGTAGTGCGCTCCTGCCACAGTAGGCCACCAAGGTTTGGGGTCCATTCCTGCCCCGTTCACCGGATAGGCAAACCACAGTCGGGAGCCATCGGTGTATTCGTGGCCATGATCGATCTCCTACCCATGCGCATAGAGGAACATCCGAGCGTTTGCAAGAGTAGAAAATCTCTTCGTGTTAGCCAACCCGTCGTCGAGTTCGGTGTAGATCCTCACGCAACGACCAGAGACATTAGCGTAGTATCTGCTCATACGTTCCACTTGGGCTCGTGAGCGTCTTTTGTCGATTGAGCGCGGGACCGGAAGCACATCAAGCGTTGATAGGACTCAGCTTCACTAGTTTCGCTGCCTCACGCCATCAAATAGCACGCTCGAATCCCATCAACCATAAGTTGATGACTGGTCTCGCGTCCATTCTACTTTGTCTGCCGCTCGGTCTTCATTCACCCCTCCCCCATCGACAAGTATGGGCATGAACTACGACTCGCCGTCCTGTCCGGACAGCAGCTCTGAAGGCAGTACCTACATGGCTTAAGCGACGCGAGTAGCTACAGTGAGAACGAGGAAACGGAAGTGGACGAGGAGCTGGGGTGGAGAGGGTCTAGGAAGTCCCCCCTGCCACTGTTCACGGCATAGGCGGATCAAAGTCAAGAGTCTCGACACCATCCTCGTAATGGTGGCCGTGGTCAACTCGAAGACCGTACTGATTGCTAAACGCGTGGACCTCCTCAAACGTTGGGAACTTCTTGAACGTCGCTGCGAATATCCCCGAGTGTGCATCAGGGTGTCGTTTAAGTCAGTAAAGACCCCTGCATCTACCGATGGCTACGGCGTAGTACCAGTCCAGGTCTTGCTGCTCCTTGTCCTCCTCTTTCTGTGGCGGGAGTGCGCGCCGCAATGGTAAACCAGACTGCAAAGCAGCCTATGTGTGTGTTTTCCCGTATAACCGAGCTTGGGATGTAGTGAACCGTGTGGAAGGGCCCTGGCCAACTAGTAACCACGCCGTGTACCTGGCAGCTTTAGCTGCACTGGAACGTGCAAATATTGAGGACAAGAACAAAACCAAGGTGCTGTTCATCTAATCGGACAGCACATTGCTGGTCGATTCCACGAGTAAGTTGATCTACACGTGGCGCAACAACGGTTGGCGCACGGTAAGTGGAACGGATATCCAGAACCGCGATATCCTGGAGAAGCTGATGGCAGCTCAAGGAAATCGTCGAGTGCAGTGGTGTCGAGTGAACGCCCACTTTTACCGGCGCGATTGGGAATCGTTTTGGAACGAGATTCCAAGGGAGAAAGCGCGCGGAGAGACTCAAGGGAAGTGGAAGGGTATGCAGAGGTGTGTGGTCCGTGAGGTGGAGTGAAGAAGAGGAAATGTGTGTTTTCCAGAGGTTGTGCATATTCAAAAGCTCGGAAGCTCACAGCATTCTATATTTTAGCTATGGTTCAGCCACTCGAACCGAAAGGAAAAGTCGACACCTGTATATCAAATCAATGAGCATGGTCAATTTGCCATCGAGCGTTCCGTGTGCTTTGTAGTTATGCTGACTTACCAAAGTGAACGACATGGAATGTCAGAGTCATCAATACCCACATAAGTAGCGTGGCCTGCACGAATAACATCTGCTTCTCCAACACAAACGCAAGTTGATACACTGCATTAATTCCGCAGTTGCGTTTCGTGATCATCACGAGCACTACAAACGATACGAGTTCCATAAGAGCATACAGGAACATTCTTACGACCATCCCACTGACATTTTCCGGGGTGACGCCGGCCATTTCCGTGTGATATCGGGCGCTGGATTGGTGGACCATCGTATAAATGAACGAGCCATACAGTACAGGAATGATCACCTCCACGTACTCGGTCAAGACAAGGCACTCGGAGGTGAACAGCACCTCAAGTGCATCTTTTAGCACGACGGAGCTGTCCACTACCGATCGTCGACGGCTCAAGTATTTCCAAGGTATTCTCCGAAAGAGATCGTCTGTCTGTGAGGTCTCGTGACTGATAATTACCGATGAAGATGGCTGGATAGAATTTCTGTTGCTTCCGTTCTCTTTTATCTTCTTTACATCTTCAATAGAACTTGGCATTGTAGATGCTGGATGTGACGACAGGCGGGCCAAACTAGGTGAGTGCTCAAACAATTTCGTTGTTGCTCCCAACATGCGAGCATTTTCAAGCGTCACTAATAGTTTGGTGCTCTCCGATGAAGTTGGTGTTCCATACAAGAGAGAACACTAATTCCGGTCCGAGTTTGCCGCTGTAGCACCGCAGACGAGGAACAGA
The DNA here is from genome assembly GCF_018691715.1 of Phytophthora cinnamomi. NCBI lineage: Eukaryota > Oomycota > Peronosporomycetes > Peronosporales > Peronosporaceae > Phytophthora > Phytophthora cinnamomi. The sequence goes on from NW_027150960.1 coordinate 159,385, forward strand.
GTTTTCGGGTCGCATCAAGCAAATTGCCATTGTTCGAGTTGTTGGCAGAAATTCGTCGGCAACTTTTCGCGTACGAGCAATAATACGAAACGTTCGCTGATGTAGCTCGTGCAACTCGACCGCGCTCTGCACGATGTCAATAATCACAATAACCACTAGAGTAGTTGTAGACAAACTCTGCATAAACGTTGCCAGGTATAGAGCATCGAAGAAGTCGACAGTTAGAACGACGTGAACAGGGATCATATCTTCTTTGTGCGAAGCCACCATGGTAAACACTTTTTTGATGACCAGTCTGAATAGGGGAAGTAACATCAGCACTGGTAGTTCGTAGTATGTGTGGTTGGCTTTACTATAAAGCACTTGGTAAAAGGGGTACGCGACGTACAGGAAAGCCTGTAGCACTCCCATTTTATTCATTCGACGAAGTAGCGCGTGCTGAGCGAATAGCTCCCAAAACGCGCGAGACCTCATCACGATCCTTATGTAAACAAAAATAATTGAAGAACTTACTCCACCAAGGGTGAACATATAAAATGGAATCGGAAATGTCCACATAGCCGTTGCAGCTATTCCAGCAGAAATTTATCCGAGCCCGGTAATGATGCAATAGAAAATGGTGCGCATAGTAGATATGGTAGGAATGCCAATCCAGAATCGGATTTGAACAGTACTCGCGATCCCGACTGCGATTCCAACCATCCCCACGCGAAACCAGAACCCGTAGTTGGCTTGCCAACCAGCCGCCGGGTCCTGAAGCGGAATACTTCTTGTAACAACACAGCTGTGGCCACAACTAGAGGTGTGCCAATGCTGATAAGCAACCGCACGAGTCAACGATGTTTCTCGAGTATATTCCTCCAGCGCCAGCATCCGTTCAATGGAGTACTTTCCCCCGTAATGAGCGAGTTGAATGGCAAACCATGCGTCGACGACCTTGAGTAACCACGTTTTACAGAATGCGCGAAGTTTATCGCGGCTGGATACAGATAGCGACGATGTTGTGGTCTTTATATTCAATGTGGTAAAGCTGACTTGACGACTGTAACTTTACCACGGTGTTGGATGCTGAGGGTGGCCTCCACCCCATTGCCATTGCCAATTTGCCAATGGTCCTCGTTTCAATTGTCCCACTTCCCTCTGGAACCAGGAAAGCTGATCCTTAGGACTCCTTGCTCTTCCGCAGTCGGCGTCAGATCGTGCACACTCCATCGCAGATCCTCATTCTCCTTTTCCCCGCCAACGGCTCAAACTCAGCGGAAGTGTACAACATGACCAAGAAGAAGGGTTCGTTCTACGTAGTGGTAGTGGTAGTGGTAGTGGGGACGAAGCCGGGGATCTACCGATCGTGGGCCGAAGCCGAGCAGCAGATCAACGGGTTTCCTGCCAACAAACACGAGAAATTCTTCACCGAAGCTGAAGCAGCCGAATACATGGCGATGCACCTGGGCAGCACCGGTCTCGAATACAACCTCAATACCAATCAACCACAACTCCATGAGGACAACCGAGCCGTCGACGACACGAAGGTCCTGGAAACGCTTTTGGGCTCAATGGACATCGGGAAAATCACTGAAAAGGACAAACCGTGGAGAGAAAATCTGCGAGCCAAGCATGGTGATATGCTCGTTGCGTACTGTGCCGGTAGTGCGCCGAGGAATGGACGCGAGGGCTGTACTGGTGCGTACGCGGTCTCGTTTCCTCTTGAGAACATCCAGACTCGTGTTATGGTAGTCACCGACAGGCCAACGAACCATCGCGCGGACTGCCTGGCGGCGGTGGTGGCTACAGTCATTGCCGACGAGCTGGGCCCGGAGCGACACCGATCGATCGCCATTTACACCCGCTATGAGGGGCTGGTGTTTGCAACGGCAGGAGATAATGGGAGGCCCGGGTGGGTCCACGGCTGGCAAGAGAACGGGTGGACGAATGCTAAAAGGAAGCCCATTGCAAACCAGGATGTCTACAAGACGTTACTTGCAGTCGAATTGAAGCGTGCGATTTCTTGGCGTTACCTGGATACAAAAACGGATCCCAGTTGGCTCGCGCAGCTTCATCAGCGAACCCATGACGAAGCTCAGAGCGTTGCAAGCTCTGTGGCTCGCACCGCTACTGGTGCGTAGTCAACGCCCAGCGAATTGTGCGTTCAGCCGACACTCTTTGCTTAAATCTGATGGGGTTCGTCTTTCAGGTAAACATCATTTTCAATTTGTGCGATAGCGCCTATTACGACTTCTGCCTTTACTTTCAGTAGCTACATTCATTTGATGCGTATTGCATCGATGCCACGAAATGTGTTGAAGCCCGTGTGACACATGTGCTGCTTGATCTCAACAAGCGCGCGATTCATGATCTTGGTAAGCGTACATTTCGCCCAAACCTCCTCTCGACGAGTACGTTGATTGCTTGCCTCAACTGTGGCGTTGATCTTAGACCATTCTGTTGGTGGTAAGATCTTAAACATTGGGCTGTCGCAGTTGGCTATTGTGCCGGGCCACACGACCTTGTAAAAGTTATCGATCCATTGGCACGCGTGAACCGCGACTGGTGGATCCTTTGGCATAACGGGATTTAGATTGTCCTCGCATGGATTGGCCATCGTATCGTCAACAAAATCCCAGTACTCGTGGCCCCCTCCTTTAAAGCCGGGCGACGAAATACCAAGATGCGAGAGCGCCGTGTGTTTAATGCCATTGTTAGCCGCTGCGATCGAGTACGCAAACATCTCGGCAATCCACTCATTCGAGACCTGCCGCGTTTTCACGCAGAGGTGGCAGTAGTCATCAACCATACGCAGCATATCGGTCCGTGTCATGATGTATGGCGGACCTATACTGCCGTAGTATTCTGCGCCGTCCTCACGCGAAACATTACCGCACGGTAGACCCTCGCAAACCTTGCTCAGCGCGTCCGCCTTGTCCTCGGCGAATAATCCGCCTTTCAGTGCGTTCCAGTCCTGTGCGAGTGCGACTCCGTTTCTGACGGTGTCATCTACGTTAAACGGGTTACGCGTCCCGTGGTAGAACCTGGACATGTTCCTGCCCGTGTTTGCCTCAAGCGGTCGAAAGAAGAAAAAATCGCCGTCGATAAGCGCGACAAGTTCATGCTTGACCTTCGGAAACGCATTTTGGAGAAAATGGCGCAACCCAAACGGCTTGTTGTACGCCGAGTAAGAGTCATTTGCTCCTGGCTCCGGGTTCACAGCAAAGCTTGGTGTGAAGTGGCGGCGGAAGTCGTAGTACAGCTTGGGCTCCTCCATCACACGCAGCCTCTCACTCTCAGAACAGCCCGACAGAATCTGCGTGATCGGCCCCTTTTGCCCAACCCACGAGGCCGTAAGCTGCACCACTGTCTGCTGAAGCAGCCTGTTGCGTTGGGTGCAGCCCGCGCTGAACACTATGTGCATGTAGCTGCCGTCGTGGTCGGCCGGGAATTCGGCCACCTCCACGTCTGGTACAGTCGTGACTGGTGTGAGACTTGCGTTGGCGGCATCGGACCTGCTGCGCAGCAGATCGCGGATTTCCCGGAGCAATTCTTGGTTCTGCACCTGCGTTTTGAGGACCTCCAAGCCCGACGGGGCGGTGCTGCTCACTTGACTTCTAGACGTCTCGAATCCATAGTAGTTGAGCGCCGTCACGAGAACCACAGAAGCGAGTAACACTGCGGCCTTGGCGGACAGAGACCACCGACGACATGACGGCATCTCTGTGCTGATATTTTGCGGAGTGCGATCAAAGCATTGCGTGTGTTCATGGGTCTCCCCAGCGATGACCCAGAAGACCCATGAACACAACTTACCGCAACCCAGAAGGCACTCCATATGGGATAGCTCACTTGGCTCACAATGACTGAGGGAGAGTATGCAAAGGAACATAGGCATTGCAAGCTCAAATCGCAGGCTGCAACATCTGGGCGGCGAGGCATCGTCCCTCCCAGTATTTATAAACATTTCGTGAACCCGTTTGTGCGTCGGCAGTAAGCATGATACACTGCAGCAAGCCACCGATGCGTGCTCTGCTCGTTCCTCCTGTTCTCATGTGTTGCTATCCTACGTGTTTGAGAAGAACTAAGTGGTAGGCAAACCATAAACCTAAAAATCGGTTCACAACCTGTAGCGCGTCATCACCATTACCGTACGGTACGAGTTTTCGGAACTCTTGTCTTGCATGCACTTGCAGTACGATAGGATTGGGCTCTCCCACAACTGTATGGGCTGGTACGAATACGACTCGGACTCGGGCTACGACTACTATGAGCCTTCGTGGTTCTACGCCGTGGCCGTGGGGCGTCGCACGGGCATCTACACGCGCCACGAGGAGGCGGCAGCGCAGGTGCAGGGCTTCCCGGGCTTCCGTATGCGCAAGTTCAGCGACTACGAGGACGCGCGCGAGTACCTGGAGGAGTTCGACGTGTTCTGCGAGAGTCTGACGGCGGACGGCAGCCTAGAACGAGAAGAAGAAGAAGAAGGAAGAGAAGATCCAGAAGGAGGAGAAGATACGGAAGGAAACAGCTGGTTTTATGCTGTGGCCGTTGGGCGCTCGACGGGGATTTTTTTGGAATTTGAGGATGCCAGGGACCAAATTTTTGGGTACCCGCGCTCCAGGATGGAGAAGTTTCTGGACTATGCTGACGCGGAAGAATATATTGAGAAGAATAAGATTTTATATGAAGAGGAGGAGGAGAAGCAACAACAAGAAGAGAGGAAGACTCGCAATGTTTGGCTTTATGCGGTGGCGGTGGGGCGCTCGACCGGGGTCTACGCGAACTACCAGGAGGCCATGGAGCAGGTGCACGGGTTCTCTGGATTCAGGATGAAGAAGTTCCGGGGTTATGAAGAAGCGGAAGAGTACATCGCTTTCAATCAAATATACTCCAGTGACGAAGAGGAGGAGGAGGAAAGTGAAGAAGAAGAGGAGGAGAAGGAGATTTGGTACTATGCCGTTGCGGTGGGACGCAGAACTGGGGTTTATACGGATTGGCAGGAGGCGCGGGCGCAGGTGCATGGATACTCTGGCTTCCGGATGAAGAAGTTCCGTGACCACAGTGAAGCACAACAGTATATCGGGAACAATCGTGAGCACTGCAGTGATGACGAGGAAGAGAGCGACGAAGAAGATGAAGAGGAGGAGGTCTGGTATTATGCGGTCGCTGTCGGTCGACGCATTGGAATTTACATGGACCGTGACGACGCCCTGGATCAGGTGTATGAGTACTCTGGTTTTAGAATGAAGAAATTCCTCGACTACAGCGCAGCTCTGGAGTATATTGACGTCAACAGGGAGTCTTGTTCAAGCGGTGAGTGGGGGGAGAGCAACGAAGAGGAGGAAGTTACGGTGAAGGAGGAGGTGTGGTTTTATGCAGTCGCGATTGGGCGTAGGACCGGCATCTACACGAACCACGAGGATGCAATCGAGCAAGTGCACGGCTACCCAGGCTTTCGAATGAAGAAGTTTCTCGACTACGATGACGCAGAGGAGTACCTCGACTTTAACCAGGTGTATTTCAGCGAAGAAGATTGGAGGAGCGAGAGTGAACCCGAGCAGGAAATTCAATCCTGGTATTACGCTGTCGCAGTGGGGCGCCGCACAGGGGTGTATACAGACTGGCAGACCGCTCTGGATCAAGTCCACGGTTATTCTGGCTTCCGGATGAAAAAGTACCTGGATTACAATGAAGCACTGGAGTACGTCAGACACAACGAAGTGTACTGCCGTGATGGAGTGCAGGCAAACGATACCGATGGGATGTATGCTGGTTGGTAGTGGGCGCTAATCGATGTAGTGCCGTATGAGCTACTTATGGCAATTTCTCAAACGAAGGGCGTCAGTCTCTTGTTGATTAAGCAGCAATGGATGCGGTTCATAGTCGAGTAAACTTTGGTTAGTATTCATGGACGTGTTGGGTTGGCCACTACTACGGCTGCTTTATTTTTTTTTTTTCAGCAATAGCACTGTTACCTGGGTCTTCCCAACTACAGAGTGTGCACTCCGAGTATCGACTTGTAAGCACGTTGTTGCATACTTTGCAGGTTCTCGATCCTATTTTCTTCGATAACCTGGCGTACTCGGCTCAGATGAAACTTCAGGCAGGGGTCGTTGTCTAAGTATTCTTCCACAGTGAACCGAAAATCTCGATGTCGAGACGCGAAGAATACCAGCATATGACGTATAATAATTAAAACATCTCCAAGCTTTAATTTGGCATTGATACTCATAGGAGCTCCATCCAGCCACTTGCATCGATTTTTTATGGGAAGCCGTTTAACAAATTGCTGATCGAGTTCTCGTATTTTACTCGTAGATTGGGGCCATGTACTCCGATAATGAAGCTCCACGCCATTCTACTCTTACGAGGAGTGTATGGAAACCAATCGACATCGTCTTCGTTAACTTCGGTGATGTCCTCCTCCTCTTTTTGCGTCGAAGTCGTCATTGCACTTGTTCCAAACTTGTGTGTGGTGAGTTTGCATCAATCATTTGAAAGCTGGCTGATTGGGAATTTCTTGGTCACTCCTCATCATTTTAATGTAAAAAGTCTTTGAATGCGCTCCCATTCCTCAACTGACTGAGTCAAGCATGGGTAGAGAGAAGACAGCGAAGATGAGGTGGAGAGGCTGGCGCATACGCTGGACTTGGAACAAGTGGCCGACATTGATATCGATAAGGGCCTCGAGCTGATCCACGAAGTCCACAAGTATTTGGAGAAGATGGATTTTGACAAGAACAAACGCTGTGTCGTTGTACTCGATACAGCTGGAGTCGGTAAAAGCACACTAGTTTCTCTGCTGTTCGGAGAAGGAAAACTGCTTGTCCACCAGGAAAACGCATTTTCACGGGTACTAGTCGCCGAGAAACCGCTTCCTGGTGTCGATATCCACAGTGGCTCCTCCTCCAAAACGCTACTACCGGGTGTGATTCGTACCAGTACTGGTGCTGAGGAAGTTGTGGTATTTGATATGCCTGGTAACCATGACACCCGCGGGCCATTTGCTGAGCTCGTGGTGCATTCGATTTTGAAGTGGATGCTAGCAGAGTATGAGCAAATTATTTTTCTGCTGGTGGCTACCCCTCCTCAAAACCGTCCGCAGGAGATTGATTTGGCAACTACCATCAACAGAGTATATGATGGTAACTCAAATGCAGCCCTCGTGTAAATGAAGTGCGACACGGATTCAGTATGGAATTTTTGGAGGGAATCCATCGCAACAAACGAAAGATCCCCGCATTTGCTCTATTGAAACCAGGTAAATCGGATAACGCAGGACAGGACTATTCATCACAGTATCAGGGAGTTCAACGAGGTGTACTAGACCAGCTCGTGACTCCTGCAGCGCCACCCCTCGAGGTCTCAGCAGGATTAGTCCCTGAATCGGCTCAGCTTTTGCGGCAGAGTTTTTGCCAACGAAGCATTGAAAAGGCACGCGATGCCATTTCTGGGGAATTCCTTCGAATCTTTAGTCATGAGTACTTGCGCCATTCGTTCGATGGTGTCTCGATAATGCTGGATGCAATGGCAAATGAACAACCGCACGATTTCACCGCTATGGCTCAATTACTCCAGCTTATGCTGCCGCGTGTGTTCCCCATTCAAAGTAGACCCTCTGTTGCGAGAGCTACGAAACGACTGCAGCTGATAGAACGATGGAACGGAAAAAGTCTCGTCTTTTGCAAAGAAGAATGGCTGACGGAGGAGTGTCGGAACGTATTGAAGGAAGTCGAGAGTAGTCTTTTCACATTAAAGGAGAAGATTTCCACGTATCGAAAAGTGCTCAAGAAACGGGAAACGAAGACTGTGGTGCTTAGTGTTTGGCACTTACACTTGTCAGAACAAGACACTGCGGACATCAAGGACTTCGTGAGCATGATGCACACACCCATAAGTAATAATGTACCATCGGTCGTTCTGGTGGGATTCTCGCGAGTCACGATCGATATTCCGGTGCGGGTATGGGCCAATGTGATAATTGTTAGTCCATCCGTTCGAACCAGCGCTATTGATTTGTCGGCCGAGAGGAAGCCCCAGCTTGCATTCCTTCCTGTGCTGGACCTGGTAAAGATGGTGTTAATGGTAGACCTGGTCTACACGGTGGGAATCTAGTCGTTGTCTGTTGAAAGTATGAAAACGACGACAGCATAACAAATCTTTTCAAGTCTACTGGCCAACAAGGTGGACCAGGGCAGCACGCAGGACGAGGAGTCGATGGAACAGACGCTGTGTACGACGTGTCGCACTTTGAGGCATCTGCAGAGAAGTTGGTCGAACGACTGTCTTCGTTTGAGAAATGGGAGGCAGTATTCAAGACACTACCAGGAGGAATCAACTTCGAAAAGCGCTACAAAGTAGAATTACCTCCAATAGAATGTGACGTCTTTCGTGCAGCCTTCGGAGCAGCAGCGACAACGGCTTCTGTTGTTGTCATTAGTGCTATCGACCCAGTGGTTGGCGCTATGGGTGGTGTGGTTGGTGGTGGGATTTTATCAACAGCACTTGGGAGAAATAAGAGAACCAAGCTCAAGCTTGAACGAGAAAGGGAACCAGGAACGCGCGGAGTTCCACCCGGTCGCCGAGGAAAGGAGGGGCATGGAGGTCTCGGCGGCGATTTTTTCGTTTATGAATCCGGTGAAAAACTTCTAAAATGGCACGGGAATGGAGCAGTAGGAGCCTCTGGTGAATTCGGAGCGATGAGGGCACCTTCGCGGAACGGCATGGATAGTATCGCTGTGAGAGGAAGTATCGTGCTAGAGTACGACTCATGCGGGAAACGACGCGGAAAACCGTCGATCAACGTTTCGCAAGAGCTCCCGCGTGAACCTCGCAAGCTGAAGCAGAAAGCATTTACGGCTAGTAATCGAGCCCCACCCATCTCGAATCCATTGCTGCCAGTTGAGACTGCCAAGACTCACTACGAGGAGGCTTTTGCTCGTTGAAGTTTTTCCTCAGTGCAAATTTGCGGATATTGTGATGACATAAAACTCAGAAACTCAGTCAGCGCTCGAGTTTGAAGAAAAAGTTAAAGTGTTTAGCGACAAAAATACTGCCACAATTCTTTGTTGTTGGGGGTTGATGCACTGTAGACAGCAAAAATAGTTTGCTAGGTCAACTACAGAATGGTGATCACCACACTCTTCTACGCACTATTGTACCACTCAGGGTCACTTTCAACATTTAAATCAAGATGGAGACTGTGGCGCTGGAGTGGATCAGCTCGTCCGAGGTGGAGCCTCGAGACGTAGTGCAACTCGTGCAACAGCTCAACAATGTTCCCGAAGAAGCTGTGTGTGAAGTTGGTGATATTTTCTCGCGCCGATGTCGTGCAACTGGTTTGACCTTCGGGAATGACAACACACGTCAAACGCGAAATGAAGTGCATCTCAGCTGTGAGCCGCGGGTGGCAGAATTCCTGTGCAAGAAGTTTGGGTAAGGTCGAGATCGCTTTTTTTTGCCGGGAGACTTTACTGACTGTTGTAGCAGAAAGCAGACACAGCATGTTACTGGTGGTGAAGTTATTCGTGTAAGATGCAAACGCGTCTATCCAGGTACGACTGAAGCGTTTAAACGCTTGATAATGTCCTGACGCATTGGCCTACTTCCTTGCAGGAGCCAAGCCACTTGGTAAACTCGTAGTATCTTCATCAGAAAGAGAAATGAGTGCTAGAGGAGATCAAGAAATCGATGACGCTACAAGTCAAGCGAACACGCAGCCAGAGGTGAGTGAGACAAAGTACTGAAGAGTTATCACAACTAAACTCACTTGTTGCACAGGACGCTAGCTCATCAATACCCATCCTACCAATTGAAAAGGTGATAGCACTGATCGACCTCCTCGGTGATAAGGTTGTCGACGCACACGAAGCGTATGAGTTATTCGCCGACGCTGATGCACGTCAGCCTCAACGAATGACAATGTTGGGGCTAACCAAGGCTCTCGCTAGACTTTGGTACGTAAGAAGGCCTTTCAACCTTGGTTATGCGCCTACGTCTACTAACTTTTCGTTCTCACTAATCTTCTTAGCAAGAATGAATGGACAACAAAATCGAGCGACGCAAAGATCGTTGTCGAGCGTCTCCACCACTTGCTGACTAAGCTCATCGCCAGCAAGAATGTCGGTGTGAGACGTCTCCCTTCAGCTACGACAGTTCCGTTCCTCTCCTACACGGACTTCCTGGCATGCTACGTCGCGTACCTTGCCAGTCTCCACTCTCCATCATAAGAGGCACCAATTCACAAAACCTAACAACCTAAGTAGTAAATATATGATGACGTTGAGAAAATAGCATCCAATTCCAGCATGAGAACTCGTCAGACCGATTTAGCGTCCAGGCAACGAAACACACCAACGTAATTTCTCCCACAATTCGAGTCATCGCTTGTCGCGCTGTCAAGTCTCTTCCAGAGCTCCAAAAAGACCCATGAGTCTTCTTTCTTCGACGACAAAAATGCCATCGTCCAGCGAGGGTTCTTCGAGTGGGGTCAGGATCAAGCGAAAGAGTCGACGCCGTCGCACCAGCTCTCCAGACGAGCCTGAGCGCTCTCAGATCGAGTTCGATCCTCCTCGAGAGCGAGCGCATGGCAGTCGGCGAGTCCACCGTGACGTTCAGAACGAGGACGGTTCTACCAGTAGCTGCAGGCGAAGAACCAGTATCGTCAGCTCCAATGCTGAAGGAGTCGGTAGCCGACGCACGCCTACCCACTCGCACCATCGCCATTCAAGCCTCAGTGGGGCTTCCCCACCTCAGGTAGCAAAGCGCCGGCCAGAACAACCGGTCGTACCCCAGGACGCGAGTGTGACAGCACGACGGACTTTGACGTCGTCCGCATCCTCAATTCGACCTTCGAACCGAAAGCGCCTCGATGAGAGTCAGCTTGCCGCGGTAGACCAATCTTATCGATTTGGTGGTCGTCAGCGCAGCAGCGGCAACAACAACGACGCAGAATTCGACGACGATGATCACCAACACCTGATGTTTGGCAAGCTGGGGGCTGGACCTGAGAGTTTATCGATTCCAGGTCAGGAAGACTGGCTCGGTGGGGTCAGTCACAACAATCACGCTGCTGCGCGCGTCACGTTGCCTTCTCGCGCTAGCAAATACCGGAATTTATCTGCTGGGGTGAACAAAAAGTCTCGAGCGCGAGCTCCCGCGGTTCCAGGTAAGGACCTGACCGATCGTCCTCCATCTCGTCAGCGCCACGCCTTCCCCACGCACCTCATTGATGCAAACGCCTTCGACGCGCCTGAGACCACTGGGAGACGCGGAGGCAGCTCGAGCTCAAGCACCAGTAGCTCACGAAGCAGGAGTGATACGGCTTCTCCGTCGGAGGGTGTCACCAGCGATCGCCCGCCGTCGAGATATATGGTCAAGGCCAAACGCAACAGCAATCAGGGTTTATCCCAGGATCCAAAAGCGACATCCAGACGCGGTGTTGTCGAGAAAAATAATGTTTTCTCCTGTAATCAAGCGCACCATGACCCCAAGACGGACGGGTTCGCAGACGTCGACGAAAGCGTTCCACCTCCGTTCAGGATCGAAGTCACGACGGATGCCAGTGAATCAACATTGGATTCGCCTGCTGACACACGTTCAACACCATCTTCAGGTTTGAAGTCAACGAATAACCCTCGCTGGCCCTTTAGCAACCAGGAGCAGCTCTTGCGCATGGCTGTGAGGGGATCTGACGGTAGTCGAGGCAGCGATCAAGCCATGTCGGCCGATCTGGACGCGGGTCAGAGCCCCCTCCAGTGGTTTGGCAAGGACGACCAGATCAACAACGCACACTTGTTTGAGACGGTTATTTCTCTGCCAAGCCCTCGACCTGCACTCGAGCCTGATGTGGACGTTGCGATCGAGGATGACCTCGAGGATAGCGACGGCCCTCAATACCACAGCCGTCGAATCATCAACAAGCAGCAACAACCGCAGCACGAACCACACCACCACATTGAGAATCACTTTCCATCGAGACGAGCTGCTGCAGCGTCGAAACTGGCAGCCCCCACGACTACAATTTCAGTAGGAGAGAAACCGGAGCTGCAGTGGATCCGTTCAAGCACAAACCCGTTCTTCGTTGGATCATCATCACCAGGAGTTGACTACGACTCGATGGATCCGGATACCGCGATCGAGCAAACACCGCTTTACTCGTCCGAGGACCTCATGACTTTAGCAGCAACAGAGATGACGGACCTGCACCTGGACGACTACACAGCGTTAGGAGACGCATCCATGCCAGCTCCGCCACCGTCGACTTCGGGTATGGGGTGGGGCGGGTCAAGACTGCTTCCAGCATCTCGCTCACCACCGCTGCGCACTTCGCTAGGCAAGGACTTCCTCAGTCTCTTTGCCCAACATTAAACTAATGTGATATATGCTGCATCTCCCTTTGTCTCTGCATATCAAACAGTCCTAATCGACCGTGTGTAGGTCGACGGCCCCTGTGATTGTTGACCTTATCTACCTGCTCCATCACAGAGCTGCTAAATTTCATAAACGTTGAAGTTTTGAATGTTTTGGTGTTAAATCCATCACACCCCAACAATAAGTCTAAAATTTCCCTCGTCTCGCATTCTAATGCAGCCAGAAAATAAAGAAAAGCTAGCTGGCAGCTAACATCGATTATCCGGGCTTGCGGCTGTTTATTTCTCAGCCAGATTTCAACTGAAGCCGTGCGCAGGGGTCAAAAACTAGAATGGGGACACTCTGGGGATTGTGAGTGCCGGTTGAAATCTCCGCACAATCAATTATTCTGATTGACAATTACAATAGCAATCCTATTTTCCACAGTTTTACCCGCGCGGCAAGGCAGTGAAGACAATGATGATAGAAGCCGTGAAAGTCGTTACAGGGCTCATCGCTCAGTTTCAGCGCACTATGTCGGGTTTCCTTCCCATTGCGTTAAGGAAGCAAGACCCAGAATGAATCCTGCAAGGACAGCAAGGGAAAGCGTAGCAAGCACTGCTTACGTAGGGCGGGCAGCGCAAGTGGTCTGCAAGTATTGGGCCCCACCTAATAAAGTGCCGTGGGCAGATTGTGTCCGATACAAAATCGAAGTGTTTAATTTCCGTACGTAAACGAATAAAAATGAAAGCATATTACTATTCAATTTTTTTACGAATAAAATACTTAAATATTCTTTTACAGGCCTGTCAGTGACAGCCCGGCAATGTAGGATCTGGGGCGACATAGCAGGCTTCGTTACGAAATCAAATTCCCGTTGCACGTTGTACTTCTTGCACGAATTTAAGAATGCAGGCAGCTGCCTTCGCCGCCTTGCCACCACTCGATTCGATTAGTAGTTGTCGCTCGGAGCCTCCGAGACCGACGGATTGCGTCCCCGACTCGGAGGACGCAATCCGTCTCGTTACCTTACAAAGGTTAAATGTACTCAATACGATTTCAACCTTGAAATGAGGACGCAATCCGCCGGCCTCGCCGCTTCCGAAAAACCAACTTTTCACTTTGCAGCGTGAAATCATCACTTTTCAATTTGCCAACCACTGCGCACCGCACCCTCCCAACCTCTCCTCTTGCGAGCATAATCGCCTTGTCCTCCGAAGCTGCTCTCAGCCACGCCAAACTGCCGGACGAGCAAGTTCGCCAGGCGCTCACGCGCGACTACTCCGCTTCCGGATCGAGTACGACAACTACCTGTCCAACCACTTGCTGCACGCGGTCGTGGCCCTGCATCAGCTCGGCGCCAGCGAACAATAGATCGCCGAGCCTGAATCGCACACCCGCGTTAGAGACATTTACACTTAACTGGGCCAGACTACCAATCGACGACAACAATTTGTTTGGGTGTTTGATTGACATGCAACAAGACACGTGCAGCATGTCAAGGGGCGAGTTACGCCCAGTTGATCGCCAGGTTGCTGAAGCTGCAGTTGCGAAATTTGGTTTCCAGCTTCTCGAACTGTTCTTGATACTTGTCCTGAGCAAAGTCAAGACGAAGACCCGTGTTGTTGATCGAGTCGTCCCCGTGTTCCGTAGATGACGTCGCGTGGATGTGCTTTGGTTGTTCTTCGTGAGCCAGTGGTTCGGCAGCGACATCAATCTTAGGATCCGAGAAATGGTTACCGCGCCACCCTCCTTTCGAGTACCATTGCTGGATGGTAGCAGTGAAGCTCGGGCTGCTAAGGCCATCGCGAGACGCCGCTCCTGCTTTTCCATCCAGACCTTGGGGACCAATCGATCCAGTTGCTTCCCAAACACTCTGACGAGCCGATCTAATCAGAACCACGCCACCTTTTCCACCAGCACCACCTCGCCCACCACTTCCTGGAGGTAGTCGCGGCTTCCCCGGCTCAGAGTCTCTCATAAGTGTAAGGTCCCTCCTCCCTGGGATGCCGTAAGTAAACCCACCGAGCGGCGAATCATCCTGGTTGAATTCAGTTAGAATGAGACCATGCCTCAACTCTCGGGGTAGCTCCTTACCGGCTTTGGAGAGCAGTCCTCGGTCGATTTCGGTCTTGATCGCTTTTAAAACCGCAGCATTGCCATATTTCGAGTCTGCACCGTTAATTCCATCTCCGCCGTTTTGTGCGTCTCCACCACGTTGGCCAGAACTAAGAGTAGCGCATAGCGTTTGACCTACATCGGTGAGGTTGTCACATACCACTGTCAGATTGCCGCCAGGAAGCCCCGGCGTCCCGTGAAGGCCATTTTTTCCAGCATCCTCATTGCACTTCTCAGCGCACGCTGCTTGACCAACTGCAGACAAATCGAAGACATACTTTGTAGTCACTTGAATCGAAGGGCTCACAAGCGCGACGTTCGCCCACATCTGAAGCCCCACGTCAACATCAAGTGAGGCATAGCCGATGATAATCACATTTGGTATCGCTTCAACTCGATCAATAGCCATTTCAAGTTTCTTAACGAACTTTTTGATCGAAGCTTGTTCATCAGACAACCGCAGATGAAATGCACTCACAACCAGAGTGTTTGGAATATTGCGAACCTTTTCGAAGTGACAGTACGACTCCACGGCGTTCTTCAAGCCCACCAGCTTCGCTTTGGCAATTTCCAAGGTACGGTTGGCGTTGGGACTCAGCCAATCACTTATATTGCACAGATATCCACGGCCATTCAGGATGCTTAAGGTGTTCAAACGCTCGCAGGCATTGATTAAGCCTTCGTCATAGCGTAAACGTGCACCTTCGGGAACAAGTCTCGTTAAGGTATCCACCACAGTTTCTGGTGACATCCGACCACCGCACTGGAGTTCATCAAGCGTATAATCAGTCTCGTCAAATTCCTTGCAGTAATTTTCCCACTTATACTCCTCCAGAAAAATGGCTGAGAGACGGTCTTGAACAAACGTAACGCAAGCTGTGGTCATCTGACCCAAGAGAAGTACAGCGGCGTCGGGCAACGGCGTACTGTATTCCGCTGGATGCGAATGAAGGTTTCCCAATGCCGTCAGAATATCATCCTTCCTTCTCGTATACTGCGCAGAATAATCGTGTCCGTCGCAGTTTGCTTGTTTTGGCGCGGGTAATGGAAACATTGGAATATGGGCCTTATTTGCGTCAACACCGTCAAGGTCGAGGTCTGCTATAGTTTGAGGTTCGAAGTCAGTCGCGCACTTCATACAAACGAGAACCGCGTTATCCTCTCGAATGAGAGAGCCATTAATTAGGTCCCTAATCGTAACCCTCTGGAGCCGTTCATGCAGAGGAGAACTCACTAATAGGAAGCGCAAGTTTCCCTGGTTCTTCAACAGCCACTTGTAAATGAAGTGCACCACAAGTTCTGCAAATGGGCCGCGCGTATCTCGACACCCCGGCATATCCCACACAGCGATCATACCGGATCGAAGTCTGACATGGGTCACAACTGGCAGCAGCGTCGATGAGATCGCTCCACCACGGATTTCAACGCCTGGTAAGGGCGGATCAGCAACGAGAGACCGCGAAAGCCGACCTTGGTGGCGAACGATGAGCCGTCCTGTTCCGAAAAGGAAGGAAACGACAGAGCTCTTGCCCGCTCCGGATGGCCCAAGAACTACCACGTTTGTCTTGGACTCGCATTTCAACCCGCTCTCAGCTATAGAGTGCACCAAATAGGCCTCCACCGCCTTGAGGAGATCCAACGCTCGGTAGATGTCCTGCTTGCTGGGCTTATCATTTTGTCCATCCAAGCGGGCAGATAGCTCCTCAATATCATACTCGATATCATCACGCTCACGCGGCATATTGACTCTCGCTAGGTGGTGGCTTGCGCACTGGCAGGTGAAAATCAAAGTGAGACGTTTCTTTTGTAAATTGTGTGGTCACTTTCTATCGTTTCTGGGAGGATAAACGGGATTCGCGTCTTTCCTAGAATGCTCGGAAGCAACTCCTGTTGTAGAATTTAAAACAAAGAGCTCCCGAAAAAAAAAAGGGTGGTATTGGATCGTGAAAAACAAAATGAATTGCGGCCACAGCCGGTGACTTAGACACGCGTTGCATCCGCATTACCCCACGCAGACTTCAGGTCGCTAAAGTTACACTTGCGAAACTTGTCTTGGAGATGCTTGCGAGCGGTCACATGGTTGTCTTTTATAAACTGGAGGCCAAGACTAGAACTGTCCACCGGATTTATGCGTACATCGTAGCAATCGGGGTTGGTAAATTGAGCTCGACTTCGGGTTTCGATATCGTACCATTACACCAACCACCTTTAAGGTACCACTGACACACCGCAGCGGAAAACTTAGGGCTTGCCCGACCACCTCGATTTGGCCGTCCGGAAGCTCCATTTTTACCTCGTTCACTTAACGTGCCAGCTCCTTTCCACACTTCAGGCCGCAAATCCCACCACATGTGTAGTTCCTACCGAAGCAACAGAATGCTGGCGCTTCATGACAAAGCTCCCGACAAGCTCTGGTGGTACGCGCTGACAACCATTACTTCTATCGCCGGATACATGGGCAATTTGTCAACGCGAATGTAGTAGAACTGAAAAGCGCGTTTAATGTATCTGCAATGGGTCATGCGAAAAGTTTGCCACGTTGCAACCATAGACAAACTGTAGATGGGAAACACGTTTGCCTGGACTCGGTGGTGGTAATTTTACTGTGATCTGCAACGAGATTGAAGATACCACTAAAACGCGGCGCGCAACTGTGTCTTGTAGACAGACTGGCTGCAACGCTCAAGATGGGGGTGATGAAACGCAGAGTTTTGTCGTTAACCAGCATCCACTTGAAGATAAAATGCACGAGCAGCTCCACAAATGGCCCCGCGTGTCTCGACTGCCCGGCATATCCCAAGCTGCAATCACCTCGTCACCGACGTACACATGATCGCAAATTGGGAGCAAAGTAGTCGAATCACTTCCACTGCGAATGGCAACTCCAGTGCAGCAGCATTTTCCCCTCGCCAAAGAGGAACGAGACGACTGTGCTTTTACCCGCCCCCGTCGTTCCGAGAACCACAATGTTCGCATCGGGGTTGATGTTGGCGTTGCTGTCGTATACGGAACGCGTCAGATATGCCTCCACCTCGTCGAAAAGAGTCAATCCACGGCCCAGGACGTCTTCAGTGAGGGAATCCGACGACTTCTCCTATTCGGACGCCACAGCTACGATGTCCTCTTCAAGTTTCTCGCGGTCCATGGTTTCTTCGTGGAGAGAATTCAAAATGAATGTCTTGCAGGCAACGGCAATCTTTGATTGATGGACAACCACCAAAGAGCAAGAAAGATTTTGCCCCGTTCCCAAGGCTTTCTCCTTCTTCAACCGCAGAAATACTTGGTACGCCTCACCACTGGCCTCATTTGCTTGAAGCAGTTGGGATCGTGGATGGCAACTTTGCGCTGATATACGAAAACAGGCCCGTCGCAGACTACAGGCAAAATAGTCGTCAGAGCAAACACACTTTGTCAACCTGGGAGACTGGCGTGCTTCAACGGCGCTTCAACGGCGGTATCGTGTCTTTTTGACCATTTGCTCCTAGAGCTCAGTCGCCAATTTCCCCGCAGAAGCGCAAGCAGCTACTAAGATCAAGTGAAGCCTCGCTCAAGCGTCTCACGATGAAGATTTTCGCGTTGTTGCTGCTTCTAGTGGTGGCGATTGCTGCTTCGGTCGTGCCAAGCGCGTATGGGCTTGAGTCGGACGAGAAAGGTACGAAAGCAATGCTTGTGGGCTAAATACTTGGCAGGGTGATCCTAAGCGATTGCTCGTATTTTTCTCAATCTTGTGGACAGGAGCTCACCTGCGTCAACTCCAAGATCCGTCGGATGGGCATGAAAATGCTGCAGGAGGCGGTGACGTTGACACCAACGCTAACCACGGCAACAACGAGATCTACCCCGGTGGCGGGATGTGCTTCCCTGGATCGTGGAACTGGCCGCGTTGCCGCTGGGGGTGCTTCCCTGGGTCTTGGAACTGGCCGCGCTGCCGCTTTGGTGGCGGCTGCTTCCCAGGGGCGTGGAATTGGCCTCGTTGCCGCTACTTCTAAACTGTCCGTGCTGTGCCGCACCTTATGGACGTGCAGAAGAGCGTGAATGGAGCGCTCGAAGCGGGAGTGCATGTCGAAACAGTGTCGTAATGGAATGTCCTGCAAGAAATTGCAATCGTGGGGGTGTTAGTTAGTAAAGCAGGATATGAACAAGAAATTGATGTTTCAAAATCAATGTAGTATGCACCAGCACGACATGAGGTTCTCGAAATTGCGTCGCTCTTGCGTTGTAGCATGGAGCATGAGGTAGTTGCCGACTGACATGGCTGGAGTGTCGAGCTCGGATGACGAATCGGGAGACGCTGCCTCGGGTAGCGGGACATCCGTAGATTTAGGCGAAGTCGGTGGCGGAGTTGGAACTGTTTGCACTGTTCAACTGTCCAAAACGGCTGCGCTGAACGGCTCCACGACTGGTTTTTCGATTGAGTAAGAGGCACTACCCAGTTTGCAGCAAGTGAGAAACCTGAATAATAGCACCCAACACCCAGGAAACAAGCAGGATCGCTACACGGATTGTGCAATGCCGCGGCAGCATTTTCTCCGGTCATGGCTCCACCATCGTTGCCCCTGAACAAGCACGGTACGTGCATGTTCAGCTCTCCTCCAAATGCAGAAAGTGGCGGCATCGTACTGTACAGATACGTGGACGCGGGACTGCCGGGGTGCATTTTACGCCGCAGCACGAGTCGCCATTATGAGCTAGCGCATGCTCATACACCATGGCACGTCGTTGCCAGTAGCAACTGCAGCAAATCTCGGTTCTTCACGGGGTGCCCGTCGACGTGACCCAGCCGTCGTACATCCAGCCGACCGCCCAATTGCTCGTTGAGTTGACCTGTCCGACTAGATGGCCAGCGTCTTCTCGTGCTTGGGGTCTTGAATGTTGGCTCGCTTGATCACTTCCAACGCGGCCAAGTATCTGCTCGGTTGATCGTCACGAAAGAGCCTTTAACCTGCTGAATGACGTCCCAGCTTCGGTTGTGCGGGAAAATGCACGCGTAAACCGCGTGGCGATTGTACTGGTCGTCGTTAATGGCGCTGCCGTCGCAGAAGGCCACCAACGAGTCGGGTTTCTCCGGGTCTGGACCTCAAACACACACATCCCGCGGCGGTAGGCCGCCCACGTCCAAGATCCGTCGGAATGCAGTCGTCCTCGCGGGTCGACCATCATCCCGACAACACCCAGATAGTCTTCCATGACAGCAAAAGTCGCGCACTCCGTCACTCGCGTCTTGTTGTCTTCTCGAAGAACCTCTTCCATGCTTCAGGCGACGAGTAGATACCCGACCATTTGCCCAAATAGAGAGCATAATACTCGACCACCGTCGGGAACAAGCTGGTAGGTAGAAACTCGGGCAGTTAGATAGAAATGCGGGCAGTTAGGTAGAAACTGGGGCAGTTGGATAGAAACTATAGAAACGATTTGGCCGTCATGGCAGCGTCTCCGCTGATGGTGGTGACGCTTGTGGTTCGTCCTCGGCCTGCTGTGGCAGCTCTGGACCATGTTCTCAGGGCGATTTCCTCGTATTTGGATAACTCAGGCTTGATTCCGCTGGATCACGCGAGTGCGTTCGGTCCGATTCGACTCCTGGACCGCATCTGGGAGAACAGCAACCCGGAGACTCAGGGCGAGCGTCGTCGTTGGTCTCTGTGCAAGCACTTGAGAAGCGATGCTCACTACTATCGCTACCAGTTCATGAAGTCGCTGCGGGCTGCGGTGACCCGAGGGGATTTGGGAGTTGTACGCTGGATCATGGAGCATTTTTCGGGTTGCAAGGCGGGCGTCGAAGTTGTGGAAGATGCGGCGCGGCACGGTCGACTGGAGATCCTACAATACCTTTTGGAGTATGAGCGCCAAGGGGGTGGAGAGGATGAAACGAGGAATACTATCTGGTGGGGTACGGATGATCTCGTGAAGGCACTAGAAGGAGGTTTCCCGGAGGTCGCGCGGTGGCTGTACGAGAACACCCCAGAGGCGGATCGAGACCTGTCCAGAGCAATGGAGTTTGCTGTTCGCAGAGGCGACTTGTCAGTGATTCGGTGGTTGCTCGATGTGGTGTACAGGCCTGACCTCAATTTACTCCCGCCGGCGCTCAACGACGCTGCTGCTGGCGGGCATATGGAACTCTTGCAATGGATTTTTGAACAGGGTTACGAGGGCAGGTCGGACCGTGCTCTCGAGGGAGCGGCAAAGAACGGTCGCGCGGATATGGTGGAGTGGCTTGTAAATCACGGAATAACTGAAGGAGGGGACGAAGCTGCTCAAGCAGCTTGCGAGGGAGGCCACTTGTCCATCTTGCGATGGCTACACGATCACAAGTTAGGACACTACGCTCTGGATTCCATGCACAACGCCATCCACAATGGTTACTTACATATTGTGAAATATCTCTATGATGTCCACATTACCGATTCGGCATCTAAAATGATGAGGGAAGCTGCCTTGAACGGGCATCTCGACATTGTGAAATGGCTGCGTGAGAAGTACGAAGACGATGAACTCTTTCCGCCGTTAAATAGTGAGGACAGGTCGAAGAGCCCTGCGATGGACGAAGCAGCGAGCAATGGGCACCTCCATGTGCTGAAGTATCTCCATTCGATATCTGAGTCAAACCGGGAAGGCGGGAAAAGTGGAGGCCCATCGTGCTCCAACCTCGGCTTTCAGGTGTCTGCTGCTCTTGGACACCTCGACGTTGTCAAATGGCTTTATCATACCTACCCGGAACAATGTCGATCCCACCCTACTATAAGTATGGCCGCTATGAACGGTCAACTGGAGATCCTGCAATGGCTTCATGACCACGCAAGTATGGTTTGGACGACTACTGTAATGGATGAGGCGGCTGGTGGTGGTCATCTTTCTGTGGTGAAATGGCTTCACGCGAACCGGACCGAGGGATGCACTGAGTCCGCGATGGACCATGCCGCGTGTTGGGGGCATCTAAATGTTGTCCGATGGCTGAATGACAACCGCTCCGAGGGATGTACTTCTAATGCAATGGATCAGGCTGCTGGACTCGGATACTTCGAAGTGCTGCTATACTTGCGTGATCAGCGGACAGAGGGCAGCACTACGTTAGCTAAGCTTTCTACTCTCGGGCGCGAGCACAAACACATCCTCGCGTGGCTAGAGGAGCACTATCCTGATCCGCTGTGGAATTGATTTTGCGATAGGGAGATGCATCCCTAGGTAGGAAAGCACTGTGCGGAATGCAAAGCAATTTTGTGATGTACTTCATAAAAAAGTATATTTTTTGCAGTAGGCTACGTCAAACAAACTACGTCTGTAGTCATTAGCCTCGATCGTTCTATGCGCTAGCATATGACAGTTCGATGTAATCGAGCATTAAATTCACTCTGCTAGACCTCCACCGATGGCTATGTGACCCATTCGACTGGCTGAAGCGAAGAGGACGACTTTGGGCGGCTGACAGCAGAATATCCAATACTTCGAAGAACATACTTCGATCTAACGCGATCATAATGCATAAGGATACCTTTTAGGATGGATTAAGACATAGAGGCTCAACAAGGTTGTATGCCGCCTAGCAGATATCATAGATCCTGACGCGTACGATTTCTCTATCAAGAGTCCTCGGAACATTTAAGTTTAAAAACGGGCTCAAAAACAAAGCTTAATTCCATGCTTCACAGACGAAGAAATTACGAACTATCGTCTGGATAGTGCTCTTCCAGCCACTCCAGAATGTCAGTTTGTTTGTGCTGCTTAGCAAAAAGCTTCGCAGAAGTAGAGCAACCTTCGGTTTGGTTGGCACGCAAGAACAGTAGCACTTCAAAATGTTCACGGTCAACCGCAAAATCCATTGCGTCAGTGGTCCACCCATTCGGACGATTTGAGTGCATCCAGCGCAGGACTTGCAGGTGCCCATTGCGTGCGGCATAGTCCATCGCGTTGGTGGTGCAGCCTTCACCGCGACTGTCATGGAGCCACTTCACCACCGCTAGAT
This sequence comes from Phytophthora cinnamomi, assembly GCF_018691715.1. NCBI lineage: Eukaryota > Oomycota > Peronosporomycetes > Peronosporales > Peronosporaceae > Phytophthora > Phytophthora cinnamomi. The sequence continues at coordinate 181,793 of NW_027150960.1, forward strand.
GGCCATTTTCGGCAGCAGAATCCATGACATCGGTCGACCACTCGACGTCAGGCAGTACGTGAAGCCATTGGAGGATCTCGAGACTGCCATTGCGAGCTGCCATGCTCGTAGTGGAAGGCTGGAAACGCAACCTAGGGTATATGTCGTGTAGCCACTTCGCGGTCTCTAAATGGCCCTGGGCGCACGCTGACGACAGTGCCCAGTCCGAGCATGTTCGTCCGTCATTTTGTCCGGCCGCCAGCATTGACGCTGCAATCGAATGCAAAAACTGCAACACGTGCCAATGGCCGTTGCCGGCCGCTCGATCCATGGCAGTGTGGTTCGACAGGCTTCCGCGTGAAGCACCAACTGCTGGAAACAGGGAGGAGTGATCAAATTTGCCGCAAAGCCATATCACGACATCCAGTTGGCCACTCGAAGCTGCATCGATCATCATGCGTGATGGCTCGTATGAGATGCCGACCTCGTACAGATACTCCACGATAGCCAAGTGTCCTTCACGAATAGCGCAGCCCATGGCAAAATGAGGGTACTGCACCAGTTGGCGCTCCAAGAGCCACTGTGCTACAGCGAGATGCCCACCACCGCACGCGACCTGTACAGCCTCTCTGGCCCCTTTCGTGATTCCGTTCTCCACGAGCCACCGGACCATATCCAGTCGACCGTTCTTGGCGGCTTCCTCAAGTGCGTGGTCGGAATTGCCTCCGTAGTTCTGCTCAAATATCCACTGCAGAACCTCCAAGTGACCGCCTGCTGCAGCATCGTTCATCGACGGAAGAGGAAGAGGACAATCCTCTGGGTACACGACGTCAAGAATCCACTGGATCAACCCCATGTCACCTTGGCGCACTGCTGCCTCCATCAGCATCCACACGTTCCTCTCAGCATCGGGAGTGTTCTCATGCAGCCAACGAGCCAAATCGCTATGCCCTCCTTCGATTGCGTACGCCATGTCGTCTCCACCCCAATGAATTACATTCCGTTCTTCGTCTTCCTGGTCCCATTGAGACTCGTACTCGAGCAAAAACTCCAGAATTTCATGTCGACCGCAACGGGAAGCTTCCTCCACGACACGGACGTCTGCCGTGCACCCCGAAAAATGGTTGAGAAGCCACCGCACAATGCTCAAATCCCCGCGATTCACCGCCGCCCAAAGAGATTTCGAGAACTGGAAACGGTAATAGTGGACGTCCGTTCTCAAAAATTGCGAAACCGACCAACTCCCGCCTTGACTCAATTTTGGGGAACTGTTCTCCCAGATGCGGTCCAGCAAGCGAGTCGACCCGAAGGAGCACGCGGAAGCCAGCGGGATCATCACCGACCCGTCCAAGTACGAGGAGATGCAGGCGGCCACATGGTCCAAGGCCGCCACTGCAGGTTGAGAGCTCAATGCGAGCGCCACCGCCGTCAACGCGGTCGACGCCATCGAGTTCGCGATGTTTTATTAATCCGGCGGCTGGAGAGAAACACTAAAGGGGAAATCAGCGGGGTAGGAGCTTCTCCACCAGAGGGCTTCCCACCAGTTGGTCCAGTGACAAACTGGACTCAGGGGCGCTCTTAATTAATGACGGTAGATTTGTAGATTTTGGAATCACTGTGATACGAGTGAGCGTAATCGTCGCTGACAGAGCCAGGGGCGGAATGTACCAGACTAGAAGTATCATGTAGCGCTCCACCCCATTCATCACTGCGCCAGCAGCTCAACATTATATTGGAAATGTTTGAACTGAATAATTATCTGTGGACGCTGTGTACTTGGACTCCAACACCTCGAAGCAGAGTTGACCGCCGGAGCGAGTATCACGGGTGCACTACTTTCCACCGCTCCTTTGTTTCAAGCGACCATACTTTGCCTCATGAACCTCGCAAAAGTTCCCGAGAAGATACCAGAAACACTATATGACCCAGGACTGCCGAATATTGCATTGTTATCTATTGCTAGCATCTACCGAGAATAGATAATTGAACACCACGTCAAGCAAACCCACAATAGGACATTGGAATATCGATCACACACAAATAGATTACAGCAGGGGTCATATTATGACCCCTGCTGTACACAATAAATGCGACATAGCACAAACTGACGTAAGCGAGCGGTTGCGAGGAGCGTAGCAACAGCAAACCCGCGCGGTATTTGCGGAGGCGGGCCGAGCGACGTGCATTCCAGCGAGCCGCGCATTGCACTCGCCAGAACATGTTATCTGTATACCGCGAGCGAAGCCAATCACGGGGGCGCCCAGCCAAGCGGAGCGCGGCAGGTCACCATGACATCCATCCCCATGCGCCATTTTCTTATACAAAGAAATGGAAATTTATCCAAATGGTCGGTGTTCTCTGGGTATTTATATTTGGGATCGAAGCTTTTCATTGGAGGAAATACATTCCCCGACTGGCACGGAGAGTCGTAAACACCTTCTTGTTTACTGACACCACGCGTGCTGTCTGTTCCTCTGATCCAGCTACCACAACAGGACATGAGGACGAGGGCAGGGCAGGGTGGGAAGGTGCTGCCGGAGTAGGATCCCGTTGTCAGGTTGATATGGATACTGCCGTTACATGCAATGTGCGATTTGCTGTGCTGGTGAGATCCTCTCATATGATCCTCGCTGCTGTACATGCGCGTTGCTACAGTGGAAGGTTTTGCCTACTCTGTCAATTGGACAAGTCTGTTCAATAAGATATTAGGGGGTCAGAATTAGCAAATGGTGCAAAAAATATGACCACTTGAACGCCCACGAAATGACCAAACCGGTTCCAAAATATCACCCTTGTCAGATACGATATGAACGGTCATTTTCTATCTGATTATCACTCTACACAAGCCCAGCTTGAGCAGCGCAACAGCCATGCCTCGCGTCTCCCACCGCACGCAGCTCACAGCGGATCGTCAAAGGGGGGCAGGCGTCGCGCGACTACATCGCGTCCTTCTTCCACGCGCTGGCGACGGCGGGCACCGAGTCCAGCGAGGGCTTCGGCGCTATGGCGGACCAGCTGGACGCCATCTTCAAGCGCCTGTCGGGCACGGCCCCGGCCCCGCGAGCAGCGAAACGGTGTCAATGAACTAACTCGTGCAGCTTGTGTTCGTCGTAGGCACGAGCTGCTGAGCCTAAGCCGATGGCAGTTTGGCCATCAACTGTTTGCTGCAAGCCGTCGACGCGAGCCTCTGCAAGCCACGATTTGCCGCTCCACATCTGGGGAGGCGCACAAAGTGGAGAGGAAGCGGATACCTGGATCCAGCGACGCGGGCAAAATGCTCTGGCTCATGCAGAAGATCGGCGTGCTATCCACCACCTTCAAGCCGTCTACTAACGCAAAGACAACACAGCTATCGAACGGCAGCAATTGATCCCCGAAATGCATTAGATAGGGCTCTAGCAGTAGATCGTGAACTTGATCAGGCATTAAAACCCAACGCAATACATGTAGCATGATTGTTTTTGTCTAACACAACTCGTGTTACACGAGTGGCGGGCTTCATCAACGCTCGTACCCGCGCCTCCCTTTGCCTTCAAAGTGTGCGCTGCGCGGGGAAAATCAAGACTGAGGGGAAGCTTGCCGTTGCGGATGGTCGACTTTTCCGACCATTTCAGAAATGGTCGGTCATTTCGGAAATGGTTCACCCAAACAGCTGAACCATTTCTCAAAATGTTATGTCCGCTGACAATAAAAAATGTGGTGACCATTTCGGTCGGAAAATGTCAGCCAAAAAGCTAATTATCACACTTCCCCCCTATTATGACATAATTACATTTGTACAGTAATGAATCCGAAATATCTAATTGTTATTTAATATGTGTTGAGTCAAATGCGGGATATCTAATTGTTATTTAATGTGTGTTGCGTCAAACTAAGTTGGAACTTCTAACGACGAACGAACTTAGACTAAGTACCGACTTCCCTGGCTTGTAGTGGACAACTGCATATAAGAGCGACCAATCAAATTGCAGTATTTAGAGCCAGCTGTCGCCTCGGCATATACGTTTCACTATAATCATTTAGATACAAATTTACCAGTTTGGTACAAGTATTGTGATTCTGATTGCCACTCGTCCCCCCCCCTGCGAGCAGAGATGCCGGAGCGTCCCCACGGACACGAACTCGTCGCAGCTCTCCACCTTCTCGCGCACGGAGCCGTCGTCGTCCGCCATGGCGCAGCGCTAGGGAGCGAGAGACGCAGGGGGTGCAGAGCGAAAGTCATACGGGGGGCGTGCTCTCCTCGCCGCAAGAAGCGGCGCACGTCCTTCTCACCAAGCGAGAAGTTTACTGTTGCTCGAGCTGTAGAGGAGTGCAAGGACGTTCGCAAGGCTAGGTATTCGTGAGTACTATCCTAACCTTAGCGAGTTTGCTTACCAAGTCTAGACGTAAACTAGTGCTGAAGTGGGTACGAATCAAGAGCACACTGTTTTTCCAGTGTTCTGCCAAGAATGGCAGCAGCAAGAAGAAAGCGCGCCGCACCGGAATCGGCACGAAGCTGCCACTGGAGGTAGAGATGGGGCTCGTAAAGTGGGTCAACGTCCTCCGAAAGGAAGGCGTGCCCGTTTCGAGTCTAACGCTGACGCTAGAGGCCTACTTAAGTAGACAGTAGCAGAGGAGTATGGTGTGGAGGGTTTTGGAGGGTCGTGGCCCTGGTTGCACGCCTTCAAAGCCCGACACTAGTGTCCATGAGAGCTAGAACCCGTGCTAGATCGACTCGGACGACGACGGTGGAGATGTCGAGAAGGCTAGATGCTAATAATATTTCAAACCGACCCTCATTCGGTATACATACCGGTAATCGAAAAAGGCAAAGGCTTTTTTTTGCCTGGTACACTGTGCCGGTAAGTGGGGTGTCCACTATAAGCCAGGGAAGTCGGTACGAATGGCAGGAACTCTTGACAGACATATCGCCTGAGGCCAGAGCGTCCACACTTCGGCCTTTGGCGCACTTGGATCCAAGATCTTCTCCGGCGCCTCTTCGGAAGATCCCCCTTCTCGGGCGAGATCTTCCTGCGTGGGGCTGAGAATTGCGGAGGAGGAGATCGAGGCGTCTGGCACGAGCGGCGACATGCCAGGCGATGTCCACCAGATACTTTACTGCCTGCCGCGGCACCAATTTCAAGACCAAGGCGCGTTGGACAAGGCGGACCCTTCGCGTTCATGATGAACAAGACCCGCCAGCACACGAGAGACTCGGTAGCCCTCTCGTGTGTCCCCCGAATGTCACCTACCTAAGCGCATGGGACCTGGTGAACCCCGCGCGTGAGCATGTTATGGAATCCAAGGACTTCCTCGTCTCAGCAACCTTCGTCGTGGCGGCCGCTTGAGCGACGTGGTTGGACGGAAGTGAACTGCGTGGAGCGCGCGAGCTCTATTGAGATTCAGTCTCCGGTTTGTGTATGTCCCCAGCTTCGCTCTTGGCTGCAATGCGACCAGTCCTGCGTTTGCGACGCCTTCTCCAAGATCGACAAAAGAGCCTCGTTTGTCAATGTCGGCGATCGGAAGATGGCAGGACCAGGCAAGACTCGTTCAAGACCGGGTAATTTCCGACTTGGGTAATCGGTTCCGGCCTCCGGGCCCTCTGCCCCCTGTCCCCGCGCTGCGTGTGTTAGCTCAAAGCAACCGCACTAGTCACGTTAAAGGTACGTATGTACTAACCCCCGGACACTTGATCAACGGGTCCGCGTTCCCTCCCGAGTGCCCCAACCACTTCAAGCTGCTTCGTGAAGGCGTGTTGACTTCGACGGGCTGCTGTGAAGAGGAGTACAAGGATTGAATTGACCACAACGGAACACTGGTGACCGACTTCTACTGTCCAAGCACCACCAAGAAAATTGGGCGTCAACCCCCAAGCATGAGTACCAAGACAGCCTTCAAGGCTCAAGAAACATTTATGCCAACGTTGCAATCGCGATTCTAGCCCATGATGGCTACCGGTAACGCAATAGGCTCAGCCTACAGAAAAATCCAGGACTCTATAGTTAAAAACACAAATAAAGGTTCTCTGACCCCCCCCCAGAGCGTCCACACGTTGAGCTTGTATGTACTGTACCGGTGCCATAATATGGACTACATGTTATGTAGACCAGATTTGCATGCGCGATCCTTTGTCAAGGTACCCAACACCGGAAGCGTGAAGGTCATCTTTCAAATTGGACGCTTTCTGGTGGAGGAGAACGTATCGGAGACCGCGGTAATTCGTCACGGGGCCCGTGACACGGGCACAATCTACCGGTACGCATTCGAAGCAAGCTCGAAGCCATCCGAGAAGCAGGATTACTACCGCTGCCGCCTTCGGACGCGTCTACGGCAGCATCTGAGAGCCACAAGCTGCGGGACAAATCTTCAGAATTGGAGCGCAACGATTACATACATGGTACTAGAATTACTTATAGCCGCGCGAAGAGAGTCGTCCCCTGAGTGTAGGTTATCGACGCAGAGCTTCGGCACCGCGCGATTCGGCACCAAGCAGCACGGCTGGAGGCCAGAGCCGCTGCGCCGACGCGGCGGCATCATCGAGCGCAGATGGGATGCCAAAACATGCGACGAGTCGAAAATGCGACGAGGCCAATTGATGGGCACGAAAGGGGCGTAGACGAACGCAAAGTGCAACCCCTGTAGGACCTGCACCACGGCAATCTGCAAGCCAAAGTTCTGCATTGTTTGCCTCTGCTGCCAGAATACACGTGTAACAGTGATGGTGCTGAGCTGAGCTGAGCTGAGCTACATGTATCACGTGAATCACTTGCGTTGAGGCAACGCGACGCCCCGAACAAACATTCTCGCTTGGCCAACGTAGGTGCTGGCTTTGGAACCGCGTGAGTCTTGTTTTTGGCGGTGAATCTCTGGCCACGCACCTGATGCCCAGGCTGCGCAGTGTACCCCGCATCAGTCGCCGCTTCGAACCAAAGTTTTTGGGCGGTGACCGAGGTGCTTCAAACAATCAGGGACAGGCGGCCGGCATCCAATCACCACGGAAGTGTCCACGTCCGAGTTCTGCGCGCTGGCGTAGGGTAGAATGCGCGCGTCGCGCTGCGCGGGGCCAGCCAGTCAGAGGCGGCGCGGAACGTGCCCAACGTTGTGGGCTTCCTCGTTTCATGTTTTCCGGACTGTCATTTCCAAACACACCAGCTCGCCCAAGCCACCGTGCGAAGGCCGCAGCTTCAGCAGCAATGGCAGTGCAGCCCGAAATCCACGCGCTCAAGCTCCAGCAGGCGCAGCCGCAACCCGCCAAATCTCCCCGACGCCTCTCGAAGCGCTCAAGTTTCCGTCGTCGCCACTCTCACCCCGCCCCTGTTGAGCTCCCGGAAAATGTCCGCGCGCTCAAGAACAAAATTCTAGAGACCCATCCGGGCAAGCTGCTGCGCTTCAGCCTCAGCCATATGCGCCACATGGCCACCCCACCCGTAGTCATCCCCGGCGACCTGAGTGACCGACGAGCGACGCGAACGCTCGTGAGCGGCAAGAGCGTGCCTCTGACTATGAACATGTGGGAGAACTGCAAGCGGACCAAGAAGACCAGGCGCTTGGACATGATCGACGAGTACGTCACCTATCGGTGATAGTTCCTCGTGCGCATCCATATCAGTCCCAATTAGTCCACTTGCCGCCGTCGAACGACATTTACAGCGCCGAGGAGTTGCCAGCTACCCCGCCAACATACTTTCGAGTACTAGAAAGCCAGGTAGCCTAATTGAACGCGACACTACCGCACCGCCGTGCAGTATTTAACACAGCGAGCACATCGCCTTGCCGTTTCTTCAAAGGGGTTGGTTTTCTCCTAACATGTGACTGTGCAGTACACGACGAGGTTCTCCACAACAAGGAGGCTGAAACCCCTTACCAATTGGCATTATTCTCCACGTACTAGCATCGCGGTCTGCAAGTCCACCTTGGCAACCTCAAGGTTTCCTGTGGCATCGCGAAAACCCCTCAATATTCGGCAGTCTTCTGTATTATGATAACCGGGGAGGATGCGCCTGATCACTGGCATTGCTAGGACGAACGACTGGCGTAACCACACGGCGGGACAGTTGTAATCGGCCAGATTGGATGTCCTCGAGGGCCATCTCATCACGCGGATTGGACTTGTTCCGGCGTACTTCACGCGGGCCACCATCTCGACCTGGACGTTTCTTGTGGTGACAGGCGCCTTTCGTGCGGTGCATGAACCCCACCTCACTTTTGAATTGGCCCCGCTCAGCTCAATCAGCTCTACAGAGCGCTCGTTTAACAACAAAGCATGGGGCTGCTCCCTCCGCGCAAGAAGACCACCCTGCTCTTCAAGACCCGCCTGAGCGCGCACAAGCGCCCGGACGAGGATCCGCTCGTCACCACCTTGCTGCCGTTGGAGGCGCAGCAACTGAAGACGCGCATCTTGGAAGCTCACCCGGAGTCGTATCTTCGCTTCAGCGTGACTCGCATGCGCCACATCGTAGCTCAGCTGCCAGTGGAGATCCCGGCAGAACTCCGCGGGAAGAACCTCATAGCCACCCGCGTGGCAGGGCACAACGTGCCGTTCACCCGAGGCATGTGGGACCGAAAGATGACGCTGTACAGAAAGCGAATGCTCGACATCATCGGAGAAGGGGTTCACTACCACTGATCGGCGAATTACTCTCCAAACCACACATGTAGACTAACTTGGTGAACAATACAATATGTATAAACTATTGAAGCAATTATTGACGATATGAAACTGAATACGTAGTGTTCGCGTTGAATCATTGAATGAGTTAGTGCAAATTGTGGACGATGCCTCCAGCCTGCAAACGCTTACGCTATCCAAAGTTTTTGACCATCCCAAGACGCTTTGTAGCCTGGCTCCTTCTTTGGTGTCAGCAGGACGCCAAATAGCTTGCGCTTAGAGCGGTCTATCAGCTCCTCAATGTCCAAGTAGCGGTCAATGACGGTGTCACCGTGCTGATGGCCGCGTAGTGAGTACCAGCCTTCCAAAAATCCAAAGGGATGGCCTAGCGAATTCGAGCTCCGTCGAGATAGCGACGCAGCAGGGCGCACGAAACGGAGTCCAGCGACGTGTACTGTCGCGTCAGAGGTGAACGGTAGCATTCTTCACGATCTTCAGCACTTGTCACACCAGGCGCTACATTGGGCGATCTGTACGGCTCTATCTTGCTGGGGAGAGCGACAAAAGCCTCGGAGGGAGGCTTGAACAGTGCACAGGAAACCGAAAAAGGAGGAATATAATACCAAGCTGTTGCACAAGTACTGCTCACCAGAGCTCGTAATCGGGTACCCGAACCCGGGTAAAATGCTTTCCCGACCGAGCATACCCGAACTTCGGACAGGCTATCGCCAACGCTGTAAGACTGTCTAGCCATCGCCGTACGTCGGATCTGAAGAACTTGAAGTTGGAGCTCAGTAGAAAAGCAATTTCTCCACTGCGGGAGCGTAATGTGTAAATCGCGGAGCTCCCTCAAGCCATCGATGCTAGATGATATTCTCGTAGTGAGATCTAATAGCGGTCTCATCAACTGAGGGTAGGCCCATTGAAGAAGAACTCACAGTGTGTTGCACACTTTACTGATGTACCGGGGGAAAAAACAAAATAAAGAGAATCGCTCTGTTTGTAGTATATAATGGGCCGGGTAAGTCCGGGTACCTGAACTTCGCTGTCGGGTGGGTGCGGGCACCCGAAGTGAACCAAGAGATGCGATCGGGCGGAGCGGGTAACTCGAAAATCGTCACTTGCGAGCTCAGCTGCTCACGTCTAGCGTACATCGAGCTACAGACAGTTGCAAACGTCGTTAGTAGTGGTAGGGGTCTAGGTGGAAATACAAGGCTACCGGACAAGCGACTTATTATGTCACTTGTCGAAGTGACTGGGAATGAGACGACAAATTTGACTCAGGACACGAATCATGAACGTCTTCCGGCTTATAATATAGAGTATATCCTGAAATGAAGCTCAGAGAATACATTAAGACCACGTGGCAGGAAAACATCTCACACTTAACCTAAGCAGCAACGCCCTTACCTCGACAAGTATTTAGCAACCTTCAATGCAACCCGTAAGCAGTAGTACCGGATTAACACTACCGGTACGGTCACCCTAAGCAGTATTTTTTAGGAGACTAGCCACACCTCACTTCATGAGGACCATAATCCAGAATGGCTGCCTTTGGTCTCGATTTGGTGCGCTTCCAGAGCGCTGTTAAAATCAGGATGAGCAAGTTGGATTCACCAAGGTGCGAGACCAAATTCACCAAAAACGTCGGAACCAGCAAATACTTCCCAGTACTTATAATATTTTGGATATTCTTTTGCACGGGTGTGTACCGGTCGCAATGGTACACCTCCCGCGCACTGGCTTCTCTCCCATTCATCATCCGCATTCCCCCCGAGAAACACCGTCAATGGCGACTCCAGCGGCGACCAAGCCCAAGCGCTCGCGCTCGTCGTTCACGAACGCGCAGCGGCTGGAGATATGCAACTACCGCGAGCAGAACCCGACGTTGACGCAGAGCCAACTCGCGTCCTGGGCGCAGGAGGCGCTGGCGCTGCCGCGCAAGCCGTCGCAGGCCATGATTTCGAAACTTCTCAAGAGGAAAAATGACCTGGAGACTATGACAATCGAGGAGTTGACCTCCAAGTCGCGCCGCACCGTGCGGTTCCCCAACCTGGACACGGCGCTGGCCCGCTGGGTCGCCTACTGTGAGGAGACGGGCGTCTCCGTCACGGGGGAGTCCATCCGGGCCAAGGCCATGAGGTTCGCCGCCATCCTCCACATCGACACGCCCTTGTCCTTTTCCAACGGGTGGCTCTACAAATTCAATGAACGCCACGGGTTCGGGGGCTTACGGGCACATAAAGACTCTAAGTCGTCCGTGGAGACGGCGGTGCTGGACCTGCAGCGCCGGCTGCAGAGTTACAGTCCTAGAGACATCTTTAGTATGGATGAGACTGGGCTCTTTTTCACAATGTACCCAGACCGGTCGGGCCGCAGGATGACCAAGAGGGTCACGGTGGTATTGAGCTGCAACGCCGACGGGTCGGAGAAGCTCCCGCCGCTGTTCATCGGCAAGGCGGAGAAGCCCCGGGGGTTCACGAGCTCCACGGCTGCCGAGATGAACTATGTGTGCAACTCGAGCACGCTGATGACGCGAGAACTATTCAACAAGTGGCTCAAGGATGCTGACGCTAGATTCGCGCAGCAGCAGAGGAAGTGCATCGTGCTGATTGACGCCGTGGCGGTGCATGCGGGCTTTAATGTGGACGAGCTGAGGAACGTCGAGGTGGCGCTGATTCCGTCCGGAACGGAGGCGAATTTGCAGCCGCTCGTTGTTGGGATTGTGCCGGCGTTTAAGAGGCGATACCGTCGACGCCAGATCCAGCACGCACTGGATCAAGTGGACGCGGATGCGGACATGAGCACGGCCGCCAAGTTTGACACGGTGGGTGTGAAGCAGGCGATGACGTGGTGCATCGAGTGCTGGGATGCGGTCCCGTCCGCGGTGATCGTCAAGAGCTGGCAGGAAACGGGTCTGCTTCACGTGAATGGGAATCTTGCAAATGAGTTTCGTGGTGAGGAAGACGCCATATCGGAGGAGCTCGCTGTTATGCTATCCTGGCTTCATGCGACGGATCCGATGACGGTGGAGGAGCTGCTGGGCTTGCCTGAAGAGAATATCATCATGGAAGAGCCTACCGACGAGGATTTCTGCGCACCTGTCGAGTCCGTGAGGGTCGCTATTCCACATGTTAAACCGAAATTATCCGGCGACGACGGTGGCCTCAGCGCCGAAGAGCTCAAGGAGCGGCTCAAGTGGATTGCCAAACTCCTGATCTATGCTGATGAAAAGGGCGTTCCTGCAGATTCAGTGAGCGGCATGCGCATCCTTCAGCGAGACTTCAGAGACCAGCTCAATAAAAAGCAAGGCGGCTCCAGCTAGGCGTAAAGAGCCTTGTTCTTGAATGTATATCACATTCACACGGGATCCCATCTACAATAGAAACATTTACGTACATGTACACGCACATTTATCGTTAATTGGGCTGCATTCTCGAGCTTGCATGGGTGCTTTAGCATTGAAGCTGAAGCACTTTGTAAAACTGAGAGAGTGGTTGAAGTTGGGTTGTCAAACGGATGCCAGGGTGAGATTTGCCGGCGGTACAGCTTGTACAACAGGATCATTTGCTACGTCATTCTCGATTTCGACCTCGAAGCGCAAGATACCCCTTCATAAGCATGAACGACCTCAAGTACATGGACGCATTCGACCACGACATCGTCAAGCGCAAGGCGGATTTTGAGCGCAAAGTGGCTGACGTGTATGCAAGCTATTCACCGCAAGATAGTCAACATTTCGTGATGGTCTCACTTGTTATATGTCGTGTGTACATCTAGCCGGCGTTTGATGGAGGAGCTAGGCCACGACGCTGTGGTCTTGAGTCTCTCCGCAAACTTCGCATGGATCACTAGTGGTGCTCGCAGTTACGTCTTCATGGCCACGGAAGGTGGTGTCGGATCCATCTACGTGGACGCCACGCGTGTAGCAGTGCTGACAAACGAAATCGAGGGTCACCGCTTAGTGAACGAAGAGATGAGAGGTCTCGAGAGTGAGATCACACTCATCCAAGACCCGTGGTACGCTCAGCGCAGCGCTGTCGACATGGCCAAAGAACTTGCCAAGAGCGACAAAGTGGCGCTGGATGCCGCCGATTCAGTTTTAGCTGCTGGTTTGGCTGAACTGCGCTCCACGTTGACCACGTACGAGATGGACGTCTTCCGTGCTCTCGGTAAAGACTGCGGAGAGCTCATCGGAGAAGTAGCTCGAGCTGTTCGCCCTGACATGACGGAGTGGGAAATCGCCAGTCAACTCTCGGCAAAGATGTGGGCGCGTGGGATCACGCCCGTGGTGATGTTGGTAGCGGCCGATGAGCGCGTCGACAACATCCGTCACCCGCTGCCCACGAAGAAGCGGGTGAAGAACAAGGCGATGCTGGTGATCTGTGGTCAGCGCGCAGGGCTCATCGCTTCCACCACGCGTCTGGTGTATATCACCACCACGCCCAACGCTGCCATTCCTGAGGACTTGTTGCGCCGCCACGAAGCTGCTACATACGTGGACGCCGTGCTAATGGCGAACACGCGCACCGCTGGAGTCCAGGCTGGAGACATGCTCAGGATCGCTCAAGATGCCTACGCTCAGAAGGGTTTCGATGGCGAGTGGAAATTCCACCACCAGGGAGGCTGCGCCGCCTACAAGAGCCGCGAATGGGTAGCCAACGCGTCCGTTAACCGAGTGACAAGCTTGAACCAGGCGTATGCGTGGAATCCGTCCGTCGCAGGGACCAAATCCGAGGATACGGTGCTCTGCTACGCAAACGCTCAGGGAGAGCCTGTCGTGGAAGTCATCACCTCGACCCCAGGTTGGCCGGTGATTGAGCACACCATCGGAGACGTTACGATCGATCGCCCGACGATTCTGCACTTGCAGCTTTGAGCAGCTCTGCATACTGTGCTCGAGATCATCCATAACAAGACCAGACGGTTAGATAGCATCCACGATGTGTAAACAGAGTGAAAAGCGTTCCAGGTCGAATCGATGTCAAACAGGGCCTTAAATACGGCTTCCTTGTTTACTCCACTTCGTCGCTATACAGTTTGTACTTCGCCAGTGGTCTCGGGTGGCTTCCAGAAGAGTGAAAAGAGGTTTGTGATGATAACATCCGCCACATTCATGTCCTCCTCTTCGCCCCCAGCCGCCACCTGCGACTGCGGTTCGATCTGCGAAGCAACAGAAACTCGAAGCTGCTCCAAGTCGACAACCGTTCCTTCGTCAATGACAACTTCTTCATCCAGGTGAGTGTCGGATACGTCGCTCGCGCTTATTACTGAAGCTCCGCCATCACTTAGCGGTGCATCGGCGAGAGGAGGCATCGGACCAGGAGGGCGGTTCAGATCCCGCTTGAAAGTGAGCGTTAGCGGCCTCAAACCTCCTTGTAGCAGCAGCATCACATGGCGAAATGGCGCAGAATCCACCGCGTTTTTGTTTACAGCTACCAGTTCGTCGTAAGACTCGAGAACACCCTTTTTGGCAGCTGCCATGTCTGGCAGTAAGTTCCTCACCGTAGCTCCAGCATCAGGTATATTGGCTTGGAAATGAATTCCAATGGGACCTGCATCTTCAAAAACCACCTCCAAGTACTTGACGCCATCTTCTTCCACTCTTGGGGGTGACGATGGCGGAAGTTCCGCAATAACCGCAGTTGAATTCGATCTAGACGGTCGGGACTCGGACGTTGTGGCGCTGGAGTTGCGAACATGCGGTTTCTGCTGACGCGGGATATTGTCGGCAGAGGATGATGTAGGTGCTGTTCCAAGCAGGCGCGGGTCCGTCCACGTAGTTGTCGTCGTGTATTTGTTGAAGAAAAACACTGCACCCGAAGCCGTCACACGCATCTCCCAGCCAGCCGGCAACGGAGTGGAGAAGTCCTCGATTGTGTGCTTGTGTCCGTCATCAGGAGGGACATGAATGTCCTCAAATACGGTATTTTCGTGGGAAATATGCGGCGTCGAGAAAGAACGCCGCATTACGTTATCAGGGGCAGCGTAGTCGCGTGCCATTGCACTGAAACCTCGAGTGCGGCGAGTGCTACTGGAACTTGCGACCTCTCCTGTCGCTAGGTTGGCATCTTTATCAACTTTATCCATGGAAGCTGCAGCCGTCAAGCGCCGCTGAATTGCGATCTGCACTCGAGGGTCTTCCAGTTCATTGCCGCCGTCGTCTCCCTTTCGGCGGTAGCAAGCAACACCCTCCGTCGTTTTAACTCGTTCGTAATCCACCGGCAGGTCGACGTCACTGCAAAGAGCATCGATTTCACGCAGCTTCACGTCCATCGCGCGTTCGAATTGTGCCTGCCTGTCCGCAGCAGACTCCTTTTGCCGCGCCAACTGATCCTTAAGCTTGGCAACAGCAGCTTGACTGGCCTCTAAATGCAGCTCTTTCTCCTTCAATTGCTCGCGCAACTTCTCAATTTCGACCGAGCTGCTGTCACCATTGACACTGAGTCTCACAACCGCCCCTTCCTTCCTGTATGCAACTTTGTCCTCCTTCACTCTCTCTACCAGCGTCTCGGACGCTTCCAACTCTAGCCGTAGCTGGTTGCTCACGAACTGCACCGCGTCATCGGACAATTTGCCCGTCAAGAACACGCGCGACCCCAAAACTTCCGCAAGCTTGGCAATAGCACCCTCCGCCTCTCGTTTCTGCTGCAGCAACTGCGTCACCGCTTCACTGAGTTTATCCACCAGCGGTTGATGTCCTCTCGTGCGTTCATCGGCCGACACCAACTCGCCCCAGATCTCGGCCAGCTGAGTGTCCACCACGTCCATCATGCGTCCGTTGGTCTTGAGCAGCTGCATAAAGTCCGTCCAACTCTTCTCACTGCGGTTCCCCGACAAAGGAGTATTAATTTTCAGCTCCGAGGTGGGCAGTGGCCCAATACTGAAGTTACTCAGCCCGCTGACCATACTACTAGGCGGGGGTGAGCTTGGGGGCGGCGGTGGAGGAGACAACTCCTCCAGTTTCGTATCAATCGACGGCGCATCGGCCGTCGTCAGGTGCGTCACCGCCCTCTTCGTCGGCGAGGAATATTCCAACGTAGAATATTCCCCATTAGAGTCCATCCTCGGCTGGAAGATATTCACCGTCGAGTCGGGGCTATCTGGAGGCTGCTCTTGCACCTCTCTTGAGTCATATCCACCGTCATTCTGCAGCCACTGCTTCTTCTGGGACTGATAGGCTTGTAATAGCACCCTCCCTCTTGCGATAAGCTGCCTCTCAGATAGCATATCGTCCTCCTCAGTTTGAACCGATTTAGGAGGAGGGATCAGATCTGATTCCATGCCCGCCTCGTCGCTCTTGTCGATGTCGCTGGAACTCTCTAAGGCGGAGAAGGGGATCGGGGCCAGCGCCGTTGACGTCAGAGAAGCGGGGGACGACAGCGACAGCGGAGACACCGACGGGGGCTCGCTGGAGCGCCCGTCCTGCGGCGGCGCAGACGCCACGAAGCGTTCCATCAACGTCCGCAGAGCTTGGGAAATGGTGAACCATCGGGCAGTAAACTCCTTCAGAGGTCACTAAAGTGAGGGATGTAGCCATTCTGAAAATGGATACCTCGTACATGTTTTGGTGGCTTGGATTGCTAGACGGAACTCGTTAGGCCCTGGTTTCTCCGGTATGGATCTGCATGAGCGTTACCAGTTTGAACGAACTTGTGTGTATAACCCGTTTCGCTTCTTATATTATCTAACTCCAGCATTGTCAGTTGTTGCCTACGGCGGAAGATCGTAGTTGTTGTTCAAGCCTAACAAGTTACTGTTTGAGCCCGCGTCACTACGAACCTAAGTACGAATCGCGACTATTGATCGTTAAAAAATGTTAAAAATTCGTTGAGTTACATCGGTCAGAAAAAAAATATCTCCATTTCCGGCCCCCGATCCCGGATTTTATTTGGGGCGTCGACGCTGTCTCATCAAAATTTAATTTTGATTCAAAACCTGCCCTATAATGAGCGCACTTTGCGGGAAACGACAGGAATTTAACTAGGAACTTTGCTTGTGGGTGCATACTATCGAGAGCACGAGGCACGACGACGTGGAGGCTCACGGATCAATAATAGCAGGCCATAAGCGGGGCTAAGGGTAAATGTTAACAGGGAGTCTCTCTAAGGACTGGAACGCTTTGGGGCTTTTGCACAATGAGAAAATCCGAAAATTGACCAATCGATACCAAACTTTCACCACACACTCTTTCATACATTTTATGCATCTTCGCAAAAGAAATTCTCCCAAACATGTTTCGTTCATCTTCATATCGCCTTCCACATGGACTATGTTGACGTTTTCCTAACTATTACTTGAAGTACTATAACTTCATCATCCAATGACGATATATGATTTTGCTACTGCTGCTGCGTGAAGGCTAGGTGTCGTGCGAGGATGCAACCTTCACGATATGTCGTTATAAGTGCCACTTGTTGCGTGACAGGAAGAACAAACGGAATGCAGCCAAAGCCGCCGATCATGATAATGTAGCCGCTGTGCTTGCAAGGCAGATCCTGGATCTTGACGGCCACCTTGTCGCTGTTCTTGAGCGACATCACATACTCCAATGCATCCAAGGTAAAGTTAAGCTTGACGAACTTGACGTCGTCCGTTCCGTAGCGCAGTTTTCCCTTCTTGAATGTCACCAGCACTCTGGGGCGGAGTTGCTTAACGGCTCCGGACACACCGCGAGTCTGACGCCGGGGATAGAAGCGCACTTGGAGATGAGCACCAGCAGAACACTGTTTAGCGTGGTCTCGTCCTTCTTCTTATAACCGTAGTCCGGGTTGGCAAGATGAGGGACCAGCGAGACCATCAAATCGCTGCCAGAACTGTCGAAGAGAAGATTAATCCCGCCAGGGAACGCCTTGTTCAGTACCTCCTCGACGTTCTCCACCGAGTAACTAACGGTCCGATCGTATTCAAGCTCACGGAGAAAGTCTGTTTTTCTGTCCGTATTGCCGGCGTTCTTGGCGAAACCACGGACTGGTCGGTGCCCCCTGCAGCTGCCGTGGCGAAGACCGTCTCGCCCGACTCCATTTTACCAGCTTCTTCCAGAGACGCCAGAGCCCACACCGTGGACGTGAACGACATGGCCTCCGCTGCACTGGACGACGTCTTGACGGTGGTCTGGACGGAGACAACAGTTTACTCGGCAAAAGCCGCGGGGGCTGAAGACACACTCATCAGTTCTGTATAGCCCAATCGTATTATCCTCAAGCATATCATCCTCTAGTTTTTGCTACTCACCAATCTACGTGACGCTGTCGCCAACGAGAACGGAGTCGACACCCTCGCCAACTTCGGTGATGACCCCGACTGCAGTGTAAGAGCACGAACGTGAGCACGAATGGAACCCACCGCTACTTCATCTGATGATTCTGAGACTCACCAGTTTCGAGGCCAGCAGCGAATGGCACCTCCTGATGCCGAACAAAGCTGCTTCGAACACGTCGTTGTCTGCCACACACGCGGCCGTATTCTTGACTACAGCCTTCAACAGCACTTGGCATCGGAAGCTCGACAATCTTGCCGGCGTTACGATTGGGCTCGGTCACTAGCAGGGCTTGATGGCACCGAGGTCTCAAATCGGAGACGGAGCGGGTTGAGCTGGTCAAGGCGAATCAGCAAGATGTCTACTGCCTACATAGGTGGCGGAGTCCATGATGGACAGTTGTTCATTTAGATAGATGAGACGGAACGTGACCTGCATTGAAGCTGGAATCGAGTTTGTTGGCCCACAACAAAGATTTTAAGAAATTGAAACTACGCCGGCAAGATGCAAGCAAATGCCAACGAAGGGAAAGAGTTCTTCGCCGTATTGTTTACTCGACGTGAGGGTGTTTGCTCCGATTTCACGTCCGCCTGCAAACTTGAAGCGCAAAGCGACAAACGCGGACAAATTTTGGGGTTGTCATCTTTCGCTGAGGCAGAAGAGTTGTTTGGGGGAAATGGCATGATGATAGACCCCCAAGGTCATCTGAACGGTGGCGGGTCTTGGACGTGGAGAGCGTATCGACGCGGTTTGTCGCTCTACGAGCTTCCGGCCCTCAAGAAACCTGACACATTGGTGGCGTTCTGCTCCGGGAATGCTATTAACCCGAAACAGTATGACTGTCACGCCGTTTTCGCTTGCATTTTTCCACAAAATCGATCCTGGGACGTCGTCGAGAAAGTGAAGGGACCATCTTTGACCTTCAAGCGTGCCGGGTATCTTGCACTTCTCGAAGTTGTAACGCGAGGAAACTTGGAGGATCCAAAACACGTGGAAACGCTTGTTGTTTACTCGGAAAATGTATCTGTGGTCGATGCAGAAATGGGTCATCAACCGGATGTACGACGGCTGGGTCACCTCGAGCGGGAACCCTGTAAGAAATCGGGACTTGCTGCAAGTGCTGCTGGAGGCTCGTGGGAACCATCGTGCTGTCCATTTCGAGTACGTAAAAGCGGGTAGTGATTCCGCCAACTGGAAATCAAAGTGGATTAATGTTGCCGCTAGCACTGCAAAATCTACGGCACAAGCTGCTGCGAGCAGTGCTACATCTGCAGTTCCTTGGGCACGGATCTGTCAGATGCCCGCACTCAGCTTATCAGGCGATCCAACGAATATTGCGAGGTACGACGTTCTGCAGAAACCTGGGGAGGAGGATGTCATGGATGGCGAGGAAGATGCAGCGGCGGCGTGAGCTCCGAATTATTGAAGAAGCGGGTCTTTTTTTTGTTTTGCTCAGTGGCTACTACTTAGCTGTAATACGGAGTAAATCTACATATTTTCATACACATTTCATTTGCACTTCTAAGCGCACAACATCGATCAGAAGCCATCAATCAACAATGCGGAATCCTTTCCCACTCACAACCTAATTTCCCCAATGGAATCGACCTCACCAGAAAAGAACGTTGACCACACTCTTGCAGAACTGGTGACAGGAGTCGCCGACTTGACTAGGCGGGTGGAGAATCTGGAAAGCTGCTGGCGCTCCCACACGCAACTTCAGTTAGCTCGTCTGAAAGAAATGAGGAAAAGCAAACCGCTATGGAATACGTTTATGCCACCATCAAGAGCTCCAGTTAACGAACATCTACGCAAAGTCAGCGAGGCATTTTACGCCATCGTAAAGATATCATGTGGCGACGAGAGCGGCTACCACACGGGGTTTTGTATTTCCGAAGACGGCTTCTTACTGACAATAAACGACTCGTGCCCAAGTTTCCACGGGGGAAACACGCCCCAGGTTACGTTTTTCGATGGCACCTGTGTCGACTGCACTCACGTCCAGAACATCCAGTGCTGTGGTGTTTCGCTTTCAATACTGAAAGGCGATTTTCCGGTCCCTTTCCTGAAGCCTGATGATCTGTTCATCACGAACGAGTCAGTAGCTCTCGTCCCGTTTGGAGTAGACGATATAGGCTTCCCCAGACCTGTAATTACTAGCGGTCGCGTTCGTACACCGCTCGACACGAACGACAAGTTGGCACGATTGGAGCTGGATAAAAACCCTACTGATGTAAAGGCGGGGGAAATGAAAACCAAAATGTCGGGCGGACCAGTGTTGAGCATGCGTCCTGGATACTTTACAGGTGTCATTACCAGTGCGGAGCAGAACCAAGCGGTTCGCTTCTGTCCAGTTACGCTGACTTCGTCGGTGTGGCTGGCAATCCAGCGTGTGATGAAGCAATACCGTGAAGCGTTTGTGGTCCAAGAACCCAACACAGCGTCTACGAAACAATTTGGATCAGATTGCTGTGCACTGCTTTAATTTCTCGCTCCGCCTTATGCGGTATTGTCGTCATTGCACTTGGCATAACTCGATGGGGAAGAATGGTCGATTACCGATTAGTGGTCTTAGGTTGCACTTGGCATAACTCGGAAGACAACACGACAACTTTTTCGATGCAAATTATAAATTGTGTATACATTCTGCACGTACCCTGTCCATAAGCTCACCTGGGGGTCGATGGCTTGACCAGGTCCCGTTATCTTAGCATCCCACGAAGCAGAGGCCCAAGTGAGCTAAAAACACGAGCTCACGCCGATCAAGCGGGGGGTTGGCGCTCTCTGTCAATTCGAATTCATAGGGAGCGCTCAAATCCTGACGAGTGCGCTCAAATCGAGTGCGCTCAAATCCTGACGAGTGCGCTCGCAGCTCGTGCTCGTTCCCGCGAGCAGTGCCTCTTGCTGTGCTTACGTCATCTGTTCTGGGTCACCCCGTAGGTGATCGCGTAGTTGAGCAATGTCTGGAATCCGACAGATCCGATAATGGAACGTCTCGTAATCACACCCCGGATCGATTTCGAGATCAGGACACTCGCAGCTTCGACGCTTGTGAAAGACACTATCCAATTTCTGAAGTCCACAACACGTCCGCTGTACTCAAGTCAACCACCATGAAGTTCATGCCTTTGGCTCTAATTGCCGCGTTCGTGATTGTCGGTACCTCCACCGCCGACGGCTCCTCCGGCTCCTCCAGTTGCGCAGAATCTGAATGTTCCAAGGATTCCGATCTCGTATGTGGAAGCGATGGCATCACCTACTTGAACCGATGTGAGTTTGACAACGGAAACTGTCGCAACGGGCTGACGTTGAAAGTTTTGCACGGCGGAATGTGCCGGAGGGATGAAATTGGTCAAGTGTGACCTATTTGAGTTCGATAGACGCGATTCTAGCGGATTCGATGGAGTTTCTCCTTCGTGTGACGACACGCGTGCTACAATGTAGTCGTGCTCTGGCAAGATAATGAATCGTCTCGGGAATTGACTACTGTTCAACACATCTTCTTTGCTCTTCTCCAATGATCCTTGAGACTAACGTCAAGCAATGCGCCGAGCACTATGTGCTACTATTAACCCTGATTCATCGTCCATGAATGTGACGACGCCCACCCCTCGTCTACCATTGCATCACCCGTGCGCCCCCATCCCCATCCCCCCTCTCTGTGCTGCATCGAAATGAACGAAACCCCCGCGATAACCTGCGTAAGCGACGCTCGGGAGGTGCTGCGACTGACCCACGTGGGGAAAAGCTCCGTACTGCTCGACTGATCTGCCCGCTGGACGTTCACGAAATCGTGCAAGGTAAATTTGCAGTTCCTGGCCTCCAGGGATGGCAAAAAAAAATGGAAGGATTTTTTCGAAACAAAAAATATCAAAATATTTTCATTTTTATAAATGTTTACCATTTTTATTCATCAAATCCGCTGAAACAGATCACCTGAAGTATCGTATAACACAGTAGCTACCCGAATGCTAGTCTCATCGCCGTCGCGATCAAGTTCGGTGTTGGTTTGCAAGTATTGGACCCCACCTAATAGAGCGCGGTGGGCAGATTGTGTCGAAATACAAAACCGAACTGTTTAATTTCCGAGCTTACACGAATAAAAATAAATAATATTTATTCTATTTTTACGAATAAAATATTTAAAATTGTATTTTAACATTGCCATACCTGCCGTACCCAAGTGAATGAAGAGCAGGGTCTCGACGGCGTCGGCCGTGATGTTGGAGAGGTGGGCGGCTGCCGCTGCGGCCTCGAGATGCTCAAATTGCGCCTGCAGTCTGTCGACGGTAGTAAACCCACGGAATGCAGTGCATGATTGAGGCTGTGGGTAACGGATATTTGGAGGTGGTCAAGGGGATCCCGAGCGAGCTGGATTCTTGGTGCGCGTGACGATTTTGATGATGATTTATCGGGAACGGACTTGTCCCAAGCAGCAAGTTCAGATTCATCTTAATCGCGCAACTAGTGGTGGACATTTCGACGTTCTGGTGTGGTTGCTGCGCAATCACCCAAACCATTGTCGAGGTAATGATGCTGAAATCGAAGCTGCGCTCAATGGACGTCTGGATACTGTGCGTTTATTTTACGAAGCGCTCCGTCAAGGAGATCAGGTATTACAAGATGTGGCCGTGATCGTAGTCAGCCGCTTCACAACTCTCTCCGAAAGCTTGATCCGCGGGAGCGTCGGGGTCTCCAAATGGCGTCCACCGGCTGCATCGATTCCCTTTGGAGAAGTCGACGAACCAGGTACAGCGAGTTGATATCGCAAGCTCGAGCGAGAGTCCACTTTGGCGACCAGTCCAGGAAGGCGCTGAGCGTTTCCACCACGTGGGGCAGCTGCAGAGCGTCCGGGCCATACCGACACACCACGCGGGCGCAAGTTAATGGCCGAATGGCACCATTTTTTTTATAAAAATGAAAATAAAAGATGTTTGATATTTTTATTTCGAAAAATCCTTCCATATTTGTTTTGCACACTGCACTGCTAGCCGCACGCATTGTCCTGCAGCCTGCACTTCAACACCAGGGTTCGGTAGTAGTATCTAGAATAGTAGCATTAGTATATATATTATCACTACTACTACTATAAATACTACTGTAGTACTGGGTTGGAGCCATTAGTAATACTAATTTAATAGTAGTCCATACAAACGTGGATAGTAGTGATATTATCACTACTAATGTGCCCATAGGTATGATCGTGTCCTCCGCTGCTGTTAGGACCCCTCATCCCTCGATTTCGTCACCAGAGTGCCATGTCGGAGACCTCTACTTATTCTGTGCTACCATTAGGCAGTCGTGAACTGTGTACCAAAGTCAAACAAACACTAATGTTCACAGTCGCTTCGTGCCACGATGGTAGGACGACTACAGTCAACAAATAGATGCTGTCACACGAGTAGTCGTCACGTCTTCTGCAGCTTCGTGCTTGGCACGACCGGTACTCAGTCACACCATACAACACCGCCGTAGTCGTTGCTTTTTAAAGTCAGGAGGTGTAACGGGGTTACACGTACAAGTGGCTGCAAGCCACTTGTGAATTTAACAGATAGGTTATCTGTTAAACGTTTTGGATACTTCCTCACATTGGTGTAAGACACACCGATGGATACATTGAAGTGGACCACCACAGTGAGTGGTCCACACATACCCAAAGATCCTATTGGTAGAAAGCAGCATCTTTCTACCAATCAGAGACATGCATATTAGCGGGGCTCTGACAGCCAGCCGCTGTCAACCCTTTCATAGATGATAAACAGTTTTTAGCAGATTTTAGAGGAAGATCAATTTACAAGCAATACAGTTCTCATTTTACCTTAAACTAGCTACTTGGAGTCTTGTCTAAGTTAACTTATATTTGTGTATTCAAATATAGTTAACCTAAGTAATTACTAAGTACTTACGCTTCCTCATACACGTTGCGCAACGTGTAAGCTAAAGTAGTGAGTCAAGTTAGACCCACTACACCTGGTAGCACTTTGTAGTCCGTCCAACGACCGACTGCTTGACGTTCGTACGCGGTGTACGAACGCGGAGCCGAGGACCACATGAGCACGGAGGTGCCCATGGAGAGCTCCAACACGCCTGCAACGCATGTTGCACGCGCTGACTGCCCCCACCTGTCTGACCCAGAGTGGGAGGCCCTCCAACGACTGTCAACAGTCATTGGGGAGGCGGCGATAGCTACAATGCTGCGTACGCTATCGCCGACGGAGCAACATGGTGTTGCTCTGGGGTTCATCATGAAGGAGCAGCGTGACGCTGCTTCCTCAGTGACGGCGTCGTCAGGGACGACACCGCGTGCTCAATCATTAAAGTTGAGCGTAAGCAATTACGTGGGAAGAGAGGGCGAACCTGTAGTGGGTCTAACTTGACTCACTACTTTAGCTTACACGTTGCGCAACGTGTATGAGGAAGCGTAAGTACTTAGTAATTACTTAGGTTAACTATATTTGAATACACAAATATAAGTTAACTTAGACAAGACTCCAAGTAGCTAGTTTAAGGTAAAATGAGAACTGTATTGCTTGTAAATTGATCTTCCTCTAAAATCTGCTAAAAACTGTTTATCATCTATGAAAGGGTTGACAGCGGCTGGCTGTCAGAGCCCCGCTAATATGCATGTCTCTGATTGGTAGAAAGATGCTGCTTTCTACCAATAGGATCTTTGGGTATGTGTGGACCACTCACTGTGGTGGTCCACTTCAATGTATCCATCGGTGTGTCTTACACCAATGTGAGGAAGTATCCAAAACGTTTAACAGATAACCTATCTGTTAAATTCACAAGTGGCTTGCAGCCACTTGTACGTGTAACCCCGTTACATCTCCTCCGATGGCTTGTCGAACTCGACACAGCCATAGCGGCTCGACGCATCGTCGACCCGCTGTCGAAGGTCGCGTTCGCCATGTCCTGCCTTGGCGGACGCGCAAGGAGTTGGGCGTATGGACGCCGACTCTCCGATCCTACGTGCTTCAGCACGTACGAAGTGTTCAAAGAGGAGCTCAAACAAGCGTTTGAGCCCCCGCAAAACGAGTTCCGGTCGAGGGCGGAGTTCCTCGACCTTCAGCAGGGTAAGCATGACGTCCATGCTTACGCGTAGCGCGCACGATATTTGGTATCAAATATCGTGACTAACCCGATTGACGAGGCGACCAAGGTCGTCACGTTCGTGAAAGGGCTTAGAGATGGGCCTGTGAAGACCTATCTCTTCCGAGAGTACCCGAGTACTCTCGAAGCTGCGATCACTCTCGCAATACAATAAGCGTTTAGCCTGCGGCAGGCTAAACTGCATGTGAACGTGCCGAGGCCGCAACCGCGCCCGGTAGCGAGGTCGGGAGGTCCAGAACCAATGGACCTCTCGAATGCAACAACTGCTGGTTATCAGCAGCAGGGAGGTAACGTGCGATGCTTCCGTTGCGGAAGGATCGGTCACTTTGCACGGGAGTGCACAGCTCCCATGCCCCCTGGAGATGGCCGTCGTGGCGATGCTAGGCATCGCCGCGGACCAACAAAAAACGCGAACATCCAGTAGGCGCGGGGTGCCCTACTGGTAATGCAGTCGCGCGTGCCGACATCGGGCACGCGACACTGAGGACTGCAGCCCCCAGTGAGACCAGCTCTCACTGCAAGAAACAAGATGACAGGCCAAACCTAGTCATCTTGAAGGTTTACTCGAAGAGAGCGAGTGACTCTCTTCGAGCTTTGGTAGACTCAGGCGCGTCGAACAACTTTGTTCGACTACGAAGCCTGTCGAGACTTGACTTCGAGGAGGTAGATACACCTCGAAGTCTTCTGGAGGTACGATTGGCAACAGGTGCCATCGTGAAGACTGAGAAGCGCGTCGTGAACGTGCGCTTCTCGTACAAACAACAAGTGTTTGTCGAACACTTTATCGTCCTGGACCTGGACGATAAGTTCGACGTAGTAATGGGCATGCCGTGGCTTGCACGGCATCATCCGGTGATAGACTGGAAGAAGCGCACGCTCGTGCGCTTCGGACGCGACAGCGGAACAGAGAGCGATGGCCCTGTTACCGCAGCGCGCGCACCAGCAGGTGCGCGCGGCTCACCAGTCGAGACAGCGCTTTATGCTGCTGTCCCGGAGTGCCCAAGAAGTGCGCGAGGGCGCGCACAAGTGAGACCCACGTCGGCAATGCTGCCGACGTCGGAAGACAAAAGATGTGTTGGTTCCGGGAACCAACACCCACGTTCAAGCGTGTAGGGACAGTCCCTGACCCGAAGCGGTCAGGTCGACAACGACGCGTCGGCTCCGGGAGCCGACGCACCCTCGGTCATGAGGGGCTCCGCCAATGAATGGCGTCGAGGTGACGAAGGCGTGTCAACTCCGGGAGTTGACGCTGCAAACAGTGCGGACGGTTGCAAACGTACCGCACTGACGCAATTACATGCTGTCGTGCAGCCGGGCTGCACGACGAAGCGCTATGCGATCAAGCCGGGCTTGATATCGCGCGCCCGCAGACAGGGTCTGCCGGCGAAGGATCACATAACCGTGCAGCCGGGCTGCACGAAGGAACATGCGGTCAAGCCGGGCTTGATACCGCGCGCCCGCGGACAGGGTCCGCCGGCGAACGACTGTCCACGGCCGGGCCTGGACAAGAAGAACAACTGTGCGGAGCCCGGCTCCGCACAACAAGAAGACGGCGCAAGCGGAAAACGCTGCGCAAGTCTCGGTCCGGGACCGAGACGCAACAAGAACAGTCTGCTGGGCAGACTGGGGCGGTGACGCCGGACGTCAAGACGCTAAGCGTCTTGACGCGCACCGATACTGGATTCCAGTATCGTGACATGGAACTCGCTAGTCCTCCGACGACGGCGTCGGAGTTGACTTCGCTTCCAGCCATGAGCTGGAATCGCTTCACGCGCGACTTGCACGATGGACGCATCGAGCAAGTCTGCGTTCTTTCGGACAGCGAAAGAACGGCGAGCGAGAGCGAAGAGCTGAGGCAGCTCTTCATGGGAAGTACCACTGAGAGTGAAGACACTCTCAGTGCGAAGACGAAGCGAGAGCGCTTCGAGGAACAAGGTTGGGACTCGCTGAAGTCGAGTCCCTATTACGAACTGTTGAGGGAGTACAAAGACGTACTCCCGGAAGAGATTCCTGCGGAGCTTCCGCAGGATAAGGGCATTCAGCACGAGATTGATCTCGTGCCGGGCACGAAGTACTGTGTCACGCGGCAGTGGCCACTGCCGCGAGAGCAAGTGAAAGCGATCGACGACTTCTTTGAAAGTCGTCGTAAAGCAGGACAAGTGCGGGAATCAAAGTCCCCGCACAGTGCTCCGACGTTCTGTGTCAAGAAGCCACAGGGAGGATGGCGCATCGTTCATGCCTACAACAAGCTGAACGATGCGACGGTACCGGCGCAGACGCCGATACCACGAAAAGATGTTATCATCGGTTCGATGGCCGGGAGCACCGTTTACAGTGCTCTCGACTTGCGAGATGGATTTTATCAAATCCTAATGCGTGAGAGCGATATCCCTCTCACTGCAGTGAGCACGCCAAGCGGCATGCTCCGGGAATGGCTAGTAATGCCACAGGGGCTTAAGAATGCCCCTGCGACTTTCAACAGGTGCGTGACGCACTTGTTGCGCTCGGTGCGCGACTTCGCACCGAGCTACTTCGATGATGTATTCATCCACAGCCGGGCTGTGGACGGGAAGACCGACGTAGAGATGCACAGGGTGCATCTCCGGAAGCTACTTGAGCTTATGCGAAAGCATAAGCTCTACGCGAACCTGAAGAAGTGTATCTTCGGGGCGAGCGAGATACCCGTCCTCGGGTGTCTCGTAGGGAAGAATGGTGTTCGCCCTGACCCGGAAAAGGTCAGAGTGATAAATGAATGGCCAACGCCTTCAAGTGTCAAGGAACTGAGGCAGTTCCTTATTTGGCCACGTACTTGTGCAAGTACGTGGAGGACTATGCGGGCAAGATCCGCCCGCTGTCACAGCTTCTTAAGAAAGAAGCTGTGTGGAATTGGACACCCGATTGCCAAAAGGCATTCAATGCAGTCAAGCGGGGCTTGACTGAGGCGCCGATCTTGGCAGTGGCTGACCAAGATCGCCCATTTCACGTAGTGTGTGACGCATCCGATTTCGCGATCGGATGCGCGTTATGCAGCACGATCACGAGGGCCGTGATCGTGTCGTCTACCAATCGCGTCAGCTGAAGCCAGCTGAGCGCAACTATCCGGTGCATGACAAGGAACTCCTTGCCATGAAGTATGCACTCGCAAAGTTCCGAGTGTACTTGCTTGGGAGTAGACCATTTGTGGTCTACACCGACCATGCTTCACTGCGCACCGCAGTGAAGTCGCCACACATTTCACAAAGAATGGCGAGATGGCTCTCATTCTTTGCGGAGTATAACTTCCGGGTCGAATACAAACCCGGAAGATTGAACGTGGTGGCCGACGCGTTATCACGTCGGCCGGACTATGCAGAAGCTGTTGACGTCAATGCCATTGACGCCATGCGATCGAGCAAACCGACATCATCTCTGTTGGATGACGTGAAGGCCGCGTACGCGCACGACGCGGACGCGAAGCTCTTGCTGGCCTATGGCACAGCGCCTTCTGACAAGTCCCGTCAGAAGCTGCCCAAGCACCTTCGAGCGCGTGCACACCGCTTCCGTGTGCACGACGGACTGCTACTCTACAACGCAGTCGACGACAACGCGGATCACGTTGTCGTGCCAAATGACCATGACCTGCGACTCAGGATCATGTACGAGTATCACGATGCCCCGACTGCGGGACATCTCGGACGTGAGAAGACTTACGTCCTTCTCACGCGCGACTTCTACTGGCACCACCAGTATAAGTGGGTGCGCAAGTACATCCGTGCTTGCGAGGTATGCCAACGCGTAAAGCCTGCGCCATTCGCGCAGGCTCCACTGCAATCACTACCGACTCCGTCGGAGTGTTGGAAGTCCATGTCTTTGGACTTCATCTTTGGTCTTCCCCCGGACAGCGGAGGGAACACCGGTGTTGTGGTCTTTGTAGACCGTTTCAGCAAGATGGTACATCTTGCTGCGGTGCCAGCAGAGGTGACCGCGAAGCAGACGGCCCGTCTGCTCGTCGACATGGTGTTCAAACACCATGGCATGCCGTCCGACATCGTGTCGGACAGAGACCCGCGCTTCACAGCGCACTTGTGGCAAGAAGTGTTTACACTTCTTGGAAGCCAGCTTTCCATGTCGACTGCGGATCATCCGCAGACGGACGGTCAAACCGAGCGCGTGAATCGCGTGCTCGTCGATATGCTGAAGAGCTACGCTCACTCGTTCCAATAC
This sequence comes from Phytophthora cinnamomi, assembly GCF_018691715.1. Classification (NCBI taxonomy): domain Eukaryota; phylum Oomycota; class Peronosporomycetes; order Peronosporales; family Peronosporaceae; genus Phytophthora; species Phytophthora cinnamomi. The sequence continues at coordinate 210,934 of NW_027150960.1, forward strand.
TGGAGCGAGTGCTTATCGATGACAGAGTTTGCCATCAATAACTCAGTGCATGCCTCGACCGGGCATACACCGTTCTACGTGAATGCCATGCGGCATCCACGCCTCCCGAGTTTACTCGGAGTGATGGCTCCCACTTTAAGTGGGGGAGGATCTACGACTGCAATACAGCAGCCGCAGAAAACCGCTGACACTTGCACAGTGTCAGCTGCAACAATGGACAAACCACATGAGTCTGCGCAGGGCGCAGACTCCCCCAACAACATGGCCAACGACCACGGGTCTGCGCAGGGCGCAGACACCGCAAAGAACCACGCAGAGGCCGGGCCTCTAGCGGAGAGCGAGCTGAATGACTTCAGCTCGGATGCAATCAGTTTCATCACCAAAAGACAAGCCGTGATTCGGTTTGTCCAAGACACTATAGCAGCTTCTGTTGATCAACAGAAGCTGAACGCAGACAATGCGGGCAGAGTCAACACAAATTAATTTAAAGTTGGTTCATTAGTTTTGTTAGCTACACAAAACCTGCCTAGACATGCAGTTTCGGATTTCGGAGCAAGCAAGCTTGCTCCGCGCTTCATCGGGTCGTTTACTGTGTTGGCACGGCACGGCAACGCATACACGCTAGACATACCGTCTAGCATGCGCCTCCATCCGACCTTTTACGTCGGACGGCTGAAGCCATACCGGCAGCACGAGCCATCTAGCTCGGCTGACCCGAAGCCTCGGCAGGAGCCGAGGCAGAAGCGGAGGACTTGGCCTCGGCGACGAGCAACCTCTCCTCCAGCGCGCGGACGCGCTGGAGCAACCCCTTCATCTGGGTCCCCAGCTCGACCTGGATATTCGAGGCGGTCTGCGAGACCACCGCGACTTGGGCCTTCTGGTTCGCCAGCTCCTGTTTCAGGGCGGCGAACTCAGCGCCCTGCAGACGCTCCACGACGGTCACCCGGTCGTGGAGAGGCGCATACTGATCAGCCCGGGGCTGATCATACCCGGGGCGTGTTCCCACCCCCGCCACCGCCGATCCGTGACGCCCGCGGCTCAACCCGCTGGATTGTTGAGCGGATAGTTGACCATAGTATCCCGAAAACGAACCCTCAAGGGGCTCGTTTTCGTATTCGTTGGAGAGGATTTCCTCCCCATCGAGATCCATGGGAGCCGCGGAACGTCTTGCTGGAGGACGTTCCGGAAATGGTGAGGGCGTACGAGGAGCAGTACGCGCTGGTGCAGCGGAAGTAACACGAGCGCTGCGATCATCGCTAGCGCCCGAACCCTCACGTGCTAAGAACTTAGCACGGAGCTCTTTGAGCCTCTCGGGCACACGGAACGACGTGTACCCGTTCAGGTCGCGGTCGCTCAAGCGGACCGCGCCTGGAAAGCACTTCGTGCACTGAAAGCCCTCGGGCACAGCGCACGGCACATTTGCCTCCTCAGCAGCAACATGAAGTTGCTCCAGCTTTCCACGCTTCGAGTACGTCTCGAAGCGATCACGCGCTTGCTTAATCCGATCACGGTAAGCACTCGGCCTCTTGTTGAAGTTCTCAACAAAGGCGTTCCAGCTTTGACAAAGTGCCTGCCATTCGGGCACTTTGCTGCGAGAAGAGGTCTTCTTGCTTTGAAACCATCGGAGTTCATGAAAGAGTCCGATGTAGTAATCGCGCCTTTGATGCGTTTCCGCATCAAAGTGCAGCTCGGCAGCCACAGCGTCATCTTTGATGGCGCTGCATACGTACAGCGGCACCTCATTCGGAGGTACCGAGTTCCCAAACCGGTCCGCGATCTCGGACGCGGACGGCATCCATGGATCGCGCGCTGCAGGCGCAGCGCGCGGAGAGCCTTGAGGTTTAACATCACGCGCTGCAGCAGCAGCGCGCGGAGTACTGAGAGCCCCAGCTAAAGCGAGTGGGGTATCACTCTCAGTACGCGAACGCTTCGAACTCGAAGCGTCCGATTCGTCCCCTTCACGCGGGCGAACGTTCTTGGTGTGAGGGTCGAGCGATTCGCTCGACACTGAGTCTTTACGCTTTGAGGGCGAGTCCTCCTCGCCCTCCATGTCTTCATCGTCGTCGTCGAAGTCGACGACGTCGCCGTACTTCGCCTTCTGGCGTTCGAAGTAGTCGTCGATGGAGAGATGACTCCCCACCGACTTTGCGGACTTCTTCTGAGGCGCGCTCATCGTTGAATGAGCGCGGGTTTCTTCTCCAAACGCGGAGAATTGACGAATGGTCAATTCCAAAAGATTGACGTGCGGGGACCCCGCGCGTCTAACCTTAAGGGGGGGATGGTGTAACGGGGTTACACGTACAAGTGGCTGCAATCCACTTGTGCTTTTAACAGATAAGTTATTTGTTAAAAGTTTTGGATACTTCCTCACATTGGTGTAAGACACACCGATGGATACATTGAAGTGGACCACCACAGTGAGTGGTCCACACATACCCAAAGATCCTATTGGTAGAAAGCAGCATCTTTCTACCAATCAGAGACATGCATATTAGCGGGGCTCTGACAGCCAGCCGCTGTCAACCCTTTCATAGATGATAAACAGTTTTTAGCAGATTTTAGAGGAAGATCAATTTACAAGCAATACAGTTCTCATTTTACCTTAAACTAGCTACTTGGAGTCTTGTCTAAGTTAACTTATATTTGTGTATTCAAATATAGTTAACCTAAGTAATTACTAAGTACTTACGCTTCCTCATACACGTTGCGCAACGTGTAAGCTAAAGTAGTGAGTCAAGTTAGACCCACTACAGGAGGTATGGAAGGACGATAAGTCATAGGTGGTGAAGGAGGATGACAAGGGTGGAGGAAGTAATAGAGATTAGGCCGTGAGTAGTTGAGTTACTCAGCTCAGCCTGAAGTTGTTATGCTATGTCTAAAAGAATAGAGATACAAAACCGATGACGCGTTAGTGGGCTGCGAAGTAACCCGAGTTCTGACGGTGTTGAGCATGTTGGCATGTTTTTATTACTACCACGCTGAATAAGTAAGTTTTCCACAATGTAACGGAAATGGTTATTGCAGCAATTACCAAGCCACGAGGCACTAGCAAAAGCAAGTCTCGTACGACCAAGCAACTTGAGCTAACGTGTGAAGATGTGGCTATTAGATATGTTGCAGGCCCATCGTAGGTCTGCTAGATGCAGCTCACCTAGTCCGCTTTACTCACGCATAAGACAGTAAGTTTACCTAAGATGATAAACACACAAACACACCAAGAGATGAGGATGAAAACGACCAACCATCACATAATACATGGCGCACAACAATCGCAACTAGACCAGTAACGATTCCAAGCCAGCGAGACCTAGGGTATCGTCCAGAACGTTGACGTAGGTCAATAAGCGACGATACTACTGAGTATGTAATAATATTCGCGCTGCTACTTTATCATAGAGTGTTGCTCTGCGGATCGCAGCAGCCGTGCTTGCCATTTCAGTTAGCACATAGAGGAACCCAGCGTATGAGTCCGAGTCATGCCCTTCAGTGCTGTAGTTGGCGACAAGTTGTCCACCTCCACGACGAACGGCAGGACCTCAGCCCACAACACATTCGGCAAGTTGTCTGCATGCATCACTGCACGCATCTTGTTCACGAGAACTCCATTCATTTTCTCGACGAGGCAGTTTTCTTGCGGAGTGTAATGATGAGTAGGAATAAACGCAATGTAGTGCTTGTCCAAGAACGCTACCAATTCATTACTCGTATACTCTCCTGCTCCATCACTCGTGAACCGGGAAATTCTCTTACCATCAGCAACAATCCCTCCAATAAGCCGCAGGGTGTTGCCAGCAGCTCCACTTTTGTGCTTCTGGACATGGCACCACACGTAACGTGAGCCCTCGACGTGAATCAACTGGAAGTAGCGCATCGTTCCTAGACCTGGTAAATATGTGCCCATGTCACACACACCCGACGTCATCCGCTCAAAGCTCACCGTAGCTCGCTTGTCCGTAGCGTTGCAGTATGTCATTCGTCGTCTCTAGGCAGACATGCAGCTCAAGCATTTCAACTTCGTTCGCAGTTGTTCCGACGAGATGTTCATGCCTTTGACCACATCATGATTCACCATGAACTTCAGCGGGAAGATTATTTCCCGGGTCGTATACCGGTCGGGTCGGCCGAATGGGTCGTGTGATTTTGCCGACCAAATCATCAGGCCCGATCCGTACTAGTTAAGATATCGTGGACTCTGCACGTCGTACAACTCACAAGAAAATCATGCATTCAATACATCAGGGAGTCCCTAGTTCATGGCGTCCGCTACGCTCACTACATCTAGCCCCCTACCACGACGGTTCAACTGCTGAGCGCGCAGCGATGTCTGGTTAGTACGTTGTGCGCTTCATCTCGGTCACTACACGTTTGCAGCTTGGATCTCATCCTCATCTCCGCACTCACTAGGCTCAAATGAGTAGTCCGGAAACACCTCATCACTTGAGACGTCTTCTCCGTCGTCATGATTGCCTTCATTGCCGTCATTGCCCGTATCTCTAAATTCATCAGTGGAAGAATCGTCACTTTCTTCAAATTCTTCTTCGCTTTCAGAGTCATCACAAGCATCCGCTTCGGAGAAAAACACTGGTTCTGGGAGCTCTATACTTTCCTGAATCGCCCGCTGAGCGTTCTTCCTTCTCTTCGCGTTTAACCTGTTGCCTCTTCTTCGCCTACCTTGAGCTACGTTTGTCAATTTTGCAACATAGTTCTGGGAAATGTCTCTGATGACTCGCACGAAAGTGGCAATGTTGGGATGCGGAGAAGGGAATGCTTGGTTCAACTCCCTGTTAAACCGCTCAAGCGGGTTGTTGGTCCTGGCCACCAAACTGTTTTCGAGCCCAAACACGTGAAGGAAGGCCCCATAATGCTTCTGACGAACACGGTAGACACGGCTCTTGACTTGTTCTTCGGTCAAGCCCTTTCGAATCACGTCATCGTCACGATAAAACTCAGCGCTCACTTGCTGCCACACATCATGGACTGACCTCGTCAAGTCACTGATCGAGTAGTTGTCAACCCAGATCTTCATTGCAGTCGTACAGTCAACCATAGAGGTTGCGGGCACCATGGGTTGCCTGCACGTGTGTGTATTCACCAACTCGTAATCACTCTCAGTAGGCCGAATCGCTAAACGAGCTTTGCACCCCGTGCCACGATATACGCTGCATCGGAAAACGATCTTGCGGCTCGAAGCCCAGCCCCGAGTGTAGGAGAAGCCCCTGTGGTTGATTGTGGTAGACGAATTTTTCGTTGATGCCCTCCTTCCCGGTGGGCTTTCTCGGTTTTGATTCGGATTGTCCTGCCTCGTCATTTTGCTGACTACGCTGCCCGTATAAAGAAATTTGAGAAGTGAGCGTTTAATGTCACTGAGTGTGTACCGCATCATGTTGCGATGGTAGCTTCGGATCGTGGATAAGATGGTATTTTCCAGGGTAATATCGGCTGTGCAGATGACAAGACGAGATAAGGTCCAGGTAAGACGGCCATAAGTAAGTTTGTGAACAGATTGCAGTCAGATGTTCGTCGCAATTGGTATAACTTCCACCAAAGAGCGAGCCTGAGCCTCAAAGTATCCGATCATCAGCGACCCCATCCACGACCATTAAAACATACGACCCACTTACACAGACGACCTTCTCGACGACCCGACCAGTATACGACCCGGGAAATAGTCTACCCTTCAGCGATGCTTCATTAAGATGGGCCAACCGCTCGTGCCATCTCATCAGCGGACTTGCATCTGCGTTTAGGGTCGACATCACCACTGCATTGTTCTCGACAAAGGTTCCATTATTCAGCCAATAGTGTTCTCCATGAAAGATGAACTCCAAGCATTTGCCCTCACGCGTTAAAAACATCTTGCAAGGCAACTCATTCGGTGGACTAGTGGTCAATACCCATCCTGATTTCAATAAAAGACCAAGGCTGAGCAAATTCACTGGACCAGAAGGGGAAAACTCCACGTTATCGAGCATTAGTGTCAACGGCATTGATCACCACGGACCCGCACAAATTTCCGTGCGTAATGCCACCGTCCCACATCTTGAACGACGCCTTGGACTTTTTCAATCGCGTAAACAGCTCGCGCTCACTGCAGACATGCGACGTGGTGCCCGAGTCCAGCATCCAGTCGCCGCTCGTGCCGTGCTGACTTCCCTTCATCGCTATGCCGATGAAATATTCACTCTCTGAACTACTGCTGCTACTGCTTTGCTCTTCCTCGTTCGCTTCCACCACGAACCGCATGTAGCCCATTGTACCAGCGGTTGGTGTGCTATTTTGCTTGGGTCCACCAGTGTCTCCGTTTCCACCCTTGTCTTTCTTTTTCTTCTTCTCATTTTCTTGCGTGTTGCTCTTCCCTTGTTTGGCTTCTGACTGCTTACTTTTGTAGTGCAATCAATCTTTTCTCGTGTGACATAGCTTGTGGCAGTGATAGCATCGAAAGGCTCTGCGCTTGCCAGCTCCAGTAGTCTGCACAGGTTTATACTGTCCCGGACCAGCCAAAAGACGGACCTTGCTTTGGTTGTCGGTCCAGAGACTGACCCATTAGCATTACCACCGAGTTGCCGCCATTCGGTGCTCCACTATTCGCAGCTGAGTCTGTATCCATCTTTTCCATTTCATCACGAGACAGCAACGCATTCTTCACTTGTTACAAGGTTGGGCGCACACCCTGCCGGTAGTAAAAGTCAAACTTTGTCGCAAGTTCCCGATGCACCGCACAAACTCCCATCAAGAGTAACTGAGATAATTCATTGTCTTTGATCTCAAAGCCAGGCCCCATGTGTCGAAGCCGCTGACGAAGAGAGTTCATCTCTTGAATGTAATCCGCCATTTTCTTCCCCGGCGTGTACGAGTGCGTGTACGAGTGCGTGTACAGCTCGCGCTTCAGGTGCACCGCATACGAAAAATCTCGCTGCGTCTTCTCAGCGGTCAAAGCCTCCCACATTTCTCTCGCTGTGTCGAAGTTCCACACATTCTGTGCATCAGCACCCTTCACACCACGTATGATTGTCTTCATGGCTAGACGATTACATTCATCATCTGGCGCTGCAACACTGGATCCGTCTCGTGACGGAGTTCAGTACCAGTTACCACACCCCACAATTCTCTCTGCTCCAAGTACAACTTAAGTCGCATCTGATAAACTTCAAAGGTATCGTCAAACTTGGGTGACTTGCTGCTGCCAAGTGGTTTGTGCATTTGCATCACAGGATTAGCACGTGGCTGTCCACCAGGCTGCCCCTGAGGTACTTCACCCACCGCCGCCGCGGGCTGGCCAGCAACTACCGCCGAAACCACTGAAGACTGTCCTCCAGACAGATCCGATACCGCCGTCGGCTGCCCATGCGTGTTCGAGCTTGGGGCTTGTCCACTCGAGCTCATGTTTTGCGTTCCTTGACTCGACGTCACTTGGTTTGGGTCGCTGCTCATTTTAGTTCTGTCCGCAAGCCTTATTTGGGTTCATAACCTAGCAGACACTGCTGCGGAAGATATCGCTAGCAGAGTGCAGGCTGGGTCCTGCTGCGTAGGTGGCCTTGCAGACGAACAGCAAAGAGCGGCTGCGTCACTTAGCTCAACTGGAACGAAAACGAGAATGCTTTCATTGTTCTCTTTCTCTCCTACCGCATACTCCCATATGCAACGCGTCGTACAGGAGGAGGGAAAGCTGTCGGACATGCACAACAGCAACTTCAACAGTAACCCCCCCCTTTAGTCTGTCGTGTCCCAACTAACGGCGCGCGGATCAACTTGTCTCGCGTCCGACCTGGCTCCAGCATGAGCGACCCTCACAGCATTCACCAACGTGAAATGTAGCCATCGGGATCAGCCGATTCCTGCTAGTCGTCAACAGGTTTAGGGAACCCGAGGCGGCGCAAAACTGCCCTGATCTCGTCACTAACTCGGTTGATCGGCGATAGAGGTGCATGTAGGGTTGCCAAACGAGCAGCTCAAACGGGAAATGTGTGGGCTGATCGCACGCACATGTTGGAAATAGATATCGTTCGGAGACGCATGGCTGTGTGGATGCGCCATAAAATGAGAAGGATCTCGCGATAATGGCGCCATTCATCATGGACATCGTGGTCGGACGGGAACATCACCACCTTCCACCCCAGGGAGCATCGAAAATCTGGAGCCTATGGTTCTGCCACAACACCTGGACGGGGTCAAACTCGACGAAGCAATGTGTAGTAGCCTCTATAGTCCGGTAGCCAGGGCGAACACTGTGTCGCGCCAGCGGTGATACTGCATTCAAGTGACCCTGGCCTATAGACTGGAGGTTTATTGGCTAGACTTTCGGTATTTGCCAGTGGGGGTACATTTTACAATTTTTTTGCCAATAATTGGGTCAATTTTATATTGTATTGAGGTCAGTGTAGTCCAGTAATAAATATATATAGAAAAACTGATTATTTATTGTATTGCACTATTTTTTTCCGACCTATGATCTCGACCGGCACGACAGCTTCGTCGATGTCGAAGTTGGTCTCGGTCAGCGAGGCTCGCGCCGCGTCGGTGAGCTGCTCCCACTGGATCAGGTCTTGCGTGGTGCCGATGTCCGTCGTGACACGAAGGCCCTGCTTGGCTCCCCAGTAGGTCGAGTACGAGTCAAGCTTGATACTGGAGCCGACGACATGCTCCGGCTGCACGGGCGCCTCCTTGTGGAAGCTCGGTCCGAAGGACATGGAGACGCCTAGGAGGTTGGAGTGGTCGGCCGAGGGCTGGTCGACCCAGACGACGGCGAACTCCCACTCGTGGCGGTGGCCCGAGTGAAGCTTGTGGACATGCTGGCGGCCCTTGCCTTGGGGAAGTACCAGGCGTACATGATGGCGTACTTGTTGTTGTACCAGGCGGAGCGCGCGTATACCTGGGACCCCCACGCAGATCCCTTGCAGTCGCCGTCGTCGGCGCCGCTCCACTCGAGGCCACCGCTCACCGAGCCGTCCGCCTGAACGGCAGGGTACAGGTGGCATTCATCGATGATGAGGAGCTGAGGTTTGTACTTGATAGCTGCCTCTGCATCCGTGGCGGGTGCGGGTCCACAAACTCCCAGCAGCGGTGTTGGCATCTCCTTAACGCGTCTACGACATCGTACTTCGGATGTCGTTGGAATATCCACAATGCGACATTGAAACGACTGTCGAGCACAGCCGATACCATGGCAGCGGTAGTGCATCCCTCGTGACGATAGCAGTGCAGTCATTGAACGATTTCGAGGTGCCCTCGTTCTGCCGCACGGTCTATAACTACCGTAGTGCATCCTCCAGTCCTGTGGGTGTCCAGCCATTGCACAACTTTGAGGTGGTTATTCTCTGCTGCTGCGTCAAATGCGTGGGCAGTGCACCCTTCACTTCGGTGGACGTGAAGCCATTCCAGGACGCCCAAGAGTCCGTTCTCAGCGGCCTGATCCGTCGCTGTGGTTGTATAGCCCTCAACCCGATTGGCTTGGAGCCAATTACTACTGTAGTAATCACATCGAGGTTGCCATCAGCTGCAGCCTTGTCCATTGCGCCGGTAGTGCAACCTTCGGGTCGTTTTGCGTCGAGCCACTTTACCGCCTCAAGGTGTCCATTTCCTGCTGCGAGGTCCATTGCGTCCGGCGACAGTTTTCCTTTCCTGTTTGCATGGAGCCACTTGACTAGCTGGAGGTTTCCATTTTGTGCCGCGGAGTCCATGGCGATATTTGTGCAACCAATAGGGAGGTGCTTGTGCAGCCACTGCACCATAGCGAAATGGTTGTTCCGTGCACCGCCATCCATCGCAGAGGTAGTAAACTCTTGGGAGGCGTTTTCATGAGGCCACTTTACGATATCAAGGAATCCGTTTCGCGCAGCTAGATCGATCGTCTGCCAAAGAAAATATCCCTCCGGTCGTTGTTCATACAAGAACTTTACAATCTCAAGATACCCTCCTGCAACTGCAGAAAAGAAACCTTGCCTAAAACAACACTCCACACCGCTTTCGTAAAAAAAAATACGCACAGTATCCAGACGTCCATTGAGCGCAGCTTCGACGTCAGCTCCATTACCTCGACATCGTTGTGGGTGATTGCGCAGTAACCACACGAGAACATCGAAATGTCCACCACTAGTTGCGCGATTAAGATGAATCTGAACTTGCTGCTGGGGGGCAACTCCATCCGTCCCCGATAAATCATCACCGAAATCGTCACGCTCGCTACGATCCTGCTGGCTCATAATCCACTTGACCACCTCCAAATATCCGTTACCAACAGCCTCAATCATGCACCGCATTCCGCGGGTTTACTACTGTCGACAGACTGCAGACCACTTGAGCATGTCGAGGTTCCCTTTCCCAGCAGCGGCAGCCAACCACCTCTCCAACATCACGGCCGACGCCGTCGAGACCCTGCTCTTCATCCACTTGGCCAAGTCGAAGTGGCCCCCTCGAATCGCAGCCGCCACCTCTCGATCCGTCCACCACACGTCGCTCCGGTTTGTCGCCAGTCACAGCAGGATCTCCGTTCTACCGCTTGTCATAGCCTCTGCGACCACCGTCGAGTGCACGTGACGCCCCTGATATTTCGTGGACAGTAGCTCGACTAGCGTCATATCCTCCCTTCTCCGTGTCAGTGACGCAGCGCTGAGCATCCCTTCCGCAAACTGCCAATGTCGGACGCCGGGGAACCACAACCCGCTGTCCAGGGGCTGCTGTTCTTGTCTGTCGATGGTGCGGCGCACTAAGAACTGCAAATTGGCCTTGCATACTTTCGTGAACGTCCAGCGGACAGACCAGTCGAGCAGTTCGTGGAGTTTTTCCACCACGTGGGGCAGTCGCAGCACCTCAGACCATTGCGACACGCGACGCTTACGCAGGTTAACGCGGGGATTTCGTCCACTTCGTTGCAGTCCAGAGAGGGGGTGGGGGCGCGCGGGTGATGCTATGGTAGATGAGGGGTGGGCGTCGTCATGCCATGGACGATGAATGACTTTCAGGAGCAGTATTTCGGGAACGAGGTTTTTGGGTTTCTAACATGATTAGAAACACCGGCTCGTTTAGAAACGCGAGTTTTCTGGTCGCAAAAAAAAAACAGTTTGGACACTAAGGTTTTGGATCGGAAATGTTAGAGGAAGGAGTAGCAGAGGAATGGAACAGCGAAGGACAGCGTGAAGGTGCTGAAGGGAGAGGTCTTGGAGGAGGAAGGATGCCCGGAGGTGCTTGTGTATTAGCGGTCAAAAGATGGAGTGAGGACTCAATTATGTGGTCAACATTGTACGGGACAGCCCTATAAGTGAGTCTTATGTTCCCCTGCAAAACATCAGCACGTCGGAGATGCTCAACTTTAGCAGTCAGTATCGGATCAATTTAGTCAAGTCTGCCAAGTATTTCGTTTCTTAAGTACGTTTAAAAGTGCGCCTGGCAGGGTTTAATAGTAACACATTGTGCTTGGCGCTTTGACAATAGTCTCAAGGATCGTTGGAGAAGAACAAAGAATAAGTGTTGAACAGTGGTCAATTCCCGAGACGATTCATTATCTTGCCAGCACACGAAGATTGTAGCACGCGTGCCGTCACACGAAGGAGAAAGCATAAGTCAGACACCATCGAATCCGCTAGAATCGTGTCTGTCGAGCCCAAATATGTCGCACTTGACCGTCTTGAGCTTACCATCTCCCACCTTCATCCCTCCGGCACATTCCGCCGTGCAAAACTTTCAACGTCAGCCCGTTGCGGCAGTTTCCGTTGTCGAACTCACATGAGTTCAAGTAGGTGATGCCATCGCTTCCACATACGAGATCGGAATCCTTGGAACATTCAGATTCGGCGCAACTGGAGGAGCCGGAGGAGTCGTCGGTGGTGGAGGTACCGACAATCACGAATGCGGCAATTAGAGCCAAATGCGTGAACTTCATGGTGGTTGACTTGAGTACAGCGGACGTGTTGTGGTCTTCAGAAATTGGATAGTGGTTTTCACAAGCGAAGCTGCGAGTTCCAGCACTATTGATCCCGACCGTAATAAACGGATCCAGTGCAACACCGTTATCGGTCATAAAAAAAAACGTCAACAAAAACCTCATTAAGGTTTTTAGTCAGGTTGCTGTGATGACCTCCGTGAGTCCGTCTGGCATGATGTGGGGTCCACAGTGTGTGGGCCACACATCATGTGGCAGCTTCACGATCCACGTTGTCTGGGTTTAGAAGCCCTAAGTCAGGAATCCTGACCGCACATTGACGACCCGTCCGTCCTTCACTGCTGGACAGTCGCAATAGGATCACCAGAACCCATGTTGCACGAATGTCGCTCGTGTCATGTGCCCCCCCCGAATAGTGGACCGTCTTAAATTGAACGCTGCCAACTTCAATTTGTGTTCTAGCTTCTGCTGGTACTCGTAAGTAACATTGAGAGTCTATCTCCCCGTGGGCGGTCGACTGGCTACCTGCCGCGAATCAATCAAGCAAGGCGACGAAGGTTGGAGATCCCAGATATCACGGTATCCAATGTGTCCTTTTGTCTAACGAGTCTCCCTGATTTCTAGGGACCCCTCCACCGCCGGCAAACGCTGTCCGTCCGCTCACTTTCCAATCTGCTCCGCGATCCCAAGGCCCCAACCAAGCTCCAAGATCTCTCGCTGCTCGGGATGAACATCTTCGCCGTCACCGCTATCGCCATCGCAGTCCTATCGACCGTCGACGCTGTCGAGCAGGCCTCCGTGCACCTCCGCGTCCACTCCAAGGGCGGGTGCACGATCACCAACGAGTCCCAATGCGACGGCCAGAACTGGACGGGCAGCACGTGCTGCGCGGACACGAGCTACGAGTGCCGCTGGTCCGACGACGGCCAGAATGTCAAGCTCTGCCAGAAGAAACGGTACTAAGTGCCAAGGCGACAACGTCAGCGTTCCTGACCGGCATCGACTGTAACATGCCAGCTCCCTGCACCTGTTTACTTTCGTTGTAGCTGGGCCACCGGCCAAGCTCCCTTCCATGAGGCCACAGATCTGTAGCCAAGTCCAGTTCGTAAAAACTGAAACGAAAACACTATGAATAGTTCATTCATCACGGCATGTAGTAAATGCATGGCGTGGAGTGCTGTCTTGACCGAGGTTTCTTTTCTGCAGTTGCAGGAGGGTATCTTGAGATTGTAAAGTTCTTGTATGAACAACGACCGGAGGGATATTTTCTTTGGCAGACGATCGATCTAGCTGCGCGAAACGGATTCCTTGATATCGTAAAGTGGCCTCATGAAAACGCCTCCCAAGAGTTTACTACCTCTGCGATGGATGGCGGTGCACGGAACAACCATTTCGCTATGGTGCAGTGGCTGCACAAGCACCTCCCTATTGGTTGCACAAATATCGCCATGGACTCCGCGGCACAAAATGGAAACCTCCAGCTAGTCAAGTGGCTCCATGCAAACAGGAAAGGAAAACTGTCGCCGGACGCAATGGACCTCGCAGCAGGAAATGGACACCTTGAGGCGGTAAAGTGGCTCGACGCAAAACGACCCGAAGGTTGCACTACCGGCGCAATGGACAAGGCTGCAGCTGATGGCAACCTCGATGTGATTACTACAGTAGTAATTGGCTCCAAGCCAATCGGGTTGAGGGCTATACAACCACAGCGACGGATCAGGCCGCTGAGAACGGACTCTTGGGCGTCCTGGAATGACTTCACGTCCACCGAAGTGAAGGGTGCACTGCCCGCGCATTTGACGCAGCAGCAGAGAATAACCACCTCAAAGTTGTGCAATGGCTGGACGCCCACAGGACTGGAGGATGCACTACGGTAGCTATAGACCGTGCGGCAGAACGAGGGCACCTCGAAATCGTTCAATGACTGCACTGCTATCGTCACGAGGGATGCACTACCGCTGCCATGGTATCGGCTGTGCTCGACAGTCGTTTCAATGTCGCATTGTGGATATTCCAACGACATCCGAAGTACGATGTCGTAGACGCGTTAAGGAGATGCCAGCACCGCTGCTGGGATTTTGTGGAATGGCCGTACTCGTATGATCCTGCCGTGATTAAGCTCAGCTTTGCGGAGCGTGTCTTGGTCTACTGAGTACACTGCGGTGGCTCACTCTGCGTCCATGACAAATCTGTATTGTTTCAAAGCAGGGGTTTGTTTGTAGTTCAGTACTTTGGCTGAAACTGCGACGATATGCACGGCGGGTGCTCACGTGCTTCCCTCCGATTTTTTTCTATTGTGCCAAAGGTACTAGGATAAATCTTCCAGTCTCAGCTCTTAGTTGTTAGATCAACACTACCGTGCAGAACTTGCAGATTTTGCCTGCATTTAGCTAAATGGTTACAGACTGTAACTTACAGTAGAGCCAAGTTGAAGCCCAAATTCAACCCATGTAGAACCAGGTTGAAGCCCATATTGAACCCATGAAGAAAGCCACATTCAACCCATGTAGGAAGCCCAAATTCAAGGAATGAAAGGGTACTCCAGAACGACCAGTCACAGATATCGATCAAGAAGACAAGTCCAACATGGAGCACACTTCGAGCAAACCGCTGTTGACGTCCGTCCGCGTCGTGTGCCAGTTGGGCCCAGTCGTGCTTCACCTGCCTCATGTAGCTGAGTCGATCAATGAGTTTGTCGACTGCTCCGTGCGCTGGACCCTCGTCAGCGCTAGTCGCGCCAATTTGCCGCACCTGTTTCGTCGTCTCTTGGAGTTTGGCGTAGTCGACCCGTTCCACGGTATCACCAGTCCACGCACCAGCAGCGGCTATCGACAGTGGCAGTTCAATGAAGGGTTGCTGTATTCCGTCCGCAACGGGAATCTGGAGCTGGTGCAGGGGCTAGCGCAACACTTTGAGGGATACCGAGTATGGCGATCGGTAGTTCACCAGGCTATTCGGCTTGGCCGGTTGGAGATCTTACAGTGGCTTGATAGTCACAAGGTCCACACGGACTGGTCGGATTGCTTTGTCGATGACGGGATCCGAGAACAACACTTGGAAGTCGCCAAGTGGCTGTACGAGAAAACGCGGCCGGAACTCGCATCTGCGGTGAAATACTGGGTTATCATTGCAGCGGGCAACGGTGACCTTCCATCGCTTCAGTGGGTCTGCAGTCTTTCCACGATTGCCAACCCTTGGCATGGTCTTGACAAGGCAATACAGCAGTGTCATTTCGATGTGGTAAAGTGGATCTTGGCGACGGAACCAATTGGTTTGAGCACCGATAAACCTCTTGCGATCAATCTGGACGGACCAGCGGCCAATGGACGTCTTGACATGATCGATTGGTTGCTGCGCTATGATCGAGATGCGTGTTTCGTGAACGGAAGTGACCTCGAAGCTGCGCGAAAGGGCCATTTCGAGATCGTACGTCTGCTCCGAACAAACAAGGTCAAGGGTTACTCCGAGCGTGTTCTTAGAGCTGCGGCTGAAGGAGGTCATCTCAACCTTGTGAGGTGGCTGTGCGAGCACGAAACTCCAATTCTGGCTGGTTTCGCGGACAATGCCACCGACATTGCGGCTACAAACGGGTTCCTGGATGTCGTCAAATGGCTACATGAAAATACAACCCAGAGGGCCACCACATTTGCGATGATTGGAGCCGCTGCAAATGGCCACCTTGAAGTCGTTCGGTGGCTCCACCAGAATGCAGCAGAGTCTTGCTCGGCCGACGCTATGGATCATGCTGCCCGGTCCGGACATCTTGAAGTCGTTATTTGGCTCCACGATCATCGTGGCGAAGGATGCACGCCCAGAGCGATGGACGGAGCAGCCAGCAATGGCCACCTCGATGTCGTAAAGTGGCTACATACGAATCGGACCGAGGGGTGCACGACTAAGGCGATAGACAACGCTGCTGCTAATGGACACCTAGCTATCGTGAAGTGGCTGCATTTCCACAGAAGTGAAGGCTGCACCACTGATGCAATGGATTTCGCCGCCGTGAACAACCACTTAAACATCCTGCGCTGGTTACACGAATACAGGGTGGAGGGGTGCACTGCCGCAGCCATGAGAACCACTGCAAACGCAGGTCATGTGGAGACATTTCAATGGTTACTGGCACATCGGTATGTAGGCGATACAGCCGACGCATTGGAACGTGCTGTTCGAAATGGCCATTTCGACATCGTGCGTTGCCTTTACCAAGACGGTCAAGAAGATGCGTTCGCAAAAGCTCTCCGAAATTCCTTCAGAGGCTGTTGCTGCTGGGAATTCATGGAGAGGAGTAGAATCTCCGGCCCCACCCAATTCGAGCGTCGAGTTGTATCGAAATTGTTTGAGTAGGTACGGAGAAGAATGCGATAGCACGTTGTGGTACCATCCAACAGTAAAGGAAGGCGAGAAGTATAGCAGTAGTGTTTGTGGGAAGTTTAGACTAGGACGACCTTGATGCGTCTGGGGTGAATTTTGATCTTGATGGGGCAGGCACATCGTTGTGATGAGTTGACTGATAGGAAATTACATCGATCGATGCAGCATCAAGGACGGAGACTGCATGGCTGCGCACAACGGACACTTGGGCGTCGTCCGCTCGGTATACACGAACATTGTCAAGGGCTGTTCGGACCGGTGTTCATTGCTGTTGTGGGCGCTGGTCATCTACACCTTTTCAACTTCAAAGCGGCAAATTAAAAGTTCAATACGTCAAAATGTAAGTTCAAAACGACACACACAGATAAAGCTGATAATATTGTGTGAGCAATTATGAAGGGGTATAATTTAATAAGGTTTTTCTTAGCGGCAAGAACTCGCGCCAAATCTACTGGACAGCAGCAACACCAACGTTTTGTTTGCGTCCCTCCAACTCATTTCCCATTTTTCAGCACGATATCCTCACCACTCCAAGCCTCTCCGCCACCAAGCTCAATGCGGTACGACGACGCCACCATCAAGCGCGTGTTGCGCGCCGCCAGAGCCGGACAAGACTGGCTCGGCGTTGCTGCCAACAACGACGTGAACCGACGCACTGCGTACCGCTGGATCGCTGCTGCGCAGGAGAGCGATGAGTGAGCCGCGTCTCCAAGAAAGACACGCGGTGACAGGCGCAGCGCCAAGATCGACGACGCGCACGTCGACTATTTGATCTCTCTCTTAGATGAGAACTGCTACCTGACGCTCGACTAGATGGTAGACGCGCTTGAAGGGCGGTTTTCGTTGAAGGTGTCGCGCCAGACGGTCAAGCATCACATCGACGGCAGAACGTACACCGTGAAACAGACCCACCGTGACAACAATTACCGGAACCTCGAGCGCAACCAGTTCCTTCGGCGCGACTACGTCGTCAACCTCCTGGCCTGCAAGGCTGCACGTAAGACTATTTTCTATGTTGATGAGACTAACTTCAAACGGTGGTGTTCTCGTCGCCGCGGCCGGAGCCTAAAAGGCAAGCGCGCGGTCGACAAGAACACGGCAAGTAAGGGTTCCAACATTCACGTGATTGCGTGCATCTCTGAGAACGGCCTCGCGTACTCAGAGAGGCGCTTTGGCTCGTTCACCTCCGATAAATGCAATGAGTTCATGCGGCGCCTTCTTCGTCACATCTCCCTCACGACCCCGCTTGATGACGTCGTTATTGTTGCGGATAACGCCCCCTGTCATGCCAACGTCGATGACGTCTTCAAGGAGGAGGCGTTCTCGGAGGCCAAGCTGCTGCGCCTAGGGCCATACTCGCCCATATTAAACCCGATCGAGAATTGCTTCTCTACCTTCAAGGCGATGGTCAAGCGATTTTTGGCCCGCCATCGCCAAGCTATCCTCGAAGTCCCTCCGCATCGCACCATCAAGGAGCACCGGGAGCAGTATTTGCTGCTGGCAGCGGACCTGCTATTGGAAGAAGCTATTACCCCGGGTCGTTGCCACAGGTGCGCGCTGCATACCATCAAGTTCCAACCAGATGCTATACAGCTGAATGACATGCCTGTAGGCCAAAAGGTAACGCAATATAAAGTGTGGCGTCGGATCTTTTTTATTTTGTGTCGTTTTGAACTTACATTTTGACGTTTTGAACTTGGAGTTTGCCACTTTGAAGTTGAAAAGGTGTAGATGGTGTCACGTGGCTGCACGACCACCGCGGGAAACGCTTACACCAATAATGGGATAATTCTCCCACCCCGGTTGATCATGTAGCGATCAACGGGCATTTGGACACGGTCAAGTGGCTGCACGAGAACACCGCAGAGAGTGTCATCGCTGCCGCCACGGATGCGGCAGCCAATAACAACCACTTCGACATCATCGAGGCTTCCGACCGGAGGTAACTCTGTGGAAGATGAGTGCTGGGATGGTGCATCGTGCTGGATTACCACAACCGTCTTCTCAGCACGAGACCGCAGTGTTGGAACTTTACGCTTTGGTCGATACTGTACTTCCGGTCGACCTCAAATGGACTGATGACCGATGCGAGCTGAACTTGATTGCGCTGGATGGAGGAGAGGCCGCGTTGCCACGCCAAACCATGCGCAGCCAGACTGGCCAGCCTTGCCTTGAGTGGCTACCTTATGCGGAGATACGCCACCTCTTCGCGTGGGCTGCACCGGCCTCTCTCGGACATGCGCCATTTCGCTGGTCGAGGCGCTGCTTGGCAGCGCGGTCACGCACAGATCGTCCAAGCCCTCGCACAACTTTCTTGGAAGGACATCCGTAGCATCACCGGCGCTACAGGCTGGGGTGAACAGATTTTGTACCGCCTGAAACTACAAGCATTCACTCGCTGGGACTCCACGCGTAAACTGGCTGGATGCCCGGTGGCGGAATGTATGCAGCTGGACGTGGATACTTGCCACACATTCTGGTCATGCATAGGAGCATCTTCTCTCTGGATGGTGTTTTACGCTCCATGGGAAGAGATAGGACTGCTGCCTTCAGATCACAGGACGTCGGCTACTTTTGGGCTACAAATCAAAAGCGTTCCCCATGGAATGTGGCTGCTGTTAGATGATTTGCACCGCCACGATACAGAAGCAACGGGAGATGCCATCCGGAGGCATATTTTTGCGCTACTGAACATGTGCTGGAGCCTTGGTGTGGTGACTACGTTGAAAATGATATGGAGGAGACGTTGTCTACATCGAGACCCTCTCGAGGATTCCTCTGCGGAACGGGCGGCTGCAGGCTTACACGGACGCCTTCGCTCTACTTACCTTACCATTCGAGTCATTAGCACTTCTATGACGACTCATCTACATCACGCTGCGGCCGCGCGGTTATGCCATCTTGCGCTGACCTCGCCCTCCCCGGGATTGGCGCACCTGCCTCGCCCGACCCTAGACACACAGCACACATTGCTGGTTCTCGCGGCAACCCAGGACCTGGTAGAGCTGGGTCGGTAATCCTGGGACTTGGCGGGACGACGCTCCAGCCTACTGTTTTGTGGCTGGCTAGTATCTCCTATGCGTCCCAGACAACGAATAATGGTGCTAAATATCGCGCACTGCTCACTGGTTTGCGGTACGCTATGCGTAAGAGCATGCTGCGGCTGCACATAGTGGGAGATAGCAACCTAATTATGACTCAACTGCGAAAGCGGTGTGTGCCGAAATCTCGCCACCTCCAAGGACTCTATGGACAGTGCCGATTGCTGGCTGACCATCTCATGGTGGCCTCCTGGTCACATCACCTACGTCATTACAACAAGACAGCGGACGGGCTTGCCAACATAGCCATTGACACAAAACAGAGTAAGCAGGCGATGGGGGAAGACCTGAGTCGCCTGCCGAACCATTGAACACAAGTGGTCGCGTTCCTCCAAGCGGACGCAGAACACTGGATGAACAACAGTCAGGATAGGGAGGACTTCAGCTGGGCCTCCAACACAGTCATGGGCATGCCTTAGTCGGTGTGCATCTGCTGCCACTCCACTAGCGTAGACAGCAACCCGCTTGTTGATCTGTAAGCAACAGATGCACGGGCATTTTCTTGGTCGTTAGCTGGTCTAATGACTGTAATGTACCTCACCTTAAAACGTAAACTTTGACATCGTCAAGTAGTAGCATGACAACAAGCAGGGAGAATGTATGACGGACGCGATGGATTCGGTGGACATCTCGAGCTGGTGGAATGGCTGATCAATGCGAACGTCTTCATCTTCATTAACAACACAAACTCGTTCCCACCCTGGACCATCCCTTCGGTAGGGCCAGCCAAAGCGAAAACGGGGCCGATAGCCCATGTTTTCAAATAGGCTTAGGTGAATCAATTATCCATGTTTGCCAAAATATATTACGAATAATTTACCGGGGTGGTAATTTATGCTGTCCATGTTTTGGCTGTGTTTCGACATGTCCAAAACATGCTGACAGAACGAGATGAAAATTGAAGACTGAACGACGTATGGAGTTGTCGGTGGCGGTAACCCCCCTCCAATTTGGCATGAATCTCTACTACTCTCTGTTATGTATACATCCCAAGAATCATGGCAGCTCCACGACACAACATGGAAAACATGACAGTCACACAAAATGATGCAGAACATGTATTGCATGCTTAGCAGTTACTTGCTTATTCGTCTATGCTGACATTGTCATTGCTTGTATCGCTAAAGTTCGCCTCGACACGAATAAAATCCCAGCGTCGACGTAGTAGTCCCGTTGGTGAGTAGTCATTGCCTGCCGCTTTATCCAGACGCCACCAAAAGAATAAGATGATGAACAGCCCACAGTTGTCGCTGTCCTTCTGGATGGGGCTGTGCACAGGCGTGATGGTGTGCGGTTGTGGTAGGCTCTTCTCCGAGAGTTCATTCGCCGGCTCTACCAGTAGATTCTGGTTCGCCCACTTGCCAAAACTGTCGTAGCAATAGATCGTCCCCCTTGGCCGGTCTACTACGAGACATGTCCAGTGACTCCCGTTGATGTTGAGCGGCTTGACGACCATGTCTTTGTCAGCACCTGCTAACAGACTCAGTGTACGCGGTGGGATACGCTTGCCTCTTTCAATTGTAGCGTTGTTCTGATACTTCGCCGCAAGTGTCATTGCAAATGCATTGATCAAGTTGTCGTGGTACCAGGTTTTCTCCCGGGCGCAATAAAGATGCGTCCGGTCCAGATGAAATCCGTCTCCAAACCCTTGGAGTCGCTCATTTGGACAAGACTCAATAATCCGTTTAGCCAGCGCAGCAGCACCTTCATCTTTGACGTGCTCATCAGCATCGCTCATTAGTCAGGAGTAACACGACATACCATCTCTGCATGCTTTAAACATGCTCCAACTATACAGCATTGCCATCAATTCCCGGTGAGTAAAATCACCTACGTCTTGAGTGGTAAGCACTCAGCACTCGGTGCTTGCCTCGGGAGGGGAGCACAGGTCCATAGCATCTCCAAACGGTATCTCGCGCTCAATAAGACGGAGGCCTTCTTGAACTATAGACTCAGGAAGCCGGTAGGGTACAACACTTGCAGTAATCACACGCTTCTCCACTAAAATTGGTTTCTTTGTATGTTTGTGGTGTCGCACTTCAAACGTATTGAGGAAAGACGACAACTCGATCAGAGGGGTTATCGATCCTTGTGAAATTCTTCTGCATCCACTACGTCATCTCCGCGCAATGCGTTCCGTAGCTTGGTGCCCTTGTTGTCGTTTCTTCGCTCTTGGCTGACCTGTGCTGCTGCAGCAGCTCTGGTTTTGCGGGGTCGCCCTTGGCACGTTCTTTTCTTGAACTCCTTTATACTTATCTTTTTCTTTGAACGTTCAACAGGGTCAGAACCAATATGCACTTGCGCATCTTTTTCCTCATTCTCTCGATCGTTGATCGCGACCTTTGTCGCGACAATCGAGCTGTCTGTGTCAACTTCCACAATGTCAGGCATGCAAATATTACCTTGGCGCAAATTTTCCCACCATTTCTCTAGATTTTTGAGTGCGCAATTAAATTTGTCATCTGGTAGATCAGTGATTTCGGAGGTGATGCGACTGAATACATCCTGGGCACTCTTGTACTTATCCTGTTACGTCATCTGTTTCTTACGCTTAACCTCGTCACCTCCGGTGCTAATACGCAGTGGAAGCTCAACAGCAGTGAGCTCCTCATCCAATGTGCCAACATGTAGCCATCTATCAATCCGCAAGCATAGTAAAACGTGGATGAAACGTGAACAACGTGGGTCCATGTTAGCAACATCTACGGAAGCATGGGCGAACATGGACAAACAGAACCAGCACATACCGGGCTGGGATCGACGGGTATGACACTATGAGCAGGCTAGCAATGTGTTTGCGGTAGGGCATTGCGTGTCTGCATGGTAGCTTCATTGTCACTGAAAACTCGCACTTGCACATCCAGTTGAACTTGTCAACGCGGTGTGTCCTGCCATCCCAACGCAATGCGACATATAGATCTTCGTCGACAACGGTATAACTTCTTATCGCATCCGGGTTAACTACAAATTTGTACTGCGTCATGACAATGTTGGCCAGCCACTCACTTGTTATTCCGACAAATTGATTCATCTCTTCGTCGAAATGGATATTTCTCTGTGTCATGAACTCGTCTTCCTTTCTGCGCTGGTAGCGAATGACAGTCTCTAGGCATTGCTTCATGGACATTGAGCTGTGTAGGTCAGCTTTGAGCTTTCCAAATAAAGTCTCTAGTCGATTATTTGTGTTATTGCGGAAATATGGGAGATTCATGCGGTACAGCGTTACCCACATTTCCTTTGATGCAGCCCAATTAGCGTCAAAGTAGCTTCACAAGGTGGTGCGACCATCACGACATACAAGCATCTTAGTGTCATCCGCGTGATGCTGAAACTCGTCACTCGACTTGGAATACACCATGCTGGACACGCAAAGTCCACCTGCTTCAAAACGTCGCTAGCGTAGGTTCCGTACTTCTTGTCATCTCTAATTACACTGCGCTGGCGTGAAACAATAAAATGCGAACTTCGGGATACGTACTGCGAAGGACTTCAACCTCGTGTAGGTCTTTGTCCACCATGATCACCACAGTTTTCTCCCAGCCATTTGCAGCCTGAAATTACTCCACCACTTTGATCATGTTCCAGTCTGCATTTCGGTCGATAACCAAGTGTTACACTGCCCAACCATTCCCAAATTGGTACACGATCATCAGTGTACACAACTGGTAGCTGTACCTGGACATGTAGTCAAAACATGGACAAAACATAAAGTTCATGGTCAAAACACGGAAACATGTGAGTGATGTAAGCATCACCAAAACATTTACCTAGTAGAGTCAACCAACAGAATCTCAGGAAAGCGTTTGTATAGTTTTCGCATGTGCTGCGAACAAATGGTAAAGACCGCGGTGCTCCCACTTGCATTCTCATTGACAGAACATACGTTTCCAGGAGCTTCAAGCTTAGAGTTCACCAACAACTCTGCAACTTGGTCCTCACCGCTGAACGTAGCACCTGAAACAGCATTGCATGTATATTAGCTTGACTCCCGAACACTAATTTAGAAGCTCACAACGGAACACGCACCAGACTGCGTGATCTTTCGCGATCATGTTATAGATGTCCCCCAACTAACGTAATGAGGCGAGTTTGCACGAATGTGGTCGTAAATAGAATTCGCTTTACTACCGCTAGCAACCACGAGCTCCGCGTCTTTCTTGATCAGAGAGTCGGTCGGGACTTGACGCACGGAAGGGTACTTCCTGTGAACTTCTTCCGAAACAGGATGGCAGCGACCGTAAAACGCTTTTTCACCCCAATTCTCCAGTTTCCACTGGGTCTATTCACCCACTGAGCTCTGAAATGCATCTCGCATCCAACACCGTTCGCGTTATGCGCTGGGCGCAGTCCTTTGGATCGGATGCGTGTTTTCCATCCATGTGTACTGATGTACACCCTCTGATAAGGGTCTAAATTTTCAGGTACAAGCGGCAACTTCGTGAGAAGCTTCCCGACGTGAGTTTTCATACGAGCAATGTGACCGTTGCGTAATTTCACATTTTGCGTCTCGCGAATTGCGAGAACTGTAAGTGTATCGCGCTGATACTTTCGCAAATACTTTTCAAACGCTTCTCATGATCGGTGGTACGTTTTCAACGGTGGTACGTAGTAGCTTTCGTCGCCACAAACAGCCAGGATCCGTTTTCGACTGCCCTGGCACGACACAGATGCTTGCTCACTGCCGTATTCGCTTGAATCACAATTGCCATCTCCAGGCGACGTACTCTGATCGTCGTCGTTGGCTTCACTCTCATCTTCTTCAATAGCAGCTTCTTTTTCATTTGTTTCATCAACATCTGCATGTATAGCCCCTGTATCTTGTGCGTTGGGGAATACTTCTTCATCGCTTTCACGCACTGATGCAGAGTCGTCTTGGTTCTCGTTCTTCTCATTTTCATCATCGCTGCTACTGCTGGAACTTGCTGTGATATCTATCACTTTGAGTGTCGGCGCTGTCTTTTTTGTGGGACCGTTTTGCTGCATCACAAAACCAAACATGGACAAACACAGCCAACAGCATGGTCAAACATGTGAGAATCATGGATCACTTCATATTACCACACACCTTCACTGACAACCCGAACTTCTCAAAGTGCGCGGACCCAGGGCGCTGTTTGATCAACAACAAGCTGCAACAAGTAGATATACATATGTTAGCGATGTCTTGATTAATGCTCATGACACTTTGAAGTTATTGCTGAGTACTACATGTGCGCTTACAGTGGGGGGGGGGGGGAGGAAACCACTGCCACAATCTACAGCAACGAGCAACCCGCACACACATAATATAAGGTATCGATACAGGCGATAGTTAATAGCAAATCAACCGATCTGCATACCGTGGGCGCAAACGAAGGGGGGGGGGGGGTGCCCAACTGGGTGAGAATGGGGAGGAGGGGGGAAGCGCGCCAGAATCACGATCTACACAAAATACCAGCGCAAACCGCGTGTGACATCTTCTTGTACCACATTCAGTGGGGAGGAGACATGTTAGTTGCAGTACCTTAGCCACAGATCAGCTGAGTGGACCCACAGACCGTCGTCGGTAACGCCCAAGCTGCTCAGTAGTGCCAGAATCACGAGCTACTTCATACAAGAACACAAAGTGTGCGTGAGGGCTGCTCACAACTGGACGTAGCGCAGGGGGAGCACGCACCGTACATTACCTTTCGCCACAGGTAGGAGGGGGGCAAGTGCGGGGGGGGGGGGGGTCTTTTTCGTCGGTGCGCAAGCGGTGGGTGGGGGTCAGTGCTCTCGCGACGCGTGGTAGGAATGTGTGGCTGGCAAAATGAAATTTAAAGCCGCAAGAAATTTGTAATAACAAACATGGCCAAACATGGTTCAAAGCATGTATAAAACATAGTGTTCAAACATGGGCTCTACATTTTCCGATTCGTTTTCTTGATTCCGAGACTCCGTGTTATCCGAAGGTTACATAGTGTGAATTTGTGGGGTCCAAATCTTAACCTAAATCAGTAGGATCCAGAGCTCGCAATCGGGTACCCGAACCCAGGTAAAATGCTTACCCGACCGGATATACCCGAACTTCGGGTAGGGTTCGGGTACTAGAAATTATTTCGGGTGGGTGCGGGGATACCCGAGTCTATCTGTAATGTGTATACAGTATAAAAGCTTGCCTTTGTTATAGATATAGCCCGCTTCTCCGTATTATTTTTATCCAAAGAAATGACAGCGCTTGTACGAGACGCAGGGAGAGTACCGGTGCTTTCAGTGCTACCAACCCGTGCACTGTCGGACGAGCACCTGCTCTTCATCACGGCGCTACTGCTGCTGGGCGAGGCGAATGCTGGCATCGCCAAACCCAGACACCACGGAGGGCGAGGATCCCGGGGTATCCAGGCATCGGAGGGCAATGAGGAGGCTATCGTCAACGTTGCAAGACTATCTAGTCTTCCTCGCATGTCGGATCTGAAGCACTTGAAGTAGGGGCTCGATATCGTCCTCCAACAGCATTCTGAAAATTCGATATTTACTCTGCGAGACGGTAGTAACACGAAGGCGCCGTGCTGGACACAGTTTCGTCACATATATGAAAAGAAGAAGGGTTTTCTGTTCATGGATCTCAGCAATCGTTTTGTCTCATGCAACACATGCGGGAAGATACTTGCTTACATATCCAAACATCGTACAAAACATTAAACGAGCGCATGAAGCGTAGCACGCGTGTCCCAGCAAGTACGGGAATTTCTGGATCGAAAAAGCTGTCGAGAACTGCTACGAATCGAGTCATTAAGGCGACTGGCCGTATGTGTTGTACGGACTTGCGGCCATTCAACATTATATCCGGTGAAGGATTCAAGGAGTTCGCAGCTGTGCTTTACGACATTGAACTACGGTCGAAGCATCCGTGTGACATTCACAAGGTTCTACCCGTCCCCAACACAGTACGAAATAATCTTCAATCCAACATGGTTGTAAGCCACAGGAAGCTGCGGGCAATATGTGATAATCATTTCAGTGATTCCTCTGTTGGGTTTACCACCGATTTGTAGACGGATTCAATCAAGAGCAGGTCGTTCATGTCCGTGACACTAGACTATCTTACAACGGAGTATAAACTGTATACTCGTACGCTGCAAGTTAAAGATGTAGATGGGGTCTCTCACACAGCCAGGTTCCTTTTAGCCGTGTTTACATAATCGTTATTGGATTTTGGGATCCACGACACTTCCCGTTGTACGGCGGTGACAGATTGTGGCTCCAATCTCGGTGGAGCTGGTGGACTTCCATCCGTATATACGTGTCTTCCATGCGCAAACCACAAAATCACCTTGGTAATAATCACCATTCTAAGCAAGACAACAGCCAGGCAACGTGGAGTCGTCTCGACGCCATTTTATCGTTACTACGACGAAGCTCCTGAGGTTTTCCAACTCATCGACCGACGCAAAGCTCTGGTTGGGTACTTCGAAAAGATCAAGCTTCAGATACAAATACCAAGACGCTCAAACAAGAAAATACAACGATTTGGAAGAATTCGCACTTGGTTATTGTGGTACGTATTTTGGATTCTGTTGATGGCGTTACTGCTTTGTTGGGAGCACGGGAAAAATAGTTATGATCAACTGCATTGACAAAGCTCAGCTGGGGGAACTCATCAGATTCCTTCGGCCGTTTTGAGAGGCGACGCAAAAACTTGAGAAATAGAAAGCGCCACTCTCGACTTGGTAGTTTATAACACCATTAGCCACCTCGAACCTCAACTCAAGCGGATTTGGATTGATAAAAACATCGAGTGGTACGCGGAGGGCCATTCGGAATTGATGACCCTCAGAACGTCAAAGTCATCCTCCTTGACAGACAGAATTTATTGACAACCAAGAAGTTGATGAAGCTGAATTCAGTACCCACCCGGTCGCTAGAGTTGCGTCACTGTATGACAGCTCTGATAGATCCACGTCAGAAATGGCGCTTAGAGAAAGTTGGCGTTGCGTCGGCGGATATCACGAAAGGTAAAGATAAATTGGTTGATCTGATGAAGGCACAGACTCGTGCAACCGTACCATCTACTAAACCGTGTGCCGACCGTACTCGCTCGCACAAAAAGAAGAAAACAAGTTCCGCTTCATTCGTCGTGGGTGGTGTAGTCTTGTACTCTTCGGACGAGAGCGCTGACGAAAATGCAGCATGTGTAAACCTTGATGAGCAAGAGGGGTTCAACAAATACATGAGCCTCGACATATTGCAATGGTGGAACTCAACAGGTAAACCAGCATATCCGAAGTTTGCGATGGTGGCAAGGGCGGTACTGTGTATTCCGGAGTCAAGCGCCGTATCGGAAAGAAAGTTCTCCACTGTGGGAACGGAAATGTATAAATCGCTGAATTCCCTCCATCCATTAATGCTATATGATATTCTCGTAGTGAGATCTAATAGCGATCTCATCGACTGAGAGTAAAGATGAACTCACAATATGCTGCACATTTTGTTTTGAATAGCTCTGTTTGTATATAATGGGCCGGATAAAGCTCGGGTACCCAAGGTGAACTAAGGAGTGCGATCGAGCGGGGCGGGTAACCCGAAAATCGCCATTTGCGAACTCTGGTAGGAACATCAGTATGTGGTTTTACATCCAATGAATATTCATGAGCCTAGGGCTCACTATGCTAGATAGTGAGCGTCATACATTTACACCAAGTCAAAGAGAAATGATTCAGTTTGGGATTCGTAGTCAAAGAGGCTTGTGTTGTCTCTTGGAGTCCGTTGGGTGTACGAACTCGCACGTCGTTCTGGTATGAGAACGACCGTTATCCTTAGCTAAGACTCGGTGAGTCTAACCCGTTCTCCTCTGACGCAAATCTACGGCAACCCCGCTGCACTCCGCCTTGATGTCCTACATCTCCGCTTCCTACGACTGTCGGCGTGTTGCCTCGATCATGCCCTGCTACGTTCTTGTCTGGATGGCTAGACTGTGGCACGCGGCGCGATGTAACCACGATTGCTCGATTTCTTCTCTCGCTGAATATTGGATTGTGAAGAATACAGCCAAGTGGGTGGAAGCCATTGCGTCCGTCGATTTGACACCAAGTTAACAATTGCTATACTAAACTCAAGTGAAATACACATGTCTATTTCAATAACGAAACCAAGAGAGATGCCCATGCCAATTTCAATAACGGTTGAAAGGATTCGCGCTATGGTAGCTAAACCGCCACGATAGCGTTGGCAAGCGTTGGAGGACAACGCTCGTACCAGTAGCTATGTAAAGCCTCTCAGTCCGCAGTTAGCACCTGTTCGCTCATCTTGGGTATCCCCCAAGGCCTCGCGGACAGCGGTGGAGCCTTCCATAGGGCCTCAAGGCGAGCCGCCGGCACTGACGAATTCGCGCCATTATCTACTATAATTGCATTAGATAATGGGGCGAAATCGTCAGCACCCGTGCTCGGCCAGCGTCGATGAGCACCCGCGCTGATATTTGAAGTTGGTGGCGAGTGGGACTCGTAATTTACATGGTATCTTTTGATGATCGGGAGGTATTACGCAATCATATCATTGTAGCCCCAGGCACGCGTGCTACAATAGCCGTGCTCTGGCAAAAAAAAATGAATTGTCTCGGGAATTGACTACTGTTCAACACTTATTCTTTGCTCTTCTCCAATGATTCTTGAGACTATTGTAAAAGCGCCGAGCACTATGTGCTACTTACTATGAACCCTGACAGGCGCACTTTTACTCGTACTTGAAAAACGAATGACTTGGTATGTAGACTCGACTATGTTTACTAGATAAAACCGGCATCACTGAATGGCATCCTCCATATTAAATAGGCGCGAAATCTCTGTCGCGAATGATCGAGAATGTGCATGCCAGTCACATAAAATTCAAAGTAGGACTTTGCGACTTGAGCTGGAATGCTCGTAGCGGCAAAGTCCGGAGAGGAGGCCGCAACAGGAGGAGTGGCGAAGAAGTTGGCCCAGTTGCGCGCGGAGGCACTATCGGAGATGCGAACGAGAGCTATGGTGGAGGTGGTCGCGGCATGGGCGGCAAAGACTGAGCTGCGTACGAAAGCACGGCCTGAGATCATGACATGGGAAGAAGTGTGAAGGACAAGAACGATGACAACAACCTCCCGTGAACTGTGACGTCGGGACGGAATTCGTCACGTGTCACGGGTAGGGTAGTTGTGTTGCATAGTTTGCATATTTCCTTTGCTGGGCTACCACCGCGGGTATACCCGTAGGCTGCGCCGAGCGCGGTTTCGGGCGTAGTTGGCCGTCTAAACCGCAATCAAACCAAATCAAATCAAAGACATAAAATACAAAGTAAGGAGCTGAAAATACGCCAATAACTAACGAAAGTACTGAAAACAATGTGAAATACAAAACCAAGTGTAGTGATTGGATCTGATTGGCTCCCCGAATTGCTCACTGAAAATTGTTCAAGGTTCCATCCCGTAGAAGTACTTTACCTTACCGGTCTACAGCCTCGCGTACTTTACCTGTTGCTTCAGGTACATTTCTTCTCCGGCTGCGTGGCTAGGATAACTCTGGCAAGGTAGACTCTCAAGCACCTGCCCATCTATACTATTAGCCAGGATGCTTCTGTAATAACGAATCGTGTTTGTTGTTCGCTGTATCGTTTCTTACACTAGCGGGTGCCGCGTTGGGCTTTCGTGGTACAGGTGCGAGGCTATTTGTTCTGAGTAGCGCTATCCTTGTGGTGTTTACCGCACTTTATACGAAGTGCGCTCTGGGGGAAATGACAATATTCCAGAAATGTTTCCAAATTCTGCCCAAATGACAAATGCTGGCACTCAAAAAATTTCTGACATTCAGAGCTGTAACAGCTAAGTCTCGGTACTGCGCGCCAGGCGGCAATAAAAGCAACAAAAGTAACAAAAGCACAGCCGACAAGAGTCTGCAACAGGATCACCAGGGCCCCGCAACACGAAAGCAGCGCATCGAAACACTAAAACTTGCTCTCGCGCCTACATTTCCGGCCACGAGTGTTGTCACTGGCCTTGCGCGGCTCCGCGTAGCAGGGTCCCATCGAACGAGTCTCCGTCCACTTTCATGCGCACACGCGATGTCGGGTTCATTTGCCCAACGAGACCATCGCTATTACTACACACTACGAGATCTGATCACGAAAAGGCTAGTTATGGCTAGATGCACAGACATACAAGAGTATTTTGAGTTGCATCCGTCGTATCATAGAACTAAATCGTTCGCCGCTCGTCTAATGAGGACCATGCGCCTGCTTCGTAACAAGCACCAAGGGATCGCAGGAGTAGTGGTGATTCACCACTGGTGAATACTGTGCCTGCTGTGAAGGCGCGCGTGCAGGAAAACCCGGCGCCGTGGAGAAGGCCACCGTGGAGGAGATTGGCCTGCGTGTTCTTGAGCAGCACCTTGACGTACGCGGCATGGCGTCCAGCAGCTGCGTGGACACGGCGAGCAGCGCGTCCCAGCGCTTGGCGCGCTTCAGGCCCTGGAACGTCAGCTGCGTTAGGCGCACGAGCCCCGCGCAGTGCAGCTCCGGGTGCACCAGCAGCACGCGCAGGCTCAGCAACTTGTCGACGGCCACGTTGGTGCTCACCAGCAGCGGTGGCATACACTGCGCTCTGAGCAGGCGGAGTTGAAGTCGCCAACCCCGGCGGAAACTCCCAAGAGAGCGAGATGTCACCTGCGAGCTTGCACGTACCGCAATCGCTTCGCCGTCGTTGTTATCGTCTCGGTGCGTCACCTCAGTACCCCGCCAGAGACGTGCGTGCGGGATCGGATTGCGTTTTGACCGTCATGATCATGACTCATGAGCAGTGCCAGCTTGCATCGCAGCACCACGCCGCCGTCGCCCGACTCCTTTTCATTTGTTCGCCCCATTTTGCCGTGCCTGGCGCCAGCAGGCGGCGCCGCGTTCATCTTGCCGCCGGAGCCACACGACTGCAATGAGCACGAACGCCACGTTGGTCGCGTTCAGCTTGGGGGCCCGCTCGGCGCTCCGACATGGCGACGGAGCGTTCCATTACTGCACCCGGGACTCCCCCTCTACGTCACGGGTAAGACGTTGATTCTCCCACTCTGCCCGGCATCGTGCGGCACACCCGCTCGGGCCTGGGGCGTTCGTGCAGAGCTCCGTCGACGTCAGCGAGGAAACTTGAGCTCAAATCGCGGCAGTGCCATCTCTCGTTCTCGTCCACAACGAAGCGCTGATACCTTCGGCCCTTTCGAAGGTTCGAGCGCATTTACATGTATCCTACGCTGCACCAGTCGCCGCTTTTGCTATGACCGCGCAATCGAGCGAGCGTGAGCTGACCGAAAAGCCCGCTTCAAAAGAGGACGTCGCCTATCCACCGCCCACGTATCCAATTGCCGGAGCACACAGCGCAACGCAGCGTGAAGGCTCGAGACCGCTTTATGCCTCGGAGCCATTGTCGCCATCTGCCGGCATAGGCGAGCCAACTGCTGTCGCGTCGAAACCCGCCCCGCATACCCCGCTACCATCATACACAGTCACCTCTCTATACCCCACTCTTCGCTCTCTAAAACACTCTCTACCCCACGCTATCGTCGTAGATGAGTATCATGCTTAACAGGGGATGCGTGTGCTGAATACCTTCTGACTCGATCGTGTCCTTTCCCGTGCGAGGCATAAAGAGTTGGGCAGGATAGGATCCATCCAGTCTGTCTGCACAAGTGCAGCGTAGCTGCTCGACGCGACTCCAGTCCCCGAGCTTCCTTCCGCCCCCTTCGGCCATGTCCTTGGCGCCCGTAGACGACGAGCAGCACGCTCGGCTCTGCGGCCGCGCGCGCGCCAAGGAGATCTTCCAGCCCATGCGCTGGAAGCGCATCGGCGCGTTGCCCGACGAAGCCGCCAAGCTCTACGAGAGCGCGCGGCGCAGCAGCAACAGCAGCAACAACCGCAGCAAGAGCAGCTACAGTCTTCGTGCAGTTCGCCCGCTGCAAGCTTCGCTGGCCGAGGTGGAGGCCGTGCTCACCGGCCAGACGGCGCTGCTCGGGAGGGATGACACGCCCTCGCTGCTCGCGCGCCTGCTGCCGGCCACGTATGTGTCCGGAGGGCGCATCGCGCGCTTCCCGACGCTCGAGCACTCGACCAGCGAGCGCGAGAACGTGGCACTGCAGTACGCGCGCCTCAAGCCCTACTCGGCCCAGCACCAGCAAGAGAGCAAGCACGCCGTGCTGCTCGAGAGCGTGGACAACCACGTGCTACTGGGCTACACGCTGTCCACCAAGCTGCAGCGCTCGGACACGAGCAAGAGGAAGCAGGCCGGGCTGGAGACGCCAGCGCCGGCCTCCGTGCCGTCGCTGCTGCACCTGTACCGCCCCGTGAGCGCGCCCGCCTTCGCCGAGAGGAGACACGACTTCCGCGCCGACCGACTCGCTACCAGCGAGTTCAGCATCACGTACATCATCCAGGAGCTGCCGCCCAACGAGGACGAGGAGCAGCAGAAGGAGAGCAGTGTCACGCTCGAGGTGGTGCTCACGTGCTCGCTGGACCCGCAACAGCCCGAGGCGGCGGTGGACGACGAGGCCAAGGAGCTCCTGCACCAACAGAAGCAGAGACTGCGCCACGACGCGCTGTGTCTGACCAGGTTGCAGCCGTTTATCGACGCCTACCGACAGGAGAAGACGCGGGGCAGTGTGGCAGTCACGCAGACGAGAGAGCCGCAGCACGACCCCAAGGACTGCGACCCCAACATGCTGCGCGGCAGCATGTTCTCGGGTGGACGCACGTGCGGCGTCTGCCACAGGAAGTTCGGGCCGTTCCGCTGGAAGCGCCACTGCGAGTCGTGCGAGAAGATTGTGTGCAACCAGTGCCTGTCAGTGCTGGCGGCGGCGCCGTCGCTCTCGCGCCGCAAGAAGCGCGTGTGCTCGCAGTGTCTGTATGGAGAGACGGCTAATGTGGCGGCGATGCACAAGGCGGCAGCGGACGCTGCCCACGAGGACGGACCTGGGTCGGCAAAGACGCAGGGGTCATCGGAGACCACGACGATGAACGTGTTCCAGTTCCCGAGCTTGGAGTCGTTGGTGACGAAGCACAAGGCGAGCAGGCCGGCAGATCCTGTCGCTACCAGTAGTAGAACCTCGTCAAGGTCTTCTGGTCGGGTGCAGATCGATTTGGGCTTGGACCCTGCATTGGCCATGTCTTCAAGGTCTACCTCCGATCGGCGACGGGCACGCTCTCGGCAGTCGCAACTCTCGCAGGGGTCTGTCGTAAGCACGACCTCCAATACTAGTGCAACGAGCAGCTTCGTCACAGCCACTCCTGATAATCGACGCGTGACGTTGGCCGACCGCACGGACCTTGATGACACTGAATCTGCTATGACCAAGTCGATGCGTACTCGACGCGCCAAGACTGTATTGCTAGATGAACCGCAGACGAAGCCCGTGACCCGCAAGCATCTGAACTTCATCACGCCTTTGTCAGCTTCGGCACCGACACATTCGTTGTATTCCACCTCGGAGGAAGAGAAGGAAGAGGAGGAGCTACTACATGTGAAACCCGTGACTAAGCCTCGCGCGAGTTCGTGTCAGAATTCCATGATGCAGTTTGTACAGCTGAGGACGCCCGAGCCAGACTACGAGCTGGACTTCAGCTGGTACAACATCTTTCCCAAGGCTCCTGTCGATCGTACTGCGACTGAGATGGCTCGCGCTAAATACGTGGAGGTCTCTGGGCTCAAGGTGGATGCCCATTCCCTTGTATTCATGCGTCACGACACCGAACTGGAGGAGCTGGCTCGTCGGGTTCTCACTGTGGCATCGCAGTGGCATGGCTGCAGCATCAATATTGTAGGCAGCTACGAAGTGCACTGCCTTGTGACCGCCTCCAACAAGCCCGAGCTTGATTTGGATGATGAACTGCTTGAACTTGAGGCCTCTCCCGTGACGGTGGATGATATCGTTCCTCGCGAAGAAAGCGTTAGTGCGTACGCAGTACATCACCGCTCTCCGTTCTTCGTGGCTGAGATGGAGCATGACCCGCGCTTCCGCGCGCACCCGCTGCACACAGAGCAAGGGGCTGTATCGTTCCTTAGCTTTCCCATTTATTCGTCGGGTGCGGACACCAGTGGGTCATTGTCTACTGATGGTGAGGCTTATTGCGTGGCTACGCTAGACTTGTGGAAGCGGGATCACGTGCCTGCTAGTAGCCATGTCTCTCACGAGTGGATGGCCAGTGTGGGGGATTTACTACGGAGCGTCAGTGCCCGCCTGGAGGCGTTATCGTTGGAGTCGCACGCGTTCCTCAAGCCTCGTTCTCGCGCTGGTCATTCATTCGGCTCATCTTGCGATTCTAGAAGCAGCACTCGACGAGCGGACTCGATCGTCGACCTGTACGATATTGACAGTGAGTCGGTGGTTGACTCCCCTCCGCTTTCTCAAGCAGAAACGATGGATCGGCTCACGAATCTTTCATACGCCAAAGTTCGCGGCATCGGCTTAGGAGGCATGAGCGGCCCCGGATCGTCGACATGGAAGTACGACAGTGACAACGAGAGCACTACATCCAGCCAGAGCGCGAGCAGCCAGAGCTCGCGCTTCTCGTCGCACCTCTACACAGCAGCAGACATGCACTCAACGATCGAGTCACTATTGCAGCAGGCTTCCAAGACTTCCAAGTACATCAGCGAGACGGGGGTATCCATTTAGACCATAGACGGCTTGAACTAAGAGTGAAGAACTATCAGTTTATCGTGATCATTACACCAGCTTTACCACTTCAACGTGATGCTTGAAGTGTAGGGTGAAAAAAAAAAGAACTCAGCAGTGGTTCAGCATCACCTCAACAGAGATTGCAGGTCACGCTATATAGTGAGCTGGCGCAATGCCAATCAGAAGATCATGCGTGTCATGATTGCGATAGTCGTTCGTATATGGATAGTTGTGTTCATTTCATCATCCACACGAGCAAGACCGCGGATCAATGCAAGCATAACGTCGATCCTCATTATCTCATTTGCCTTATTTCAGTTAGGGCCGAGCTTCGATACTACAGCACAAGCCCACACCATGGTAGTCTCCAGAGTCGCCGATAGTTCATTCCGCCCGACCATCGAAGTCCGAGAGTATCTCCCCGAAGACCGTGCCATGGTCACCAAGATATTTGTCGAGGGGTTAATGGCCTTCGACGACAACGCTGACTTTCGGCATTTGTGGGAAGAGCGTCTGCGCAAAGACCTGACTAGCGACTTCGCCGACATCGAGGCTAGTCACATGGCATCGGGAGGCAACTTCTGGGTCGCAGTGGTAGCGAAAGAAGGATCAAGTAATGTGGCCGGCATCACCGGATTGCAACGCAGGGCTGAGACTGTGGGCCAGGTGCGGCGCTTGTTCGTGGACTCGAATTGCCAACGCATGGGAATTGGACGGAAGCTCATGGCGCAGCTCGAGAGTTGGTCGAAGGAGAACGATATCAAGAGCTTGTTCCTCACGACAAACCCGAAGAAGAAGCAAGCACTGGCGTTTTACGCTGCTCTTGGATACACCAAAGTCGACGAGGTCGTTTACTTCTGGGAGAACCCCCGATATTTCCAAGTCGACAAGTTCGTCAAGCAAGTGTAGATGGCAGTTGTGAGTTTTTCCATGCGCGCCCGTGTGATAACTCGAAAAACGACGTGAGCGCAGTCCGTATCTTCAGAGGTCGTTCTTATCCTTTCCTTTTTACGCAAGAATAAACATCCTGGACATCGATCGCTCATCCAAACGAGAAGATTGGTTGTTTGGACAACTCTTCACCAAAAACTGGCCAAAACATCGCTCATCAAAGCGAGAAGATTGGTTGTTTGAACAACTCCTCATCAACAACTGGCCAAAACATCGCTCATCCTAACACAATGATTTGATGGCCTCATTCTGATAGGCTAAATAGCCGAGCAGTCGCTGGTAAAACTGAAGTTGTTGCAGGCGATGGATGACTCCACAAAGGCAGCCAAGGTTTCCAGCCGCCAGGATGTGTAGCCGGGTAGCAGTGTGCTTGTGTGAATTATGAAAGTTATTTTCATAGCTTTGGTGCTTCATTGTTTCTTTTGCTCCGTCGCACTCAGCTTACCCGCTACCATGACCACCGATACGCCAGTGAAGGTGACTGTCCGTCAGTATCGCCCCGAAGACCATGCCGCCGTCACCAAGCTTTTCGTCGAGGGCTTGATCGCACTTGACGAGAACCTGGAGTATCGCTACATGTGGGAAGAACGTCTTCGCAAGGATCTGACAACCGAATTGGCCGATATCCAAGCGAGCCACATCGCCCCAGGCGGGAACTTTTGGGTCGCAGTCGCGACAACCCAAGCATCGAGCAAGATAGTTGGCATGACGGGGCTCAAGCGAACTTCTAAAGCTGTCGGCGAGGTGCGCCGCGTGTTCGTCGATCAAAGCTGCCAGCGCATGGGCGTCGGCCGCAAGCTAATGACGGAACTGGAAAGCTGGTCGCGCCAGAAAGGAATCAAGCGAGTGTTCTTGACGACAACCGCGACAAACGAAAGGAACCAGGCATTCTACTCCGCCCTCGGGTACACGAAGGCGGATGAAACCCTGTACCTCTGGGAGAGCCCCAAGTACTTCGAAGTCTCCAAGTTCGTCAAGGCGGCCACTGCATGCACTGCATGGCGTGCCGTCGATAAGACCACGAGTTCACCCGCTAAGCAATGCAAGCAGGCTTGCATTTGTCGAATGCAGGACGCAACCAAGTTACTTCGTGCCCGTCTTGCCTTTACAACCTCGTGTTCGTGTTTCTCCAGGTCGCCCATCCACGGAGGCGTTGCAGGCCACCTCTGGACGCCGAGGCGAGCCCGGCCACACAAAACGCAGCCACTTGACGGACGTTGTCGATCGGCGCGCTGAATCCGCAGCCATGTCGGTTAGCATGACGTCCGCGACCATAACCGATCTCGTTCCACTGAAGCACGCCCGACTTCCGCCCTGTTCGTGCACGGTTCTGACCTGTATCCCGCAGCGCTTCAAGGAATTTCGTTCGAGACGTGCATCAGCGACGCGACAATCCAAGCAGCTGTGCGAGTGCATCCATGTGAGGCTCCTCTTCCCTCGTGCTCGGTGTGGCGATGGTAATTGATACTTACGCGCGCGGTCGCACCCATTCAAGAACAGAGACCGTGACTAGCGATCGAGTCGACCAGGCCTGGGTGACACGCACTGGGAGTTGGTAACGGAGCCACGTCAGGCGGGACAATCCGTTCGAGCTGACATCCGATCACTTATCCATTCGACCTGCGCCACGCAGGACTTTCGGGTCATCCGCTGGACATTCGAGCGTACACTAGATACCCAGCCAACCGCATGAGCAATGGAGCGAAGGTCTCGCGTCTCGGCAGTCGAAGACGACTTGGAGCTCGCTGAACGCAGTCCGGAACCATCGCCGGAGAAGCCCATGCTGCCCCCATTCCGTCGCGCTCAGCGGCCGGCACCTCCGTCGCCGCCGGTATCGCCACAGGCGGCAGCACCATCAACAAGTGCAGCTCCGGTGCCTCCGCGTCGATCAATCGGGGACTGGCTGCCTCGTCGGTCGCTGCTGGCGCCGGAGGTGGCACGGCCGTCGGGTGACGACTATGCTCGGGGCAGAGATAGCGACGAACGCAAGAGCGAGGAGGAACCGGAGAGCGAGAAGCCGAGGGATCGAGACCGGCGGCCCAGGAAGAAGCGCCGCAGTCGTATTCTCAGCGAGCTGAGGCCAGTCGACGGACCAGAGAGCGCTTTACCCAGCGTGCCAGCGATCCGCGATGATGGCTCGCAATCCAGCGATGATCCGTTGGAAGCTCCCGACTCGGGCGAGCGAGCGAGAGAGGCCTTCGCGGCTCAACGAGTACGAATGCGCAAGTCGTGGTGCCCAGACCTGCGCATTTACATGTACGATGCTGGGCTGCAGCGGATGGAGAGGTGGCATTGGTGCTCATAATTGCTGTTGTCTGGATGTGTATGTACAGGAAGAACACTCACCCGCTGATCGGAATCTGCGCTGCGCATCGTCACCACCCGTATAAGGGCGGAGATCGCTTCCTCGTGCTGCTCGTTGCGCTGCGTACGTCGCAAGCTTGATTTCCATGGTGGTTTTTGCTCAAGCTCAGCTAACATTCGGTTGGGGTCTGAGTGTAGTGGTGGCGCTGTTGCTTTGCGGGCTTTACGCGATTCGGGACTGCTGTACTGAAGTGCTGAACGTGCCAGTGGCTGTTGTGAGTCGACGACTGGAAACACCGTATTTATTGGAGACTTGGGGACCCCCAACATTTCTACGAGGAGGTAGAAGAGCTGCTGCTGTTGCTGCTGGTGGTTCTTCATCGGCACTCACTAGTGACGGCGCGCGGTGTCTGGCATTCTACGCTGACTGCAGTGTCAGCTCAGCTGTATGTGCTGAAGGCTCAACATGTCGGTCAGTTGACAACGAAAAGAACGAGACGGGGATCCAGCGATGTGTTCCAGATGAGAACCCATCGCAAAAGTGTATTGCTGGAAGTGAATTCACGTGCCCCACGGGCTGGGCATGCAGTAGTAGCACGAAGCTGTGCGTTCCTGCATCCAACTACGTCTGCTATCTTCCTACGAGCGAACACGCAGAGGGGAGAACAGCGATGAAGCTGGCAACGACCGACGGCACTTACACAGCGATCGAAGCCATCTTTCAAATTCTTCAGATCGCTGCAACCAGGCACGTTCCGGAGATACAGCAAGCGTCGGCATCAGGCGACAACACAGTCGAGCAATCACAGTCGCCAACGTATTCACCGAGTACGCCGTTGCCATCGAGTACATCTGCACCAACGCCGTCGGCACCAGCACCAACAACGTCATCTTCATCAGCTGTGTCTTCTCACTCAGTTTCGGGATCTGCGTCGAGTTCCAGCCATTCGTCAAAGTCCTCGGCTTCATCGAGTCTGGATTCGATATCGACTGAAAGTTCGACTTCAACATCTGTCTCCCAGTCACGCTCAAACTCGAGTTCAAGCTCGTCAGGATCATTGTCTTCCGAGAGTTCGATGGTGAAGGTGACTCTGACCAATCCCGTCAACGGCGGTGTATACAGTCTGTCGTCTAGTATGTTGATCCAGTGGCACATAACGCTTCTATCTGGGCCGGATCCGGGGTTCAACACCTTTCGGGTAGACTTTAGCGCTGATAATGGAGCGTTCGACACCATAGCTTCAAGTGTATCAGCGTCTTCATCTACGGGGTCGAGTCATAACGGAAACACCACCACATTCCAGTATGAATGGGACCTAGCGGATAATACTTCGTGGTTATGCACGACGTGTGTGCTAAGAATCTGCGCCCTTGGTCTGGACTCTGCTTCGAGTGAGAACCCCTGCATTCGATCGGATGGACAAACTGTCAGCGACGTAAGCGCAAGGCGTCTTCAGACCACCACCGTTGAAAGCAGCGGGAGCAGTGATGTCGTCACCTTCCGTATCGTGCGTGAAGCATTCAAATGCTCTTGCGGATTGGCACACGAGTCTTTCCTGCTGGCTGCGGTGATTATTGGGGTGTGTATTCCGTTGGTTGTGCTCATCGCAGAGCCTCTCGTTACGTTTTATCGCGATCGTCAAGTACTTGGACTATTCGCACGGCGTGATGGGCCTGTTAGACCAGTGATCGCAGGTTACAGCGCAAGCTCCGCCACTCGAAAGGGGCGGGTCGTTCTCATGTTGGTGCTTCTCGCGCTTTCTGTAGCGTGCGGCTTCGTTGCAGCGCAGATCACGACAACCAACTTTCTGACGGAGAAAGGGAATATTGCTGTCCTTTGGGTGGTGACATTTGCGATTGCAGTGGCGTTGGGGGTGCTGGTGTATTGCACGCTAGTTTGCTTCGTGCTGTTTAGCGTGCGATGGCGACGAGAGCGAACTCATGACCGACGTGAACCATCGGGGCTTAGTGCGTTCCAAACCTCGTTGCTGTCTGACGAAGACATGGTTAGCAACGACAGTATTACGAGTCCTACTTTGAAGTAAGTGACTAGAAAAAAATGTCAACGGAGTAGGGGCATGAACAAGTAGGTAGAGTAGAGTACGTAGAGGTTAGATAATTTTTGAGGTAGAGACTACAAGTAGAT
This sequence comes from Phytophthora cinnamomi, assembly GCF_018691715.1. Taxonomy (NCBI): domain Eukaryota; phylum Oomycota; class Peronosporomycetes; order Peronosporales; family Peronosporaceae; genus Phytophthora; species Phytophthora cinnamomi. The sequence continues at coordinate 251,323 of NW_027150960.1, forward strand.
AAAGAAGACTACTACTACTTCGAAGTACTTCGTATTCATTAGAAATCCTACCGACCGTAAGGGGCGAACTACACGCGGGAGACGCGTCTACAACTAGCTACTACTACTTCGCAGCAATAGTAGTAGTGCGCAGCAATTGCAGTTTTTACTACCTCATAGGACTTCATTACTTTAGTTCTGAAAATTTGAGGATCTAGTCGACGTTTACATGTTGAGTTTATCCGGTCGTCTAAGCCAGAGCGGGGATGGCTTGCGAGTCCGTGTTGAACATCTCGTTCGGGTCGTACGCCGTCTTGATCTTCTGCAGCCTGGCGAAGTTGCCGCCGCCGTACAGGTACTCGGCCATCTCGTCCACCGTCCACTTCTCGTCACGGTAGGTCGTGAAGCCACCAGGCTGACCACCCGAAGCCTTGTAGGCGTCCACGAACTTGTAGAAGTTGCCGCGCATAGTGGTCATCGTGCTCTCGGCGAACTTGACATCGAAAGTCGGAGTGCGGATGTCCCAACGGATGAGGTGCAGCCTGTCGTCGTGCTTCCAGGCCGACGTGTCCGACTTTACACCCTTGGCGTAGGCGCCGCCCCAGACGTCGATGAAACCAGAGGCCGAGGCGTCCGAGAGCTTGGGGGCGTACGCCGTGTTGGAGAAGAGTGACCAGGCCGTCGTGTTGTCCAGCGGGGTAGAACGGGGGATCGTCACCGACGCAATGTAGAAGTACCGGCGAGGGGAGAGCGCTTCCTTGAAAAGACCGGGGGTCGAGATGTCCTCCGAGTCCCAGAACTCGTACTCGTTCGTCGTGAGCACCATTGACGGAGGCAGGTTCTTCATGAGCGAGCCCAGCACAGTCTTGCTCTTCTCCGGCGAACCGTAGAAGAAGCCCTTCAGGCTCGACGAGGTCTTGAGACTGAAGCGGATAGAAACCAAGTCATCGTTGTCGGCGCCGAGAGCCCAGGTCTGCGTGCCGATGAGAGCATCGACGTTGTCCTGCTGCGTCGGGTTGCTCGAGTTGAAGGCGATGGTGTAGTTCGTCACGCGCAGAGACGGAGGCTCAAGCGTCTTGATCTTGAAGTCCAGCACCACACCCATGGAGCTGGCGGCGCCGCGCACAGCCCAGTACAAGTCGGAGTTCTGCTTGGCGCTGGCGTCCACAATGGAACCGTTGGCGAGGGCCACACGCACGGCCTCAATGTTGTCCAGCACGGTGCCGCTGGCGCGCGACAGGGTACCGAAACCCGAGGCAGCCACACCGGTCATACCAACATCGGGGCAACGGCCATGAGGCAGAGTGCGTTTGAAGCCTTCCCACATGTACTTCGCGGCCTCTGAGATCATGACGGGGCCACCGTACGACAGGAGACCGGTGGACGTGTCGTACTTGAGGTGCTTTAGGTACTTCAGGTTCATGACAAGGGCACCATCGTTGCGGCCGAAACCCATGCTCGAGAAGGAGCGGTTGCCACCCAGAGTGGTCACCTTCACGCCGGCGTCGGCGGCACACTTGAGAGCGGCCGAAACCTGTTCCTCCGTCTTCGGGAAGGCAACGGCTGACGGCACGGGGTTCACACGCGAGTTCCAGGGCTGGATGTCCATGGACCACGTTGAGGTCTTGGGCACCGAGTTTTCGATGCCGGCCTCGTTGAGACACGAACCGATGTCAGCCTGCGTGCCGGCAGCAGATGCGAAACCTTGTTGGGCGACGATGAGGGAGCAGAGAGCGAAAATCGCGCGACTGGCACTGGAGACCGCAACCATGTTGGCTGAATTCCCGAGTTGCTTGGAGACTTGAGTACTGGGCGGCGAATGTGGAAGTGATTAATTTAATTCGACCATCCATCCAGACCTCCTAACTACCTTTAGGGGCAGGAAGAGCTGCAAGAACCCAAGGCAGAGTAAACGGCATCTTCACGGCTTTGAATCGTAAAGTCGTGAGGCATGTTTGTGGTCGAACTTGGCATCCGTTCCAGTGGTCCCGGCTCAGGATCGCGACATATGGCATTTTCACAACACCAGCGCGACAAAAATGGACGCATACGCCGAAGTTGTACAGTATCCGTGATATACATACTTTAGTATTTCCGGTAACCTACCTAAAGATCCATACAGAAAACAAGATATAGAAGGGGTGTATTTCGGTGGTTACCGGTCGCCCCGGGTAAGTCAAATTCAGCCCCATACAAATGCCTATATAAAAAGGTGCTTCCGGCACCAGGCTCTGAGGCCATACAGTGTGTGACCCCGCCACTTTACATATCTGTAAGGATGCCAGAAGGACAAGGGAAGGTCAATCGACGCCGATGGACGTCTAGGATGTCGAGCATGGGCCACGACTCATGTCAGCGGCAGATAAAGCCAGTCTTTTGTGCCGCCATCTGGTCACCACCCGGTCAGCAGAAACTGCGAAAATAAACGGGCGATACGTAAATAACGATAAGTGACATTCGTGCTAACCAGCTGTGAAAATTTGACATAAATAGGAGCAATATTGGTTCTGTTAAGTCGGTGTAAAAACCGTCCATTAATACATGGGATGACCGAAAATTTGAAACGGCCAGAAATATGTCACAGACGGATACATGCAGTGTATTCTAAAGCTAAACAGTGCAATATTGGTGCCACTTCCTGTTAATAGGAGAAGGCTCGAGCAACCGAAAACGAAACCGGCTCTCGGGGCTGGATGTCACAGCCCTCAAATTCCCAAGTGTCCGCTACGAAGGGGATTTTCGGTGTATCTACTGTGCATTTTCGGTTGCTCTAGCACGATCCCACTTCCTATCACTCCACGACTGACGTCATATTAGTAGCTGTGAAGCATAACACGGCCTCAGCCGTTGCCCCATGCATTGACACAACTGAATTGCACTGGGGCATTTCATCTAAGACTCAGTACCCCGACCGGAGTTCTATTGTCTTATTAATACATTAAATGTATCAAATTTTGATCCTATGGCATGTAGGAAGGGTACTTTTAAGTATTCTGATAGAGAGGCTTCAAAATTGCGTTTTCACTGGCACTACCCTTTAAGCCATGTCGAGTTTTTTAGATTTCGGGGGTTCACTATCCTCACATTTTTCCAACTGGGGAATGCTCAATTATAGTGTACTGTTCACTATGGTGAGGTGGAGATAAGTGGCGTTTGACACAGCAGAGCGACAGTACCAAGCCCTGGGGCGTTATTGCCGGTAAGTTAATACCGATCTACTGTACCTCTCTTAATAATATTAACAAATGTAGAGTAGATCGGATACTGTATATGTATCACGGTGATACCCGAGGGCCAATTGTGCAAGACACAAGCGAGCACTATTAATACTTTCCTCCGTAATTCATCGAAATCTCCCTCCGTGTCTTCAAGTGACCATACGTTGCCTCCGTGAACCCCGCAAAAGTTCATGAGATACATATGTCCTGTATTCCGTACTGTGCTGGTACTGTACCTCGTGACATATTAAACCTGGCTATGCTATTCCGCGCCTGGCTCTCTACCAGCGACGATTATGCCACCGTGATACCAAAATCTATTAATCTATTTCTGTTAATAACGGCCGCATCGAAGCACCATTATGCTGTCTCTGAACGGGTACGGCATTGCGTGCGTGCATCACGATGTAGTATCTATTCTCACTGTTCTGTTGCTCGTGATAGGCTGCGCTCGACGCAGAGCGAAGCACTTCAGCTTCTCATTGTGCTCGTGAGGAGGGTACGCGGCTGGAGATGGTGGCGGCCGGCGCTGTGCACGCGTAGCTACAATCGTACCTAGGAGTAGCTTAAACTGATACTGGGCCGTCTTCGCGTTGAGATTGTTGCGCCAGATGCATTCAGGGCGTCTGCCACGTACTGCCACTTCTCCACAAATTTACCGTAGCCGTCCTCGTAGGGATCGTCAGCGACAATTTACTTGAGAAGAAGCGCATCATCGTCGTCCGTGAAGTTCTTGCGCTTGCTGTCCACCATTGCAACGCGTTCAGAAAGAAACGAAGTACTGTGGTTATGCTTGGCTAGCAAACCGCAAGGATGGGTGGTGGTGAGGGAAGTAAAAGTTGTCATCAAATTCGGCGTTTTCACAAGGATTTTGTAATGAAGGTTTCGGGGAAGAAGTGTTTAAAACAGGGTCTTTGGTGGTAGCGGTACAAACTTCCAAATTAAAAAATATTAGTTTAAACAGGAAAGTCTGATGATTTGCTGTTCTCGTTTGAATTTAGGCGCGAACCGACCAACATCACAACCACACGGACACTGGCAACGCGAGCAATGGGCGCTTGGATGAAGAAGCGCGATCTAATCAAGGAGGCTGCCAAACACCCACGTATGAGCCATACGGTATGACCCAGCCTGAGTTTGCAGCATGGGCAATGGCGACGTTTAAGCTACAGCGCCCACCAGCACAGTCGACGATCTCCGATATCCTGAACAACGCTCACGTGAGAGAGCTACGGGGATGGAAAGCAATGAGGGTGACGGATGTAATTCTCCGAGCGTCGCAAATTCTTTCTGGTCTGTAAAACGTTACAACACGTATTCCTTTCACATCCGTATCTTTGTGCCCTCTCATCGGAAGTGGGGGCGAAATCTGTAGTGAAAGCGCTCTCGGCACCTCTCTGTCGTCGAGAAGTTGATTGCGAGTGGCCAGCAATAAGGAGATCTCTTTTGAAGTGCATACAATGTATCCCGCCAAAAAGCAATACATGTACTACTAAAATTTTAGTAGTACCTTGACACTATACACCTCTGCCGCAGAGTCTACGTGTCGTGAAAGAAGATTGAATCCGTCGCAGTGAAGCAAAAAGCGATACAATAACTTTCACACGCAAGTCACAGCCACTAGCGTACTTGAATACGTGCCATCATACTTACAACCTAAAATTCAAGTACAATTTCTATATTGTCAACATTTAAAGCGTTCGTGCATCTGCTAGACCTGGCTAGCATCCTAGTGCGAGGCGAAGCTGCGGACGACGGTCTTGCGGTACTGGCGCGTGCGGCTCATTTCCTCGCCATTTGCTACGGCGTCCACAATGGACAGTTCGCCGCGCAGGTCCGTCTCCATCTTGGCCTTCAGCTCCTTGCCCGCAAAGCCCTTGCCCATAAGGTAGGCCAGCTTGGCGATGCAGGCCTCGATCGTCATGTCCAGAGACGTGATCACGCCCATATTCAGCAGGTTCACGCCCGTGGCGTACGTGTCCAGCTGGGTGCGTCCCTGCACGCATTGCGACGTGATAGTGACTGGAATGTGGGCGTCGATGGCCATCTTGACGAGGCGCAGGAAGCCGTCCTTGCGGAGCGGGGCGTTGCCTGTGCCGTACAGCGCGAACACGAGCGCCTTGCGCTTGTCCTTGTCCTTGGTGGCGTTGTGGCGGTCGATGTAGGCCTCGATGCACTCCTCGTCGAAGCCGGGCACCAGGTGGAAGACGCAGATGTTGGTGGACAGGTCGGTAAAGACGCGGAAGCGCGAGCGCGGGTACGGCAGGATGAGCGGCTGGTCGACGATGGCCTCAACGCCAGTGACCGCGAGCGAGGGGAAGTTGGGTGAGTGGAAGGCGTCCACCGACATATTGGCCACCTTGGTGGTGCGGTTGCCGCGCAGCAGCTTGTTGTTCGAGTAGATGCAGACCTCGGGGATGGCCAGCGAGGCCGCGCACATGACCGACATGATGAGGTTGCGCCGCGCGTCGCTGTGCGGGAAGTGCAGGGGGATCATGGCACCCGAGATGACCACGGGCTTGCCCAGGTACTCGAGCATGAAGCTCAGCGCCGAGGCCGTGTAGGCCATAGTGTCGGTGCCCTGCAGCACCACGAAGCCGTCGTAGTCCCAGTACTTGTGCTCGATCTCGCGCGCGATGGTGCCCCAGTCGTTGGGGGACATGTCGGACGAGTCGATGGGTTCTTCCCACTCGCTGACCGTCACGTGGGGCATGTTCTCGAACTTGAACTCGTCCATCTCGCTGATCTTCTTCTCCAGGAAGCCGCTGCTCGGGTGCAGCACGCCGTGCTCGTCGGGCACCATGCCGAAGGTGCCGCCCGTGTAGATGACCAGGCAGTGCGAGCGCTCGGCCTTGCCGTCCGTGCCCACGCTCAGCGGCGTGGGCGCGCGCACCGAGCCGGGCGACGCGCACAGGTGCTCCGAGTCGCTGCTGAGCGACACGGCCACGGGGCTCACGCCGTCCTGCGCGCCGTCGAAGCTGGCGCTGAAGCTGTTGCTGCCGTCGCGCGTCTTGGACTTGCCCTTGGCCATGGCGTCTCGAATTCGGGCGTGGGGTGCAGTGCGCGGGTCACGGGGCGAAAATGCGAATGAGCCCCACGACCGACGAATGGAGCTGCTCGGCCACGTACTAGAGCAGTGGACCCATTTCCGGAGACTCTGCGAGATCTGATGGATGGGTATTAAAGCCGAAAGAACAATTTGTATGTTTGATCAAGTGTTAGTGAGAGCGGGTGGAAGGGTGGATATGAATATAGAGAGGGTGTGACGAGGTCCGTGTAACGGCTGCGGCCCGGCTATGGCTGCAAGAGACAGGAGGTTGCAGTTCATCCGCGGCGATTTGAGGTCGGCCCTCTTTGAAGCGGACGGGACCTGCGTGTTTGAATGCTCGGGGCGCTTGGACGCGTGCATCGCTTTGCCTTTCAGAGTTGAGAGGTGCGCGTGTGGCTTGTTGAAGCGGACGGGGGTGTCGGTGCTGTTGCATATCGAGGGAGGTGTCTCCTGGTTGGCCCTGCGCCGACGCCCGCCAGCCCTGCGGACCAACCATCTGAGCTTGATGGGCTGCACGATTAGAGCAGCGAGTTCCTGCGCTTGCACTGGTGCAGTCGCGGTAAACTTCAAGCGACTTGTTCGCGCAACGCTACGCTTGTTTGGTACGAGTCGGGGACCACCACTGGCCGGCGCGTTTCGGCGGTGTCCTCGCGAGATCGTTTCGTGACCGGTGCAATGGGACCTTGACGCGGAGGTGGCGACCTCCAAGCAAGCCAGCGGCGAGGTTTGCATCTCATGAGGAACGTGGAGCATGGCGCTCTTTCGGCGGTGGAAGAGCGACGCACGGCCGTACGGTACTGGTCGTATTCAGCTAGTCAAGATGACGAGGGTGTGGAATTGAAGCCGTGCTCTCGCGTCTCCACGAAGGGTATAGGCGACGTGATGGCAAGCTATGCAAACTCTCATTTGGGGTCGAATCTACAAGACTCGTAGGCGTACACAAGGCGTACGCTTCCTCGTCATCAACGCTTTCCAGGACAAAGTAGATAGGTAGTTACTGCGCGAGCATGCGTTGGATTCGCCCATGGACGTTTTGGTGGTGCCATGCACACCGATCTGACGATAGCTACTGTATGTACGCAGTGTGGGGCATTCTGGTGATTCCCTACGAGTCGTGCGATGCATACCAGTACCTGTCGGGAGCATGGATGGAAGGCGGGGAAACCCAATGACTTGGACTAGGAGTAGTATAACCGAGCTGTTTGGGCGAACCATTTCCGAAATGACGAGCCATTTCAGAAATGGAAGAAGTGGTCGACCACCCGAAACGGTAAGTTTCCCTCAGTCTTGAATCTTCCAACTTGCCTCTCTCGCATGCAGCAAGTACGGACGTTGATGTTCCTTTGACGACCCCCAAGGCCCATATCGAGGGCGGCTGCAAGAAGGTGGTGATCTCTGCGCCGCCCAAGGATGCCACGCCCAATTACGTGAAGGGCGTGAACCACAAGGAGTACGACGGCTCGGCGCCCGTGGTGTCGAACGCGTCGTGCACGACCAACTGCCTGGCACCGATGACCAAGATGATCAACGACAAGTCCGGTATCGTGGAGGGTCTGATGACGACCATGCACGCGACGGCGGCGACGCAGCTGCCCGTGGACGGCCCGGCGAAGGACGGCAAGGACTGGCGGCGGCCATGGCTGCGGCCAGAACATCATCCCGTCGTCGACAGGCGCCGCCAAGGCCGCGGGCAAGGTGCTGCCTGGGATGAACGGCAAGCTGACGGGCATGGCATTACACGTGCCGACGCCCGGCGTGTCGGTGGTGGACCTGACGTGCCGCCTGCAGAGCCTGCGTCGATGGATTACATCAAGGCCGCCGTGAAGGCCGCGTCAGAGGGCGAGCTGGTCGGCATCCTTGGCTACACGGAGAACCGGGTGGTGTCGAACGACTTCCTGCACGACATGTAGTGTATAGATCGAGTCGTCAGCTACTAGCAGCAGGGGCTCCGAATATGGCATTTATATTTAGTAAGTAAAGCGTGGCGGGATAAATTATCTAATGCACCTAGATCAATGCAGCAGTAAGTTATGGCATTGATACACATTAACGCGATAAATAATTCCATTCTGAGAAGCATATAGTTTATTATCTACCCCTTCTTCTACCTAGCGCAAGTTATCCACCGTTGTTGCATCCCAGTAAGAGCGATTCTGCCGCAAGAAAAGAATTGTCTCCAGCATCAGCGGCAACAGTCCATGCCATTGATGCCCAAATGTCACTCGTGCTACGCTGAAGAAGCGTTCCACCACGTTAGACGTAGGTGGGATGCTCTTCAGTTGCTCATAAGGGACGCAATCCTGGGCGAGACGTCGACGCTTCTGTAGCCGCTCGACAAACAACTGGGGGGCGTCTTCTTCTTCCGCATTGACTGCATCATCGGCCTGTTTGGCAGCTTCAAACGGCTGCCGAGCGGTCTTTTCGGCCCGCGTCAACCGATGAGTTTTTACTCGCAGCACACGAACACACCCAGACTCAAAGTCTGGGCTGTGCACGATGCTGGTTCGAGGTCCTGCAAAATAACAAAATATACGCATGCACGCGCTTGTTTGCTGCCGGGGACGGCAGCAGCTCAATGATGTCGTCGTCGTCGACGTCGAGGAACTCGAGGAGCTGGAGGTACCTTCGTACCATAGCGATGGCGGAGCTCCGGCGCGTATCCTGGAGAATTACAGGCCGAAGTGGAGTTTTTAACCTATCCCGAAAATAATTACAAAAATAAACAACAGTGTGTGAGGAACACATGGACACATCACAAATACACATTATAGCTCACCGTAGTTTGGCAGATTGTATCAGGGTACGTATCTTAATCATAAGCGCCTGAACGGCAGCTAAGTCCTCTTCGTGGAATGCCATGTCCTCTTGAACAGCAAGGTTCAGGCGGCGGCTTGCGCATCCCACAAGCGCTACGCCCATGATAGTTGCGAGCCGGCGGTTCACGGAGCAGTTGTCAGCTACAAGGAGGCGACACTGCTCCAGCTGAACGCCATAGTCGCGGGGCAGCATGGTGGCGAGGAACTAGAGGTGACCTTGGGCGGAGAGGTCCTCGTCCAGCGCGTCGAGCAACGGCGCAATGCTTAGCAGCGGTGTCTTTAGACAGCCACTTACCTCGTCACAGGCAAACACGGCAAGGTAGTGGTCGGACTCGTGTGTCCAGCCGTCGAGCATGATGCCAAATCGCGCAGGGATTTCTGACGCGATTGAACACTCGACGGCCACGACGACCCCATCCATACCAGCCCGCAACGTCTCTTGCGAAATGGGGTCCAGGTTCGAAAAGCTGAATAACATAAAAAAAAAGTATTATTGTTAGTTTCACAAACAGCATAAGCACAACAATACGAAGTACGTATGTGCCGTACCGCCTAGCCTCACGACTCTCTCAGAAGGCGAGAGGCAGATTACACATGACGATCCACGTCATCCAGCCATGCAAATTGAGTGCTGAGTGGCGGACGAAGTTGACGAGTGACCCTGTCTCCGCTGTTGTAGCGTCGAGCATGACCGTCTCGTAGTCAGGGTGCTCCCTTCTGACGTGTTGCATCAGGTTAGAGTACCCATTCCGATGGGTTTGCTTCCGCACCGTGCCGCAACGGCAACGGAAATACTCAAGAATGACCTCGTCGTTCTCGTCGCGGTACGGGCTGACCGGGGGGGGGGGGGGGGGGTTGAAAACGGTTTGGTGATTTCGTGGGCGCTCAAGTGGTGATATTTTTTGCCAATTTTGCCCCCCCTATTGGATAGATTTCGACAGACTGAGTCATGCTAATCATATACTAGGGCTTCGCGAAGGTTGGGATAGGAGGAAAAGGATAGACTCGAACGGAGTAATTTCTCCGGCCACATCAAAGGGTATATATACCAGATAGATACCTGCAATTGGACACAAACACCACATCAAAGTGTATACCAGTTAGATACCGGCATACCGGTAGACTGGACGGACGTCGGACGCCGCCTCGCTGGGCTAGGCTATTCGCTATACTCCTATCCCAGTAAAATAGACAACATGGAGCACACGATACACGGCTTCCCTGGTCCACAGTGAACCGTGAGTGAACGCATTCAGCCGCTATTAGCAGCGCGGCGGTTGCCCGTTTTACAAAAGGTGGCAGCGCAGCCTCGGCCAAAGACTCCGTGGCTGGCATTGACGCCACAGGCGGCGGCTTTAGCGGCTGCAGAGCGGTATCAGCAGAACTTCAAAGGCAGTGACTGGTACATATACCTGGTCTCCTTGGTAGCGGTGGCCTGGGCCTCTCCAGCTTTATTAATAGTATTATTTGGTATAACGACATCACATACCAGCTCCGTAGTGCCGCGCGCAGACGTAGGACCTCACGAGCAAGCGGTCCGCTTAGTGGGCCGACTGACAGCGTGCCATTGTTATTGGCCGGTATGGCCACGTCCACGAACTGCGCGAGTTCGAGTCGCTAAGGCATGTTTTGACGAGCAAGTCACCACTTACATGCAAATGGCACCGCAGTTGGTTTGTAGTTGAGTGGCTGAGGACTGCCGCGATGCGTGCACACGATCGCTCTATTCTATGCAATAGACTATCAGCACCTCTATCGCCGGTCAACCGAGTTCAATCCTGATAGTGACGACGGTTTTGCGCAGCCAGGGGTTCCCTGAACCTGTTGATGACGACGCTCAACTCGCAGTTGCGCGTGTATGGATACCTCAGCCTTAGGTTTGATTTAGTTTCGCTTAGTCAGCACTACAAGTCTACCTCCCCAGTTAATCAACTTTATTCTTCTCTTATTTCGCAACAGAAACAATGTTCCGCAGTGTCATTTAGCGGGCTTGAGGTTTGACATCTGGGAGTTCCGCAAACGCTCTCAGTGTATCGAACAAATGAGTATGAGCAACGAGCTCATCGCACCGATGGTGACTCTTGCTGTTTGTGAGGGCTTATGATGCCTGATCGTACTCAAACTCGCACGGGTGGCTCAACATGATGTATGGTATTAAACGTCAACATTCTACCACTACAGTGGCCCCTTGTTTGTAGTACGCCGCTGCGTGTACCGAGATTTCCGCTGTCAGCCCTCTCGACCTACACCTCATACAGCGTCGGATTCCAATCCGGGAAAAACTTGCTCACCGTCTTCTTCACCTCTTCTTCCGTCCCAGGAACGCAGCGCCCATCGCCGATGCGCGTTAGAATGTACGCTACGGAGTCGGTGTCGTAGTTCTTCTTGGTCGCCTCGTAATCCACCACCTTCAGCTCAATCTTCTTTCCAAACTTCTTTTCAGCCATAGCAGCGATCTCCTTGGGGGACATCCGGTTGCTTTCGATTGAGAACTGAGCCCACTCCAATGAAGCCTTCGGTGCAGTCACCAGCACGTGCGCGACGAAGCGACCGAAGTCAGTCCGCGAAACGAGGCCAAGCTTTGCGTTGCCTTCGCCAATCACGCTCATCACCCCCTCCTCGAAGTTGAAGCCAAGAACACTGAAGGACACAAAAATTAATCGGGTTAACATCATGTATCACGGCGGATCTCTTATGCATACTCACAACGGCAAATACTCGAACCAAAACCCACTGAAGAAGAGGGCATAGGGTAGATCCAGCTCCTTCAACATGCCGCGGACCTTCTGCTTGGTAATGTTGGCTCCGTCTTCGTCAGGCATACCAAACTATCGGTACATCACGGTGGTGTTTAAGATTGACATGCTTGGGCACCATCTATCCAGAGAAGATCAACTTACCTCCGTGGGCACGAATAGCTGGACACCAGCCGCTTTGGCTGCTCGAGCGATACCAAACTGAACGGCGTGGTGTCGCGCATCGACCGTGCAAACACTAATATCAACGACATTAAGGTTAGTGAACGCAATCACATTGTGATAGCTGGCAGCATACACTTACACAACTTCGCTATCGGCCAAAGCTCCCTGTAGCGATGCCTCGTCGTCGTAGTTCGCCTTCACGATAGACGCGCCTCGTTCCTTGAAGGTCTGGAGCTCAGGCTTCATGAACAGGAGCGCTGGTCAGGTACCAAAACGTACGCGCGCCTACAGTGGGGTTGTACAATATCATACCTTGGTGTCGTCCCGAGTCAAAATCGTCACAATGGCGTTGGCTTTGAGCAGACCATCAACGACGCTGGAGCCGACTCCGCCAGCACCGACGACCGCAAACTTGGTAAAGGTGGACATAAGTGGAGGTGCTGAGGCTTGGTGGGGCTTGCGTTGTCGCTGTTGCGAGAAGATTGAGTTATGATCCACAACTCAATGCGAAGAATTCCTCGATCAGGAAGAAAGAAGCCCGCTCAAGGCAGTCACGGCTGCGTTGAAGGTGTAATTTTCTGACAGATTGCGAGACATTGGAGTGTAATGACCCGCAATCATGATGAGTTCATCAATTACAGAGAGAAATCCAGACAGGCTATTAAAATACATACCATGTTATGGTATCACTACTTACTAAAGATGTCTGTAAGAGAGGATTCATTTTATCTTCTATCATGACTCGTTTGCTTCCTTTTGATTCCTCTCGCTACCTCATTCGCAACTCAGGCATCACGACGAACACTTTTCGAAGGGCTCGTGGGCCGTTGATCTTGACCGGGGTTAGTTGGCGCACATTCTTGGCCGGATTGGAAATTCGTGTTCACAACAGTGGGAGAGTGGGCACCTGGTCAGTTTGAGTTTTTGGCGAGGTACATTACAGTCATTTAGTTATAGTAACGACTAAAAACCTGGTGAGGAGGCCCGTTATATCTTTCTTTTGGCTGTCCCGACGCGCCATCATAACGTAATCCCTGGCTTCCACCCGCACGGCGACTTGCTTTGCTCTTCGGGTCGCTCATGGGGAGCTCATGAGGAGGTCAATCTTGCGCAGACGGTTTCGCCGCGTAGTTTGGCCCGAGGCTTACTGTACAATCTACATGTATTAGTATTAGAGTCGCAAGGGCCGGAGACACACTAAGTTTCAGTATGGTAGCGTAGTATCGACATGCGGTCTTACATGGCGGAGTGCAGCTTGCGCGACAGACAAGCGGAAAGCCCCGCGATACAGGAGCCGCTAGTGCACTCACAGACGAAGCTAACGAGCCGTTAAACACGTCCAACAGAGCCGTATCGGAGTAGCAGTGGCCGGCGACGTTACCTCGGTGTCCTGAGAACCAACGATGCGCCCGTTATATTTAGTAGGAAGAGGTGGTGCGACTTACCTACAGGTGGAGGTCCATTTACTACCATGTCGCATGTTTATGTCTTCGAATTATTTTATCTCAGAGATCGATCTAAGCCCTAAATCCGAGCGACAAAATATCTGCAAACCACAATACATAATACTGTACATATTATACATAAAATATACAGATTGAATATTATTCAATCGGTACTGGATCTCAACGGGGTCATCATGATCTTGGTTGGAGCTTCTTCGTGAAACAAGTTCATCAATTACACAACCCCCCTTTTGAATTCGGCCACATTCCCTATCATTCTCGACAGAGACTCCTGGTCTAGTTACTATGGAGGAAGCCATGCAGTGATGCCGGTTTTTCCCGTTGTTGTCTGTACTACTTCTTAGTAAACTTAGTCGACTCTGCCAAGTCTTTCGTTTTTCAAGTACGTTTAAAAGTGCGCGTGGCAGGGTTAATAGTAGCACGTATTGCTACTTTGACAATAGTGTCAATAATCATGGGAGAAGAGCAAAGAAGAAGTGTAGAACAGTAGTCAATTCCCGAGACGATTCATTATCTTGCCAGCGCACGACTATTGTAGCACGCGTGCCGTCACACGAAGGAGAAAGCTTAAGCCAGACACCTTTGAATCCGCTAGAATCGTATCTATCGAACCCAATAGGTCACACCTGACAGTCTTGAGCTTACCATCTCCCACCTTCATCCCTCCGGCACATTCCGCCGTGTGCAACTGTCAACGTCATCCCGTTGCGACAGTTTCCGTTGTCGAACTCACATCGGTTCAAGTAGGTGATGCCATCGCTTCCACAGACGAGATCGGAAACCTGGGAACATACAGCCACGCCGCAATCGGGGGAGTCGAAGGAGCCGTCGATGGCTGAGGTGCCAGCAACCGCGAATGCGGCGATTAGAGCCAAAGGCGTGAACCTCATGGTGTTTGACTTGAGTACAGCGGACGTGTTGCGGTCTTCAGAAATTGGATAGTGATTTCCACAAACGTCGAGGCTGCGAGTTCCCGCGCAATTGATCCCGACCGTAATAAACGGATCCAGTGCGACACCGTTATCTGTCATAATCATGTTGCTGCGATTACCTCCGTCTGGCACGGTGTGGCAGCTTCAGGATCCAGTTTGTCTGGGTTCAGAAGCCCTGAGTCAGGAATCCTGACCGCACTTTGACGACCTGTCCGTCCTTCACTGCTGGACAGTCGCCATAGGACAACCAGACCCCAATGTTGCACGAATGTCGCTCGTGTCATGTGCGCCCCCCCCCCCGAATAGTGGACCGTCTTAAATTGAACGCTGCCAACTTCAATTTGTGTTCTAGCTTCTGCTGGTACGCGCAAGATGGCGATGTCCCAGTCGAACAGCGCTGCTCGCTCGCCAGCACTAGGACTTGCATGTGAAAAGTAAAGTGAAGTAAAGCATTGGGAGTCTATCTCCCCGTGGGCGGTCGACTGGCTGCCTGCCGCGAATCAATCAAGCAAGGCGACGAAGGTTGGAGATCCCAGATATCACGGTATCCAATGCGTCCTTGTGTCTAACGAGTCTCCCTGATTTCTAGGCACCCCTCCACCGCCGGCAAACGCTGTCCGTCCGCTCACTTTCCAATCTGCTCCGCGATCCCAAGGCCCCAACCAAGCTCCAAGATCGCTCGCTGCCCGAGATGAAGATCTTCGCCGTCACCGCCATCGCGATCACAGTCCTATCGACCGTCGACGCTGTCGAGCAGGCCTCCGTGCACCTCCGCGTCCACTCCAAGGGCGGGTGCACGATCACCAACGAGTCCCAATGCGACGGCCAGAACTGGACGGGCAGCACGTGCTGCGCGGACTCGAGCTACGAGTGCCGCTGGTCCGACGACGGTCAGAACGTCAAGCGCTGTCAAAAGAAGTGGTGGAACCAGCAGCAGAAGAACCCGGAGAAGGGTGGATGGTGCACGATCACCAACGAGTCCCAATGCGACGGCCAGAACTGGACGGGCAGCACGTGCTGCGCGGACTCGAGCTACGAGTGCCGCTGGTCCGACGACGGTCAGAACGTCAAGCGCTGCCAGAAGAAACGGTACTAAGTGCCAAGGTGACAACACCAACGCTCCTGACCGGCATCGACTGCAACACGCCAGCATCTCCCTGCACCTGTTTACTTTCGTTGTAGCTGGGCACCGCCCAAGCTCCATTCTATGAGGCCGCAGATTTGTAGCCGAGTCCAGTTCGTAAAAACTGAAATGAAAACACTATGAATGGTTCATTCATCACAGCATGTCGTAAATGCATGGTCCGTCAAGGAGATCAGGTATTACAAGATGTGGCCGTGATCGTAGTCAGCCGCTTCACAACTCTCTCCGAAAGCTTGATCTACCGGAGCGTCGGGATCTCCAAATGGCGTCCACCGGCTGCATCGATTCCCTTTGAAGAAGTCGACGAACCAGGTACAGCGAGTTGATATCGCAAGCTCGAGCGAGAGTCCACTTTGGCGACCAGTCCAGGAAGGCGCTGAGCGTTTCCACCACGTGGGGCAGCTGCAGAGCGTCCGGGCCATATCGACACACCACGCGGGCGCAGGTTAACGGCCGAATAGCTCCACACGTCTCGGCATCCGGAGGGGGTGGAGTTAGGTCGGTCATGGGGGGGCCTCTTGCGATCTTGCAGTGTAAACACAGAAATTCGCAGTTCGAAGAACTGTCGTTTGGGGCTGTTTTTCGGATGTCATCAAGTAACATTGGTGCAACATTATCCTTCTCCAGCCGCTCGAAACTAGTCCCCGACGAGCCGAGAGATCTACATAGACTGTCTTGCACTGCGAGAGGCTTGAGCTATGAATTTGAAGGTGTGCACTAGCAGAAAAGTTGAAGATTGTGAGTTATGAAGGCACCGACGGCACTGTGCAACGCTAACCACCGCTAGCATGCGAAGTCGAGGTAGAAGATAGGTGGCAGCACTCACCACCACGTCCAAATGTTCGCTTTAACAGCTCTGTTCATCGCACGAGTCGTACGACCCTCTCGTCGGTGAGCGTACAGCCACTTGACGAAGTCTAGATGTGGCGCCGTCCATGGGAGATGTTATACCGTCTTCTTGGTGATGAGCATGGAGGCACTACACCACCTCGAGACGGCCGTTGGTCGCAGCGATAGCCATCGCGTCAACAGTGCAGCATTCGCTTCTTTTCGACATCAAGATGCCCAGCAGGGGCCGCCATGCCCATGGCCTCAGTAGAGCAGCCTCCTTTTGTGTTCCCACTCAGCCATTGCACCAGCTCGAGATGCCCACAATGAGAGCATAAATACACTAATAACTACGAAATTTCTGAAAAGTATATCCAATACAAAAAACAAGTGTAGCGGTTGAATCTGATTGGCTCCCAGAATTACTCAGAGTAAAATGTGTGGTTGTTTGCACGACAAGGAGAGAGAGTGCACGACGGACGCGATGGATTCGGTAGAGGCTAAGGGAAATCCTTTGTTCAAAGTGCGTGAGTCAGGGTTAATAGTACCACATAGTGCTCGGCGCTTTGACAATAGTTTCAAGAATCAATAGAACTCCATTGGAGAAGAGCAAAGAAGAAGTGTTGAGAAGTAGTCCCGAGACGACTCATTATTTTGCCAGCGCACGACTATTGTAGCACACGTGCCGTCACACGAAGGAGCAGGCTTAAGTCATACACCTTTGAATCCGCTAGAATCGATCTATCGAACCCAATAGCTCACACCTAACAGTTTTGAGCTTATCTCCCACCTTCATTCCCCCGGCACATTCCGCCGTGTGCAACTGTCAACGTCATCCCTTTGCGGCTGTTTCCGTTGTCGAACTCACATAAGTTCAAGTAGGTGACGCCATCGCTTCCACATACGAGATCGGAAACCTAGGGACATTCAACCACGGCGCAACTGGAGGAGCCGGAGGAGTTGTCGGTGGCGGAGGTGCCGACTGTCATGAATGCGGCAATTAGAGCCAAAGGCGTGAACTTCATGGTGGTTGACTTGAGTTCAGCGGACGTGTTGTGGCCTTCAGAAATCGGGTAGTGATTTTCACAAGCGTCGAAGCTGCAAGTTTCCGCACCTGGTCTCGCCGACCGTAATAAACGGATCCAGTGCTACACCGTTCATACAGTAATCAAGTCACCAAAAAACCTCATTAAGGTTTTTAGCCAGGTTGCTGCGATGACCCATGTCCGGCACACTTTGTCTGGGTTCAGAAGCCGTAGCACACCATCAACGGCTTCTTGCTTCTCGACCACCGTGCAGGTCTTCCGTTCCTTGGTCTCTCTGGCAATGAGATCTTACCGCCCTGCGGACAACTTGACGATGATAAGACCTCGAAGGTTTCCCTCCATATGAAAATCTATTATAGCCAACAGAAGCGCTCTATTCTTATCCCGTGCTCATGATTGGATGTATATGTGCGGCCTTAAATTCGATCTTTGGCCTTAAACTTATGATTTATTGCCTTAGTGATTTTCACACTGCGAGCTCGCGCACATGGTCTCGTAATCAAACTCGGGTGTGATTACACAAATTCCGCTGAAATCTGCTGTTTCGTAAATACCGGTACAGTCAAACCTGTTTATATGAGGGCCGTTCTTAACGGAGCGGGTGTGCGGTAGGCTCGGTAGGCCGGGGTAGGCTGCGCACCGGCTCTGTGCAGCAGTCGGGACTAATTTTTGATCACGGATCGGTAGGCTCCCTACGCCCTACGCGAGGGGTGTGTGTGCGCTGTCCGTGGTAGGCTGCCCAGATTCAGACTCCCCATCCAACTGGATCGCCCTCGAGAGTTGCTGCGCACCATTGTCTAGCCCAGCGCGAGCTCCTTTGAATAATCTTCTCTAATGGCAAGCGCCTGCGTCGCTGCAGCGACACACACGACAATGTCATTCATCTCTTCATCACTGGACGAACTGCTCCATTCCTCGTCGTCCGAATCGACTAGCTGAGGGAACACCACAGGGGGTTCGGGGCGTTTCGTGAATGAGACAATTTCTCGGACACAGGTACAGTCTGGTACAACGGCCTACCGCCCTACACTCCGTCATTCTTATCGACGACGCGCAGAGTGGTACTCTCTACGCACACCGCACACCCAGCCTACCGCTCCGTTAAGAACGGCCCTGAGGCCCCGTTGGTGGCCATCTACAACAATGACTCATATAAAATGGACTCGGTTAAAAACAATTATGTGGTGCACGTAAAGAAATCGCGTATAATTCGCTACCGCTTTGACTTCACCGTAGTCTTCCGAACCAAAGCGGTCACGGTCTGTAAAGCTCTTCGTTCTCTATCAGTCTGCTCTCCGCATTGATGCAGAAATGCAGACAGCTCCATGCAGTGTCTCAGAGCGATGGCAGGTTGAATTGTGGGTTCCTGGTCCTCCTCCTCCTCCTCCTGCTCGTCCTGCCAGATACTCACTAGCGCTCACAGCGCCCTCCAACTTCGATAAAATCGCTGTCAACTCCTCCATCTCATTGCTGGATACCGCCTCAATGTAATTCGTGTCAGCGCGGACATTGCGAGGGAAGGGGGCTTGCGTTGGGCGTTGGGCGTTGAGCTTAAAGAGTGTGTGGTCGTGAACAGTGTGAATCAAATAAACAGGTTAGACCTAATTTGGTCCTCCAAAATGTGACTCATATACCTTGTATACATATAAACAGCGGTTATACAAAAACTAAGTAAAATATTTGGTAGCAACAAAGCTTGCATCAAATAAATGGCAAGGCTCAAATAGGGAGGATCATATAAACAGGTTTGACTGTATACCAGAATTACCCTAACCCGCTGAAATCTGTGTGTAACCTGTTTGAAGCTATTGATGAACTCATCATGATTGCGGGTCATCGAACTCCAAGAGTATTACACGTTCAACGCAGCCGTGACTGCCTTGAGCGGGCTTCTTTCTTCCTGATCGAGGAATTCTTCGCATTGAGTTGTGGATCATAACTCAATCTTCTCGCAACAGCGACAACGCAAGCCCCCACCAAGCCTCAGCATCTCCACTTATGTCCACCTTTACCAAGTTTGCGGTCGTCGGTGCTGGCGGAGTCGGCTCCAGCGTCGTTGATGGCCTGCTCAAAGCCAACGCCATTGTGACGATTTTGACTCGGGACGACACCAAGGTATGATATTGTACAACCCCACTGTAGGCGCGCGTACGTTTTGGTACCTGACCAGCGCTCCTGTTCATGAAGCCTGAGCTCCAGACCTTCAAGGAACGAGGCGCGTCTATCGTGAAGGCGAACTACGACGACGAGGCATCGCTACAGGGAGCTTTGGCCGATAGCGAAGTTGTGTAAGTGTATGCTGCCAGCTATCACAATGTGATTGCGTTCACTAACCTTAATGTCGTTGATATTAGTGTTTGCACGGTCGATGCGCGACACCACGCCGTTCAGTTTGGTATCGCTCGAGCAGCCAAAGCGGCTGGTGTCCAGCTATTCGTGCCCACGGAGGTAAGTTGATCTTCTCTGGATAGATGGTGCCCAAGCATGTCAATCTTAAACACCACCGTGATGTACCGATAGTTTGGTATGCCTGACGAGGACGGAGCCAACATTACCAAGCAGAAGGTCCGCGGCATGTTGAAGGAGCTGGATCTACCCTATGCCCTCTTCTTCAGTGGGTTTTGGTTCGAGTATTTGCCGTTGTGAGTATGCATAAGAGATCCGCCGTGATACATGATGTTAACCCGATTAATTTTTGTGTCCTTCAGTGTTCTTGGCTTCCAACTTCGAGGAGGGGGGTGATGAGCGTGATTGGCGAAGGCAACGCAAAGCTTGGCCTCGTTTCGCGGACTGACTTCGGTCGCTTCGTCGCGCACGTGCTGGTGACTGTACCGAAGGCTTCATTGGAGTGGGCTCAGTTCTCAATCGAAAGCAACCGGATGTCCCCCAAGGAGATCGCTGCTATGGCTGAAAAGAAGTTTGGAAAGAAGATTGAACTGAAGGTGGTGGACTACGAGGCGACCAAGAAGAACTACGACACCGACTCCGTAGCGTACATTCTAACGCGCATCGGCGATGGGCGCTGCGTTCCTGGGACGGAAGAAGAGGTGAAGAAGACGGTGAGCAAGTTTTTCCCGGATTGGAATCCGACGCTGTATGAGGTGTAGGTCGAGAGGGCTGACAGCGGAAATCTCGGTACACGCAGCGGTGTACTACAAACAAGGGGCTACTGTAGTGGTAGAATGTTGACGTTTAATACCATACATCATGTTGAGCCACCCGTGCGAGTTTGAGTACGATCAGGCATCATAAGCCCTCAAGAACAGCAAGAGTAACTATCGGTACGATGAGCTAGTTGCACATACTCAAATGCAATTCCAGAAAGCTTTCGTCATAAATTGTGATGCAGTACAACATCACAGACATTGTATTGCAAGATAAAAAAGAAAGCAAGTCTATGGCTATGCAAACTCGACTGGCCAAGTGCAATTGCAGCCAATCCAGTCACTGAAGTTGTTTCGGATGCTGGACAGGCTGGTTCTACCTAAAACGGATAGGTGCTATTGAGCTTCAGCTGGAAGACGTCGTCCTTGAGCGGCATCTCGACCGGCACGACAGCTTCGTCGATGTCGAAGTTGGTCTCGGTCAGCGAGGCTCGCGCCGCGTCGGTGAGCTGCTCCCACTGGATCAGGTCTTGCGTGGTGCCGATGTCCGTCGTGACACGAAGGCCCTGCTTGGCTCCCCAGAAGGTCGAGTACGAGTCAAGCTTGATACTGGAGCCGACGACATGCTCCGGCTGCACGGGCGCCTCCTTGTGGAAGCTCGGTCCGAAGGACATGGAGACGCCTAGGAGGTTGGAGTGGTCGGCCGAGGGCTGGTCGACCCAGACGACGGCGAACTCCCACTCGTGGCGGTGGCCCGAGTGAAGCTTGTGGACATGCTGGCGGCCCTTGCCCTTGGGGAAGTACCAGGCGTACATGATGGCGTACTTGTTGTTGTACCAGGCGGAGCGCGCGTACACCTGGGACCCCCACGCAGATCCCTTGCAGTCGCCGTCGTCGGCGCCGCTCCACTCGAGGCCACCGCTCACCGAGCCGTCCGCCTGAACGGCAGGGTACGGGTGGCATCCGTCGGTGATGTGGAGCTGCGGTTTGTACTTGACAGCGGCAGCCTCTGCATCCGTGGCGGGTACGGGTTGGGCGAACGGGTGCACTTGGTCATGGTCGATCGAGTCGAAGGCCTGTACCGCGGCGAGCGGGGCGATGGCGGCGAGGATGAGGGTGAGAAAGTTCATTGTGGTCGAGCGAACGAGCTTTCTGGTACGCAGGTTGTTGGTTGATGTGTGTCCGACGCGGGGAGTTCGGGAATGGGTCTTGTTGTGGTGGAAGTGGGCAAGGTTGGTTCTCTACATACACCAACAGCCCGTACGATACCAGAAGCACGCACTTACTGGTGAGGAAATGCACCCACAAGGTCTGTCACGAACAGAACAAGCTCAGGCAACTGCTCCTCTGCGGGATCTGCCCCTTGCTTGGATACGATTCACTGTCCGCGTTTCGCGACGAGGGTGCAAACGCTCGATAACGACGGGGCCTGGATCCGTGACTCACAAAAACCAGCTATAATGACGGGACGTATTTCACTAGGCGGAGGCTCGAAAGGATACGTGTAATGGCCATCCTGAGCCACCAGAACCATGATAAGAAGTTGGTGCCGTCGGAACAGTTTCCAGTTATACAGATCGCTTTTGTCTGATGCTCATTGAGTTCCCGGGAAGAACCAGCTTTGGCAGGGCGGGACCCAACGACTCGGATCAGAAGCTCGCTCCTGAAGATTAGCATAGGCCTCCAATTCAGCATCATACACGCCCAGACACCGATTATGGGACGGATGGTGCACGGAAACTCGACTCGTCAACTGGGAGGACTTCACGGCGGGGGTATCGCGACTCGGAATAGTCTTCACCCAAGAATAACTACCGTTTACTATTGGTACTACTGTGAATTTGGCTTTCGACGCATTCATAGCACAATTCTATTGATACATGAACAAGCATTTGCCGTAAGCTTTTGCCGTAAGCTATTCAGAGCACAATACGTATACATGTATAGTTTTTCAACGAATTCGTCTTCACTGTACCAGGTGCCGGAGCCCCGCAGCCTCGAAAGTTTTCACCGGCAGCAGCTCCGCAAAGTGATCGGCGTCCACTACCCCGATCGGATTTCCAAATTAGGCGACTCGAACGAATGTCAGATAAGCTGCTGTGTATTGCATCTCTAGCACGAAACCAAGTTCATGCATGAGCTGAGCAAAATTCTCCTCCACTTCGCGTCCAAGCCTGCTCCGAGTCGCGATACCCTCGCCGTGAAGTCCTCCCAGTTGACGAGTCGAGTTTCCGTGCACCATCCGTCCCATAATCGGTGTCTGGGCGTGTATGCAGTGTGGATAAAGCCGCACCCTTGCGGCTTTATTTCGTCCAGGGCTCTGTCGCGATTTGCTAGATAAAGCCGCAAGCAAATTCAAAAAGCCGAATAGAGCCGGCCCTATAAAGCCGAAGATAACTCCGCGAGATTGGCTATACAACGGTATACGAGAGGCTATACCTACTTGTATACTCGGCTAATTTGTGTGGGGTTTGTGTCGGAAAGTTCCTGCTCAGGTGAGCACCACAACACAACCCCCCCTCAAGTTCCCGTCCAAATCAGTATACAGCCAGCCTACTCATACAACAAGCCTACCCTGGCACGATGGGGCGCCTCCAGGGCTATGAGCGGCAGCATTTCATTGAGACGGGCTTACCGAAGAAGGGCGACAGGCTCCAGCTTTGGTGCAAGCATTTTCATGCAGCTTACGGCGACGAACAAAGATCTGATCCTGCACCTGCGCCCAAGATCGTCACAGGGCGAAATACCAACTATGTGAGCCACCTCAAGCGTTGTGAGTACTTCCTTGAGGCAGTCACACTGCGCAAGGTTGCCCCTCCTCCCTTTGAATGTGTTACTCTTCACGAAGCGTTGATGCGCAGCGCCCTGCGGCCTATACCCAGACCCAATGTGGCGAGGACCCGACATCGGGGGGATGACGTCAGTGATAGTGTTTCGACGGCTGGAGTTTCCACGGCCAGCTCCGACAGCCCAATTAGGTACGATTTGTCCGGTAATGTCCGGATATTGGCCGCCACTTGCCCCACAAATAAAGCCACGGCTTTATCGATAAAGCCGCGGCTAAATTATAAAGCCGATCGGCTAAAAAATCGATAAAGCCGAAAAGCCGAAAATAAAGCCGCGGCTTTATCCAACACTGGTGTATGATGCTGAATTGGAGGCCTATGCTAATCTTCAGGAGCGAGCTTCTGATCCGAGTCGTTGGGTCCCGCCCTGCCAAAGCTGGTTCTTCCCGGGAACTCAATGAGCATCAGACAAAAGCGATCTGTATAACTGGAAACTGTTCCGACGGCACCAACTTCTTATCATGGTTCTGGTGGCTCAGGATGGCCATTACACGTATCCTTTCGAGCCTCCGCCTAGTGAAATACGTCCCGTCATTATAGCTGGTTTTTGTGAGTCACGGATCCAGGCCCCGTCGTTATCGAGCGTTTGCACCCTCGTCGCGAAACGCGGACAGTGAATCGTATCCAAGCAAGGGGCAGATCCCGCAGAGGAGCAGTTGCCTGAGCTTGTTCTGTTCGTGACAGACCTTGTGGGTGCATTTCCTCACCAGTAAGTGCGTGCTTCTGGTATCGTACGGGCTGTTGGTGTATGTAGAGAACCAACCTTGCCCACTTCCACCACAACAAGACCCATTCCCGAACTCCCCGCGTCGGACACACATCAACCAACAACCTGCGTACCAGAAAGCTCGTTCGCTCGACCACAATGAACTTTCTCACCCTCATCCTCGCCGCCATCGCCCCGCTCGCCGCGGTACAGGCCTTCGACTCGATCGACCATGACCAAGTGCACCCGTTCGCCCAACCCGTACCCGCCACGGATGCAGAGGCTGCCGCTGTCAAGTACAAACCGCAGCTCCACATCACCGACGGATGCCACCCGTACCCTGCCGTTCAGGCGGACGGCTCGGTGAGCGGTGGCCTCGAGTGGAGCGGCGCCGACGACGGCGACTGCAAGGGATCTGCGTGGGGGTCCCAGGTGTACGCGCGCTCCGCCTGGTACAACAACAAGTACGCCATCATGTACGCCTGGTACTTCCCCAAGGGCAAGGGCCGCCAGCATGTCCACAAGCTTCACTCGGGCCACCGCCACGAGTGGGAGTTCGCCGTCGTCTGGGTCGACCAGCCCTCGGCCGACCACTCCAACCTCCTAGGCGTCTCCATGTCCTTCGGACCGAGCTTCCACAAGGAGGCGCCCGTGCAGCCGGAGCATGTCGTCGGCTCCAGTATCAAGCTTGACTCGTACTCGACCTTCTGGGGAGCCAAGCAGGGCCTTCGTGTCACGACGGACATCGGCACCACGCAAGACCTGATCCAGTGGGAGCAGCTCACCGACGCGGCGCGAGCCTCGCTGACCGAGACCAACTTCGACATCGACGAAGCTGTCGTGCCGGTCGAGATGCCGCTCAAGGACGACGTCTTCCAGCTGAAGCTCAATAGCACCTATCCGTTTTAGGTAGAACCAGCCTGTCCAGCATCCGAAACAACTTCAGTGACTGGATTGACTGCAATTGCACTTGGCTGGTCGAGTTTGGGGTTTGATGATTATAAGTAAGCTTGGTTTGGTATCTCGATAGCAATGCACACTACAAAACATGATGTGGTTTTCAAAAATTGCACTCGTTGGTTTGAGAATGTGCCGTAGCTCGATAACTACCGCTGTGCCCATGATTTCGTGACGAGAATCCATGATGTGTTCACAGCTGTTCTCTACGGGCGGTAACCCACTCAGTTTTCGAGTTCAGGTTGACAGAGGTCTTTGATCCATACTTGAACTTAGTTTTGACTCATCGTGGATTCCTGCAGTTGCAGCAGTCACGCTTGAAGACCATCATGCGCATGGCGAGATGGCTAACAAAACAATGACAGGCATGAGTTGGCAATTCTTAGTATTCTGCATGAACTCGCTCCACCGCGGCTCTGTATGATCCGATTGAACTTTATGATACGAAGCCCCTGATCCTAGATCAGTGAATCAGGTGATCAGCGAAACAGCATTTGATCCGTACATTTCTATCGTTTTGTCCTGAGAAGAGAAGCGAAGAGCAAGGATGAAACAAAAGATACACTACAAAGCTCTCCCCCGTTATGCGCGTGCCATCTCTGCTGAATTAAATCGTACAACATCAATAAAATACAGTCTCTTCCAATCCCATCAATAATCCCTTTCAAATACGATTGATGTACCCATGCGCATAACGGGGAGGAGTACTGTACATCCGTAAATCGTACTTCAGTATGTGCAAGCATAACAACGATAGTAAGGAAATCCCACAAAAGTTTAGCAAATCCCATGAAGGAACGCTAGATCATTTCGATCCGTGCTCAACCTTGAATTCGACCAAACTGAGCTTGCTGTTCGTACTGTAGAGCCTTTCACACACGGAGATCACTTCCGAATTACCTTCGTCGGGCTCACAGCACAGCAAAACCCAAGCAACATGAAGTTTCTCCCTCTCATCCTCGCAGCCATGTCTTCTCTCGGCGCAGCCCACGCCGTGACCATGATCGATCACGACCAAGTGCGTCCGTTCATTCAACCTGGGGCTACTACGAACAAGGAAAAGGCTGCTGTCAAGTACAAACCGCAGCTCCATATTACCGACGGATGTCATCCATACCCTGCTGTCCAGGAGGACGGCTCTGTTAGCGGCGGTTTGGAGTGGACTGGCGACGACGTCGGAGAGTGCAAGAGGTCCCCGTGGGGATCCCAGGTGTATTCACGCGCTGACTCGTACGAAGGGAAGTACGCCATCATGTATGCTTGGTACTTCCCCAAGGGCAAGGGGCATGCCCATAGGCACCACGATGGCCATCGCCACGCCTGGGAATTTGCGATCGTCTGGCTGAGTCGTCCCTCGGCTAACGAATCGGTGATCCAGGGAGTCACAACGTCCGTCGGAGGCGGCTTTCATCACGAGGTCCCCATGGAACCCGAGCATGTGGTCGGCTCAAGCGTTAAACTCGACTCCTACTCCACTTACTGGGGAGCCAAGCAGGGACTTCGAGTCACGTCGACAGTTGGAGAGTTCCAAGATTTGATTCAGTGGGAGCAGCTTACAGATGCAGCCCGAGAGGCTTTGAGTGACGCTGATTTCGATATCGATGGTGGCAAACCAGCTGTCGAGATGCCTCTGAAGGACGACGTTTTTCAGGAAAATCTCGTAGATGGATACCCCTTTTAACCTTGTCATTTTCGTCATTTTCTATTGAGCAAGAAATAGACTCCACATTACTCCTTTCTTTTCCAATTGCTCAACTCAAATCCCCGAAGTCTAGATGTCAATAGAGACCTTGTGCAGCTGTAGCAAGGGATACTGTAAAAGAGAACTGTGACGCTAACTTTTTTCTCTGTAAGAAAAAATTGATTACAGGCGCGAATACCGCATGAGAATTATATCGGCACCAATTTCTTGATCGTAGTCTTCACTAGATGTATCGTGCTGCTCCATACTCGAACTCGGTGCGCTTATGAACGTACACCCATTCCACCAATGCCCAGTATTGATCCTCGTTCTCCGATTGAAAACGTTTCAGAAAATATGCATTGTTCACGTCACTGCGCTCACGGAGAAGAAACCACGCAACCTCTAGGTGATATTCATATAAAGCGCGGTGAAAAGCAGCAGTGGTACACCCTTCATTTCGATTGGTGTTTAGCCAACGCACCACCTCCAGCCTCCCGAGCTCTGCGGCAGCGTCCGTGGCGTCAGTGGT
This sequence comes from Phytophthora cinnamomi, assembly GCF_018691715.1. Taxonomy (NCBI): domain Eukaryota; phylum Oomycota; class Peronosporomycetes; order Peronosporales; family Peronosporaceae; genus Phytophthora; species Phytophthora cinnamomi. The sequence continues at coordinate 278,548 of NW_027150960.1, forward strand.
GCACCCCTCGGTTCGGTTTTCACTTAGCCACGTCACGACCTCTAGGTGTCCGTTTCTTGCTGCTCCATTCATCGCTCTAGTAGTACATCCTTCTCTTCTTGTAGCATGTAGCCATCGGACAACATCGAGGTGGCCATTTGCGGCGGCACCATCCATGGCATCTGCTGTACAACCTTCAGTCCGGTTGCCGTGCAGCCACTGCACGACATCCAGATGTCCATTTCTGGCAGCGCCATCCATCGCAGCAGTTGTACATCCTTCGTACCAATTTTCGTGGAGCCATTTTACGGTACCAAGGTGACCGTTTTCTGCTGCGCCATCCATAGTCGCAGCGGTGCATGTTTCCGATGTGTTCTCTACCAGCCAGTTCACAACCCCCAAATGTCCATTTCTAGCAGCAAGATCAACTACTTGCATGGGCGAGTTTAACTCGGGTTGGAATGGGTTTCGCGAAAATATCCTAGTATTTTGTGTTGATGGCTTCAGCTGCAACACGCTTCGTTCAGATACCGTATAGCCCACTGAATGTGCGTACAGCCATTTGATGATATCGAGGTGGCCACCTTCAGCAGCTCCAGCAAACGCATCGGAAAAACTATAGCCTGACACGTCGTTCGTGTGAAGCATACGAACAATATCGAAACATCCATTACGCGCGGCTGTAAGCGCTCCTCGAACGATGCGCATTTTACCTGGGAATCTGCACGAGACCCACTCAAGCACATCACGACTTCGGTGATCAACTGCAGCGTCAACGAATACCCAAAAATCGCGCGACTCTAAGTCAATTCCACCTTGGTCCACGAGCCACTTCGCTATCTCCAAGCACCCATGGTCAACCGCAGCCATCAAAGCATTTCGAAGGTTCATCTCTGCAGAATGATTCACAATCCACTGTAGCATCGGTAGGTTTCCGAGCTGTGCTGCGTACCTTGTCCGATTTTCCAGCGTCGACACGTCTGGAGATGCCATTATTCTGCCTTCCAACCACCTGGCTAGCTCGAAATGATTTCTTGCGATCGCTTCGGTAACTGTGTTCTGTACCCATTGGGCATCACTGCGATTGACTGCCAACCACTCCACGATCTCCAACTTTCCTGTCCTGACGGCTTGGTTCATCACCTTATTCGACATGTGGCATCCCACAAATTCCGTCGATAACAACCTGACCATCTCTAAATTTCCGGCGGATACAGCATTGAGCATGCAGGCTTCAAACTGCCACTGACGGTAGTTCGAGTTTCTCTTGGTACAGTCGAAAGGCTCGAGTTTGTCTTCCACGATCAGCCTACGAACCAAATGCAGCAAGTTCGCGTTGCAAGCTTGAGTGATTGTCCACTTGGACGACCAGTCGAGGCACGCATTCAGCTCGGCCACGACGTGAGGCATCCGAAGTACGTTGGGGCCATAGCGAGAAACCGCGACAACACTTGGTACCTCTTGCTGAAGATTGACATCGAACTTGACGCCAGGCGGTAGCAACTCGATGAATTTCGCACGTAGCTCCAGCCGACGGCGTTCACTCATGGCAAGGGTTCCCAGCTTGGGAAATGTCGGCAGGAATGAGTTCGCCGGGATGCTGAACACGTGGGTACAATATTCACTGCAAACGTTAATCAACCCATGAAGAACTGCAGCCAACCACTGCATACTGAACACAACAAATAGCTAGAGCACATCGCTGAAATGCATGTCAAGACCCGGCGCCAAGCCAGCACGCAGCTAGACGTCTATTGTTCTCGTCATAGCTGTACGTTCATAAGCCGCACCGTTTATAAACGCCTGCAGGCATTGCACCAGCACGCAAACCGACTGCAAGAGCTCGTCGTCCGAGTGCTCAAGCACAATGTCCAAATAAATGCCTTGCACCCTGATTCTCGCAACGCCGCACGCGTCCACACTACTGCTTCTTGGCGTTGTATGCCAGACTCTCCTGGTTCAGCGGGTTGTCCGGCGACTTGCGCCACTAAAAAAAAGAAATAAATCACACCCACAGCGCCAGCACAAAGCACATTAACTTCCCCGACCACCCAACTAACCCGCCGTCCCTCCCACGCATCCCGTACCATCTCGCTGAGCTTCTGCTTGTACTGCGAGAGCTTGAGCCCGGGGTAGTCCTCCTTGAGCTGCGGCATCATGACCTCCTCGTAGGCCTTGTACGCGGCCTTGGCCCTGCGCTCCGGGTGCTTCTCCAGCTCCTTGTCGCCCACGCTGAGCAGGTCCAGCGCCGCGTCCAGGCTGCGCGCCTCGCCGTCCTCGTCCTGGCTCCTGTTCCTGTTGGCCGAGAAGCTCGTGTCGAACTTGATGGCCTTGCGGCCAGGCTTGGCGGCCGCGCGGGCCTCCTCCGCCTCTCGCAGCGCGGCCATCTCGGCCTGCGTGAGCTTGCCGCTGGAGGGCGAGGGCGAGGGCGAGGGCTTCTTGGAGCCGCGGTTGCTCTTCTTGACGGCGGGCTTGAGCGCCTCCTCCCAGGGCCTGGCCGCCTCCTTCGCCGTCTTCTTCTGCTTGCGGATGGAGCGCTTGTCCTCGTCCAGCGCGTGCTCCTCCAGCGCCAGCAGCTTCTGCTTCTCCGCCTTCTGCGCCTCCTTCTCGGCGCGCTTGCGCTCCTCCTCCTGGCGGCGGGCGGCGCCGCGCGCGTCCGAGCCCTTGGCCCAGTCGGCCGACTCGGCGGCGGCGTCGGCCGCGGCCTTCACCGCGTCCTTGGACGCCTTGGCGGCCGCCTTCTTGGCCTTGGCCGCCTCCACCTTGGTGTTCACGCCGCCCTGCTTCTTGGCCATATTGGGTGGGTGGTTGGTCGTGGTACGTTGATTGGATACTGGGCGTGAGTGTGTGTGAAGATGGAAGGCGGTGGAGATGGGGGGAGAGGGGGGTGGTGATGGACATGACATCCGTCCGGTATTACATACGGTTGGTGTGAAAGGTAATATCTTAACAGGACGGGGGACGACCTTACGAATTAAAAGTGTAGGGTCTCAATCCAATCAGATTATCATGCGCATTTGATTGGACCAGTTTGTAGGAACGATTATTGCATGTAACAACGTTAAGAAGTGTAGCCATGTCGTCGTACAGCAAGACGGTGGGGGGCAAGTTGCAGCTCAAGGGCGGCCTGTCGCTCAAGCCCGCGAAGCACAAGAAGCACAAGAAGGAGAAAAAGGAGAAGAATAAGAAGAGAGCGAGGGAGGAAGAGAACCAAGAGGAGAAGCAGCCGTTCGAGCTGGTCAAGACGCGCGGCTCCGGCCGTCTGCTGAGCTCGGGCACGACGCTCATGGGCCAGGTGGGCTCCAGGTTCCTGCAGGAGCTGAGCGTGGGCGACGCCGTCGTGATCCAGCACCCGACGTCGCTGCTGGAGGAGACGCGCATCGTGCGCATGGTGCTGAGCGACGTGTCCGCCAGCGTGAGCTCGGCCTTCAGCTCGGACTTGGTGTCGTCCACGCCATTTTACTTTATCAAGGCCCCGCCGGAGGACGAGAAACATCAGGAAGAGGAGCAGGAGAAGAAGAAGAAGAAAATGGACGAGCAGACGGCCTTTGGGACGTACGCTGGCGGCACAGAGAGGGGCGGGCAGATCACGTACAGAGTCAAGAAGAGTGGCGCGTACGGAGGGTACGCGATTGTCAAAGAGGTGAGGGAGGTTTGTGGACAGTGGACGGGTGGGAGACTGTGGAAGTTGACATTTATTTTTATTTATTTGTTTCGCTGCGGGGTAGGATGCCAATGTGGAGAGGAGTCGCGAGGAGCTGCTGGACATTCGTGCCAAGAAGAAAGGAGACCGACACTGCATGTAGCTGTGAATTGAAGTCATCAAATAGCTTTTTGAATCGCTGTTTCCAAAGTCTCTCCACTGAACAAAGTTGCAGAGCAAGTTTGATCAAGGTACACAGCAACGTTACTTGGAAGTATTGATAGCCTGGCCGAGTCGACCAGAAAACCTTGTTGTGCATACAAACCCGTCTCAAAATAACGACTGTCACATGAAAAAATAGTACTCAGTTGTCATCACATTCCCTTGTCCTGGGGACAGCTCAACCAAGAAACATGGCCAACAGGGTGCCCAACTTCGCGGCTGTATCAGGGCAGCGTCGCAGGACCTTGAAGGAGTGGTGGGCTAAATTTCTTCACGCGTGGTATTTCCATGCAACTTACACACTATGGAGGCAAATACTCCGTCGAGCGAGCGTTGGCACTCGAAGAGTACACGCGTAACGCGCCCATTACCCGCGTAGTGCTGGTGGTCACCGCCCCATTAATTGCAACTACCGCCATTGTGCTTGGTCAAGAAAGTATCCCGCTTCAAGACCCGACAGAAGGTTGGAAGGTGAACTACGGGTTCTGGTCTCGTGTTGGTTTAACTGGAGTTGTAGCAGCCTATACAATGGCTGATCAAGTCGGACCTTGGCTTGATGTCCCAGGATTATCCCCTACGCGAACTATATTGTACTGTACAGGCGTGGGGGCAGGTTTTATAGCGGCAGGCGTCGTGATAGCGGAGATTTGGGTCTTCCCTGTCCCGTTCTTCATGCCTACGCTCTCGGCCGTAATTACATTCATTACTTTTGGGTTGTTTCGAGTCATGGTTGGAACTCAAGCATTTCAGCAAATGCTAACACGGAAAGAAGAGATCAGGCGGCTGTCCAGGATGGGCTCACTATATGGATCCATAATTATGATATATCCTTTATACCAGGTTCTTTTCATGAAGGCGAAGCATACGAACTACGAGCTGCCCGTAATGTTGCTTCTCCCACTCTTCAAGTTCATATTGAAAAGCTCTTTCGCGTCTGCTGCGTCTCACAAGGAGGACATGGCACCAGGACAAGTCGTACTTTCAGTTGACTTTTTTGACGCTTTGTATTGGGCGTCATTCGTGCAGAGTTTATCACTCTCGACCCTCGTTATCATCATGATCGCCGATTTAGGAGACATTTCGATTGAGTTTCGTGAGCTTCATCGGCGGGTCCAGAGCGTACTCAAACGTGTACATGAAAGAACTGGCACTGCAATCACAGATCATAATAATGCTGGCTTACTGAATGGGGTACGCTCCCTATGCTTCTATTCCGAAGGACTACAAAATCCCAAAATTCAAATACGCTCAAGTCTTCGGCACAGCTTGTCCCCCGAATACACTACTCTCCTGGATCAATTGGAGCGACAGATTTGCAATGGACCGCCTTCCAGGATTACTACATGTACTTCTAGACCAGCGTCGGGGTGGATTCAACGTGGAATGGGTTCCGTTCAGCCTTTGACACCTACAACCATAGTGCCGAATGATCAAAGTTCTGGAACGGATAAGGACGTTCTTGAAAGAGTCCAACGCAGAAAATCACGTGACAAGAGCTCCAGGGACCTCCAAGAAGCGCTCGAAATCCTGTTCACTTCGGAGTGCGTCGTTCTGGCCGAGTATGTGCAAACCATCGTACCAATTATCTATGGGGCCTTCATTATGGTGATGGTTTATCTGCCTAGCGCTAAATATCATACAGAGATGGTGGGAATCAACCGTGATACTGTTGGACGCGTGGTATCGCGGATATTTCTGTACGCACTGTTAGAGTTCGTGTCATTCGTCGCACTTGCAGTAACTTTGCGGCGAAGTTGTGGTATCCACGCGCTGTATCAACTGGCGTTTGTGCTGGAGACGCAAATGTCGTTTGTACTGTCTAAATTGCTGCTTTGGATGCTGGTTACTCTGACCTACCGGGTTACACATTTTGGTACGTTTATCATCAACTCGGTACGTTAATACTCAATTAGACGAGCCTCACCGACGTTATTCTTTTTGTTGCGCAGGAGCTGATTTTTCGTTCCGGTTCAAGTGGATTGGAAAATAGATGAATTTTACTGGTAGGACAACTTTAGCTGGCTGAACAGCCTAACCAATATTATTTCATTAGCAGCTCCCCAGCATTTAATTCGAGAATGTCGCTTGAGTCCATAGGTCACAGATTGCTGCTAATGCAACACAAACATACATGTGTATGTGGTGGCCGATGGTTTCCTGAATGTTACCCGTCTTCACACCGGAGCTCCACCACCATCTTGCTACCAGGAAGGCTTTCTCAAGCCCACGTTCTTCCAGCAGCAGGCCCAGCAGCGGCGGAACAGATACACTTTCAAGGCACCACTCGCGATGGCTTTTGGAGGGTAGACTCTCTTGGGGTCGTATACGGGTCTGTTTTCGTGTTTGGGTTGTGCGATTTTGCCGACCCCAACACCAGGCCCGACAGGGAGTATATTCGCGATACGAATTGACGTGTTGCAACGTAGTTTTGTGCTTCTAATGAGTTAAAGGCAAGTGTATATGCAATATGTCAGAGTCCCTAGTTCGTAGCATTATATAGCATTGTTTCAGGCGACTGCGACGCCAGCGGCGATGGTGATGGCGCCGACGACACTGCGCTGTCACCGACAGCTCGACCGACGCAGCAACCGACACATAAGGATCACGTCAACGATAAGCGATAAATGACTTCCTAAATGAACTCACTCCGCAATCACCTTGCAGCGCGCAAAAGTAATAAGCATCCTGAACGCTCACTACATCTAGCCCCTACCACAAATCTCAGAACAATAAGATTTTGGTAACTAGTGTAAGGCATTTACACTACTGCCTCTTGGCTCTCGTCATCACAATACTTACCCTGTTAAATGAAAAGTCAGGATCTGATTCCGTGTCGCTCCCTCTTGCTACTACTACTTCATGATCTGAATCCGATGAGTTTGAAAGAAGCTAAGGTTCTTGCCATCGATAATCGACAATAGGGGCACCTCAGTGCGACCTAAAATAAATGATCCATAGTGCTTCTGACGAACTCGGCAGACTCGACGTCTAGTTCGACATTTAGTAGCTCTTCTGATAGTCCTTTGCGAATCACATCGTCATCTAAGTAACGTTAGAACGTAGCACTCACTTGCTGCCACACTTCGATGGTAGGAAAAATAAGATTGGCGACGGATAGACTGACTGTCAAAACGATTTTTCATCGCAACCGTGCAGTCAACGATGTCAGTAGCCACAGCAGTAATCTACACACGAATGTGGATATTCACCAGTGTAACGGGGTTACACGTACAAGTGGCTGCAAGCCACTTGTGAATTTAACAGATAGGTTATCTGTTAAACGTTTTGGATACTTCCTCACATTGGTGTATGACAAACCAATGGATACATTGAAGTGGGCCACCACAATGAGTGGTCCACACATACGCAAAGATCCTATTGGTAGAAAGCAGCATCTTTCTACCAATTAGAGACGTGCATATTAGCGGGGCTCTGACAGCCAGCCGCTGCCAACCCTTTCATAGATGATAAACAGTTTTTAGCAGATTTTTAGAGGAAGATCAATTTACAAACAATACAGTTCTCATTTTACCTAATCTAAGTCACTTGGAGTCTTGATTTATATTATACTTGTGTACTCAAGTATAATTAACTCAAGTTATTACTAAGTACTTACGCTTCCTCATACACGTAGCGCGACGTGTAAGCTAAAGTAGTGAGTCAAGTTAGACCCACTACACCTGGTAGCACTTTGTGGTCCGTCCAACGACCGACGGTTTGACGTTCGTACGCGGTGTACGAACGCGGAGCCGAGAACCACATGAGCACGAAGGTGCCCATGGAGAGCTCCAACACACCTGCAACGCATGTTGCACGCGCTGACAGCCCCCACCTGTCTGACCCAGAGTGGGAGGCCCTCCAACGACTGTCAACAGTCATTGGAGAAGCGGCGATAGCTACGATGCTGCGTACGCTATCGCTGACGGAGCAACATGGTGTTGTTCTGTGGTTCATCATGAAGGAGCAGCGTGATGCTGCTTCCTCAGTGACGGCGTCGTCAGGGACGACACCGCGTGCTCAATCATTAATATTGAGCGTGAGCAATTATGTAGGAAGAGAGGGCGAGCCTCTCCTCTGGTGGCTTGTCGAGCTCGACACAGCCATAGCGGCTCGACGCATCGTCGACCCGCTGTCAAAGGTCGCGTTCGCCATGTCCTGCCTTGGCGGACGCGCAAGGTGTAGTGGGTCTAACTTGACTCACTACTTTAGCTTACACGTCGCGCTACGTGTATGAGGAAGCGTAAGTACTTAATAATTACTTAGGTTAATTATATTTGAATACACAAATATAAGTTAAATCAGATAAGATTCCAACTAGCTAGTTTAAGGTAAAATGAGAACTGTATTGTTTGTAAATTGATCTTCCTCTAAAAATCTGCTAAAAACTGTTTATCATCTATGAAAGGGTTGGCAGCGGCTGGCTGTCAGAGCCCCGCTAATATGCATGTCTCTGATTGGTAGAAAGATGCTGCTTTCTACCAATAGGATCCTTTGGGTATGTGTGGACCACTCACTGTGGTGGTCCACTTCAATGTATCCATCGGTGTGTCTTACACCAATGTGAGGAAGTATCCAAAACGTTTAACAGATAACCTATCTGTTAAATTCACAAGTGGCTTGCAGCCACTTGTACGTGTAACCCCGTTACACCATCGGTGTGTCTTACACCAATGTGAGGAAGTATCCAAAACGTTTAACAGATAACCTATCTGTTAAATTCACAAGTGGCTTGCAGCCACTTGTACGTGTAACCCCGTTACACCATCCCCCCCTTAAGGTTAGACGCGCGGGGTCCCCGCACGTCAATCTTTGGAATTGACCATTCGTCAATTCTCCGCGTTTGGAGAAGAAATCCGCGCTCATTCAACGATGAGCGCGCCTCAGAAGAAGTCCGCAAAGTCGATGGGGAGTCATCTCTCCATCGACGACTACTTCGAACGCCAGAAGGCGAAGTACGGTGACGTCGTCGACTTCGACGACGACGATGGAGACATGGAGGGCGAGGAGGACTCGCCCTCAAAGCGTAAAGACTCAGTGTCGAGCGAATCGCTCGACCCTCACGCCAAGAACGTTCGCCCGCGTGAAGGGGACGAATCGGACGCTTCGAGTTCGAAGCGTTCGCGTACTGAGAGTGATACCCCACTCGCTTCAGCTGGGGCTCTCAGTACTCCGCGCGCTGCTGCTGCAGCGCGTGATGTTAAAGCTCAAGGCTCTCCGCGCGCTGCGTGGATGCCGTCCGCGTCCGAGATCGCGGACCGGTATGGGAACTCGGTACCTCCGAATGAGGTACCGCTGTACGTATGCAGCCCCATCAGAGATGACGCTGTGGCTGCCGAGCTGCACTTTGATGCGGAAACACATCAAAGGCGCGATTACTACATCGGACTCTTTCATGAGCTCCGATGGTTTCAAAGCAAGAAGACCTCTTCTCGCAGCAAAGTGCCCGAATGGCAGGCACTTTGTCAAAGTTGGAACGCCTTTGTTGAAAACTTCAACAAGAGGCCGAGTGCTTACCGTGATCGGATTAAGCAAGCGCGTGATCGCTTCGAGATGTACACGAAGCGTGGAAAGTTGGAGCAACTCCACGTTGCTGCGGAGGAGGCAAATGTGCCGTGCGCTGTGCCCGAGGGCTTTCAGTGCACGAAGTGCTTTCCGGCGCGGTCCGCTTGAGCGACCGCGACCTGAACGGGTACACGTCGTTCCGTGTGCCCGAGAGTCTCAAAGAGCTCCGTGCTAAGTTCTTAGCACGTGAGGGTTCGGGCGCTAGCGATGATCGCAGCGCTCGTATTACTTCCTCTGCACCAGCGCGTACTGCTCCTCGTACGCCCTCACCATTTCCGGAACGTCCTCCAGCAAGACGTTCCGCGGCTCCCATGTATCTCGATGGGGAGGAAATCCTCTCCAACGAATACGAAAACGAGCCCCTTGAGGGTTCGTTTTCGGGATACTATGGTCAACAATCCGCTCAACAATCCAGCGGTTTGAGCCGCGGGCGTCACGGATCGGCGGTGGCGGGGGTGGGAACACGCCCCGGGTATGATCAGCCCCGGGCTGATCAGTATGCGCCTCTCCACGACCGGGTGACCGCCGTGGAGCGTCTGCAGGGCGCTGAGTTCGCCGCCCTAAAACAGGAGCTGGCGAACCAGAAGGCCCAAGTCGCGGCGGTCTCGCAGACCGCCTCGAATATCCAGGTCGAGCTGGGGACCCAGATGAAGGGGTTGCTCCAGCGCGTCCGCGCGCTGGAGGAGAGGTTGCTCGTCGCCGAGGCCAAGTCCTCCGCTTCTGCCTCGGCTCCTGCCGAGGCTTTGGGTCAGCCGAGCTAGATGGCTCGTGCTGCCGGAATGGCTTCAGCCGTCCGACGTAAAAGGTCGGATGGAGGCGCATGCTAGACGGTATGTCTAGCGTGTATGCGTTGCCGTGCCGTGCCAACACAGTGAACGGCCCGATGAAGCGCGGAGCAAGCTTGCTTGCTCCGAAATCCGAAACTGCATGTCTAGGCAGGTTTTGTGTAGCTAACAAAACTAATGAACTAACTTTGAATTCATTTGTGTTGCCTCTGCCCGCATTGTCTGCGTTCAGCTTCTGTTGATCAACAGAAGCTGCTATTGTGTCTTGGACAAACCGAATCACGGCTTGTCTTTTGGTGATGAAACTGATTGCATCCGAGCTGAAGTCATTCAGCTCGCTCTCCGCTAGAGGCCCTGCCTCTGTGTGGTTCTTCGCGGTGTCTGCGCCCTGCGCAGACCCGTGGTCGTTGTCCATGTTGTTGGGGGAGTCTGCGCCCTGCGCAGACTCATGTGGTTTGTCCATTGTTGCAGCTGACACTGTGCAAGTGTCAGCGGTTTTCTGCGGCTGCTGTATTGCAGTCGTAGATCCTCCCCGCTTAAGGTGGGAGCCATCACTCCGAGTAAACTCGGTAGACGTGGATGCCGCATAGCATTCACGTAGAACGGTGTATACCCGGTCGAGGCATGCACTGAGTTATTGATGGCAAACTCTGCCATCGATAAGCACTCGCTCCAGTATTGGAACGAGTGAGCGTAGCTCTTCAACATATCGACGAGCACGCGATTCACGCGCTCGGTTTGGCCGTCCGTCTGCGGATGATCCGCAGTCGACATGGAAAGCTGGCTCCCATGAAGTGTAAACACTTCTTGCCACAGGTGCGCTGTGAAGCGCGGGTCTCTGTCCGACACGATGTCGGACGGCATGCCATGGTGTTTGAACACCATGTCAACGAGCAGACGGGCCGTATGCTTCGCGGTCACCTCTGCTGGCACCGCAGGAAGATGTACCATCTTGCTGAAGCGGTCTACAAAGACCACAACACCGGTGTTCCCTCCGCTATCCGGGGGAAGACCAAAGATGAAGTCCAAAGACATGGACTTCCAACACTCCGACGGAGTCGGTAGTGATTGTAACGGAGCCTGCGCGAATGGCGCAGGCTTCACGCGTTGGCATACCTCGCAAGCACGGATGTACTTGCGCACCCACTTATACTGGTGGTGCCAGTAGAAGTCGCGCGTGAGAAGGACGTATGTCTTCTCACGTCCGAGATGTCCCGCTGCCGGGGCATCATGATATTCGTACATGATCCTGAGTCGCAGGTCATGGTCATTCGGCACGACAACGCGGTCCGCGTTGTCGTCGACTGCATTATAAAGAAGCAGTCCGTCGTGCACACGATATCGGTGTGCACGCGCACGAAGGTGCTTGGGCAGCTTCTGACGGGACTTGTCAGAAGGCGCTGTGCCATAGGTCAGCAAGAGCTTCGTGTCTGCGTCGTGCGCGTACGCGGCCCTCATATCGTCCAACAGAGACGATGTGGGTCTGCTAGATCGCATGACGTCAATGGCATTGACGTCGGCTGCTTCTGCGTAGTCCGGCCGGTTGTGATAACGCGTCGGCCACCACATTCAATCTTCCCGGTTTGTATTCGACCCGGAAGTTATACTCCGCAAAGAATGAGAGCCATCTCGCCATTCTCTGTGAAATGTGTGGTGACTTCACTGCAGTGCGCAGTGATGCATGGTCGGTGTAGACCACAAATGGTCTACTTCCAAGCAAATACACTCGGAACTTTGCGAGTGCGTATTTCATGGCAAGGAGTTCCTTGTCATGTACCGGGTAGTTGCGCTCAGCTGGCTTCAGCTGACGCGATTGGTAGTAGACGACACGATCACGGCCCTCGTGATCGTGCTGCATCAACGCGCATCTGATCGCGAAATCGGATGCGTAATGGGCGATCTTGGTCAGCCACTGCCAAGATCGGCGCCTCAGTCAAGCCCTGCTTGACTGCATCGAATGCCTTTTGGCAATCGGGTGTCCAATTCCACACAGCTTCTTTCTTAAGAAGTTGTGACAGCGGGCGGATCTTGCCCGCATAATCCTCCACGTACTTGCACAAGTACGTGGCCAAGCCAAGGAACTGCCTCAGTTCCTTGACACTTGAAGGCGTTGGCCATTCATTTATCACTCTGACCTTTTCCGGGTCAGGGCGAACACCATTCTTTCCTACGAGACACCCGAGGACGGGTATCTCGCTTGCCCCGAAGATACACTTCTTCAGGTTCGCGTAGAGCTTATGCTTTCGCATAAGCTCAAGTAGCTTCCGGAGATGCACCCTGTGCATCTCTACGTCGGTCTTCCCGTCCACAGCCCGGCTGTGGATGAATACATCATCGGAGTAGCTCGGTGCGAAGTCGCGCACCGAGCGCAACAAGTGCGTCACGCACCTGTTGAAAGTCGCAGGGGCATTCTTAAGCCCCTGTGGCATTACTAGCCATTCCCAGAGCATGCCGCTTGGCGTGCTCACTGCCGTGAGAGGGATATCGCTCTCACGCATTAGGATTTGATAAAATCCATCTCGCAAGTCGAGAGCACTGTAAACGGTGCTCCCGGCCATCGAATCGATGATAACATCTTTTCGTGGTATCGGCGTCTGCGCCGGTACCGTCGCATCGTTCAGCTTGTTGTAGGCATGAACGATGCGCCATCCGCCCTGTGGCTTCTTGACACAGAACGTCGGAGCACTGTGCGGGGACTTTGATTCCCCCACTTGTCCTGCTTTGCGACGACTTTCAAAGAAGTTGTCGATCGCCTCCACTTGTTCTCGCGGCAGTGGCCACTGCCGCGTGACACAGTACTTCGTGCCCGGCACGAGATCAATCTCGTGCTGAATGCCCTTATCCTGCGGAAGCTCCGCAGGAATCTCTTCCGGGAGTACGTCTTTGTACTCCCTCAACAATTCGTAATAGGGACTCGACTTCAGCGAGTCCCAACCTTGTTCCTCGAAGCGCTCTCGCTTCGTCTTCGCACTGAGAGTGTCTTCACTCTCAGTGGTACTTCCCATGAAGAGCTGCCTCAGCTCTTCGCTCTCGCTCGCCGTTCTTTCGCTGTCCGAAAGAACGCAGACTTGCTCGATGCGTCCATCGTGCAAGTCGCGCGTGAAGCGATTCCAGCTCATGGCTGGAAGCGAAGTCAACTCCGACGCCGTCGTCGGAGGATTAGCGAGTTCCATGTCACGATACTGGAAACCAGTATCGGTGCGCGTCAAGACGCTTAGCGTCTTGACATTCGGCGTCACCACCGCAGTCTGCCCAGCAGACTGCTCTTGTTGCGTCTCGGTCCCGGACCGAGACTTGCGCAGCGTTTTCCGCTTGCGCCGTCTTCTTGTTGTGCGGAGCCCGGCTCCGCACAGTTGTTCTTCTGGTCCAGGCCCGGCCGTGGACAGTTGTTCGCCTGCGGACCTTGTCCGCGGGCGCGCGGTATCAAGCCCGGCTTGACCGCATTTTCCGTCGTGCAGCCCGGCTGCACGGTAATGTGTCCCTTCGCCGGCAGACCCTGTCTGCGGGCGCGCGATATCAAGCCCGGCTTGATCGCATGGCGCTTCGTCGTGCAGCCCGGCTGCACGCCAGCATGCAAATTGCGTCATTGCGGTACGTTTGCAACCCTCCGCACTGTTTGCAGCGTCAACTCCCGGAGTTGACACGCCTTCGTCACCTCGACGCCATTCATTGGCGGAGTCCCTCATGACCGAGGGTGCGTCGGCTCCCGGAGCCGACGCGTCGTTGTCGACCTGACCGCTTCGGGTCAGGGACTGTCCCTTACACGCTTGAACGTGGGTGTTGGTTCCCGGAACCAACACATCTTTTTCTTCCGACGTCGGCAGCATTGCCGACGTGGGTCTCACTTGTGCGCGCCCTCGCGCACTTCTTGGGCACTCCGGGACAGCAACATAAAGCGCTGTCTCGACTGGTGAGCCGCGCGCACCTGCTGGTGCGTGCGCTGCGGTAACAAGGCCATCGCTCTCTGTTCCGCTGTCGCGTCCGAAGCGCACGAGCGTGCGCTTCTTCCAGTCTATCACCGGATCATGCCGTGCAAGCCACGGCATGCCCATTACCACGTCGAACTTATCGACCAGGTCCAGGACGATAAAGTGTTCGACAAACACTCGTTGTTTGTACGAGAAGCGCACGTTCACGACGCGCTTCTCGGTCTTCACGATGGCACCTGTTGCCAGTCGTACCTCCAGAAGACTTCGAGGTGTATCTACCTCCTCGAAGTCAAGTCTCGGCAGGCTTCGTAGTCGAATAAAGTTGTTCGACGCGCCTGAATCTACCAAAGCTCGAAGAGAGTCACTCGCTCTCTTCGAGTAAACCTTCAAGATGACTAGGTTCGGCCTGTCATCTTGTTTCTTGCAGTGAGAGCTAGTCTCACTAGGGGCTGCAATCCTCAGTGTCGCGTGCCCGATGTCGGCACGCGTGACTGCATTACCAGTAGGGCACCCCGCGCCTACTGGATGTTCGCGTTTTTGTTGGACCGCGGCGATGCCTAGCATCGCCACGACGGCCACCTCCAGGGGGCATGAGAGCTGTGCACTCCCGTGCAAAGTGACCGATCCTTCCGCAACGGAAGCATCGCACGTTACCTCCCTGCTGCTGGTAACCAGCAGTTGTTGCATTCGAGAGGTCCATTGGTTCTGGACCTCTCGTCCTCACTACCGGGCGCGGTTGTGGCCTCGGTACATTTGCATGGAGTTCAGCCTGCCGCAGGCTAATCTCTTCTTGCATGGCAAGGGTGATCGTAGCTTCGAGAGTACTCGGGTACTCTCGGAAGAGATAGGTCTTCACAGGCCCATCTCTAAGTCCCTTCATGAACGTGATGACCTTAGTCGCCTCGTCAATTGGATTGGTCACGATATTTGAGACCAAATATCGTGCGCGCTGCGCGTAAGCATGGACGTCATGCTTACCCTGCTGAAGGTCGAGGAACTCCGCCCTCGACCGGAACTCGTTTTGCGGGGGCTCAAACGCTTGTTTGAGCTCCTCTTTGAACACTTCGTATGTGCTGAAGCACGTAGGATCGGAGAGTCGGCGCCCATACACCCAACTGCTTGCGCGTCCGCCAAGGCAGGACATGGCGAACGCGACCTTCGACAGCGGGTCGACGATGCGTCGAGCCGCTATGGTTGTGTCGAGCTCGACGAGCCACCAGAGGAGAGGCTCGCCCTCTCTTCCCACGTAATTGCTCACGCTCAACTTTAATGGTTGAGCACGCGGTGTCGTCCCTGACGACGCCGTCACTGAGGAAGCAGCGTCACGTTGCTCCTTCATGATGAACCCCAGAGCAACAACCATGTTGCTCCGTCGGCGATAGCGTACGCAGCATTGTAGCTATCGCCGCTTCTCCAATGACTGTTGACAGTCGTTGGAGGGCCTCCCACTCTGGGTCAGACAGGTGGGGGCAGTCAGCGCGTGCAACATGCGTTGCAGGCGTGTTGGAGCTCTCCATGGGCACCTTCGTGCTCATGTGGTTCTCGGCTCCGCGTTCGTACACCGCGTACGAACGTCAAGCAGTCGGTCGTTGGACGGACTACAAAGTGCTACCAGGTGTAGTGGGTCTAACTTGACTCACTACTTTAGCTTACACGTTGCGCAACGTGTATGAGGAAGCGTAAGTACTTAATAATTACTTAGGTTAATTATATTTGAATACACAAATATAAGTTAACTTAGACAAGACTCCAAGTAGCTAGTTTAAGGTAAAATGAGAACTGTATTGTTTGCAAATTGATCTTCCTCTAAAATCTGCTAAAAACCGTTTATCATCTATGAAAGGGTTGGCAGCGGCTGGCTGTCAGAGCCCCACTAATATGCATGTCTCTGATTGGTAGAAAGATGTTGCTTTCTACCAATAGGATCTTTGGGTATGTGTGGACCACTCACTGTGGTGGTCCACTTCAATGTATCCATCGGTGTGTCTTACACCAATGTGAGGAAATATCCAAAACGTTTAACAGATAACCTATCTGTTAAATTCACAAGTGGCTTGTAGCCACTTGTACGTGTAACCCCGTTACACCATCGGTGTGTCTTACACCAATGTGAGGAAGTATCCAAAACGTTTAACAGATAACCTATCTGTTAAATTCACAAGTGGCTTGCAGCCACTTGTGCGTGTAACCCCGTTACACCATCCCCCCCTTAAGGTTAGACGCGCGGGGTCTCCGCACGTCAATCTTCGGAATTGACCATTCGTCAATTCTCCGCGTTTGGAGAAGAAATCCGCGCTCATTCAACGATGAGCGCGCCTCAGAAGAAGCCTTAAAAGTCGGTGGGGAGTCATCTCTCCATCGACGACTGCTTCGAACGCCAGAAGGCGAAGTACGGCGACGTCGTCGACTTCGACGACGACGGTGAAGATATGGAGGGCGAGGAGGACTCGCCCTCAAAGCGTAAAGACTCAGTGTCGAGCGAATCGCTCGACCCTCACGCCAAGAACGTTCGCCCGCGTGAAGGGGACGAATCAGACGCTTCGAGTTCGAAGCGTTCGCGTACTGAGAGCGATACCCCACTCGCTTCCGCTGGGGCTCTCAGTACTCCGCGCGCTGCTGCTACAGCGCGTGATGTCAAAGCTCAAGGCTCTCCGCGCGCTGCGTGGATGCCGTCCGCGTCCGAGATCGCGGACCGGTATAGAACTCGGTACCTCCGAATGAGGTACCGCTGTACGTATGCAGCCCCATCAGAGATGACGCTGTGGCTGCCGAGCTGCACTTTGATGCGGAAACACATCAAAGGCGCGATTACTACATCGGACTCTTTCATGAGCTCCGATGGTTTCAAAGCAAGAAGACCTCTTCTCGCAGCAAAGTGCCCGAATGGCAGGCACTTTGTCAAAGTTGGAACGCCTTTGTTGAAAACTTCAACAAGAGGCCGAGTGCTTACCGTGATCGGATTAAGCAAGCGCGTGATCGCTTCGAGATGTACACGAAGCGTGGAAAGTTGGAGCAACTCCACGTTGCTGCGGAGGAGGCAAATGTGCCGTGCGCTGTGCCCGAGGGCTTTCAGTGCACGAAGTGCTTTCCAGGCGCGGTCCGCTTGAGCGACCGCGACCTGAACGGGTACACGTCGTTCCGTGTGCCCGAGAGTCTCAAAGAGCTCCGTGCTAAGTTCTTAGCACGTGAGGGTTCGGGCGCTAGCGATGATCGCAGCGCTCGTATTACTTCCTCTGCACCAGCGCGTACTGCTCCTCGTACGCCCTCACCATTTCCGGAACGTCCTCCAGCAAGACGTTCCGCGGCTCCCATGTATCTCGATGGGGAGGAAATCCTCTCCAACGAATACGAAAACGAGCCCCTTGAGGGTTCGTTTTCGGGATACTATGGTCAACAATCCGCTCAACAATCCAGCGGTTTGAGCCGCGGGCGTCACGGATCGGCGGTGGCGGGGGTGGGAACACGCCCCGGGTATGATCAGCCCCGGGCTGATCAGTATGCGCCTCTCCACGACCGGGTGACCGCCGTGGAGCGTCTGCAGGGCGCTGAGTTCGCCGCCCTGAAACAGGAGCTGGCGAACCAGAAGGCCCAAGTCGTGGCGGTCTCGCAGACCGCCTCGAACATCCAGGTCGAGCTGGGGACCCAGATGAAGGGGTTGCACCAGCGCGTCTGCGCGCTGGGGGAGAGGCTGTTCGTCGCCGAGGCCAAGTCCTCCGCTTCTGCCTCGGCTCCTGCCGAGGCTTCGGGTCAGCCGAGCTAGGTGGCTCGTGCTGCAGGTACGGCTTCAGCCGTCCGACATAAAAGGTCGGATGGAGGCGCATGCTAGACGGTATGTCTAGCGCGTATGCGTTACCGTGCCGTGCCAACACAGTGAACGGCCCGATGAAGCGCGGAGCAAGCTTGCTTGCTCCGAAATCCGAAACTGCATGTCTAGGCAGGTTTTGTGTAGCTAACAAAACTAATGAACTAACTTTGAATTCATTTGTGTTGCCTCTGCCCGCATTGTCTGCGTTCAGCTTCTGTTGATCAACAGAAGCTGCTATTGTGTCTTGGACAAACCGAATCACGGCTTGTCTTTTGGTGATGAAACTGATTGCATCCGAGCTGAAGTCATTCAGCTCGCTCTCCGCTAGAGGCCCTGCCTCTGTGTGGTTCTTCGCGGTGTCTGCGCCCTGCGCAGACCCGTGGTCGTTGTCCATGTT
This sequence comes from Phytophthora cinnamomi, assembly GCF_018691715.1. Classification (NCBI taxonomy): domain Eukaryota; phylum Oomycota; class Peronosporomycetes; order Peronosporales; family Peronosporaceae; genus Phytophthora; species Phytophthora cinnamomi. The sequence goes on from NW_027150960.1 coordinate 296,870, forward strand.
GTTGGGGGAGTCTGCGCCCTGCGCAGACTCATGTGGTTTGTCCATTGTTGCAGCTGACACTGTGCAAGTGTCAGCGGTTTTCTGCGGCTGCTGTATTGCAGTCGTAGATCCTCCCCGCTTAAGGTGGGAGCCATCACTCCGAGTAAACTCGGTAGACGTGGATGCCGCATAGCATTCACGTAGAACGGTGTATACCCGGTCGAGGCATGCACTGAGTTATTGATGGCAAACTCTGCCATCGATAAGCACTCGCTCCAGTATTGGAACGAGTGAGCGTAGCTCTTCAACATATCGACGAGCACGCGATTCACGCGCTCGGTTTGGCCGTCCGTCTGCGGATGATCCGCAGTCGACATGGAAAGCTGGCTCCCATGAAGTGTAAACACTTCTTGCCACAGGTGCGCTGTGAAGCGCGGGTCTCTGTCCGACACGATGTCGGACGGCATGCCATGGTGTTTGAACACCATGTCAACGAGCAGACGGGCCGTATGCTTCGCGGTCACCTCTGCTGGCACCGCAGCAAGATGTACCATCTTGCTGAAGCGGTCTACAAAGACCACAACACCGGTGTTCCCTCCGCTATCCGGGGGAAGACCAAAGATGAAGTCCAAAGACATGGACTTCCAACACTCCGACGGAGTCGGTAGTGATTGTAACGGAGCCTGCGCGAATGGCGCAGGCTTCACGCGTTGGCATACCTCGCAAGCACGGATGTACTTGCGCACCCACTTGTACTGGCGGTGCCAGTAGAAGTCACGCGTGACAATGACGTATGTCTTCTCACGTCCGAGGTGTCCCGCGGTCGGGGCATCATGATACTCGTACATGATCCTGAGTCGCAGGTCATAGTAGTTCGTCGTGCACACGAAAGCGGTGTGCACGCGCTCGAAGGTGCTTGGGCAGCTTCTGACGGGACTTGTCAGAAGGCGCTGTGCCATAGGCCAGCAAGAGCTTCGCGTCCGCGTCGTGCGCGAACGCGGCCTTCACATCATCCAACAGAGATGATGTGGGATTGCTCGATCGCGTGACGTCAATGGTTTTGACGTTAGCAGCTTCTGCATAGTCCGGCCGACGTAATAACGCGTCGGCCACCACGTTCAATCTTCCGGGTTTGTATTCGACCCGGAAGTTATACTCCGAAAAGAATGAGAGCCATCTCGCCATTCTTTGTGATATGTGAGGTGACTTCACTGCAGTGTGCAGTGATGCATGGTCGGTGTAGACCACACACGATCTACTTCCAAGCAAATACACTTGGAACTTTGCCAGTGCGTATTTCATGGCAAGGAGTTCCTTGTCATGTACCGGATAGTTGCGCTCAGCTGATTTCAGCTGACGCGACTGGTAATAGACGACACGATCACGGCCCTCGTGATCGTGCTGCATCAATGCACATTCGATCGCGAAGTCGGATGCGTCACATACGACGTGGAATGGACGATCTTGGTCAGCCACTGCCAAGATCGGTGCCTCAGTCAAGCCCCGCTTGACTGCATCGAATGCCTTTTGGCAATCGGGTGTCCAATTCCACACAGCTTCTTTCTTAAGAAGTTGTGACAGCGGGCGGATCTTGCCCGCATAATCCTCCACGTACTTGCACAAGTACGTGGCCAAGCCAAGGAACTGCCTCAGTTCCTTGACACTTGAAGGCGTTGGCCATTCATTTATCACTCTGACCTTTTCCGGGTCAGGGCGAACACCATTCTTCCCTACGAGACACCCGAGGACGGGTATCTCGCTCGCCCCGAAGATACACTTCTTCAGGTTCGCGTAGAGCTTATGCTTTCGCATAAGCTCAAGTAGCTTCCGGAGATGCACCCTGTGCATCTCTACGTCGTCTTCCGTCCACAGCCCGGCTGTGGACGAATACATCATCGAAGTAGCTCGGTGCGAAGTCGCGCACCGAGCGCAACAAGTGCGTCACGCACCTGTTGAAAGTCGCAGGGGCGTTCTTAAGCCCCTGTGGCATTACTAGCCATTCCCAGAGCATGCCGCTTGGCGTGCTCACTGCCGTGAGAGGGATATCGCTCTCACGCATTAGGATTTGATAAAATCCATCTCGCAAGTCGAGAGCACTGTAAACGGTGCTCCCGGCCATCGAATCGATGATAACATCTTTTCGTGGTATCGGCGTCTGCGCCGGTACCGTCGCATCGTTCAGCTTGTTGTAGGCATGAACGATGCGCCATCCGCCCTGTGGCTTCTTGACACAGAACGTCGGAGCACTGTGCGGGGACTTTGATTCCCCCACTTGTCCTGCTTTACGACGACTTTCAAAGAAGTCGTCGATCGCTTTCACTTGCTCTCGCGGCAGTGGCCACTGCCGCGTGACACAGTACTTCGTGCCCGGCACGAGATCAATCTCGTGCTGAATGCCCTTATCCTGCGGAAGCTCCGCAGGAATGTCTTCCGGGAGTACGTCTTTGTACTCCCTCAACAATTCGTAATAGGGACTCGACTTCAGCGAGTCCCAACCTTGTTCCTCGAAGCGCTCTCGCTTCGTCTTCGCACTGAGAGTGTCTTCACTCTCAGCGGTACTTCCCATGAAGAGCTGCCTCAGCTCTTCGCTCTCGCTCGCCGTTCTTTCGCTGTTCGAAAGAACGCCGACCTGCTCGATGCGTCCATCGTGCAAGTCGCGCGTGAAGCGCTTCCAGCTCATGGCTGGAAGCGAAGTCAACTCCGACGCCGTCGTCGGAGGATTAGCGAGTTCCATGTCACGATACTGGAAACCAGTATCGGTGCGCGTCAAGACGCTTAGCGTCTCAACATCCGGCGTCACCGCCGCAGTCTGCCCAGCAGATTGCTCTTGATGCGTCTCGGTCCCGGACCGAGACTTGCGCAGCGTTCTCCGCATGCGCCGTCTTCTTGTTGTGCGGAGCCCGGCTCCGCACAGTTGTTCTTCTGGTCCAGGCCCGGCCGTGGACAGTTGTTCGCCTGCGGACCTTGTCCGCGGGCGCGCGGTATCAAGCCCGGCTTGACCGCATTTTTCCGTCGTGCAGCCCGGCTGCACGGTAATGTGTCCTTCGCCGGCAGACCCTGTCTGCGGGCGCGCGATATCAAGCCCGGCTTGATCGCATGGCGCTTCGTCGTGCAGCCCGGCTGCACGACAGCATGTAATTGCGTCAGTGCGGTACGTTTGCAACCGTCCGCACTGTTTGCAGCGTCAACTCCCGGAGTTGACACGCCTTCGTCACCTCGACGCCCTTCATTGGCGGAGCCCCTCATGACCGAGGGTGCGTCGGCTCCCGGAGCCGACGCGCCGTTGTCGACCTGACCGCTTCGGGTCAGGGACTGTCCCTTACACGCTTGAACGTGGGTGTTGGTTCCCGGAACCAACACATCTTTTTCTTCCGACGTCGGCAGCATTGCCGACGTGGGTCTCACGTGTGCGCGCCCTCGAGCACTTCTTGGGCACTCCGGGACAGCAGCATAAAGCGCTGTCTCGACTGGTGAGCCGCGCGCACCTGCTGGTGCGTGCGCTGCGGTAACAAGGCCATCGCTCTCTGTTCCGCTGTCGCGTCCGAAGCGCACGAGCGTGCGCTTCTTCCAGTCTATCACCGGATCATGCCGTGCAAGCCACGGCATGCCCATTACCACGTCGAACTTATCGACCAGGTCCAGGACGATAAAGTGTTCGACAAACACTCGTTGTTTGTACGAGAAGCGCACGTTCACGACGCGCTTCTCAGTCTTCACGATGGCACCTGTTGCCAATCGTACCTCTAAAAGACTTCGAGGTACATTTACCTCCTCGAATTCAAGTCTCGGCAGGCTTCGTAGTCGAGTAAAGTTGTTCGACGCGCCTGAATCTACCAAAGCTCGAAGAGAGTCACTCGCTCTCTTCGAGTAAACCTTCAAGATGACTAGGTTCGGCCTGTCATCTTGTTTCTTGCAGTGAGAGCTAGTCTCACTGGGGGCTGTAGTCCTCAGTGTCGCGTGCCCGATGTCGGCACGCGTGACTGCATTACCAGTAGGGCGCCCCGCGCCTACTGGATGTTCGCGTTTTTTTGTTGGTCCGCGGCGATGCCTAGCATCGCCACGACGGCCACTTCCAGGGGGAATGGGAGCTGTGCACTCCCGTGCAAAGTGACCGATACTTCCGCAACGGAAGCATCGCACGTTACCTCCCTGCTGCTGGCAACCAGCAGTTGTTGCATTCGAGAGGTCCATTGGCTCCGGACCTCCCGTCCTCGCTACCGGCGCGGTTGCGGCCTCGGCACATTAGCAAGGAGTTTAGCCTGCCGCAGGCTAAACTCTTCTTGCATGGCAAGGGTGATTGGAACTTCGAGAGTACTCGGGTACTCTCGGAAGAGATAGGTCTTCACGGGCCTATCTCTAAGTCCCTTCATGAACGTGACGACCTTAGTCGCCTCGTCAATTGGATTGGTCACGATATTTGATACCAAATATCGTGCGCGCTGCGCGTAAGCATGGACGTCATGCTTACCCTGCTGAAGGTCGAGGAACTCCGCCCTCGACCGGAACTCGTTTTGCGGGGGCTCAAACGCTTGTCTGAGCTCCTCTTTGAACACTTCGTACGTGCTGAAGCACGTAGGATCGGAGAGTCGGCGTCCATACGCCCAACTCCTTGCGCGTCCGCCAAGGCAGGACATGGCGAACGCGACCTTCGGCAGCGGGTCGACGATGCGTCGAGCCGCTATGGCTGTGTCGAGTTCAACAAGCCACCAGAGGAGAGGCTCGCCCTCTCTTCCCACGTAATTGCTCACGCTCAACTTTAATGGTTGAGCACGTGGTGTCGTCCCTGACGACGCCGTCACTGAGGAAGCAGCGTCACGTTGCTCCTTCATGATGAACCCCAGAGCAACAACCATGTTGCTCCGTCGGCGATAGCGTACGCAGCATTGTAGCTATCGCCGCTTCTCCAATGACTGTTGACAGTCGTTGGAGGGCCTCCCACTCTGGGTCAGACAGGTGGGGGCAGTCAGCGCGTGCAACATGCGTTGCAGGCGTGTTGGAGCTCTCCATGGGCACCTTCGTGCTCATGTGGTTCTCGGCTCCGCGTTCGTACACCGCGTACGAACGTCAAGCAGTCGGTCGTTGGACGGACTACAAAGTGCTACCAGGTGTAGTGGGTCTAACTTGACTCACTACTTTAGCTTACACGTTGCGCAACGTGTATGAGGAAGCGTAAGTACTTAATAATTACTTAGGTTAATTATATTTGAATACACAAATATAAGTTAACTTAGACAAGACTCCAAGTAGCTAGTTTAAGGTAAAATGAGAACTGTATTGTTTGCAAATTGATCTTCCTCTAAAATCTGCTAAAAACCGTTTATCATCTATGAAAGGGTTGGCAGCGGCTGGCTGTCAGAGCCCCACTAATATGCATGTCTCTGATTGGTAGAAAGATGTTGCTTTCTACCAATAGGATCTTTGGGTATGTGTGGACCACTCACTGTGGTGGTCCACTTCAATGTATCCATCGGTGTGTCTTACACCAATGTGAGGAAGTATCCAAAACGTTTAACAGATAACCTATCTGTTAAATTCACAAGTGGCTTGTAGCCACTTGTACGTGTAACCCCGTTACACAAGGAGTTGGGCGTATGGACGCCGACTCTCCGATCCTACGTGCTTCAGCACGTACGAAGTGTTCAAAGAGGAGCTCAGACAAGCGTTTGAGCCCCCGCAAAACGAGTTCCGGTTGAGGGCGGAGTTCCTCGACCTTCAGCAGGGTAAGCATGACGTTCATGCTTACGCGCAGCGCGCACGATACTTGGTCTCAAATATCATGACCAATCCAATTGACGAGGCGACTAAGGTCGTCACGTTCATGAAGGGACTTAGAGATGGGCCCGTGAAGACCTATCTCTTCCGAGAGTACCCGAGTACTCTCGAAGTTCCAATCACCCTTGCCATGCAAGAAGAGTTTAGCCTGCGGCAGGCTAAACTCCTTGCTAATGTGCCGAGGCCGCAACCGCGCCGGTAGCGAGGACGGGAGGTCCGGAGCCAATGGACCTCTCGAATGCAACAACTGCTGGTTGCCAGCAGCAGGGAGGTAACGTGCGATGCTTCCGTTGCGGAAGTATCGGTCACTTTGCACGGGAGTGCACAGCTCCCATTCCCCCTGGAAGTGGCCGTCGTGGCGATGCTAGGCATCGCCGCGGACCAACAAAAAAACGCGAACATCCAGTAGGCGCGGGGCGCCCTACTGGTAATGCAGTCACGCGTGCCGACATCGGGCACGCGACACTGAGGATTGCAGCCCCTAGTGAGACTAGCTCTCACTGCAAGAAACAAGATGACAGGCCGAACCTAGTCATCTTGAAGGTTTACTCGAAGAGAGCGAGTGACTCTCTTCGAGCTTTGGTAGATTCAGGCGCGTCGAACAACTTTATTCGACTACGAAGCCTGCCGAGACTTGACTTCGAGGAGGTAGATACACCTCGAAGTCTTCTGGAGGTACGACTGGCAACAGGTGCCATCGTGAAGACCGAGAAGCGCGTCGTGAACGTGCGCTTCTCGTACAAACAACGAGTGTTTGTCGAACACTTTATCGTCCTGGACCTGGTCGATAAGTTCGACGTGGTAATGGGCATGCCGTGGCTTGCACGGCATGATCCGGTGATAGACTGGAAGAAGCGCACGCTCGTGCGCTTCGGCCGCGACAGCGGAACAGAGAGCGATGGCCCTGTTACCGCAGCGCACGCACCAGCAGGTGCGCGCGGCTCACCAGTCGAGACAGCGCTTTATGCTGCTGTCCCGGAGTGCCCAAGAAGTGCTCGAGGGCGCGCACACGTGAGACCCACGTCGGCAATGCTGCCGACGTCGGAAGAAAAAGATGTGTTGGTTCCGGGAACCAACACCCACGTTCAAGCGTGTAAGGGACAGTCCCTGACCCGAAGCGGTCAGGTCGACAACGGCGCGTCGGCTCCGGGAGCCGACGCACCCTCGGTCATGAGGGGCTCCGCCAATGAAGGGCGTCGAGGTGACGAAGGCGTGTCAACTCCGGGAGTTGACGCTGCAAACAGTGCGGACGGTTGCAAACGTACCGCACTGACGCAATTTGCATGCTGTCGTGCAGCCGGGCTGCACGACGAAGCGCCATGCGATCAAGCCGGGCTTGATATCGCGCGCCCGCAGACAGGGTCTGCCGGCGAAGGGACACATTACCGTGCAGCCGGGCTGCACGACGGAAAATGCGGTCAAGCCGGGCTTGATACCGCGCGCCCGCGGACAAGGTCCGCCGGCGAACAACTGTCCACGGCCGGGCCTGGACCAGAAGAACAACTGTGCGGAGCCGGGCTCCGCACAACAAGAAACCGGCGCAAGCGGAAAACGCTGCGCAAGTCTCGGTCCGGGACCGAGACGCAACAAGAGCAATCTGCTGGGCAGACTGCGGCGGTGACGCCGGATGTTGAGACGCTAAGCGTCTTGACGCGCACCGATACTGGTTTCCAGTATCGTGACATGGAACTCGCTAATCCTCCGACGACGGCGTCGGAGTTGACTTCGCTTCCAGCCATGAGCTGGAAGCGCTTCACGCGCGACTTGCACGATGGACGCATCGAGCAGGTCGGCGTTCTTTCGAACAGCGAAAGAACGGCGAGCGAGAGCGAAGAGCTGAGGCAGCTCTTCATGGGAAGTACCGCTGAGAGTGAAGACACTCTCAGTGCGAAGACGAAGCGAGAGCGCTTCGAGGAACAAGATTGAGACTCGCTGAAGTCGAGTCCCTATTACGAATTGTTGAGGGAGTACAAAGACGTACTCCCGGAAGACATTCCTGCGGAGCTTCCGTAGGATAAGGGCATTCAGCACGAGATTGATCTCGTGCCGGGCACGAAGTACTGTGTCACGCGGCAGTGGCCACTGCCGCGAGAACAAGTGGAGGCGATCGACAACTTCTTTGAAAGTCGTCGCAAAGCAGGACAAGTGGGGGAATCAAAGTCCCCGCACAGTGCTCCGACGTTCTGTGTCAAGAAGCCACAGGGCGGATGGCGCATCGTTCATGCCTACAACAAGCTGAACGATGCGACGGTACCGGCGCAGACGCCGATACCACGAAAAGATGTTATCATCGATTCGATGGTCGGGAGCACCGTTTACAGTGCTCTCGACTTGCGAGATGGATTTTATCAAATCCTAATGCGTGAGAGCGATATCCCTCTCACGGCAGTGAGCACGCCAAGCGGCATGCTCTGGGAATGGCTAGTAATGCCACAGGGGCTTAAGAATGCCCCTGCGACTTTCAACAGGTGCGCGACGCACTTGTTGCGCTCGGTGCGCGACTTCGCACCGAGCTACTTCGATGATGTATTCGTCCACAGCCGGGCTGTGGACGGGAAGACCGACGTAGAGATGCACAGGGTGCATCTCCGGAAGCTACTTGAGCTTATGCGAAAGCATAAGCTCTACGCGAACCTGAAGAAGTGTATCTTCGGGGCGAGCGAGATACCCGTCCTCGGGTGTCTCGTAGGGAAGAATGGTGTTCGCCCTGACCCGGAAAAGGTCAGAGTGATAAATGAATGGCCAACGCCTTCAAGTGTCAAGGAACTGAGGCAGTTCCTTGGCTTGGCCACGTACTTGTGCAAGTACGTGGAGGATTATGCGGGCAAGATCCGCCCGCTGTCACAACTTCTTAAGAAAGAAGCTGTGTGGAATTGGACACCCGATTGCCAAAAGGCATTCGATGCAGTCAAGCGGGGCTTGACTGAGGCACCGATCTTGGCAGTAGCCGACCAAGATCGTCCATTTCACGTCGTATGTGACGCATCCGACTTTGCAATCGGATGCGCGTTGATGCAGCACGATCACAAGGGCCGTGATCGTGTCGTCTACTACCAATCGCGTCAGCTGAAGCCAGCTGAGCGCAACTATCCGGTGCATGACAAGGAACTCCTTGCCATGAAGTATGCACTCGCAAAGTTCCGAGTGTACTTGCTTGGGAGTAGACCATTTGTGGTCTACACCGACCATGCTTCACTGCGTACCGCAGTGAAGTCGCCACACATTTCACAAAGAATGGCGAGATGGCTCTCATTCTTTGCGGAGTATAACTTCCGGGTCGAATACAAACCCGGAAGATTGAACGTGGTGGCCGACGCGTTATCACGTCGGCCGAACTATGCAGAAGCTGTTGACGTCAATGCCATTGACGCCATGCGATCGAGCAATCCCACATCATCTCTGTTGGATGATGTGAAGGCCGCGTACGCGCACGACGCGGACGCGAAGCTCTTGCTGGCCTATGGCACAGCGCCTTCTGACAAGTCCCGTCAGAAGCTGCCCAAGCACCTTCGAGCGCGTGCACACCGCTTTCGTGTGCACGACGAACTACTATGACCTGCGACTCAGGATCATGTACGAGTATCATGATGCCCCGACCGCGGGACACCTCGGACGTGAGAAGACATACGTCATTGTCACGCGTGACTTCTACTGGCACCGCCAGTACAAGTGGGTGCGCAAGTACATCCGTGCTTGCGAGGTATGCCAACGCGTGAAGCCTGTGCCATTCGCGCAGGCTCCGTTACAATCACTACCGACTCCGTCGGAGTGTTGGAAGTCCATGTCTTTGGACTTCATCTTTGGTCTTCCCCCGGATAGCGGAGGGAACACCGGTGTTGTGGTCTTTGTAGACCGCTTCAGCAAGATGGTACATCTTGCTGCGGTGCCAGCAGAGGTGACCGCGAAGCATACGGCCCGTCTGCTCGTTGACATGGTGTTCAAACACCATGGCATGCCGTCCGACATCGTGTCGGACAGAGACCCGCGCTTCACAGCGCACCTGTGGCAAGAAGTGTTTACACTTCATGGGAGCCAGCTTTCCATGTCGACTGCGGATCATCCGCAGACGGACGGCCAAACCGAGCGCGTGAATCGCGTGCTCGTCGATATGTTGAAGAGCTACGCTCACTCGTTCCAATACTGGAGCGAGTGCTTATCGATGGCAGAGTTTGCCATCAATAACTCAATGCATGCCTCGACCGGGCATACACCGTTCTACGTGAATGCCATGCGGCATCCACGCCTACCGAGTTTACTCGGAGTGATGGCTCCCACTTTAAGTGGGGGAGGATCTACGACTGCAATACAGCAGCCGCAGAAAACCGCTGACACTTGCACAGTGTCAGCTGCAACAATGGACAAACCACATGAGTCTGCGCAGGGCGCAGACTCCCCCAACAACAAGGCCAACGACCACGGGTCTGCGCACGGCGCAGACACCGCAAAGAACCACGCAGAGGCCGGGCCTCCAGCGGAGAGCGAGCTGAATGACTTCAGCTCGGATGCAATCAGTTTCATCACCAAAAGACAAGCCGTAATTCGGTTTGTCCAAGACACAATAGCAGCTTCTGTTGATCAACAGAAGCTCAACGCAGACAATGCGGGCAGAGGCAACACAAATGAATTTAAAGTTGGTTCATTAGTTTTGTTAGCTACACAAAACCTGCCCAGACATGCAGTTTCGGATTTCGGAGCAAGCAAGCTTGCTCCGCGCTTCATCGGGCCGTTCACTGTGTTGGCACGGCACGGCAACGCATACACGCTAGACATACCGTCTAGCATGCGCCTCCATCCGACCTTTTACGTCGGACGGCTGAAGCCATACCGGCAGCACGAGCCATCTAGCTCGGCTGACCCAAAGCCTCGGCAGGAGCCGAGGCAGAAGCGGAGGCCTTAGCCTCGGCGACGAACAGCCTCTCCCCCAGCGCGCAGACGCGCTGGTACAACCCCTTCATTTGGGTACCCAGCTCGACCTGGATGTTCGAGGCGGTCTGCGAGACCGCCACGACTTGGGCCTTCTGGTTCGCCAGCTCCTGTTTCAGGGCGGCGAACTCAGCGCCCTGCAGACGCTCCACGGCGGTCACCCGGTCGTGGAGAGGCGCATACTGATCAGCCCGGGGCTGATCATACCCGGGGCGTGTTCCCACCCCCGCCACCGCCGATCCGTGACGCCCGCGGCTCAAACCGCTGGATTGTTGAGCGGATTGTTGACCATAGTATCCCGAAAACGAACCCTCAAGGGGCTCGTTTTCGTATTCGTTGGAGAGGATTTCCTCCCCATCAAGATACATGGGAGCCGCGGAACGTCTTGCTGGAGGACGTTCCGGAAATGGTGAGGGCGTACGAGGAGCAGTACGCGCTGGTGCAGAGGAAGTAATACGAGCGCTGCGATCATCGCTAGCGCCCGAACCCTCACGTGCTAAGAACTTAGCACGGAGCTCTTTGAGACTCTCGGGCACACGGAACGACGTGTACCCGTTCAGGTCGCGGTCGCTCAAGCGGACCGCGCCTGGAAAGCACTTCGTGCACTGAAAGCCCTCGGGCACAGCGCACGGCACATTTGCCTCCTCCGCAGCAACGTGGAGTTGCTCCAACTTTCCACGCTTCGTGTACGTCTCGAAGCGATCACGCGCTTGCTTAATCCGATCACGGTAAGCACTCGGCCTCTTGTTGAAGTTTTCAACAAAGGCGTTCCAACTTTGACAAAGTGCCTGCCATTCGGGCACTTTGCTGCGAGAAGAGGTCTTCTTGCTTTGAAACCATCGGAGCTCATGAAAGAGTCCGATGTAGTAATCGCGCCTTTGATGTGTTTCCGCATCAAAGTGCAGCTCGGCAGCCACAGCGTCATCTCTGATGGGGCTGCATACGTACAGCGGTACCTCATTCGGAGGTACCGAGTTCCCATACCGGTCCGCGATCTCGGACGCGGACGGCATCCACGCAGCGCGCGGAGAGCCTTGAGCTTTGACATCACGCGCTGTAGCAGCAGCGCGCGGAGTACTGAGAGCCCCAGCGGAAGCGAGTGGGGTATCGCTCTCAGTACGCGAACGCTTCGAACTCGAAGCGTCTGATTCGTCCCCTTCACGCGGGCGAACGTTCTTGGCGTGAGGGTCGAGCGATTCGCTCGACACTGAGTCTTTACGCTTTGAGGGCGAGTCCTCCTCGCCCTCCATGTCTTCATCGTCGTCGTCGAAGTCGACGACGTCACCGTACTTCGCCTTCTGGCGTTCGAAGTAGTCGTCGATGGAGAGATGACTCCCCACCGACTTTTAAGGCTTCTTCTGAGGCGCGCTCATCGTTGAATGAGCGCGGATTTCTTCTCCAAACGCGGAGAATTGACGAATGGTCAATTCCGAAGATTGACGTGCGGAGACCCCGCGCGTCTAACCTTAAGGGGGGATGGTGTAACGGGGTTACACGTACAAGTAGCTACAAGCCACTTGTGAATTTAACAGATAGGTTATCTGTTAAAAGTTTTGGATACTTCCTCACATTGGTGTAAGACACACCGATGGATACATTGAAGTGGACCACCACAATGAGTGGTCCACACATACCCAAAAGATCCTATTGGTAGAAAGCAGCATCTTTCTACCAATCAGAGACATGCATATTAGCGGGGCTCTGACAGCCAGCCGCTGCCAACCCTTTCATAGATGATAAACAGTTTTTAGCAGATTTTAGAGGAAGATCAATTTACAAACAATACAGTTCTCATTTCACCAAATCTAAGTCACTTGGAATCCTTTCTTATTTAACTTATATTTGTGTATTCAAATATAATTAACCTAAGTAATTATTAAGTACTTACGCTTCCTCCTACACGTTGCGCAACGTGTAAGCTAAAGTAGTGAGTCAAGTTAGACCCACTACAGTATTTGAACTCCTGATCATGAAGCACCCTTCCGGTGTAACGCACCGGATGAATTACTCAATCGTATTCTTGTCCCAGCACTGCACCGACAGCCCAGGGATTAGCGTGAACTATGATCACAAACGGTTTTTCCCTGTCTGGGTGTCTGAGCAATGGCGTCGAAACAATTTTCGCTTTCAGGATCCCAAACGCCTCCTTCGCTCGACTGAGATCTCGGCCTTCCCGGACTTGATCGTCGGTCAACTCGTAGAGGACAGAGGCTACAACTGGGAGGTCTTCAATAAACTTGTTGTAGTAATTGAGACTTCCCAGAAAAGACTGAACTCCCTTCAAAGTCGACGGGAACGGCAAATCCCGGACTCCCTTGGCGATTTTTCGGCTTAGCTCGGATCCCCTCAGCCCCAATTTCGTGGGACAAGCACGAGATCGTCTTTTTACCGAATTCACGCTTGGGTAGGCTCCCAAAAATTCTCCAGTATCGCAGTCGGTACAACAATCGATTCAGGTCGATACACAGTTGATCCCAGGTCTCAGTTCCATAGGCGATGTCATCGATGTACGAACTTCGTCCCAGAACTGGGTTCAGCTGAGGAGGGGCTGGGATGTTTCTCCGAAACACCGTCAGCTCTGCACACAACACCGGCAATTCATTCTCAACTCCATCTGAGCCCTTTGGCTTAATCCCCAGAAACGTCAGCACATCTGCGTCCACCTGAGCCTCTTTCGAGGCTGGGAGGCGGACAAATCCCCACAGACAATTGTCCAACATTAGTTGGTAGATCAGCGGGGCATTTTTCAGGCCAAACGGCATGCGGGTCTACTGATAATGACCTAACGGGCAAATAAAAGCTGCGAAGAGCTTAGCTCTGATCGTCATAGGCACAGCCCAGAATCCACTAGCCATATCCAAGCTGAGAAACCACATCGCACTCTCAAACCCAATCAATAAGTCACCGATCAAAGGCAGAGGGTAATGCATTAGCTTGATCAGCTGGTTCACCAGTCTGTAGTCAATGCAAAGTCGAATATCAACTCCATCCTTCTTCATCACAATGACAATGGGTGATGCCCAATCTGAGTGTGAAGTCTCGATCAGTCCAGTTTCCAGTAACTTCTTGAGAAGATCGTATACCTTCGGCAACAGATGCGGAGGAATCGATCTCGAGCGCTGAGCTATAGGCTTGGCGTCACCAACATCCAAATCACAGACAACACCTCGCGCAGGGGCTGGGAGTGCATTACCATCTCCCAGAAAACGTGCGTGATGTCTTTCCAAGATCTCCCGGATCTGGGAGTCCATCTCAGGTGTAGTTTCACCAACTTCGCCGATGTTAGCTGAGTTCAGGTCCGCTTTGGGGTTCAAGTCCTTCAGTTCAGGGAGAGCCGCTAGTTGATCACGGAGATCGCTCAGCAGCGCGCTTCCTTCGTGATAAAACATCGTAGCTTCTTCATCTATCTCATCCTCCATTCTTTTTTTTTAGACATCAAGAAAAAGTCTCGTCCAGCTGAGATCTGGGGTTGCCCACAAAAGTCTCAGATTGTCTCGGAAAGACTCTCTTCAGTTCCTGATCAGCACTCTCAGAAGTTTCACCACCACCAGTAAGTGTCACGGGGAATGGCCAGGTCTCAGACTCATCACCATCGAAGCGTTTCTGAGATTCGTCACTCTCAGGCTGAGAAACATCTGGACCCGCAATCTGAGTGTGACCCTCATTACTTCTGGGACTCTCCTCCTCAGGCCGAGAAGGAATTTCCGGTGGCAATGGCGGACATGTCTGAGATTGAACTGAAATTGGATCCATAATCTGAGATCTTGACTCAGATTGGCCCTTAATGACATAGGCCGCTGCAATCTCAGAGTCTTCTTTGGTCTCCGGCTCAGATTTTCGCGCAAATCTCGGGTTCGTTAGGATCTTCTGAGGCCAGGAACAGGAATGCTTCTCAACGGCAGGGGGTTCGTTCAACTCCCGGAGTTTCTCAGCTTCCTCTTCCCGTCTCAGAAAATCCTCAGTGGGCTCAGCTTCAAAACTCAACTGTGCCCATTCCCGATACTTCCGAGATCGCGGCCGCACAAAAAAGTCTCCATGTGTCAGGTAATCCTTCTCCACCAAACAAGCAATCACAGTGTGTTGATATACTGGGGTCAGCCGGTCTGAGATATTGACAATCTTGACTGCTTTCGGTTTCCGCCCAGCACCATAGATGAATTGTGTCACCCATTGCTTGCCCCTCCCAGCCCCTTCCTGGACTTTCTGAGCGTCGGCATGGTCATACGTCACAGGGCGAATCACAGATTCTCCTGGTTGTAGCCAGGCGGTCTCCAACATTCTGACTCCGATTTCCAAACCAATGTGGTCCACCTCAGGTCCTCCAACTAAGAAAAGATTTTCTTCATCTGGGAGTTGGATCATGCCTTCGCGTGCACAGAGACGAACCCCAGCAGCAATCATGAAGTCCATTCTCAGAAGACAGTCAACACCTTCTCCAACATTGCCAACCCAGATATCCATGATGTAGACAACCCGAGTTCCGAGCGTCAACTTGATCCTAGCTTGTGCTGAGACATAGGTGGGAACGTCCCCGACCCCAGTTATTTTGAGTCTGTAACCACGTCTGAGCTTGAGCCTTAACCTGCGTGCAAGGTCTAAGCTCATAAAACTCGTAGTAGCCCCAGAATCCAACATAATCTGTAATCTGTGATCGAAAATCGCTCCGTGCACCTTTGCCACCGCCCGTCTTTCACCAAGAAAGTGTGATTGCTCCACCAGCCATATCTCTGACCTGGGACTAGGGCAAACTCGAGATGGTTCTCAACCTCAGCCTCAGAGTCTGGGTCTTGGAGGTCGGCTCCAACGGAATAAACACATCCTTGCTCAAATGAAGACATACATTTGGGGTTATTACTGCGCCAACATGGAAGGGCAGAGCCCACATATGCATATGCGCAGCATGCTTGGGACTCCGGCTCGTCACGCACTGGTTCCCAGACCAGCGAGCCTAGTGGTTTAACAGCATCCCAGACTCCGGGCCATCCAATAGAGCTTGGACTACCTCAGGAGCGAGGCCCTCGATGGAACCCCCCGCACGGATGCCATCCTGTACTGCTTTCAGAGCCGACCACATGTCGCATAAACCCCGGCGATCGTATTCGCCGCACTTGGAACAGGGTTGGCGTCGACAGAACTGAGTCGGGTGACCCTCTTCGTGACAATGTCCACAGATGAGCTTGCTCCTGCATTTCTCCGTAGTATGGCGGCTGCTGCCGCATTCTCCACAAGTCTCAGCATGCTGGTACTCATCACTTCTGGACTGGGATCTGGGCTTCCAAGCCAATTTCTCAGCAACTCGGTAAATCTCCTCATCCAGCAGAGCTGTTGTACGGCTGAGCTCCGATGGTTCTGTGATCTCCTTCCCGGACATCTGTGCCTCTTTGGAGCTCAGATTCTCAACTCCGGTCTCAGTTTCGGTCTCAGCTTTACCATCTGAGGGGACCTCAGAGTCATCCTTGAAATGGACATGTCGTCTCAGATCTGAGTCGAAATTTCCTCCATCAGCCAAGAACGCCCGGTCCTCAGCTCGTCGTTGCTGAGGCTTAAATCTGCCAAACTGTACAGTCTGAGATGGGCTTCGCTTTTGCTGAGCATCCCGGATTTCATCTCGCTGCAGAGCTTCAATACGTTTCATAGTCTCCTCCAACTCGCTCAGCGTGTCAAACTTCTGACCTTGCAGAGTGGTTCTCAGCCGAGAATCACCCACAGCTTTGATGAAACGCCTAATATGCGCCTCACGGTCTGGGGTTGGCTTCAGCTAAGCGATGTTGGCCTTCTTTGCAGCACGGTTGAGCCGGTAGAAGAACATTCTGGGGGTCTCCCGGTCTCGGATCCTCATCTCATAGTACCGCTCAGCTTTGGAACCGACACTTCGGCACCATTCCTTCTCGAAAACGTGAGAAAGCTGTTTCCAGTCTGAGCGGACATCATCTGAGAGCTGAGTACACCAATCTTTCAGAGAACCTGAGAGTCTCATGCGAAGCTGGACAATCCGAGTTCGTTCATCCCAGGGTGCCATGGTGGCGTAGTACATGAAACGCTCCCACCAGTTGACTCGGTCTTCCAGGGGTGCATATTCATTGAACTTTTCCAGAGCATCATGGGGAATCATCGCTTGGACTACCACTCAAGTCCCAGAGCTGGGATCAGCATTCTTGGACTGGGCCACAGCGCCAAACCGATTTTCGAGCTCATCCTGAGAAGAGTCACTTGAGCTGGAGTCGTCTGACTCAGACCCGCTATCATCTGGGCCTTCTGGCGGCGACGTCCGAGATTTCTGACTTCGGCGAGACGCTGAGCCTGACTTCATCTCAGACCTGGTCTCAGATTTGGTCTCAGAAGTCTTGGTCCTGGTTGAAGTCTGAGCCTTCCCAGCTGAACTTGTCTTGCTTTGACTGGCTTTTACCAATTGTTGCACAATACTCGTCAGCTGAGCGAGCTGGGCTGTCACAGAGTCCCCAGGGGTCTGAAATGAAACCGGGATGGCTGGGATAACCTGAGCTGGGGTCTCAAACTGAGATCGAGAAGCAGCAGTTTGGCGAAGTTGGTCTTGAGCCGCTTGGAAGCGGCGGATTTTCTCTTCTTGAATCGCCACTGTCTTCTTGTGTTCGATCTGAGCTTGGGCATATTTCTCATTCATCATTCTCAGCTCGGATTCGTATTCGGCTCGAATGCGGCTCGCTTCAGCTTCCTCAGCTTTCTTCCGCTCAGCCTGCCGAGCTCGACCCTCAGCTTCTCTGAGACTTTGTTGCACACCCAAGAGATACCGGGCTCGGGTTCCATCTTCCTTGCGTTTCTGAGATTCCTCCTCAGCCCTCTGCTTGGCCAAACGCTCAAGTGCTTCCAACTGAAGTTGTTGCTCTGACTTCTGAGATCTGGGAGCTGAGTTTAAACTTGTTTGGGGAATGTACTGCTGAGCGCGGTGATCAATCGTCTCCGCTCCTTGCTCCACAAGTAAAGTTCTCAGCTCAGCCTCGAGCTCAGCGCGTCTTGCCTGAGCCGCAGCAATTCTGGCTTCCGCCTCAGCTCGGACTCGGGCTATCTCGCGTTGATACAAATTCTCCAGTTCAGTGTCAGTCACAGGAGGCTGAGAAATTTCCGGAAAAGCATATTGCGGAGTCTGACGAATTTCCCAAGTCGGCTTCACGGTTGAGCAGCTTTGATGAGTCCCCACAGGTCGTAACCACCGTGACACGGGTTGTACGTGATGTCGACCGGATAAACAGTCTCAGCTGGGACTCCCATCCACATCTCAAACTGGGATCGCGGATAGCTCAGCATCTCTTCGTCAGTCATTTCTGGGAGTGGGGCCAAAGCCCAAGTCTCAGCTTCTCCCTCAGGCACACTTTGCAATCTGCGAGTGGTTCTCTGCTCAGGCCACAGAGTACTTGACCAAGCACCGCCACCACTTGCATAGCTGGGAAGTGTGACACCCGGCGCATAACTCAGCCTTGTAGGGGTCGTCCCAGCCCCTGAAACACTTTTCGTTCTCAGATGTAGCTCGCGCTTACCCAAAAGGCTGAGCGCACCACCCTCGGCTTGACTACCGGGATTACTCCAAGTAGTTGGCTCCGGGCTGGGAGTCGGCGCTTGAGCAGTGGTCTTCTCAGCTGAGAAACTTCCTCGATGTGTCGAACTGTGACTTGCTGGGGGTAATCCCAGACTCGGACCATCATTTCTCGGAACATCTTGTCTTGGATCCGAAGCTCGACCAGTCTCAGCTTGCTTCTTCACAGGCGAGCTGGGCGGCAGCTCGGCATCCTCGGTTTTAGGCGCAGCTTCAGGTTCAGCACTCATCTCAGCTTCTTCCTCAGCAGATACGCTGAGATCATCACTTTCTGGGACCCTTTCCGACTTCTTGGACCTGGGCGTCCCAGCATTTTCCGTCATCACTTCAGTCGGCAAACCAGCAACTCTGAGACTTCGCCGAAGCGAAGACTCAGGCATCTCACCACTTGTCTTGGAAACTTTCGAGTCGGGAGCAGTCGACATGACTTGCACACGTCCGTCACCTAAGTCGTTTCCTGATCCGGGCACGCGCACCAGCTGTGGCGAGGCGAGCTCCAAAATCAGGGAATAGCCTTGCGGCTAGACCTCGATCTCAGACCACTCAACTCAGAATCTGAGATTAGATCTCAGATCCCAAGCTGGGTGAGGCGTGTGTTCCTCACTGTTGCAATCCCTTGACTTGGTTCTTCCTAAGGCTACGCTGTGGGCCCAGACTTGCGTCGGCCACACCAGCTGCCTCCGAACTCGACAGTTCCCAGATGCCCCCAGACGAAGCTTGCTCCTTGCTTGGAAGGCCCTTGTACGCACGTGCTGAGTCCGCTGTGCCCCGTTTTCTTGAATATAAACACGTTCACTCCACACACACTTAGTCCACTTCTCTTCTCAGGCCCTTGGACTCTGGGCCTTAACAGCCTCCTCCTTGCTCAGCGATTCCGGCTTCGAGTCGCTTCCAGTCACGACACTTCCTCCGGCGGCTCAGACTGAGAGCCGCACAACGGTCTTCACTCGCCCCTCAGACCAGAGTGGCCCTGAGAGTTGGCTCAGTCTGAGCCTGCCTTGATCCAGGGTCTCGCTCTGCGCCCTGGGACTTCCGCGCACCACGCCTTGATGTAGGCGACACAGCGAAGCTGGGAACCACTATCCCAGACTATTTGCGCCACACGGATACCACTAGCAACCCCAGAAACCACTATCCCAGGTGTTGCTCTGCCGAAACCTCAGAGCGGAGCACCTTCCGCCCGAAATTATGAAGCACCGCCAGGAAACCAGCCAACCAGCACGAAAAACCAGCAAAACCAATGTCCCGCGTGTGGAAATACAACAACGAAGGCAAACCGGGCCGAAACACGAAAAGGCTTGGTTGTTGAACTTGAATTTATTTGGAGTTAGCTGAGAGTGACCGTAGAACTCTCGTAGCGACTCCACTTGACCTTGCGCGCGCCGCCGGGGGCAGGGACTTGGTCCCTGTGAAGCAACACGCCCGTCGGCGCAAGACGAACTCCGCAGCTTGCGGTCTTCGGGGCACAACAAACTCTGATTATTATCATGCACATGCACATACAAATGGCCTATCAAGTAAGGGTGCAAACATCTCCTGGGTACACCTTGAACAAGGGTGAGACACCCACTAAGCTACTGGCTTGGCGGCGCCCGTGAATGCGCGTCGGCCCTTCCATTGGCCTGTCTGAGTCAGTCATCACTTGATTACACTGATTACACCTGGGTGCAAATCAGTGATATCCTGATTACGCCAGGATCTTGTGGCCGGGATTGGGCGGACTTGGTCTGTCATCACCTGATTACACTGATTACTCTTGGTACAAATCAGGTGTAATCCGGATGACGCCAAGATCCTGTGGCTCCCGTTGGCCCAGATCCATAGGCGACTGGTCATGCCGAATCTTGTGTGCCCGACACCAGGGGCCGAAAAGCCACAACGGGGCGACTCTTCAGAGCGACCTTCCAAGCGGCAACCGCCAACTTCAAAGAGCAACTACCGCAGCTCCCAGACCGGCAATGTAGCCATCGCTTGTGTACCCACTTCATATGCGAGACCACGAAGTCGCACTTCAGGCCCTGTAGGCACGCCGTAGGCTTTTAGTCACGTCCTAGGCTCGGAGCGTCAGCTGTCTTTCACCAGTTTCCACTTATCCTCACGAACATCGTGCATCCAAACATCAACTTGCGCCCACAATCACCGTGTCTCTGTTTTGGCACAAGTTGAGGGACTGCCGGGCTGAAAACCTGAGCTGGGGGCAAAATTACGATGTTGATTCCATATCCCGGCTGTCCAACCAATTTGACGAGTCTCAGTTTTGGTTCAACTTCTGGGACTCTGAGTCTGGGAATCTGAGCTGGGGACAAAATTACGATGTTGACTCCATATCTCAGTTGTGGCACCCCAAAACCGAGACGAAATCAGACGCCGTACGCCACGCCCTCTTCCCAGACCCCAGACTGCACATCTCAGGGTCTGGTCCACAGGCAAACCTCAGACCGAACTCCAAACCACAAAGTCTCACTCTCAGGTCTCAGAGCTCCGGGCATTCCAAACTGTGAGGTCACCAATCTGAGAGCTGGGGTCTGAGACTTAAACAACCATGGGGCTTCAAATCACAGACCCAGAAGGCCAGGGCTCAGCTCTCCGCCCAGAGTCCGATTCAAGGCCTGGAACCTCAGATCTGTGGCCTCTAGAGCGATTCTCAGACCTCAGACCTCAGACCGAATTCAAATCTCAGACCTGGGGATCTGGGGTCGCTGCAATTCGACGCTCGCAGAGCTCAGTTTCCAGATGTAGCCAGCACAACTTGAAGTATGTACAAAAACCAGACTTGGGTCAAGAAATATCCACGTTTCAAGTGACATGTGGCCGGTACGTGATAGGGTTTGGGCTTCTGACTGATGGGTCCTGGCCTAGCATTGGCTCGGACCTCGTCACATGTAACAGTTCGAGATCTGGCCAAGTCCGCAGCCGATCTAGCACTTCCGTCTCAATACCGTCAGTTTGGGCGCATTGCAGTCGATCTCGCCGCGAATCTGCCGGGCTACCAAGGTGAAGTCACCGCATATCACCAATCGACACACTTCCATATCATCCAGGAGATTGAATCCCAGCAATAGACCGTGATATCCCGCCTCGTTGACAGCAAGTCCATCTGCATAGCCAGATCTGGTCTTCACCACAGTCCAGTCGGGCAATTTCCACAAAATCGCGGTATATGCACCCCCGCCTCTTTTGACACAGGCCGATTCGTCGAAGTTTATCATTAACAGTTCTTCGTCTGGACGCGCCGTCGGGATCAACGCCTGAATTTGTCGTCGCGGCTCCTTTCTCGGGGCGATCGCGAACAACGCGTTATCCACCTCCGATCGGGGTGTGATACTGGCGGCGATCGCCCCCAATATCTCATCTTCGCCCTTGGTACACTTCACGATCTCGAGTGTCCACGATGACAGGAGAGCAGTCCATTGACTCAATCGACCTTGAAGACCAGGTGATTTGAACAGCCACGCCAGCGTCGAGTGCCTCGTCAAAGCTCGGATTGGCCGCCCCACTAGAATATTATAATTCAGATCCAGGATACGTAATAGAGTGAGCTCTTCCATCTCAACTACGTTGTAGTTCAGTTCGTTTGGTTTCAGCGTCCGACTAGCAAACGTGACGGGATAGTGGATCTGATCGTGCTCCTGCATTAGAACGGCAGAGATCGCCTAGTCACTCGCGTATACAATCACCACCGGTATTCGATCGCGATCGAAATGACCCTAGATCGGTGTTCTGGAGATCTTCGTTTTCAAAGTCGAGAAAGCGCGGTGCACGCGATCCCATCGTCCGTCAACGGCGTCAACCTCGGGGCCAACCAACCCTCGATCGGGGTGATCTGAGCACGGATCGGTTACAGTCGCCGTCGTCCGATCCAACATCGAACGTAAATCGGGACGCTTCTGCAATGCCATGAAGTCCACTTCGCGCAGCTCATACCAGATCGCTGCGTAGATCGCATAGTCCTCCAGGAAACGGCAGTAGTAATTCAAACTTCCTAGGAATGACTGCATAGATTGGAGCGATGTCGGGAATGGCAGATCGGTCGAGGCGACTAGATCCTTAGGTTTGGCTTCCAATCCATCTTTCGACACACTATAGTCGAGATCATCCACTTTGCGCATTCCCCATGAGCTTTCCCCACGCTGATCGACAGACTCAACTTATCACACGCCACCTACAACTTATCCACCCGGTCGCACAGATCGTCCCACGATCCCGCCGTCACCAAGATGTCGTCCATGTACGATCTGCGACCTAACTCTGACGGTCAACCTGGATCTTCCGGTTCCCCGTATTCGATCCGTTCGGCAAAGTCCTCGGAACGCTCCGGTCGTGTGAGATCCTGGTGAATCCATACAACGCGTTATCCAATAACAGTTGATACGTCTGTGGCGCGTTCTTCAGTCCGAACGGCATGCGGTTCCACTCGCACAAACCCATCAGGGTGACAAAAGCCGAGATCGCACGAGCTCGGTCGGTCATTGTCACCACCCAGAATCCACTAGCCATCTCAAGGGAATAATACCAAAGCACCTTATCCAGATCTTCCAATAGATCGTTGATCATGGGTATCGGTTATACCATCAGTCTGGTTAAGCTATCCACAACCCGATAATCGATGCACAAACACCGTTCTTCTTGATAATAATGACGATCGGGGAGGCCCACGGAGATGTCGACGGTCGTATGATCTTGGCCGATCACTCTTCGCTCCTCATCATCAGACTCGTCATCACTCAGAATCACGTAGGCGCACCAGGCCTCGCGGCTTGAAGCGGTCTCGATCGCGACGCAAATTATCCGCGCGAAAGTCTCGCGGCTTGGATGGCGGAACCTCGCGGTCACTGTCTCGCCACTCCCCCTCATCGTGCTGACGCAGAATGAACTCCAGATCCTCAATGCTGTGAAAGCGCTGGGTCTTCAGACTGGATCGGAGTCACGCCTCAGTGAGATTCTTGATGAAGCGCTTGGTGTGCTGCTCCCTTGTCCTGGTTGACTTCTTGAACTTGACATTTGCCTTACCCGCGGCGACATTCAGTCGATAGAAGAAATCCAACGCAGATTCGGTCCGCTTCTGCGTGATGGTGTAATACCTCTCTGAATCGGACATTTTCGACTTGCAATACTTCGCCTTGAACGCCTTGGAGAACTTGGGCCAGTCTTCGCGCACATGCTTCGGCAGTTCAGAGCGCAGGTTGCGGGCAGCGGGCGACAGCTTCAGGAGCAACTCGTACACCTTCATCTTGTCCACCCAGCCGACCTGGACCGTCAGGGTCAGGAATCGCTCCCACCGGCTAGTCCGCTCCGGTAGCGGGGCCTTCTCGTCGAAGTCCTCCAGCGCGCTCGAGCTGACGTAGGTCCTGAAGTTCATCGTCGTTCTCCCATCCTTGGTCGTCACCGTCGTGGGGTGCGTAGGCACGTCCGCCAGCGAGTCATCCGAGTCGCTCGAGTCGTAGTCGTCGTAGTAGTCGTCGTCCGAGTTTGAGTCAGGGTCCGATTCAGGTGGACCACCGTCCCCAGGACTCCGCTGACAGAACGCGCGCTGACGCGCTCTCGATCCAGTGCTCCTGCTCTTGTCCGTCGTCGCACACTTGGCAGGCTTCTCCCGTGCATTCTTGGGCACTCCATCCGACTTGCCCTTCGTGGTGGCGGCCTGCGCAGCGCGCGCGCGGGCGTTGGCCGTGTCCTTCGCCTTGGCAGCATCCTGAAGCGTCGCTTGGAGCTGGGCCGCGAGAAACTCGTCGACGCTCTTCGACCCAGACCCGTCACGCACCAGGTCCTACTGGATGGGCGCACGTGCGCTTGCACCTGGGTGCAAAGTCGCACGCCCAGTCTCTGTCTAGACTTGCGTCACTGAATCAGGTCCGGTTGTTGCTGATACGCTTTGAGTTTGAGCTCGAGTTGCGCGTAAGTTGCGTAACTGACGCGCTTGGAACCGATGGATGTTCCGGGAAGATTCCCAGGCAAGGTTCCGCTCAGCTTCAAGCTGATGGACTTTCTCTTGAATAGAATCCAGTTGGGCATTCAGTCCCTGTTGGACGTTGTTGGCCCAGCGTGCTCTCTCGTCTTCGGCCTCGGCTTCCTGGCGCTTCCAGCGCTCTTCGAACTCGGGGCGGCGCGTGCGCGCCCATGACAGGCGGCCTCGGCGCGGGCGCCCTGGATGGCGGCTGCCAGCTGCTGCGCCTGCACACCTTGCGCCTGGGCCTGGTCGACCTGAACGGGGTGCTCCAGGCTTGGAGCACTGGGTCCCAATTCCGGTTGCCGGTCATCCTGGACGACGGCGGCGCGACCGGCAATCTCTTGGATCGCGTGGAAGGGCTCGGCAAGCCCACACCCAGCCTCGCGGGATCGACAGCGGACGCCTCCCACTTCAGCTCCAGCCGAGCCGGGGCCTCCTGCGTTTGACACATCGCATTCAGTGCGGCTCGGGAGGCCACCGACATCGCGTACGTCGCGGAGCGGCTGGAGTGTCCTGGCCAACTGGATCGGCTCGACTTCCTGGATCGACTTGACGCGCGCTTCGACTTCGACGGCCTCGGCGAGTGCCTTTGGTGTCGGGAACTTCAGCGGCGGTTGCGCTCGTCGTCGCTGGAGCTGGGCTCACTGGATGACGGGCTGAGCCGCTCGCGCCTGGACGTGTGTCGACTGGACCTTCGGTCACTCCGGTTGGTGGTGCGATCGGACTCCGACATAACCACATCTTCCTTATCCACCACTGCCGGTAACCGAGGGAAGGCCTCACGCATGATCCCCACGCTTCCGCCGGCCGCGCCAGACTGGATGAGTCCAGCCTGGGCGGTCATCACCATGGGTCCATACTCAATGGCGGGCATGTGACCGGCGGCGTCTTGTCCGAACCACAGCGACGAAGACGACGAGCTTCCTCTGGACGATCGCGCCGCTGACGCCGCACTGAAGGTCGACTCGTTGGATCCAGCCGATGCCCCGAACAAGCTCGAAGCAAGCTCCGTGGGTGTCCTGGACGGCGGATCCAGAATGACCAGCGCCCCTGCACCCGAAGCGCGTCCAGACTCGCTGGATGCGTGGTATGGCGGAAGCAATGACAGCGACGGCGCAGACTGGATGAAGGATGCGGACTGGATGGACAGCGAGCGAGGCGGTCCGCGCTGCCGGCGCTTGGGGCCAGGCTCTCCGTCAGACGACCCTCGCGGGCTTCGCGTCTTTCGGAGGTCGGCCACTCGTAAGCGCAGGACGAACTGGCGACCACATAATCCAGCCTCGTAATCCGACATCAATAGAACTCCATCGTTGTCTTCAGCGTGGTAATCTAGAATCGGTAGTCGACCAACTTGGCGTTGCGGTGTCGATTCAGTGTCTTGAGCACTTGATCCAGCTTGGTCTTGACCTTGGACATCCTCATCCAGAGCGACCTTGAACGCCACTCCGGATACCAGCTCGCGCCACTCGATCAGAGCGAAGGCGAGGAAGTGCTGGACGTCTTCGACCACGCAGCGCACCAAATTCGGCGCCACTCTCGATGACCTCGACTGGAACCACATCGAGATCAGGTTGCGAAACCTGAAACCGGCCATGAAGAGGAGAGACTGGATGAGTGCGCCGCACTCGCGCGGCAACAAGATGCTCGGCGGGATCACGACTCCCGTGACATCTTGGGCCAGGAACAGCTCGACTCGCACTGAATCCAGCTACGCGACCCAGGCAGCATCTTGGCTCACCAACGCAGTCCGGTCGGACAAGTACTTGGACGTCACCAACGCTGTGTTCCACCATCCAGTGAAGCCCGGCACCGGCTCAGGCCAGGCGTACTCCACCTTCAGCAGCTGCACAGCGTCTTCCTGGTGCTCCCAGTGTCGAACTTGGTCCGCCACGTACGCCATCGCTTCGGCCTCCTTTAGTTGAGCCTCGGTCGTACTGGATCGGGCTTCAGACTTGGGGACAGGTGCTTGGGCAGTCGTAGGCAGACTAGATGGCGCGGGCGCAGACTGGATCTCGACTTCGTCATCCAGTACGCCGTCTTCATCGACAGTCGACAGCCGGCCTTCGAGCTTGATCGTCGGAGCCTCATCCAGAGTCTCCACTTCTTCGTCTGGCTTAGGATAGTCCGAAACTCGATCCTCAGCCGGGGGGCTCAACCTCGGCGGCCCCTCCCTCAGACTCCTGGTCCGGTCCCGTCGCCGGGTCCGGTGAACATTCGGTGTCGGCCGGCGCAGACTCGATCGAATCTGCCTCCGGTACCTCATCTTGGACTGTATGGTGCGCATTCAGGATCGCAGACGCCGGGGCCGCTTGATCTTGAACGGCCGCCGACACCTTCTCTTCCAGAGCCGCCTTACGTTTCTCCGCGCCAGCCTTCCGAGCCTCCCGGACAACGTCGTCAGAGCCTTGTGTTCCTCCGGCGGCAACCCTTGTGCTCGACGTGACTGACGAGACGCCTCACCGCGTCCGCCTCCATGTCCTCCATGTCCTCCATCGCGTGCTTCCTTCCTTCCCGCCATATTCACAGTGTTAGTCAGGCAGTCAATAGCGATTCACCTCTTAAAACTCAATCAATAAACAAACAACTTCGGTGAAATCCCTGGCAACCAAATCCGGGCACGCGCAACAGCTGATGCGAGACAGATGAACGCCCGTATCGTCCAAGTGTATAGTGCGAGTGCCGTGGGAAAATGGCAATCCCCCGGAGTACCTTTGGTGTCTTGTCACCACGATCCAGTCACCAACACACTGAATGAGTTGGAACTGGAACGGGATCAGGACTACTGGATCGGGGATCCAGTATCGGCGCGTGTCCTTGTCTCAACCCCTGTCGGTACGTTTAACCTTGGGGACCGGATTTGCCACCTGAGGTTGTTAATAATATATAATTGAGTATACAAAAACGTAACTCGCTACGGAACTGTCCTGAATGGAGTATGATCAGGCGGAATGGTAGGAGTCACCGTCAGACCCGTAATTCAGAAAAACCAACCACACACAAATACAGAAATACAATGCCGGGCTAAACGTCACACAATATACATCCACCACTTATTCTGTGAGACCGTTGGGTGGGTGGGTGGGGGGGGTCTATACACCAGTCAACAATCGAGTCTTCACCCAGTACACTAGTCAGTACTGGATGCGCACTCAGCGTTCGCGCACCACCCTCACTAAGTAAGGGAAATATAAGACAATACAAAATACAGTCCTATCACACAGCAGTAAATCAATTCAGTCGCAGGGGTAACCACTAACAACCACTTGAGACAACAGTAGGGAAATATGAAATGGACGTCCTGAGTGGACGTGGCAACTTGGTTACGAAGCTAGAGCAGATCAACCCAGGGTGCGATACCCCAGTCCTTACGTCCTTGCCCGCCTCGGCTTGGAACAATCGAGGAGCCACTAACCCAACACTCGCAACGTCGGGGAGGCCTGAAACCGACCGTCGTCTTGGGCCCTCGGGCAATGTTCCGGGCAGCTTGTCCTCCACGCGGTGCTCGACGTCGTCCTCGGGTCCGCCGAGCTGCTCTCGGCGGGGGGACTTGTCTGGTTATCGGCAAATTGGTTTCTTGTTTGTCGTTACATTTGACTAGCTATCTTCTATCACTTCGTTGACTTCTAATATAGCTTTCAGTATGCTTGCCTTGACTTGACTATGCTTCGATCTGTTGACGTCGACCTTCTTCACGGCATCACTCATCACTTGATGACAGCGGTATCTGGGTACATCAACCCTTCGCGGTCGAACTGGCCTTCGACATCCGACGTGCGGCTAATACAGTCTCGACGGGTATGTCTTGGTCTCATTCAGGCTGGGGACAAATTCCATAGTAATATCGCGGGTAGCTTGTCCTGGATGGGTATTCACTTGACTCCATCAGGGTGGTCATCCGGGGATCAACTCGATTCAGTGTGACACTTGTTCATTCAGTCTGCCACGATCCGGGATGCCACCATCCTGTCCGATTAACCGTGATTCTTCATTAGTGTGGTGCTTGATGCACGGGGTCATGTTGTTGGGGGGTTCATTTGCTCTTGCTTCAGTGTCTTGAACGGAGCCAGCGCAGGCTGTAGCCGGGATACGTTCTCCGACTACACTTCTACGCCTTAGTCTTTTTCTGCGGTGAGGGTGTCGGCGGACGGACAGGATGTGTTACTCCTCGCTGAATATGAGCGCTCATCCAGGGACACATTTCCGATGCTGTGAGCCCATACTAACTGCAAGCACCGGTAGTACCAAATCTCCACAAAAGCAATCTCTCTCCACGTTTCACACAGCACGCCACGGGACTCCAATCCAGGGTGACCAATAATACTTCATCGCATCCATCCAGTTCGGCAGTCGGATGTGGCCATGGGAAAAATTCCCGAGTCGTATCGTGTCAGTAGGCTCCCCTGCAGGCCGTGGCGCGCCCAACCACTGAGGTGATCAACTTGTGTTAACTATCTACCTGCGCCGTGGTGTAATAAGAACGTCACACGGGTTGGAGATAACGACATGGTGGTCATTACAGGTGCCTACCGGGCAGTATCACGAAGCGGTGCTGGCGGCTTTACATCCGTGGGCACAGCCCGAAGTCGAGAGAGAATGGAGAACGGAAGAGAAAGAGAAGAGAAGAGATGAGAGATGAGAGATGCGACTAATGAGTTTGGTATTACGTTAACAGAGTGCGAGAGACGAAATGTGGTGGTCGGAGGACAACTGGCACGTGATGAACGCGCTCACCGGCGAGCAGCGTCAGCGGAGCGAGCGGCAACGGAAGCGGCAAAGCAGCAGTAGCTTCAGCACCAACCGACAATGGTAACGACCTTGGAGACGGAGGACGGCCCTACGGTGCCGCTGAGCACGGAGGAGATACGCCGGCATCTGGCTACACGCCGATGGCAGCAGGCGGTACGGGGCAAGGCGACCTTGGCACGAATCGAGGCGGTGATGCTCCGACATGACATGACGGCGGTAGCGGGCAGGAAGCCAGCGCGAACTTGGCCACGACGACAGAAGCGGACGCAGTTGACTTGATGGGAAACGGTGGCAGCTGCGGTGCCGGAACGGGGCGTACGCCACCACCGCCACCTCCTCCCCAACCGCACGAAGAAGCAATGGCAGCTCGTGGGCGTGGTCCGGGTCAGGGGACCGCTCCTCAGTGACCGATCATTGTCCGCGAGAAAGCCAAAGTGTTGAAGTTGAAGAAGTTCAAGGGCTTGGACGACACGATGCCGGTGACGATGTGGCTCAAGACGGTGCGCGCGGAGGTCATGCGCCAGGCAGTGTCGCTGGGAGCCGAGTGGCAGGAGCGCCAGCTCTACCACGAGGTCGCATCGAACCTCGAAGGCGAGGCGCAGCGCTAGTTCGCCACGGTGATGGAGTCCGTGCCGGAGAAAGAAGAGAACATCACACGTTGGCCGGGATGCTACGCGCCAAATATATGACGCAACGCACTGGTCCGGAAGTGGTCGACTTGCTCAACGCGAGACGACAGACGAGAGGCGAGCGGCTTGTCGAATACGCGCAGTCGTTGCGCGAGATCGGGGAGCGCGGCGATGTCGGAGAAGATTGGTTGGTGAACGCCTTCCTGAAGGGGATGAGCAGCCCCGAGGGCGCCACCCACGTGCGAGGGCACAGGCGTCAAACGTTGGACGAAGCAGTGAACTTGGCAGTGCCCCACATCGACGAGTATGGTGAGGGGTACGGCGTCGGGTTGGAGACGGCGATAGCGCGCTGGGACAAGCGCGAGACGTCGAGCGGCCGCGGGCCCGGGGTGGGCGCCGCGACAAGGACTGGCGGCCAAGAGCGGTCTGGGCTGACAGGTAACTTCGGAAGTGTGGTGACTGGCTACGGACCCACGTGGGGCACGGCGTCCATACCGCCTAGGTACGACATCGAAGGCCGGCAGGTGAGCCAGTGCAGAATGGTGGACGGCGATACCACCTGGTTTCCAGCTGGTACCGGTAAGGACGCGCAGCAGCCATGGAGACGGTTCAAAATTTCGAACAACCAGCAGTGACCAGTTCGCAGCGCGAGGGAAGCGGCCAGCGATTGGAGATCAGAACCCGAGGCGTCCTGCAATGACGCTGAAAGTTGAGGGCAGTTATGGCAGCGGAGCACCAGCCCCGAGTGGCGGAGTGTCGAACCCAGCGCTCGCGACACACGAAGATAGGCTGATCAACCAGCAGCGCTACATGCAACGACTAGAACTGCCAAGGCGCGAGTTCACTCCTCGGTGGCACGGAGTGCTACTACTGTGGACGACTCGGGTACTTTGCGCGGATCTGCGAGCAGAAGGAGGCGGACCTTCAAGCGAGTGGCACGAGCGCGGTGGCTGGCGCGATGGAGAACACCACAGAGGAGTCGGGGGGCGGCTTGCGAGCGTAAGGGCCCGGCCTTATTGCTCGCAGGCACTGGACCGGGTAAGACGGCGAGGCAGCGGCCTTGGTAACGGCAAGGACGCGCTGCCAGTGACGTCGGAGAACGAAGACGAGGGAGACGCGGGCGCGGACGACGAGGAGCAAGGCAAGCGGACTTTGAGTCTGGGGATGGCGCCGTGGACGACGAGTACGAGCGCATCCGCGGTGAAGACGATGGGGAAATGCGGTCTGGGGATGGCGTGGCACGCACCAAACCCAGAAGACGACAGGAGGAACGGCGGAGGTCTAGGGATGGCGCCGGACGACAGGTGCTGGTGGCCTCTCCGACAGCCACCGAGGTTAATGGCGTCAACGGGCCGACGCAGTAGCGTGTGAGATTCGTTGGTGTCGAGGCGGAGTCAGACAGCGACGCCACGGACCACGTCGACGTGCGCCAGCTGACGGGTCCGTCGAAGAACGACGAGCGTCGTGCGGTGAGCAGTGACGGCGACGGACGCCGAGACGACGCGTCTGGTGCCCGCCACGGTGACGGCGACCCGCAGCAACGAGCAGCCACCGAGCTTGCCAAAGGACGATCGCATGGTGAGTGGCGGTGACGAGTACGGACGATCGACGGTGGGCGCTGTCACGGCGGGCGATGGGAACGCGAAGTCGGCCCACTCCACTGGCCAGGAGCGTGTGGTGATCAACTTCGATGGCGTGTCGACGAAGGGCGGTGGCAAGATCAGCGGCCGGCCTAAGGAAGACGAACTACGGTACAAGGTACAGCCGCAGCTGGTGATGACACTGGCGGCGTTCGGGCAGTCGGTAAATTGTCCGGTGCAGGCAGCGCAGTGATGGAGACGGCAAACGGCACGGACGTCATGAAGGGCACACAGAACGCGGAACGCGGGGCGCGGTGACGCCGCCAGCATGCTGCACGAGGCGCTGACGGTGGAGCTGTACGTTTGTGACAAAGCGCGGGGTCGAGTACAGGTGGTGACATCTCAGCAGCAGGCTCACGACGAGGCCAAGAAGAATGAAGCGGAGCGGCAGCTGGACAAGGGGCAGAAGCGGCTTGCGCATACCAAGGAGCATCGAGAACGGCGCGCCGAGCGCGAACGGTTGGCGACCGAACTCGCGGAGAATGGCATGGCAACGACGGTGGTGTCCAGTCACGGGCAAGAAGGGGCAAGGCACCAGCATCGCGACCGTCGGATGGCGTGAGTGACACAGCGCTGGAGCGTTCCAGGGCGAGGCGACGATCTGAGAAGCGCCTGCGCAAGGCGAGAGCCAAAGAACAACGTGAGATGCAAGAAGCACTGGTAAAGCTAACGCAACCAGCGGTGGCTTACCGAGCTGTCGAGGAGGCGTATCGACGACACGGAGCCGACTCGGGGAGAATTTTGAGCCGCGAGGAGGTCGAAACAAGTGGCTTCACGCTTCCAAGTACTACAAGAGGGCGGAGTCGGAGACCAAAGCGACAAAAGAGCGATACACGGTAGTACGTGTACCACAGTGGCAGTGTAGTGGGTCTAACTTGACTCACTACTTTAGCTTACACGCTGCGCAACGTGTATGAGGACGCGTAAGTACTTAGTAATTACTTAGGTTAATTATATTTGAATACACAAATATAAGTTAAGTAAGAAAGGATTCCAAGTGACTTAGATTAGGTAAATGAGAACTGTATTGTTTGTAAATTGACCTTCCTTCTAAATCTGCTAAAACACTGTTTATCATCTATGAAAGGGGTTGACAGCGGCCGGCTGTCAGAGCCCCGCCATTATGCATGTCTCTGATTGGTAGAAAGATGCTGCTTTCTACCAATAGGATCTTTGGGTATGTGTGGACCACTCATTGTGGTGGCCCACTTCAATGTATCCATTGGTGTGTCTTACACCAATGTGAGGAAGTATCCAAAACTTTTAACAGATAACCTATCTGTTAAATTCACAAGTGGCTTGTAGCTACTTGTACGTGTAACCCCGTTACACCATCCCCCCTTAAGGTTAGACGCGCGGGGTCTCCGCACGTCAATCTTCGGAATTGACCATTCGTCAATTCTCCGCGTTTGGAGAAGAAATCCGCGCTCATTCAACGATGAGCGCGCCTCAGAAGAAGTCCGCAAAGTCGGTGGGGAGTCATCTCTCCATCGACGACTACTTCGAACGCCAGAAGGCGAAGTACGGTGACGTCGTCGACTTCGACGACGACGATGAAGACATGGAGGGCGAGGAGGACTCGCCCTCAAAGCGTAAAGACTCAGTGTCGAGCGAATCGCTCGACCCTCACGCCAAGAACGTTCGCCCGCGTGAAGGGGACGAATCGGACGCTTCGAGTTCGAAGCGTTCGCGTACTGAGAGCGATACCCCACTCGCTCCCGCTGGGGCTCTCAGTACTCCGCGCGCTGCTGCTACAGCGCGTGATGTCAAAGCTCAAGGCTCTCCGCGCGCTGCGCCTGCAGCGCGCGATCCGTGGATGCCGTCCGCGTCCGAGATCTCGGACCGGTATGGGAATTCGGTACCTCCGAATGAGGTACCGCTGTACGTATGCAGCGCCATCAAAGATGACGCTGTAGCTGCCGAGCAGCACTTTGATGCGGAAACGCATCAAAGGCGCGATTACTACATCGGACTCTTTCATGAGCTCCGATGGTTCCAAAGCAAGAAGACATCTTCTCGCAGGAAAGTGCCCGAATGGCAGGCACTTTGTCAAAGTTGGAACGCCGTTGTTGAAAACTTCAACAAGAGGCCGAGTGCTTACCGAGATCGGATTAAGCAAGCGCGTGATCGCTTCGAGACGTACACGAAGCGTGGAAAGTTGGAGCAACTCCACGTTGCTGCGGAGGAGGCAAATGTGCCGTGCGCTGTGCCCGAGGGCTTTCAGTGCACGAAGTGCTTTCCAGGCGCGGTCTGCTTGAGCGACCGCGACCTGAACGGGTACACGTCGTTCCGTGTGCCCGAGAGTCTCAAAGAGCTCCGTGCTAAGTTCTTAGCACGTGAGGGTTCGGGCGCTAGCGATGATCGCAGCGCTCGTATTACTTCCTCTGCACCAGCGCGTACTGCTCCTCGTACGCCCTCACCATTTCCGGAACGTCCTCCAGCAAGACGTTCCGCGGCTCCAATGTATCTTGATGGGGAGGAAATCCTCCCCAACGAATACGAAAACGAGCCCCTTGAGGGTTCGTTTTCGGGATACTATGGTCAACAATCCGCTCAACAATCCAGCGGTTTGAGCCGCGGGCGTCACGGATCGGCGGTGGCCGGGGTGGGAACACGCCCCGGGTATGATCAGCCTCGGGCTGATCAGTATGCGCCTCTCCACGACCGGGTGACCGCCGTGGAGCGTCTGTAGGCGCTGAGTTCGCCGCCCTGAAACAGGAGCTGGCGAACCAGAAGGCCCAAGTCGTGGCGGTCTCGCAGACCGCCTCGAACATCCAGGTCGAGCTGGGTACCCAAATGAAGGGGTTGTACCAGCGCGTCTGCGCGCTGGGGGAGAGGCTGTTCGTCGCCGAGGCTAAGGCCTCCGCTTCTGCCTCGGCTCCTGCCGAGGCTTTGGGTCAGCCGAGCTAGATGGCTCGTGCTGCCGGTATGGCTTCAGCCGTCCGACGTAAAAGGTCGGATGGAGGCGCATGCTAGACGGTATGTCTAGCGTGTATGCGTTGCCGTGCCGTGCCAACACAGTGAACGGCCCGATGAAGCGCGGAGCAAGCTTGCTTGCTCCGAAATCCGAAACTGCATGTCTGGGCAGGTTTTGTGTAGCTAACAAAACTAATGAACCAACTTTAAATTCATTTGTGTTGCCTCTGCCCGCATTGTCTGCGTTGAGCTTCTGTTGATCAACAGAAGCTGCTATTGTGTCTTGGACAAACCGAATTACGGCTTGTCTTTTGGTGATGAAACTGATTGCATCCGAGCTGAAGTCATTCAGCTCGCTCTCCGCTGGAGGCCCGGCCTCTGCGTGGTTCTTTGCGGTGTCTGCGCCGTGCGCAGACCCGTGGTCGTTGGCCTTGTTGTTGGGGGAGTCTGCGCCCTGCGCAGATTCATGTGGTTTGTCTGTTGTTGCAGCTGACACTGCGCAAGTGTCAGCGGTTTTCTGCGGCTGCTGTATTGCAGTCGTAGGTCCTCCCCCACTTAAAGTGGGAGCCATCACTCCGAGTAAACTCGGTAGACGTGGATGCCGCATAGCATTCACGTAGAACGGTGTATGCCCGGTCGAGGCATGCATTGAGTTATTGATGGCAAACTCTGCCATCGATAAGCACTCGCTCTAGTATTGGAACGAGTGAGCGTAGCTCTTCAACATATCGACGAGCACGCGATTCACGCGCTCGGTTTGGCTGTCCATCTGCGGATGATCCGCAGTCGACATTGAAAGCTGGCTCCCAAGAAGTGTAAACACTTCTTGCCACAGGTGCGCTGTGAAGCGCGGGTCTCTGTCCGACACGATGTCGGACGGCATGCCATGGTGTTTGAACAGCATGTCAACGAGCAGACGGGCCGTATGCTTCGCGGTCACCTCTGCTGGCACCGCAGCAAGATGTACCATCTTGCTGAAGCGGTCGACGAAGACCACAACACCGGTATTCCCTCCGCCATCCGGGGGAAGACCAAAGATGAAGTCCAAAGATATGGACTTCCAACACTCCGACGGAGTCGGTAGTGATTGTAACGGAGCCGGCGCGAACGGCGCAGGCTTTACGCGTTGGCATACCTCGCAAGCACGGATGTGCTTGCGCACCCACTTGTACTGGTGGTGCCAGTAGAAGTCGCGCGTGAGAAGGACGTATGTCTTCTCACGTCCGGTATGTCCCGCAGTCGGGGTATCATGATATTCGTACATGATCCTGAGTCGCAGGTCATGGTCATTCGGCACGACAACGCGGTCCGCGTTGTCGTCGACTGCATTGTAAAGGAGCAGTCCATCGTGCACCCGATATCGGTGTGCACGCGCACGAAGGTGCTTGGGCAGCTTCTGACGGGACTTGTCAGAAGGCGCTGTGCCATAGGCCAGCAAGAGCTTCGCGTCCGCGTCGTGCGCGAACGCGGCCTTCACATCATCCAACAGAGATGATGTGGGATTGCTCGATCGCGTGACGTCAATGGTTTTGACGTTAGCAGCTTCTGCATAGTCCGGCCGACGTAATAACGCGTCGGCCACCACGTTCAATCTTCCGGGTTTGTATTCGACCCGGAAGTTATACTCCGAAAAGAATGAGAGCCATCTCGCCATTCTTTGTGATATGTGAGGTGACTTCACTGCAGTGTGCAGTGATGCATGGTCGGTGTAGACCACACACGATCTACTTCCAAGCAAATACACTTGGAACTTTGCCAGTGCGTATTTCATGGCAAGGAGTTCCTTGTCATGTACCGGATAGTTGCGCTCAGCTGATTTCAGCTGACGCGACTGGTAATAGACGACACGATCACGGCCCTCGTGATCGTGCTGCATCAATGCACATTCGATCGCGAAGTCGGATGCGTCACATACGACGTGGAATGGACGATCTTGGTCAGCCACTGCCAAGATCGGCTCCTCAGTCAAGCCCCGCTTGACTGCATCGAATGAATTTTGGCAATCGGGTGTCCAATTCCACACAGCTTCTTTCTTAAGAAGCTGTGACAGCGGGCGGATCTTGCCCGCGTAATCCTCCACGTACTTGCACAAGTACGTGGCCAAGCCAAGGAACTGCCTCAGTTCCTTGACACTTGAAGGCGTTGGCCATTCATTTATCACTCTGACCTTTTCCGGGTCAGGGCGAACACCATTCTTTCCGACGAGACACCCGAGGACGGGTATCTCGCTCGCCCCGAAGATACACTTCTTCAGGTTCGCGTAGAGCTTATGCTTTCGCATAAGCTCAAGTAGCTTCCGGAGATGCACCCTGTGCATCTCTACGTCGGTCTTCCCGTCCACAGCCCGGCTGTGGACGAATACATCATCGAAGTAGCTCGGTGCGAAGTCGCGCACCGAGCGCAACAAGTGCGTCACGCACCTGTTGAAAGTCGCAGGGGCATTCTTAAGCCCCTGTGGCATTACTAGCCATTCCCAGAGCATGCCGCTTGGCGTGCTCACTGCCGTGAGAGGGATATCGCTCTCACGCATTAGGATTTGATAGAATCCATCTCGCAAGTCGAGAGCACTGTAAACGGTGCTCCCGGCCATCGAATCGACGATGACGTCTTTTCGCGGTATCGGCGTCTGCGCCGGTACCGTCGCACCGTTCAGCTTGTTGTAGGCATGAACGATGCGCCATCCGCCCTGTGGCTTCTTGACACAGAACGTCGGAGCACTGTGCGGGGACTTTGATTCCCGCACTTGTCCTGCTTTGCGACGACTTTCAAAGAAGTTGTCGATCGCCTCCACTTGTTCTCGCGGCAGTGGCCACTGCCGCGTGACACAGTACTTCGTGCCCGGCACGAGATCAATCTCGTGCTGAATGCCCTTATCCTACGGAAGCTCCGCAGGAATGTCTTCCGGGAGTACGTCTTTGTACTCCCTCAACAATTCGTAATAGGGACTCGACTTCAGCGAGTCTCAATCTTGTTCCTCGAAGCGCTCTCGCTTCGTCTTCGCACTGAGAGTGTCTTCACTCTCAGCGGTACTTCCCATGAAGAGCTGCCTCAGCTCTTCGCTCTCGCTCGCCGTTCTTTCGCTGTTCGAAAGAACGCCGACCTGCTCGATGCGTCCATCGTGCAAGTCGCGCGTGAAGAGCTTCCAGCTCATGGCTGGAAGCGAAGTCAACTCCGACGCCGTCGTCGGAGGATTAGCGAGTTCCAT
This sequence comes from Phytophthora cinnamomi, assembly GCF_018691715.1. Classification (NCBI taxonomy): domain Eukaryota; phylum Oomycota; class Peronosporomycetes; order Peronosporales; family Peronosporaceae; genus Phytophthora; species Phytophthora cinnamomi. The sequence continues at coordinate 334,194 of NW_027150960.1, forward strand.
GTCACGATACTGGAAACCAGTATCGGTGCGCGTCAAGACGCTTAGCGTCTCAACATCCGGCGTCACCGCCTCAGTCTGCCCAGCAGACTGCTCTTGATGCGTCTCGGTCCCGAACCGAGACTTGCGCAGCGTTCTCCGCATGCGCCGTCTTCTTGTTGTGCGGAGCCCGGCTCCGCACAGCTGTTCTTCTGGTCCAGGCCCGGCCGTGGACAGTTGTTCGCCGGCGGACCCTGTCCGCGGGCGCGCGGTATCAAGCCCGGCTTGACCGCATTTTCCTTCGTGCAGCCCGGCTGCACGGTAATGTGTCTCTTCGCCGGCAGACCCTGTCTGCGGGCGCGCGATATCAAGCCCGGCTTGATCGCATGGCGCTTCGTCGTGCAGCCCGGCTGCACGACAGCATGCAAATTGCGTCAGTGCGGTACGTTTGCAACCGTCCGCACTGTTTGCAGCGTCAACTCCTGGAATTGACACGCCTTCGTCACCTCGACGCCATTCATTGGCGGAGCCCCTCATGACCGAGGGTGCGTCGGCTCCCGGAGCCGACGCGTCGTTGTCGACCTGACCGCTTCGGGTCAGGGACTGTCCCTTACACGCTTGAACGTGGGTGTTGGTTCCCGGAACCAGCACATCATTTTCTCCCGGCGTCGGCAGCATTGCCGACGTGGGTCTCACTTGTGCGCGCCCTCGGGCACTTCTTGGGCACTCCGGGACAGCAGCATTAAGCGCTGTCTCGACTGGTGAGCCGCGTGCACCTGCTGGTGCGTGCGCTGCGGTAACAGGGCCATCGCTCTCTGTTCCGCTGTCGCGGCCGAAGCGCACCAGCGTGCGCTTCCGCCAGTCTATCACCGGATCATGCCGTGCAAGCCACGGCATGCCCATTACCACGTCGAACTTATCGTCCAGGTCCAGGACGATAAAGTGTTCGACAAACACTCGTTGTTTGTACGAGAAGCGCACGTTCACGACACGCTTCTCGGTCTTTACGATGGCACCTGTTGCCAGTCGTACCTCCAGAAGACTTCGAGGTGTATCTACCTCTTCGAAGTCAAGTCTCGGTTGGCTTCGTAGTCGAGCAAAGTTGTTCGACGCGCCTGAATCTACCAAAGCTCGAAGAGAGTCACTCGCTCTCTTCGAGTAAACCTTCAAGATGACTAGGTTCGGCCTGTCATCTTGTTTCTTGCAGTGAGGGCTGGTCTCACTGGGGGCTGTAGTCCTCAGTGTCGCGTGTCCGATGTCGGCACGCGCGACTGCATTACCAGTAGGGCCCGCCCCGCGCCTACTGGATGTTCGCGTTTTTTGTTGGTCCGCGGCGATGCCTAGCATCGCCACGACGGCCACCTCCAGGGGGCATGGGAGCTGTGCACTCCCGTGCAAAGTGACCGATCCTTCCGCAACGGAAGCATCGCACGTTACCTCCCTGCTGCTGGCAACCAGCAGTTGTTGCATTCGAGAGGTCCATTGGCTCCGGACCTCCCGTCCTCGCTACCGGCGCGGTTGCGGCCTCGGTACGTTTACATGGAGTTTAGCCTGCCGCAGGCTAAACTCTTCTTGCATGGCAAGAGTTATTGCAGCTTCGAGAGTACTCGGGTACTCTCGGAAGAGATAGGTCTTCACAGGCCCATCTCTAAGCCCCTTCATGAACGTGACGACCTTGGTCGCCTCGCCAATCGGGTTAGTCACGATATTTGATACCAAATATCGTGCGCGCTGCGCGTAAGCATGGACGTCATGCTTACCCTGCTGAAGGTCGAGGAACTCCGCCCTCGACCGGAACTCGTTTTGCGGGGGCTCAAACGCTTGTTTGAGCTCCTCTTTGAACACTTCGTACGTGCTGAAGCACGTAGGATCGGAGAGTCGGCGTCCATACGCCCAACTCCTTGCGCGTCCGCCAAGGCAGGACATGGCGAACGCGACCTTCGACAGCGGGTCGACGATGCGTCGAGCCGCTATGGCTGTGTCGAGTTCGACAAGCCACCGGAGGAGAGGCTCGCCCTCTCTTCCCACGTAATTGCTTACGCTCAACTTTAATGGTTGAGCACGCGGTGTCGTCCCTGACGACGCCGTCACTGAGGAAGCAGCATCACGCTGCTCCTTCATGATGAACCCCAGACCAACACCATGTTGCTCTGTCGGCGATAGCGTACGCAGCATTGTAGCTATCGCCGCTTCTCCAATGACTGTTGACAGTCGTTGGAGGGCCTCCCACTCTGGGTCAGACAGGTGGGGGCAGTCAGCGCGTGCAACATGCGTTGCAGGCGTGTTGGAGCTCTCCATGGGCACCTCCGTGCTCATGTGGTTCTCGGCTCCGCGTTCGTACGCCGCGTACGAACGTCAAGCAGTCGGTCGTTGGACGGACTACAAAGTGCTACCAGGTGTAGTGGGTCTAACTTGACTCACTACTTTAGCTTACACGTTGCGCAACGTGTAGGAGGAAGCGTAAGTACTTAGTAATTACTTAGGTTAATTATATTTGAATACACAAACATAATTGAAATCAGATAAGATTCCAACTAGCTAGTTTAAGGTAAAATGAGAACTGTATTGTTTGTAAATTGACCTTCCTCCTAAATCTGCTAAAAACTGTTTATCATCTATGAAAGGGGTTGACAGCGGCCGGCTGTCAGAGCCCCGCTATTATGCATGTCTCTGATTGGTAGAGAGATGCTGCTTTTTACCAATAGGATCTTTGGGTATGTGTGGACCACTCATTGTGGTGGCCCACTTCAATGTATCCATTGGTGTGTCTTACACCAATGTGAGGAAGTATCCAAAACTTTTACCAGATAACCTATCTGTTAAATTCACAAGTGGCTTGCAGCCACTTGTGCGTGTAACCCCGTTACAGGCAGTGTGTAAGCGTGTTCCCGCGTGGAGAAGATGGACCAGCAGTACCGGCCGATGCGCGTTGGCCAACTGCGTGCAGTACAGGCACCGACGGTGAGCCGTTACTGACGGCGGTGGTAAAAGTCCAGGGCGAGCAACGGCGGTTCAAGCTCGACACGGGCGCTCAATACAGTGTGGCCGGTGACGAACGGCGGCAGTACGCCGAGAAGCAGCACGCGCTACCTCCGGTAGACTACGTAGAGGGGTTCACGGGCGCAGTATCCCGCGTGCTGGGCGTACGGAGGTTCAAGTTTCGTACGCAGTACGAACAGACCATGGAGGCCGACGCGCTGATCGTCGAGGGTGCGACGGAGGAATTCCTTTTACGCGAGGACTGGATGCTCAGGAAGGGAGTCAAGATCGACTTTATCTCGTGTGTACGAGGACGAGACGAAGAAGATCGTGCCGTTCCGGTGCTCAAGCGGCAGCAGGCACCCAGGGCGAGCAGCAAGAGTACGACTAGTGCGGACAGCGCGACTGCAGACGTGGACTTGTCATAATGTGGAGTTAGGAGTGACAGCGCCCGAAGGCACTGTGGGGTTGTTCGTACCCGCCCGACGCGTAGCGCTACACCTGTTCCTAGCTCCTACCTTGTCGACAGTGCGCGGAGGCAAGGTAGTTGTGTCACTGACGAACATCGAAGGCAGATCTGTGAGGCTGCCGAGGAGAGAGGCGCTGGGTACGTGGACGCCGACAGCAAACGACGTCGAGACGACGGGAGAGTTCGGGCAGGACCGTGTGCGGCGATGGCTGGAAGACTTGTGTCATAACAAGACGCCGTTGAGCAACGAAGACGATTTGGTGCTATGAGAAATGGACAATCATAACAAAGAACTTATATTACAACTCTTACGCAACTACGCTGAACTACTAGAGCTGAGAAGTGGATGCCCACCGATGACGAAGCTGGGCGTAACGCCCGAGATTCACACTGGAAGTGAGGCGCCGGTCATAATGATACCGCGGCGGCACTCACACGCAAAACAGAGCATTCTAGATGAACATGTGGGGAAGATGCTGAAGGACGGCGTGATCGAAGAAGGTAACGGTGCGTGGGGATTTCATGTTGTGCTAGTGAAAAAGAAGGATGGCACGGTGAGGTTCTGTATCGACTACAGACTCCTCAACGCGATCACTAAGCGTGATGTCTACCCCTTACCACGCATCGATGACACTTTGGACCACATGCATGGAGCCAGGCGCTTCACCAGCTTGGGCTTACATGCTGGGTATTGGCAGGTTCCAGTAGCCGAGAAGGACCGAGGCAAGACCGGATTCATCACCAGGAGAGGGCTCTTCAGATTTGTGAGAATGCCCTTCGGCTTGGCTAATGCGCCAGGCACAATTCAACGAATAATGGACGCAGTGTTACGGGGGCTAACATGGCAAAGCTGTTTAGTCTATTTAGACGATGTTATTGTCTTTTCTTAGGGCGATGCTGTGTAGCACATCGTGCATCTGGCGGTACTGCTCGAACGGCGGGGAAAGTCAGGGATGTCGTTGAAAGCCAGCAAGTGCGCTTTCGCGGCGACGAGGATTGAACTATTTGGGCCACGAACTGGATGCTGAAGGCGTCCGACCGATGACGAGTTTGGTGGACAGCTTCGTGCGGTTCCCAACCCTGACAGATGCTGCAGCAGTGAAAAGATTGTACACATAGCGGGATATTATCGGCGTTTCGTGCCGGATTTCGCGGGCAAAGCAGCTCCTATGACCCTACTACTACGGAAGGGAGTTGTGTGGCGGTGGGCGGAACCACAGCAAGCCGCCTTTGAGAGGCTGAAGTTGGAGTTGACGCAGAGGCCGTTGTTGGCCTACCCAGACGTTTTGAAGCCGTTCAAACTAGTTACGGATGCGTCGAAGGTGGGGCTCGGGGTCACTGACCCAAGGTCAAGGGCAGGGCGGGCAGCCGATAGCCTACGCGTCTAAGATCAATTCCGAGACGATGGCGTCATACACCATTACCGAGTTAGAATGTGCGGTGGTCGTATGGGCGGTAAAGCTGTTTAGACCGTATCTGTATGGTCGTAGATTTGAGCTCGTGACGGATCACGCGGCGCTCAAATGGTTGATGACGTCGAAAGAAAGGACAGGGCAGCTACACTACTGGGCGCTACAATTACAAGAATATGACTTTGAGATTATCTACAGACCGGTCACTTTCGCAGGGACCCGGTAGACGCTGTAGTGGGTGTAGCAGTGCAGCAAGTAAGTGGACAGGGTGGAACAGGCAGCGAGGAGCGGCTACCCGATCAAGCCGTCCTTAGGGAGCAAGCAAGGGATCGCACGGTGAAGAACTTCCGGCTTAAGGGCAAGTGTCACGACAGAGCCATCGTGGTGGAGGACGAGATTGTCTGCGTCGTGTAGGGCGACAGAAGCAAGAGGGTTGTGCTACCCACCGCCTTGTGGGCCGCGGCTCTGAAGGAAGGGCATGACTCGATCTATTCGTGCCATTTACGCACGCCTCAGACATATGAGCGCGTTGCGCGGAACTATTGGTGGCTAGCTTTGCAGGCCTACGTACGCAGATGGGTGCAGTCGTGCAGAGACTGCGGGTCGAGGAAGACGAAGCCGAGGGAGGTCATCCCGCCTCTTAGGAGTCAGGGCGTGGGCAGCGCGGGCGACCCCTAGGCGCTTGATGTCTCAGGAGCTTTGCCTGTCACAGCCGACGGCAACAGGTATGTAGTGGCGGCTATTGACTACCCTACGAGATACGCTGTGGTGGCAGCAATGCCGCACCACACAGCGCAGGACGTCGCGAAGTTCATCGCGAATAAGTTAGTGTTCGTGTTGGGCCCCATGCGCGAGGTCGTCATGGACGGAAGACCGGAACTGAACTTGAAGGTATTGTACGAGTTAGTGAAGGCTCTGCAGGTGAAGCAGATTACGCATGTGCCATACAGACCTGCCTTGTTGGGGCTGGTGGAACGCTTCCATCGGTCCAGGAAGGTCAAGGTCGCGATGTATATGCCGGAAGCTCAGGACGACTGGGACTAGTGGCTACACTGCGCGGCGTACGCGTACAATGGCGCCAAGCACTCAGCCACCGGATACAGCCAGAACGAGCTCATGATGGGAAGGAAACTACGGGCGCCGAGCGAGCTGCTACGCAGCAGAGGCATCACGCAGACTGGACCAACTGCAGAGTACCATCGCAGACTGGTAAACAACACCACAAAAGCTACGAGTGCCGCGCACTCAGCGCAGGCGAAAGACCAGCTGCGTCGCGAGCGATACTACAGCCGGCGAGTCCGGCATGACGTGGAATTTGGCGTTGGTGCTCTGGTGTGGGTGTTCAAGCCCCCACGAGGCAAGGGCATTACGAATCTGGCGCACCAGTGGGTGGGTCCAGCACGCATCGTACAAGCAGCTGGATTTGACAACTGGGAAGTCGTCCGCGACGACACGGACGAGCACTGGATCCATCACTGTAGTTTCTTAGTGTCGAGCCGCTGTCCGAGCGACTCACTGGGAGTGATCGCCGAGAAGCTCCTCGCAGAGCTGGAACAGGAAGACGGCGCTAGTGACGGGGGGTCAGCGGTGGGCGACGGCGCTGAGCAGGGAGGATCGCAGCACGACGGCGAAAGCACAGCAGCCACGACGAGCAGTGGCAATACGGCCGACGAGTCAACAGTGGGCGAGAGCCGAGACGAAGGCCAAATGATGCGAGGTGACACCACGAGGGACGTCACGGCAGGAACGAGTGGTCGCGAGAGTGTCACAACAGCACAACTGAGGGTACCAGTGCCGACCAGAACAACTCTGTCCGGACAAGACGAGGAAGAGAAGCAGCGGACGGGTAATGGAACAGCAAGCCCAGGAGCCGATGAGGCGACACGCGTTTCAACCGCCACAGCGGACCAAGACGGAGATACGAATGAAATGGAGCAACCAGGAATAACAGCGCCCAGGACGAGCGGCACAGATGGAGTGAGACCAAGCGCAACAGCGCAGCCTAAGCCGTAAGTAAGAAACCGAGGACGGAAACGCAAAGCGGAGGCGGATGCCGAAGTCAAAGCCCGCGAAGAAACGAAGGAGCGCCGGCGACGAGAAGCCGACGAGCGCGAGGCACGTGTAGCCTGGCGGCTACACGTCACGAGCAGGAGGCCGCAGAAGCAGAAGCAGCTGGTACAGACGCTGCTAGTGGTATTCTTGGCGGTGCGGAAGCCGATGATCACGAGGCCGACACAGCTGCACGACGAGGACCCGACACTGACGATCACGGAAGTCACGGCGAAGCCGGTACCGATACGAAGGCGCCGCAGTCGAGGATGGACGGGGAGCAACGGTGGAGATGCTTCGTGGACGAGGGCGTACTCGTTGGCAGCCTCCCATGCCCGAACTCCTGCAAGTGGAGACGGCTGGGTACATCGCGGAGCGAGCACGACGAAGGGTGCGCAACCGCGCAGGACGCTACGTGCGCGAGCACCAAGTGGAGTACAGTACGGGGCCAGGGCAACCAACAGGACGGCGATGGCTCACTGAAGAAGAATTTGAGCAGCTCGACGATGCTGCCAAGGTCACGGACGACCTTGGAGCCGGGGATGGCGTGTAGTAGGTTGGATCGTCGCGTAGCGCAAGGCCACGAACGAGCACTGCCAGACGATCGCGTGGCGGTGGTCGACTTAACGTGAGGCGAGTACGGTGGACAAATGGCCAAGTGGGGCCGTAGTGTGGAACAAGATACGGGTGGTGACGAGGGCGAGCCAGTGGGCTAGTGCCACCAGCCACCGCCGAGCGTTGGGCAAGCAGTGGAAGGTTGAAGTGGCGACAGAGACGGTAGAAGATCGCAGGCGTGAGGCGACACGCCGAAGGACAAGGACGAAGAGTATGCAAGCGAGGCGAGGCGAGATCAAGAGCAGGAACGTGACGCTGTGAGGCCTTGAAGTACCGGTGAGGGAGACGTCCAGTAGGCTAGGAAGGCGCCCGTGCAGTAGGAGTAGAGGTAAATCGACGGGGAGTAGGAGGGCAGCGAGCGGCGGTCGGCCGGCTCGACCCTCAGTTGCGATTTTTCACTGGTTAGTGGAGGGTCAAGACTAATATACACGAGTTGCGCAGACGCAGGGTTCCGGTCGAGACAGGTGAGCAGAGGCAGGCTCGTGCACAGATGGTAGCAGTGTTCGAATAGGGCGGCGGGACCGTGGAGAGAGACCACGGGTGCTGAGGTAGTTGGAGCTCCTCGGCCGAGGGACGACAGGGCTCGCATGTGCCAGTGTGCGAAGAGCTCTGCTGTCCGGTGCATATAACCGGGTTTACGAGCAGGAAGCGGCTAGTGGGGCCACCCGAACACTAGTATTGATAATGCTTCCTCCCAGCCATCCCTATCCTAGCCATGCGTGCAGGCAAGTAAAGTCTGGTCGACACTGAACGGCCTCGCACTGGTAGACTCCCCTGCTAGCCGTGGCGCTCCCAACCGCTGAGGTGATCAACTTGTGTTAACTATCTACCTACGCCGTGGTGTAACAAGAAGGTCACACGGGTTGGAGATAACGACAACGTACTAATAAGTATGAACGCGTACTTGAACTTTGTAGATTTTTGTATGCATTCCGCTCGTCGGTATAGTTTGGTGTATATAATATATACTACTTCGAAGTATATACGTACTATATTATAGTAGGGATGTGCGTGTATAATGCTAAAAGCGTCGGATGTAAGATATATGGATTATCTCTTCGCGTTTCACTAAACCTATGTGTGCAGACAGCTGTAAAAGTGGAGTTGGTAGTTGAATCGCTTCGATAACCTACGCTACATATCATTTATATCAAGAGCTAGTTGCATATGGTTGGCTGAATTGAAATGTTGTTTCATGTTTTTTCATATTGTTTCAGGGAAAGAAGTGTTGATACCCTGGCCGAGTCGACCAGAAAACTTTGTTGTGCATACAAACCCGTCTCAAAATAACGACTGTTACAGGGGGGGGAAATACTACGTGTAGTCGTCGTGTTTGCGAGTCGAGTCAATTAAACTTGTCATCACATTTAGTTAGCTCAACCAAGAAACATGGCCAACAGGGTGCCCAACTTCGCGGCTGTATCAGGGCAGCGTCGCAGGACCTTGAAGGAGTGGTGGGCTAAATTTCTTCACGCGTGGTATTCCATGCAACTTACACACTATGGAGGCAAATACTCCGTCGAGCGAGCGTTGGCACTCGAAGAGTACACGCGTAACGCGCCCATTGCCCGCGTAGTGCTGGTGGTCACCGCCCCATTAATTGTAACTACCGCCATTGTGCTTGGTCAAGAAAGTATCCCGCTTCAAGACCCGACAGAAGGTTGGAAGGTGAACTACGGGTTCTGGTCTCGTGTTGGATTAACTGGAGTTGTATCAGCCTATGCAATGGCTGATCAAGTCGGACCTTGGCTTGATGTCCCAAGGTTATCCCCTACGCGAACTATATTGTACTGTACAGGCGTGGGGGCAGGTTTTATAGCGATAGGCGTCGTGATAGCGGAGATTTGGGTCTTCCCTATCCCGTTCTTCATGCCTGCGCTCTCGGCTGCAACTTCACTTATTACTTTTGGGTTGTTTCGAGTCATGGTTGGAACTCAAGCATTTCAGCAAATACTAGCACGGAAAGAAGAGATCAGACGGCTGTCCAGGATGGGCTCACTACATGGATCCATAGTTATGATATATCCTTTATACGAGGTTCTTTTCATGAAGGCGAAGCATACGAACTTCGAGCTGCCCGTAATTTTGTTTCTCCCACTCTTCAAGTTAATATTGAAAAGCTCTTTCGCGTCTGCTGCATCTCACAAGGAGGACATGGCACCAGGACAAGTCGTACTTTCAGTTGACTTTTTTGACGCTTTGTATTGGGCATCGTTCGTGCAGAGTTTATCACCCACGACCCTCGTTATCATCATGATCGCCGATTCAGGAGACATTTCGATTGAGTTTCGTGAGCTTCATCGGCGGGTCCAGAACATACTCAAACGTATACATGAAAGAACTTGCACTGCAATCACAGATCATAATAATGCTGACTTACTGAATGGGGTACGCTCCCTATGCTTCTATCCCGAAGAACTAAAAAATTCCAAAATCCAAATACGCTCAAGTCTTCGGCACAGCTTGTCCCCCGAATACAATACTCTCCTGGATCAACTGGAGCGGCAGATTCGCAATGGACCGCCTTCCAGGATTACTACACGTACTTCTGGACCAGCATTGGGGTGGGTTCAACGGGGAATGGGTTCCATTCAGCCTTTGACACCTATAACCATAATGCCGAAGGATCAAAATTCTGGAACTGATAAGGACGTTCTTGAAAGAATCCAACACAGAAAATCACGTGACAAGAGCTCCAGAGACCTCCAAGAAGCACTCGAAATCCTGTTCACTTCGGAGTGCCTCATTCTGGCCGAGTATGTGGAAACCATCGTACCAATTATCTATGGAGCTTTCATTATGGTGATGGTTTATCTGCCTAGCGCTAAATATCATACCGAGATGGTGGGAATCAACCGTGATACTGTGGGACGCGTGGTATCGCGGATATTTCTGTACGCACTGTTAGAGTTCGTGTCATTCGTCGTACTTGCAGTAACTTTACGGCGAAGTTGTGGTATCCACGCGCTGTATCAACTGGCGTTTGTGCTGGAGACGCAAATGTCGTTTGTACTATGTAAATTACTGCTTTGGATGCTGGTTACTCTGACCTACCGGGTTACACATTTTGGTACGTTTATCATCAACTCGGTACGTTAATACTCAATTAGACGAGCCTCACCGACGTTATTCTTTTTGTTGCGCAGGTGCTGATTTTTCGTTCCGGTTCAAGTGGATTGGAAAATAGATGAACTTTAATTCATTTTGAGCGGAATCTGTGTTTTCAATTCGCAGACATGTTCAGCCTTCGAACTAAGCAGATTACCGCTTCAAGCAGCATGAAACTTACACTCATCGACTACGGCACTTCTAGAAAAGGTATTCCTATTCCTTCCGAGTCAAAAACAATGAGAGGTTACTCGCATATAATTCTCGTTTGCAAAGATAGGAACACGGCAAGTTGTGCGCAGTTATGCACTATACGTGAACGAGAAGGTGCTTATCGCGAGATATTGACACGATTCGTTTCATCACAGCGAATCAAGGAATTGAGTCCTTCTATGACGCTGAATGGACGGCTGCACCACCTTCGAGCCAAAAGGGGAAGAAAATACTTGACCCGTGGTTTGATCTCCAGCTCACTCGTTACGGCAGTAAATACTCCGCTGTGCTGTCTCTGGAGGAATATACTCGAAACACGTCGTTGACTCGAGTTGTATTGGTAAGTGTCGGCGTGCCCCTCCTTATTTTGTCCTTATGCTACGCCCAGAAAGTATTCCGCTGCAGAATCTCAAGGGAAAACTGGAGAGGTCTTATATATTGTCCAAGTTGATGCTATGGATAATGGTCACGTTAATCTACACTTTGGTACGCTTTGAGTTTATGGCCTGTTAGTCATAAATGCACTTTGACAAGCAACGAAGATGATAACCATTTTCTGTTTACAGGAGCTGATTTCTCCTTTCGGTTTGAGTGGGTGAGGCACTAAAAGCTACCAATAGGTTGTCTCCGCCAAGATTCAAAATACAGAATTGTATAGTTGCACTCAATGCGTTCTACTTAGTAATGGATTGAATTCGTTTTTGAAGTCACGATGAGCTTACCAATCCACTACGCAAGCTCGAGGTCACGCTAAGACATAGGGTATTAAACTGCGTCAGCTGAATCACACGCGCTTTTAATCGCCTTCAGCAGCAAGAGACTATTCGTTTAGGACAGAAGCGGCATGCAAAAGGTGTTTTCATTTGTGAAACTTTGTGAAACGTGCATGCACACTATCTGTTCTTCCATCTTCAAGTAGTTGAGGAATTAAGAGTATTCCTTACGCAACCCACTCGACCTTGTAGCCCGAGACCGCACCCGCATTGTTCTTGCGCGTGCCGCCGCCAGTCTTAAGGTAGCACGCACTTTGGCCATCGTCATTCTTGTTCACGAAGGTGAAGGCTCTGCAGCTCGAGTCACTGTTGCAAGCGTCGCAGCACGAATCCGGCAGCAAGCCTTTCTCCACTCTGAGGTCATCGCCGTAGAAGTCCACTCCCACCTCAAGAGTTGGGCACCACTTCGGCAGCGCAATGCACTGGTAGTAGCCAGGGTTCCATGGCTGGCAGAAGGCTCCATCGGGGCAGCAAGTCAGTTCTCCGTTGGCATTGCCACACGCGTCTCCGATGTTTGCAGTGCAGGTAGGCTTCACATACCCATTGTAGGCAGCCGACACTGCGCCCTTCTTCACAATGCGCCCCAGCGTGGAAGTCTTGAGGTAGCAGGCCGTCTTGCCGTCAGGATTCTCGTTCACGAAGGTGTACGCGGCGCATCCGCTGGTGCTGGCGCAGTTTTCGCAGCATTCGTCCGGTTGCACACCGTAGACAGTCTGGAGATCGTTGCCGTAGTAGTCGATGTCAACCTCCTGGTTGGGACACTTGTCCGGGAGGTTGATGCACTGGTAGTATCCCGAATTCCACGGCTGACAATACGTGTCGTCAGGGCAGCACGTAGTTCCGTCATCAGCATTGCCACAGTCGTCCCAAAGCATCGCAGAGCAGGTGGTATTAGTTGGCACAAAGTCTTTGTATGTTGCTGATACAGCACCCTTCTTCTCCACGCGCCCGGCAGTCGACGTCTTGAGGTAGCACGCAGTTACACCGTCAGGGTTCTCGTTCACGAAGGTGTACGCAGCGCATCCGGTGGTGCTAGCACACTTCTCACAGCACACATCAGGCTGCACCCCGTAGATGGTCTCGAGGTCGTTCCCGTAGTAGTCGATGTCAGTCTCTTGGTCCGGGCAGAGCTCCGGCTTGTCGAGACACTGGTAGTAGCCCGAGTTCCACGGCTGACAGTAGCCGTAGTCGCAGCAGTTCATCTCACGGATGCGAGAGCTGTCACCGCAGGGTCCGCCAATGGTGTTTTGGCAGCGGATGTGCGACTGCGCCGATGTGATAGTCGTCCATGTCGCAATGAATGTGGTCACCGCTGAGGTTTTCATGGTCGTCGTCGAAGCTGATTGCGGCGAAAGCTCTTGGTCACTTGGTGGTGTTCTCCGACACGGTGAATCGAGAAATGAACGAACTTTGGGGAGGGGCATTACCCCTGTGTTGCTAATAGCAATTTGCTATGGAGCCACGAACGGGCACTCAAACGTCGCTAGACTTTATCGAAACGAACAGCAAAAGCTAGTTGAAGTTGGCACCTGTGCTATGCTACCAACGAAAGTTTGGTTCCGGTGTTGTGGGTATCTCCAACACAATGTGCAGCTTCTTCGTCATCGAAGTCGTTGGTTCTGAGATGTTTGTGATCGCTTCTCCTTCACTTTCTGCTTACTTGCAAACCCCGATTTTTTTTTAGGCAGCGCAGTGGACTTGCTTGGAATAGTTGATCGCGATAACGGACGCCGCAGCAGTTGTTACCAATGGGCACCTTGCCGAGCACAAAACCACTCGAACCCAGTTGTTAGCCACTTCGAGAAATGGCGGACGCTGGCGTGCCGTGTGCCGAAAGCGCGTGGGGCGCATCCAACCTGTTCCAGTCCGTCTCGGAAGCGGCTGCCGTTCAACCGCTGCCGGCGAATTTAGGGAAATTTGTGGACGACCTGCACACGGTGTTGGTTTATCCCTCCAAGGTTGAAGTGCTCCAGTCAAATGACGAGAGAAGCGATCCCACAAGGCCTGGTGAGATCGTCGTGCCGACATCAATGAAGCTTCGGTCCCCAAGTGCAGTTAGTTCACCAAACTCACCCGCAAATCAAGCTTCCTCCAGTACGTTATCGGTGCTGAGTGCTGCCGCCGCCTCGTTGAAAGACAAGACGCAGCAGGTGGCGCAGCAGCAGAAACGCGCGCTCTCCGCTTTCCAGCAGAAAGGTGGTCTAGTGGGTTGGCTTCATGGCGAGATGGATGAACCGGGTGATCGCTCGTCCAGTAATTCAAATTCGGTCAGTTGGTCTGCAGCTTCAGTGCCGACATCTCCTGCAGCGCTACAGACCTCACACGACTTATTTACCTTCGTAGGGAACGATGACAGGGATGACCTGCGCACACCGCCAAGCCCTCGCTCTCCGATCGATTCGCCAATAGCACCAGCAATCGCTGGGCGGCGACGCTCGATGCCCAACATGACCTCTGGCTCTCTGCTTGATAACCTTTTCTACAAGGTGACCGGTGTCACGGCGTCACCTGTTGTCCAACCGTCCTCCAATAATGCATCCGCACAGATGAGAGTAAAACTTCGACCCACTGTGTCCCCAAACAAAACTCCAGCAACCTCTTTCGACGATTTCGTTAACGGGAAGCAAGCTGGGAACCTATCACCCCGTTCAAGGGCTTCTTCACCTCCTGAGACCGTTCGACAGCGAGCTACTACGATGGATTTGACACAAAACAGTGCTATAGGAGCTGACGGATTACCTTCACCAGTTCTGACAAAAGTCCGATCTGCTGCTTCGCTCAATTCTTCGCGGCTTTCACCGGAAACGCGGTTATCACTTGATGATGTATTATCGGATGAATGGAGCTCCACGGTTCTATGGGCATACATCTACAGCTCTGCGGACGGTCGAGACCATCAACACCACCAGCGAATGAGTTTTCTGATCGAGACAACCTTCCGCGTCACACCACTCTACAGAAAGCTGGCCGGTGGCAACGATACGGCTGCAGATAGCGAACACGACTTTAAAAGATTACTCGCAGGCTTAAAGCGCATACACTCACGTTTCCTTGTGCGCCATGGAGCTGCTACACTTGCGATGAGTGGTGTCCCGGTGGCGTCACCTGCCGCGAGTCACGCTAAGAACCAGCTTGCAGTCGCAGTGCATACCTTAAGCGACCAAAGAGCACCAGCCAATGCGTTAGCAACCGATGCACAAATGGAGAAGGCAGTAGCGCTACTTTTACAGCTTGCTCGCGAGGTTGAGTGTGAGTTTCGAGTACTCGGCACTAGAAGCTACACGAATTTTGCCGACAGTGCGCTGTATCGGGACTTCATTGTCCACGGCTCTGGTCGAGGGAACATCGCGATGCTACTGCGCGCTGCGCGGATCCCGTTCTACCAGCAGCCCAACAGCGTAGTAGATCCTCTTTCCCTAAACGATCTCGCTTTGGAGCAGGAGCTTGCGGCAGCGACTGTTTTCTCGCGAGCAAAATGCCAGGTTTTCGCGGTTGCGTTGTCACCCGATGGCTCCATCAAGTTCACGGGCGTATCACAACTTGCCCGCGCGGAATCCACGCTAGAGCAGACAAATCTGCAGCAAACGATCGAGCCATTCCTCAATCCAGCCGCTAGCATCCATCCCGCCGCTTCTAGACCTCTAGCATTCAATTTCAGCGCTGGAAGCGGCGACAAAGTATTTTATGGTGCCGTCCTGTGGCTACCTGTTGATCAGAACAAGACGGGAGAAATACCTAGTGGACTCTGCATCGTCTCAAAATTTCCACTGGTTGATTCAATGCGGTATTTTCTCAGTTTCCTGTGGAAGCGATCGGAAGACAGCATCAAGCTCTGCGGCGGTGGAGGAGTGTCTGTCACCCAAGAAGACGTCCAAGATGCCTCACTTTCTATGGGTCAGTATTTCCTCGCTCGTAACCAAGGATCGCAATTCCAACTCACCCTGCCAGATAATGCCTTGCCTCCAGCCGTCGACTTCAGAATCAGTGATCTCTTTGATTGTCTATCACTGACAAATGTGCTTCGACTCTTTGCATTCGTGTTACTGGAGAAAAAGGTCGTTATGGTGGCGTCTAGCTACACGGTAATGTTTTCCGTCAGCGAGGCGCTGCGAATCCTGCTCTATCCACTCGTCTGGAGTCACGTGTTTGTACCAGTGCTACCACTCGCTCTCAAAGACTGTCTGCAATGCCCCACACCATTCATTTTCGGACTGCACGACTCGTACGTGCGCCGCAGCGACATGCCACGGCCATCGAATGATCTTGTTATCGTCAATCTAGATCGCGATTCCCTTACAGGTGGGGGGGACGTTTTTCTTCCGCCTGTCAGACATTCGATGCTACGAGAAGAGCTCTTCCGTCTTTGCAAACCTCATTTGGCCTATCGTGACAGCGTGGATAGTTTTGATGCTGGCACAAGTTCATCGGAAGTATTCCCAGTGTCCAACATCCGCCTCTTGTTCCGTAAACATCTACGAGAGATTTTGGCGTCATTGGAACCTTGCGTCAACCGCTTCGAACTCAATGGTCAGGGTGTTAGCGTAGTGGACAACGCCAACGTGAATCAGTGGCCTGCAGATACCGCTCGCTTCTGCTCGGCGATGCTGCACACCCAAGCTGTATCTACTTTCCTCGCCTCCCCTCGATCTGAAGGAAGTGCAAAAGCAGAACTCATCTTTGTATGATTAACAAGACTTAGGCCTTTAATATTTTACTTTGCTTAGCGCTACATTTTTTAGGATTCCTGCTCAGATCTCAAAGATTAGCGGCCACTTCCTGATCCGACAGCTCGGTAAAGCTATGATCCACAACACGTTTGTGCTTTTAGCATTAGCATGGGAGCAATGTTAGTACTGCTGTCGGTATTAATTCAAATAGAGCCTCACTGTAAGACGATAGACTCGTTGCTGGGCTAAAACACGAGAGGCGTGTGGGTTAAGGGCCAAGCTGGCATGTAGGGTTCGTGGACTGGGTGAGCCGAACTCTCACCAAGAACAACGTGTATTGCATGTTTCTTGGAGTGATAACTGAGAACTGATTCTAATATACTACCCGCCCTCACCTGCCATTGCTGGCAGTCCAGGAAAGTCAGGTAACCAATCCCAAACCCAATCTCCAGTAGTGGCGCCTAGCTAAGCTTTACTCAGGATACACGTACGCCTACCGTCACAGGGATTTAGCGAGACCACAACGAGGTTTTAACCATCAATTGCTTCTAACTTTGCCTCGCACTTCATCGATGAGTCCCCTTGCCGTTTGCTTTACAGTATAATGCTCTCTGGTAGAATGTATACCAATGATTACTGTGAAATCTGGTCTGTAAACCATTACGATAATCATCCTGAAGAAGCAAACGCACATCCTAAAGTCATAGCCAGACCTCTACCAATACGGGAATGGTCAAGTTTCCCTATTTTCAGGAAATACGACCACATTTGAAGAGCAAAATATGGGAAATATGGGATTCAAAGTTTATCGAGCTATTGCAGGTCATCTACGAACTGGGAGTAGTTGCACGCTGCCACTGCTTGCAATGCAGGATGCCTTCAAGCGCTAGGTCAGTTAGTGAATACCTCCGATCTGTTTTCTCACACCCAATAAGTGAGAAGTATGACTCAACTGTGGCGGTGTTTGGGAAGACAGTGGCGATACCCCCGCAGAAACTTACTAGTGTGGGAAACCTGGAGAAAGCTTCGGTGAGCCCCCACATTGCCCGAAAGCTTGCGATATAATGATCAACACTGTCAATCGCCGCACGTAGCGGCTTGCTACTGGCGTACTCTGTTGGGACTCTTGAATTCCTGACCAATCTTGTTAATACCTTCCAGTCCATGGTATTGAAGAAGTCCGTCGTGGTGACCCGAGAAAACGAACACAAAGGCGGAATCGCGAAGGTCGCTTCTCCGTAACTTGGTATACCTAGTACTTCTCCTTGCTTTGCAAACATCTCCATGATCCGAGCGTGCGTGAGCCCGTTAACGTCTCCGGGTGAAGATCAGTCGCCCAATAATAATATCAAAAATGGCCAAGCTAAGCGTAAACTGCAGTGTGTCCTCCGGTTCAAAAATGGCCTCAAGAGTTTCGGCGTAAGAAGCCTCAGGCGAGTTGAAATATTGTTGCTTCTTTGGGTCAGTAGATAGAGCCGTGAATTTCCCCCACTTTACTGGATGTTGACCATGTAAATGCTGGTTGTACAGATCTGTTCTGAAGCTGTTGAAGTATTTTGGGTTGGTCGAAGCTGCCATTGACGTCGTCGAGTTGCAATAAGAAGCATTATGTCTTCCAAACGTGCTACAAAAGCGCCAGAGAACTGTCTCAACATGGCCAGTAGACGCATTTCGCGTCCCAATCTTAAGACCGTACGCTACGACATGCTTTCGACGAACTTCACTCCCTTTGTTGTGGTTTTGCGACGCGTAGGTCGAGCTTCGTTTGCTTCGTAGGCTTCTTCTGTTTCATTTGTGCCTCTTGCAGCAGCTCATGCGTTGATCAGGATATTGTTTGCTATGAAGTCAAAAGAAGAATGAGTTATTAATAGAAGTAGGTGGCCAAAAAGTCAGCACGGTGGGATAGTATACAGTGAGTAGCTCTAAACAACTGCTAGTGCTAGCATTTGTGGTAGAAGGAATTGGAAAGTCAATTGAGCTGGCAGAGAATCCCAGAACAGCACTACAGTTAGTATTTTCAATCGTATGAACCACCAAATTGCTCCCATATGCCGGCTTCGCCAGGATATGGGAAAAACGGGAAATTTAAATTCCCGTATTGGTAGAGGTCTAGTCATAGCATTCGCTGAAATTGAAGGAATCGTTGTTGTATTCGATAAAACCAGAAGGCGTGGAACATGAGCGCATGGGCGATGGGGAATCAATCACAAAGTTTGTGGCAAACCAGTGGTGTCGCGACGAACAACAAGCGAAAAGGTACCTCCAGGTACTACCTAGTGAGGCGCTATCCAGTTTCTAATTTGCTTCGTTACGCAAAACCCGATTTACGACCTGCCTTCACCTCAGCGGCCAGGAAATTAGGTGCACGATGGACAAGTGGCTGCTTCTGCTCGTGGTCATCCTCGCCATCTATTCGAGAGGAAGTGCCCTCGCGTCCCCCACAGTTCGTTCCGGTATCAAGCTTTCCGAGTTGAGTGTCGCCGATGGCAGTGTACTGGTCAGTTGCCTATGAACGGCAAGCGGACGCTTCGTGACTTCAAAACGACCGACGACGCTGATGAAGAGAGGATTATCACTAGGATTGCGAAGTTGGAGAATTTGGTGTCCAAAACCAAGCTAGCGCAAAAGTTTCAGGCATTCAAAGAAGTGCAGGCTGCGGAGAGAGCGAGCGCTTGCTCGATACGGAGTACAGTTTCGAGACATTGCGCACCAACAAGGTCACGATTGAGGAGTACGCAAAGGCGTTGGGGGTCAAAATGTCTGAAGTGCCGCAATTCCATAATGCTGATGTGGTCTACCCCGCTTACGGAAAGGTGAAACGTTACGGGCGGTATATTGAAGATGCAAAAAAGTAGCTCTCGCTGGCGCTAAAATCGATCGCTCAGTAGTGCAAGACCTTGTGGGTGCCACATCTGTCTTCTACAAAACCAGTAGTGTACACACGTGCGCCACCCAAAGGTGTAAGAATAAAACACGAGCGATTTTAAAAATACTTAAGCCCCTTCGTCGACTGTAATGGAGCAGAAGATCAAATTGAAACTCTCGCTTCTTGATCAGCGCGAAAACGATAAATTATCCGAATCCAAATGATGCGTACGCGAAAATTGTACTGGAGAATTGCAGCTATGATGTCATGTGCACTGAGTGTAAAGCCTTGGCTTCAACGTTCGCGAGTGCAAGCTGATAAGAATTGTTGTGATGGCTTTGGAGAAGTGTTCTTCCTTCGTCTGACACTCGATGGAGAATACATCAAGGCCCTTGAATATTTCCTTGAGAGGATTTGGAGATTTCTCGTGAGGTACTGCATAACGACCGGGCTACAGTGAGTAGACTGTTATCCTTGTACATTAGGCTTGCCGCCTGTCGAACACGAGCTAAAATGTTTTCCATTCGCTCACGCGTCCAGATCAATGCTGTCTCCACGACATCGAAAGTCATAATTACCACGACCGATTTGGTTGATAAACTTGACATGAACGTAGCCAAGTAGAAAGCATCGAAAAAAATCACCGTGAACACAACTTGTCCAGGTATTGTACTAAATCCTCTTTATTTCCCCCAGCAACAACGGCAAAGATGCTCTCCATGATCAGCTTGAAAAACGGAAGTACCAGGAGTGCTAGCAACTCGTACGTGTATGGCTTACTTTTCCGAACAGAACTTGCTACGCTGGGTTCACCATCGTCGCGAACCTTTGCACTGAAGCAAATTTATTCAGTCGGCGGTGCTGTTCGAAAATATTCGGGAGGAGTGGCGAGCAGAACCGGTACGAAAAATATGTCGAGGGTTACTAGGGAGAACGGGACAGGAAACACCCATATATCAGCTACGAGCATACCGGATGCAATGGAGCCCCCAGCCACGCACGCACACTACGTCACCGTCTACCTCCAGGACAGCCCACGGACATCGAGCCATGGTTCCACTTGATTTCTAACGCTACACGCCAGAGCTGCCCCGAACACCCCAACACGTAGCCAAAAGCCGTGCCAGCCAACCAACCTCCGAGTCGTGAAGCGGAACACTCTTGTCCAAGTAAAATAGGTATCAGTAAAACGGTCGTGGTGATCACTACCAGCACGACGTGACGCAGCGACGTATTCCGAGCGTATTCTTCCATCCAGCGCGACCATCCTCTCGATGGAGTAGTTCCCTCCGTAATGTGTCAGCTGCACCGAGTGCAACACGCCGATCAATTTCGCCCACGGTCCACGAAATCATGTCCAGATACGATTCTCCCTCTACATATACATAACCCCTCCAGTATTGCAGTCAACCTAAAAAAAACATTTTTCACTTCAGCAACAACCACAATAGTCACCATTCTTGTAAAAAAAAAAACTGCGAAAATAGATAAAAAGCAGTGCAGAGGTGGTCATTTTTGCGGCTTTCTGATCACTCGACGCCATACTTGTCCTTGAGCTCCTGCAGCTCCTGCTTCTGCTTGTCCAGGTCCACGGCGGCCTTGCGCTGCTGCATCTTGTTGGCCTGGTAGTAGAGCACGATCAGGTAGCGGCCGCACACGTTGAAGCCCGAGAGGTGGTCCACCGCGTTCTTGGCGTCGTAGATGTCCTCGTACACCACGAAGGCCGTGCCGCGCGTGTCGTTGTTGACGCCCAGGCGGATCTGGCGGATGGCCCCGTACTTGCCGAAGATGTCGTACAGCTCCTCGGACGAGATTTTGAACGGCAGGTTGCGCACGTACAGCACGCGGTTCACCTCGGGCGGCAGGCGCGCCTGCGACACGTGATGCGCGAGGTGAGTATAAGAGCTGGCAGGTCGCGCGAGATACCACAGGGACGTACGTTGCCGCGCCGACCTTGAGCAGACATGAGAGCGGGCGGAGACTGAACGAACCAGGTCGAGTCGATGCGAAGATGGAGGTGTGCGGTACGTAAATCCTGTGATACATGATACTCTGTGTATGTAGTTTGGGAGGGGTAAAAATTAAACGCTGTCTTTCTACTGTGGGCAAAAATAGGTACTGATATATGCTCGACTTCAACATGCTATCGGCAGTATAGCTGCGTCGGCAGGTTGCCGCCGATATTAACTGCACTGCGTTGTGTCTAGCGCGCCATCCTCTAACTCGAAGTGATGGCTTTGGGTAGAGTTGAGCGGCTTTTTGCTTATTAATACGCTGACGAGGTGGTCGTTTCCGCTGCACGCTATTCTTGAAGCGTTAGTGCGTGATCCAGTCGCGGAGCTCAACTCACGATGCAAAACACTCTCATAACAGCTTTGGACGCTTCGGTTGCCAGGTATCGAGACGCGTTCGTCAATTTCCCATCATGCTGGACACACGAGTTTACAGCGACGCCGCTCTGCATGCGGTGCTGCTGCTCACGGGGGCCACGTTCGTCTGGTTCTGGCTCGCGGATCACATCCGAGGGCGCGTGTGGGTTCTGTCGGTGCTGCTGTGGGCGATGCTCCATCTGTGGCGGTTGATTCAAAGCAGAGCCAAAGTTGACGAGTTCAGCGACCCACCCGGAGAAGAAGACAAAACACTCGAGATAGAGGAGGCGCGGCTGCAGGCGTGGAGGTCGCCCGCAGGAGCCCAAGTAGCCGCGAGAGTGATTCGCAACGACGAGTTGTTCCGCCTCATCA
Source organism: Phytophthora cinnamomi (assembly GCF_018691715.1). Taxonomy (NCBI): domain Eukaryota; phylum Oomycota; class Peronosporomycetes; order Peronosporales; family Peronosporaceae; genus Phytophthora; species Phytophthora cinnamomi. The sequence goes on from NW_027150960.1 coordinate 356,062, forward strand.
TGACGTTCAAGCGCGGGCTGCCGAACCTGGTGCTGCAGTTCGAACGTGCTAGTTTGGACGACTGGTTTGATCTATTGGAACCTCAAGACGAGTGCCCCGAGCTGGGGATGCTGCCGAAACTGGCAATCTGGAAGAACAACTTCAGGGTTTTCCGCATGCTTCAGCAGCTGCAGGAGTTCCCGTACTACCGACGAGACCCGACGCTGAATTTCGGCGACGTGAGGCGCTTCGCGGCAGTGAATGGCCGAATTGACGTTTTGGAGTATCTCCATTTGTACGCGGAGGACGCCCCAAGCTCGCACTGGGATCCGCATCTACTCAACGAAGCGATTTACGCTGGACAGCTCCGCGTTGTGCGCTGGCTGATCATCCATCGGAGAGAAGCGTGTGTTTCCCTCACTTCTAAGGCGATAAACTCCTCGGCTGCTGGGAATTTAGAGCTCCTGAAGTTTCTGCATGAAGAGGTGAGGCAGGGATTTACTACGGGAGCTATGAATCTGGCTGCTGAAAGAGGGCGGATTGATATCGTGCGCTTTCTTCACGAGAATCGTACCGAAGGGTGTACTGTGCGAGCCATGGATGGTGCTGCGCGCAATGGGCACCTGGAGGTCGTCAAGTTCTTACACGAGAATCGCACTGAAGGTTGCACGACAAACGCGATGGATGGAGCTGCACGAAATGGGCATCTCGACGTCCTAAAATTCCTGCATGAAAATCGACAAGAAGGATGCACAACAACTGCAATGGATGCTGCTGCGCAATTTAACCGCATAAATGTCGTCGAGTTCCTGTTAACTCATCGACCGGAGGGATGCTCTGAGTGGGCTATGGCTGGGGCCGCTGCTAATGGCCACATGGACATGGTACGCTACCTGCACCAGCAAGTGCACGTTCAAAGAATTGGTAGCAGCGCAAGTATTGCGGCGCAGAATGGTCATTTCCAGGTATTCGAGTACCTTTGCGCAAATTATCCCCCCAACGCTCACGACTACGGCGAGTAGTTCTGCAGTTGGAGCTTCGATTAACGCTGTCATCATTCACCTTAGAGGCTCGGTGTTTCCGATCACAAACAAAATCTCCTATGAGCCCACAATTGCGATCCATGTTTGATCCGCACGCAGTGGAGAAGATCTTTCCATCACACTAGAAATTGCCGATGGGTTACTGCGGAGTAAAACGAATCTCGACGTTTTGGGCATCACGTGTGATTATTTGAGGGACAAGAAGAGCTACCACATCCAAGAAGTGTACGTTTTGGTCATCGAGCATGCTAGATGATTTCTTAATTGACGTATCGAGTGTTTTATTTTGTTCGTTCACTTCGAATTGCACCATGAATGCAAATGCAGTAAGCAGTGCTTCATCTCCCAGCACAATGTCGTTCACCACCAATGTTTCGAGGTCAGGGCCTTCGGCCCATTCACCCTTTTCACAAATATGCCGGCCCTTATTCGCAGTCCAACACGATACGGCCAGCAAGCTTGCCTGCGGCCATGCGTTCGAAGACACTCGGCAAGTTCTCGAGTTTCTCGATCTTGTACGTCGTGTTCACGTCACCTGCCGCAGCCAGCTTCAGCGCCTCGATCGAGTCCTGACGGTTGCCCACGTACGAGCCGATAATGCGGTGCGCGTTCAACACCGAGCCGAACACCTCAGCCGTGATGTACGTGTCCTTCGGCAGACCCACCAGCACCACAGCACCGTGTGGACGCAGGAACGACAAGGCGTCGGCGTAAGCGTCGCCGCCCGATGCCACCACAACGCTGGCATGGGCGCCACGTCCCTCGGTCGCGGCGAACACCTTCTCCTTCACGTTGCCCTCCTTGAAGTCGATGAAGTCTTTGATGCCGTAAGACGCCACCAGTTTACGCTTGTCCTCACCGGAGTCAATAGCAACCACACGGTAGCCCATGGCACGAGCATACTGACAAGCCAAGTGACCCAGGCCGCCTCCGGCACCGGGAATGACAACAAAGTCGCCGCAGTTGCCACCGATCTCCTTCAGAGCCTTGTACACCGTCACGCCAGCACACAGGATCGGAGCTGCAGCGTGCATTGGCATCTCCTTGGGGATAGGAGTGACATGCTCCGAAAAGGACACACACCACTGCTGGAACGAGCCGTCCACAGTGAATCCATGGAGCTCGGCGTCCACACAAGTCGACTCGTACCCCTTGCGGCAGTCCTCGCAGCCCAGACACGAGTTCGCCAGCCACTTCACGCCCACCGGGTCGCCGATCTTCAGGTGCGTGTAGCTGTGGTCGCCGATGGCAGCGACGTAGCCGGCGCCTTCGTGGCCACCGACCAGCGGCAGCTTGTTGTCCAGCGGCCAGTCGCCCAGCCACACGTGCAGGTCCGTGTGGCACACGCCCGAGTACGCCAAGCGCACCAGCACCTCGCCAGGCTTGAGGTCCTTCTGCTGGGTCACCGGCCAGTCCTTGCGGACCTGCAGCGGCGCGTTGTTCTGCTCGAACACCACGGCCGTCTGCGTCTTCGGGATGTCGTAGTGCGACTGGGACTTGACCGAGAACGAGCGCGACTGGCAGCGAGGGCACGTGCAGCCCGTCGGGTGCTGCACGCAGTTGCCGCAGCGGCACTGCACGTTGTGCGCGCCAGCGATCGACTTGAGTGAGAGTTGAGCTGCGCGGCGAGCGGGCTGGTTGAAGCGGGACAGCACGCGCAACATCTTCGACGTTGAAGCTTGCACCGAAGGATTTGAGTGGAGCTGGCTGGGCTTGACTTGAGTGGTGGACAGCGAATTGCAGAATGACAGAGCTCGCTGGTCACAACGCGTCGGGTCGGGTAGGGTCGCTGTGGTGCGGGTCGCAAGAAATGCCCTTCGACGTGCCGATGCAGCATACATGTTTGGAGAGTAAATGCTCCTGATCTTGGCATTTCTGCTTGGTGTCGGTTTTATTCGCAGCTTCAAGTGGGACTCGCGCTTGAAGTAGACCGCCCGTCCATGGAGCTGTCGTGGAGCCTCAACTTGAGGCTGCTTGTGTGAAGGCTGAAGTGAGTTTGTCCACGGTGTGTGGAGACGCGTGTTGGCATGTGATCGTCACGTGGTCACTGGTACTGTCGGGCTAAGTCCTGCCGCCACACCGCAGCCACGCGGCACCCTGACTCGGGTCGGCTCAAGTTTTTGCAAGCCAACAGATAATTTTGCGGCTGTCCGCAGTTGTGGACAACGGCAACTCTAGGAGCGGACAGAGTATCCTACTGGTAGTTTCGGCGATGATGTTTTACCCTAGTTCGCTAACAATTTCTATACTTTCAGTTGAACGCCTCCTCTCTGCCCCCTATAATTAGTGGGACTCTGTTTTATGTAGCACATTACTCTGATTTACGTTTTTACCGGGGACATATCAGTTTTCAGAATGGGTTAGGTGTACGAATTAGAATTTTGTCAACTAGAGACCGTTTTTTTCAACAACAACAAAAACTCTGTTCACGCAGGTGAAAATCTTGACACGGCCAAGATTGGGTGTTTCCGTTGTTAGCGCACACAAGCAGTCAGGAAACCACCAACCAACAACGGCCGCTAACCTGAGACACTTACACGAGAGAGACGAAACCAAGGCCAGCAGCGCTGCGAGGAAGCGCTCACTCGGCCTTTCGCCTTCCACCAAGCAAGCCACAAAAAGCACTAGACACTCGCTCACTTCTTCAACGCACCCCATGACTTCGCCTAGTCCCTCGCCTCCGTCGCCCCCCCCCCCCCCCCCCCCCCCCCCCCGCCTTCGCCCGACCAACTACCGCAACGACTACGCCTGCACCCGAGTCTCCGACGTCACCAGCGCGACAATCCACCACGGCGATCCCGACCGCGACTGCAGACCGTCCCCCGACTCCAGCCCAGCCCCCGACCTCACCTACCACAACACCATCGAGGAGCGTCTCGGACGACGGCGTCGGAGAAGACGCTGCCCGGCCACCTCTCTCCGGGGGCTCCACACCGCGGACGAGCAAGCGCCTCCAGAAGAAAAAAGCCGACGTCGCTGCACGCTCGTCGGAGCGCAAATCCAAACGGGCTCGCGCAACTCCTTCGCTCAGGCTTCAGCCTCGATGCCCCGCTCGCGGCCCCATCCGTCCTGGCTGCGGCACCTGCAGAGCAGACAAGGGCAGCCGGGAAGAAAAAGGCAGGTTCGGCTGCGCGGGCAAAACGCAAACCGGCGCCAACGACTAGTCTACCGCGACCGAGCTCAACAGCGGGCGACAACGAGAACCTATGCATGCCTTCCCTGAGCCCCAAGGCATCGGCTTGCACCCGAACTAACACCGACACCCCTTCCCGGTATGGCACCTCAAACTACCCAGGTAAACCCGCACCAAGCTTACTCTGCACAACTCGATGACGCGGTGGCGCGCCTTACGGCCCAGGTTGGGTCCCTGAGTGCGCTCGTCATAGCTCATCGCGACCACCTTTCGGCCACGAGCGCCGTCAGCTCGTCCTCCGGCTATCAACACTTTGGCCGGGGTGTTACCTGCCACAGTCGGGGCACCATGGACCGTGCCAGCAGCAGGAGCTTACCCGCTGCCACCCATGCGACTACGCGCCCCACCCGACACACGTGCTAGCGGCGCACCGTAGCATCGCCGGCCTCCTCCGCCCCGATGGTACGTTCATCTCACCAACCGACACGCTGATCGGCTTTAGCGCCGCGCCGGATATCCCATTCGATATGGCGATACCGACCACGGCCGCCCTGTACTGTGTGCGACTTGGATCCCAAGGCCTGTCCCCACCCCACTTCCGCCCTCTCTCCGACGACGAGCGCCTGGCTCGTAGCTCCAACAACACTAATTTCTCGCTCGACTTTAGCTCAGCGCTACAGCCACCGCAAGCGCATGCCCCGTGCACCAGCTACGACGACATCTTACTCGCGCTCAGTGGCCTGAGCGCATTCGCCAACGCGTTTTGGTACGCCCATATGGTACGGTTGCTTGACCGCATCCGCCTGTTTGTCTCCGACACCCAAACGACAGACCCCGGTAACATGCCGATGCGGGTCACGCTCACTCTACAGTATGCAAACCTGTACATGGGTCGGGCAGTTGGCCATCTGACCGACGACTCGCCGACGTGGTGGCGCGATTTCTACGCCGCCACAGACACCACCGAGTATCGCTCGATTGGCTACTGGTCCTTCAAAGCCTGCCCGCTGCTCGCGCCGAGCCAGCTACATCGTCACAGCACCAACCAGCTGGCACAACCCGCCGCGGCTTACCGACCCGGCCGCCAAGCATACCGGAGCACATCCGCCAACTCATTCCGCGTCAGCCGGATGGCAAAGAGTCCTGCCTACGCTTCTTCGGTGGGGGGATGTGCTTTGGTAGTACCCGCGAGAGGTACGCCTATTCCTACCGTACTCATCGCTGGGAAGGGCCACTCCCTAGGGATCTGCAACACTATATCACCAAACAGTACGGCTCCAACCGCCGTACTCAGCAAGGCCCTCGCGATGGCGCCCGCCGTGCATGATGGGCCCGAGGCACGGCTGGCTCACCAGCGCTCCGGTCCCATTTGACTCCACGTATTAATGCCTACGATAACACACATGCATTATGCTCCTCCGAGTCTACCGCGCCACTTTCACAAATCGCACGATCCCCCCCCACGCGGCCCTCTGCTAGGCCCACTGCGGTCAGACAGCCGTCGGCCCCGGCACCGCCGCCCACATCCCGGGCTCGAACTGGCCTGAACCCTGATCTTATCCCACCTGCTCCACGACCTACTGGATTACGGGTGGCCCCCACCCACAATGCCATCACAGCCACGGCACCAACTCGCGCCCCTAATCAGGCTACTCCTGTTTCCACTTCAGGCGTCGTAGCACCGCCCCGTCCTCACCCGCACCACGGCAACTCCCGCAACTCAGCGGCGCACATTTGCCCCCGGGCTTTTCCCATTGCCCAATCAGGGCCTGCTTCATTTCAAACGGTCGCCTCGAGGCCCGGGCCCCGCTCCAACCTGCACCCAAGGCCGAATTCTCGCCCAAGACCGGGTGTTCTCCACCACCCCTCCCGCACTCGCCCTGCCCAAAGACTCAGGGGCCACCACCTGCCCCCCCCCCCCCCCCCCCCGCCACCGACGTTGCTAGAGCCCAACACCACGGTAGGCAACGCGTTCAGCTCTGGACGCCATTAAACGGGAAATCCTGGCGGACTCCCTCGCCGCTGCGGGCCTCGAGCTTCCTGCTCCCAATTTTCCAACACACACGGGCTCTGCCAGTCGCCCTCTCTACACCCTCGACACCCCTCTCCAAGCTAGCCTGTCCGAATACGTTCGCCGAACGCGAATCTCTCTGCCAGCTCTAATTGAACTCTTTTGCGGTCAAAGCCCATCCGACCCCCGCCCCAACAATCATATAGTACCGTCCCTGATCGAGAAGTCGTGTCCAGACTTTGACAAACTGCCACAACTCCTGAAGGTCGCAACCGAAGGCATACACGTTGCCCTCGCATCACCGCTACCGACGCAGACCTCACCACCGCCCAATCATCCCTCCACCCACAACCGGCTCAACGTGTTCCGAAAGAACATTTGGAAAGAACAGGACATGGGCAGATGCCTAGTTCTTGATCTTGACATTGCCCAACTCTGGTCTGAACTTTTCCTCAGTCCCTTTGGCGTCATTGACAAAGGAGATGGGGACCCGATCACCTCCGGCTACGTTATCCATGACCTTTCCTTCCCCGAAGATGACTCGGTCAACAGCCACACTGACCGAGCATTGGTGCCCGAGGCCGAGTACGAACACAGCGCTACCATCGCACAGGAAATTCTAGCCCAATCAGCACAATTTCCCCTGCGCCCTATTAAACTATTCCTCGGCGATGTTGCAGCAGCTTTCAGAAACCTGGACATTCATAGCGAATCGGCCCACGTGTTCACTGACACCATACCCGAGGACAACGCCTTGGTTATCGACATGGCCGCATGCTTTGGCTGGACAGGATCACCAGGGTTTTATGGCTTGGCTGGCGACGCCATCGCTCACTTACACGGTCGTACCTCCAATGTTATCTACCCAGAGGGGCTTCTCAATTACCACTGGGTCGACGACCACGTATCCATATCTGCGGATATCGGGACTAGCTGCACCGATGTGGAACAGTCCCTCCGCCGAGCAATGATTACGATTCTCGGGCCCGATGCGGTCAACGACGAACAGTTCACCTTGTGGAGCACCCGCCAAAAGGTTCTTGGCCTTATCTTCGACACTGAGGCCAGGACTGTGGCAATGCCTCCAGCCAAAGTCGCAAGGGCATCTGCTCTGGTGTCGGCTGCATCCCGAGCGACAGCTCTCAGCCGGGCCCAATATCGCTCCCTGATGGGTTGTCTCCGCCATGTGGCCACGTGCGTTCGACCCGCTCAGCCATTCTCGCAGCGGCTTCGCCAGGCCAAATCCCACCTCCACCGCTGGTCGCCGGTCCACATAACAGAAACTATGCGCCAAAACCTGGCATGGTGGGTCCACATACCCCACGCTCCACAACTCAACGGGGTCCCGACGGAATACTTCCATGCACACCCTCCCCCGGACATCACCATCGAAATGGACGCATCCGACAGCGGCCTGTGCGCCTTGGAGCGCCGCTAAAAGCGCGTGCTCATCTACCAGTTCTCTTCAACAGAACGAGACATGATCTCAGATTTCAATGCCGGTCATCGCAACGGGTTCAACATAAACTACCGCGAACTACTCTCGTGTGCATTTGCGGTTCACACATGGGCCAGCACATGGCGCTCTGAGTTCGGGTCACGCCAACGCAACATACCGTACAGTTCAGAATAGACAATACCTCGGCCGTAGCCTGGCAAACCAAAATGTCATCCACCAACACGCGAGCTCAAACCATGATTCGTCTACTCGGGTGCTGGGAAGTGGCCTTTGGACTACGGTTCTCTTCATCACACATAGCAGGCGTGGATAATTATTGCCGATGCCGGATCTCGCCTAGTCGGGGGCCGTCATGCTAACGTAACCTTCACTAACCTAACACAATTGTGGACACAGGTTCAACCCCAACTGAACACGACTCAGCTCGAACAGATCTGGCTAGATATCTGCGCGAGCACTCCGTGGCAGACTCCACATACAACAAATACGAACGGGCACTCTCCGTATGGCAAGCCTTCATCTCGCGCCGCGGAGTAAGCCCTTGGCTGGACGGTCTCCCCATCACGATCCAACTCCAACATATTTCCGACTTTATCACCTCAGGCTTTGAGCATGGCTATGGATCAAACCGCCGCCTTCGGAGCTCCCTTATTCTAGTCACGCTAATGGGAATCAAACACTTCTTCCTAGCATCCGGGAGGCCGTTTCCATCAGACCATTCACAAATCCGCATGCTCCTGAAGGGGATCGGCAGACTCGATGAACCCCCGGCTCGCATAGCTCCCGCATCGATCAGGCTTCTGGAGACATGCTTCGCCTCACTCAACATGACTTCCCCTTCGGATCAAGCTCTACGGGGGGGGGGGGGGGGGGGGGGGTCTGTCCTTCTTCTTTCTCCTTCGGAGGTCCGAAATTACCGCCACAGATGACGGCAAGTTTCTATGGTTCGCGCTAAGGGCAGCGGACGTGGTGCCATGTGATGACACCGGTACAGCGACCATGGATACCTCTGTAGCTACATCCGTTCATATCCGCCTCCGCGGATCCAAGACCGATCAATCTGGCCACGGCACGGCACGCATGCTGCAGCGATCGGGTCACAGCTTCCTGTGTCCCGTCCCGGGGGCCATCTTCCTACTGCGGTCAAGGTGAAACCTACCTGCGGACCTACCAGCCGCCACCTACGTCTTTGAGAACGGACCGCCCGGTTCATCTCAGCCCAAAAGGTTGCTTGGGCAGTACAGGACGCAGCACGGCGCTCCGGTGGCGACCCTCGTGTATTCCGTTGAAGGCATTTACAGCTATTCGATCCTAGTGTTTCAAACCAATGAGTTCACGTAGCGCAGCAGTTCGAGGCGCAGCAAGCACTTTCGTCATGAGATCTGCGCGCATCAGCTTTGACTCGCAGTGCTTCACCGTTAAAACTTCCTTTTTCGCCAAGACCTTGACAAACTTGTAGCGCACATCGATGTGTTTCGCTTTGCCCGACGTGTCCTACCCCACAATTTGCCGAATTGCTGCTAGATTATCGACGTGCAACAGCATTGGTTTCTCTACCTTTATGCCAATTTCTTTCAGCACCTCGCAAATCCCTATCATTTCCCCCGTCACGTGGGATGCCGCCGTGAACTCTGCTTCCATTGTCGACAACGCAACACCTTCCTGCTTCGGCCACTTCCACCTTACCGTCATGCCGTTAACGAGCACGACACCCCCGCTGACAGACGTGCAGTCCACTCGGTCAGCCGCAAAATCAGCGTTACTAAATCCTTCAACACGAATGCCCTTGCTTCCGTTTTCACATTTGGTCATCCAAAGTTTCACCTCTATTGTACCTTTGAGGTAATGCGCACCTTTCTTGGTTAAGCTCCAGTCACTGCGCGTCGGTGCGTGAGTTTGTCGCGTAACTCGATGCACGGTTAAACTAATGTCGGAACGCGTGCAGCGCGCCACCCACAGGAGGTTCTCCACAGGCGACTGAAACGGCCGGACTGTTGGGTGCTCTTGTGTGCCGTCACAGCCTGATGGAAGCAGTTCGTCATTGCATCCTACCTGATCAGCTCCGATCGGTACCTTGACGGGGTTCGCATTCACCAATCCTGCCGTCTCCAATATTTCTTTGATAGTTTGCTCCTACCTTAGAGCCCACTCTTCAGGGATGTGTTCAACACGGATGCCTAAAACCTTTGACACTGTAGTGGGCCTACTTTGGCTCACTACTTTAGCTTACACGTCGCGCTACGTGTATGAGGAAGCGGAGGAGTTTATTAATAATTTGAATTAATTATACTTGAGTCCACAAGTATAATATAAATCAAATAAAACACCAAATAGGTAGTTTAAGGTAAAATGAGAACTGTATTGTTTGTAAATTGATCTTCCTCTAAAATCTGCTAAAAACTGTTTATCATCTATGAAAGGGTTGGCAGCGGCTGGCTGTCAGAGCCCCGCTAATATGCATGTCTCTGATTGGTAGAAAGATGCTGCTTTCTACCAATAGGATCTTTTGGGTATGTGTGGACCACTCACTGTGGTGGTCCACTTCAATGTATCCATTGGTGTGTCTTACACCAATGTGAGGAAGTATCTAAAACCTTTAACAGATATTTATCTGTTAAACCATAAGCGGCAATTGCCATGCACAAGTGACAGTTGTCACTTGTGACCGTTAATCATGCACAAGTGACTGTTGTCACTTGTGTGTGTAACCCCGTTACACCATCCCCCCGTTAAGCTTAGACGTGTCGGTATCGACACGTCAATTAATATTGACTGCTTGTCAATTGTTTGTGCTGGGGATTTCCGTGCTCATCTGCAATGAGCACGATCAAGTTGAAGACCACTATTGCAACAGAGTGTAAACTCTCTGTTGCTGTGTACAATGCGCGATAGCGCGAGGTGCGCCGCTACCACGGGGACAGACAACACAGTGTCTGTGTACGATTCTTCGATGTCGACCGCGTCTATGCGTCGACATCTCTAAGCGAATTTCTGTTGCTTACCGTGATCGGGTAAGCAAACGCCAAAGCACTTCGAGTCCTTCTCGAAGTGGCAAGTATTAGCAACTCCACGCTGTTGCGGTGGAGGCTGGTGTCCGTGCGCCGTGCGCACTGTCCGTCCAGGTGGCGGTGCATATTAGCAACCGCGACCACAACAGGTATACTATATGTATATCTGAGAGCTTCAATGATCTCCGTGCTAATTATCTAGCTCGCGAGTCGTCAGGCGTTGTAGATTACTACAGCGCTCGCACTACCTTCTTGCTGGTAGTGCGTGTTGGGTTTCGTACTCCTTCACCATGTCCGGAACGTCTTCCATCAGGACGTTCCGTGGTTCCCACGTGTCGTGTTGGGGAGGGAAACCTCTCCAACGAATGCGAAAACAATCCGGACCTCGGATTGTTTTCCTATGATCAACAATTCGCTGGACGATCCAGCGAATTTCTCCGCGTGCGTCTCGCAGCGGTGGCGGAGGTGGTGGAAACACGCTCCGATGGTCAACGCCGTGTTGACCTTCATCTCGTGTTGCTCCACGACCAAGTGACGGTCGTGGAGTACTTTCAGAGCGCGGCGGTTGCCGCTCTGTTCCTTCGTGTCCCGGCTCTGGCGGTCTCCCAGACCGCCTTGAACGTGCCGGTCGGGCTGTAGGCCCGACTGTATTAACTGCTCCAGCGCGACTACGCGCTGGAGGGGAGGGTTTCCCCTGTCGAGGCTGTCTCTTCGGTCAGACGAGCCACTTGGCTCGTGCTGGAGGTATGGCTTTAACCGCCCGACATAAAATGTCGGGTGGAGCCGCATGCTAGACGGTATGTCTAGCGTGTATGCGTTACCGTGGCGTGCCATCACCGTGAATGGCCCGATGAAGCGCGGAGCAAGCTTGCTTGCTCCGAAATCCGAAACTGCATGTTTGGGCAGGTTTTGAGTAGATAACAAAACCAATGAATCCACGTTGAATTCATTTGTGTTGCCCCTGCCAATATTATCGGCGTTCAGCTTCTGTTGATCAACAGAAGCTGCAATCGTGTCCTGGACAAACCGAATTACGGCTTGTCTTTTATTGATAAAGTCAATCGCATCCGAGCTGAACTCGTTCAGCTCGCTCTCCGCAAGAGGCCCGGCCTCTGCGTGGTTCTTCGCGGTGTCTGCGCCCTGCGCAGACCCGTGGTCCTTGTTCTTTGTGGAGTCTGTGCTCTGCACAGACTCGTTTTCCTTGTTCTGGGGGTCAGCGCACTGCGCTGCCCCTTGGTTCTTCCTGCCAAGGTCTGCGCCCCGCGCAGACCTGGTTGTCGTGTTCCTTGTTGTCGCGGCTGACACTGTGCAGGTGTCAGCGGCTTTTTGCGACTGCTGTGATGCAGTCGCAGATCCTCCCCCACTTAAAGTGGGAGCCACCACTCCGAGTAAACTCGGCAGACGGGGATGCCGCATGGCATTCACATAAAACGGTGTATGCCCGGTCGAGGCATGCACCGAGTTGTTGATGGCAAAATCTGCCATCGATAAGCACTCGCTCCAGTATTGGAACGAGTGAGCGTAGCTCTTCAACATATCGACGAGCACGCGATTCACGCGCTCGGTTTGACCGTCCGTCTGCGGATGGTCCGCAGTCGACATTGAAAGCTGGCTCCCAAGAAGTGTAAACACTTCTTGCCACAGGTGCGCTGTGAAGCGCGGGTCTCTGTCCGACACGATGTCGGACGGCATGCCATGGTGTTTGAACACCATGTCGACGAACAGACGGGCCGTCTGCTTCGCGGTCACCTCTGCCGGCACCGCAGCAAGATGTACCATCTTGCTGAAGCGGTCGACGAAGACCACAACACCGGTATTCCCTCCACTGACCGGGGGAAGACCAAAGATGAAGTCCAAAGACATGGACTTCCAACACTCCGACGGAGTCGGTAGTGATTGTAATGGAGCCTGCGCAAACGGCGCAGGCTTTACGCGTTGGCACACCTCGCAAGCACGGACGTACTTGCGCACCCACTTGTACTGGTGGTGCCAGTAGAAGTCACGCGTGAGAAGGACGTATGTCTTCTCACGTCCGAGATGTCCCGCAGACGGGGCATCATGATACTCGTACATGATCCTGAGTCGCAGATCATGGTCATTTGGCACGACAACGCGATCCGCGTTGTCGTCGACTGCATTGTAAAGCAGTAGTCCGTCGTGCACACGAAAGCGGTGTGCACGCGCTCGAAGGTGCTTGGGCAGCTTCTGACGGGACTTGTCAGAAGGCGCTGTGCCATAGGCCAGCAAGAGCTTCGCGTCCGCGTCGTGCGCGTACGCGGCCTTCACATCATCCAACAGAGATGATGTGGCTTTGCTCGATCGCATGGCGTCAATGGCATTGACGTCAACAGCTTCTGCATAGTCCGGCCGACGTGATAACGCGTCGGCCACCACGTTCAGTCTTCCGGGTTTGTATTCGACCCGGAAGTTATACTCCGCAAAGAATGAGAGCCATCTCGCCATTCTTTGTGAAATGTGTGGCGACTTCACTGCGGTGCGCAGTGAAGCATGGTCGGTGTAGACCACAAATGGTCTACTCCCAAGCAAATACACTCGGAACTTTGCGAGTGCATATTTCATGGCAAGGAGTTCCTTGTCATGCACCGGATAGTTGCGCTCAGCTGGCTTCAGCTGACGCGATTGGTAGTAGACGACACGATCACGGCCTTCGTGATCGTGCTGCATCAATGCGCATCCGATCGCGAAATCGGATGCGTCACACACGACGTGGAATGGGCGATCTTGGTCAGCCACTGCCAAGATCGGCGCCTCAGTCAAGCCCCGCTTGACTGCATCGAATGCCTTTTGGCAATCGGGTGTCCAATTCCACACAGCTTCTTTCTTAAGAAGCTGTGATAGCGGGCGGATCTTGCCCGCATAATCCTCCACGTACTTGCACAAGTACGTGGCCAAGCCAAGGAACTGCCTCAGTTCCTTGACACTTGAAGGTGTTGGCCATTCGTTAACCACTCTGACCTTTTCGGGGTCAGGGCGAACACCATTCTTCCCTACGAGACACCCGAGGACGGGTATCTCGCTCGCCCCGAAGATACACTTCTTCAGGTTCGCGTAGAGCTTATGCTTTCGCATAAGCTCAAGTAGCTTCCGGAGATGCACCTCGTGCATCTCTACGTCGGTCTTCCCATCCACAGCCCGGCTGTGGATGAATACATCATCGAAGTAGCTCGGTGCGAAGTCGCGCACCGAGCGCAACAAGTGCGTCACGCACCTGTTGAAAGTCGCAGGGGTATTCTTAAGCCCCTGTGGCATTACTAGCCATTCCCAGAGCATGCCGCTTGGCGTGCTCACTGCCGTGAGAGGGATATCGCTCTCACGCATTAGGATTTGATAAAATCCATCTCGCAAGTCGAGAGCACTGTAAACGGTGCTCCCGGCCATCGAATCGATGATAACATCTTTTCGTGGTATCGGCGTCTGCGCCGGTACCGTCGCATCGTTCAGCTTGTTGTAGGCATGAACGATGCGCCATCCGCCCTGTGGCTTCTTGATACAGAACGTCGGAGCACTGTGCGGGGACTTTGATTCCCGTACTAGTCCTGCTTTACGACGACTTTCAAAGAAGTCGTCGATCGCTTTCACTTGCTCTCGCGGCAGTGGCCACTGCCGCGTGACACAGTACTTTGTGCCCGGCACGAGATCAATCTCGTGCTGAATTCCCTTATCCTGCGGAAGCTCCGCAGGAATCTCTTCCGGGAGTACGTCTTTGTACTCCCTCAGCAATTCGTAATAGGGACTCGACTTCAGCGAGTCCCAACCTTGTTCCTCGAAGCGCTCTCGCTTCGTCTTCGCACTGAGAGTGTCTTCACTCTCAGTGGTACTTCCCATGAAGAGCTGCCTCAGCTCTTCGCTCTCGCTCGCCGTTCTTTCGCTGTCCGAAAGAACGCAGACTTGCTCGATGCGTCCATCGTGCAAGTCGCGCGTGAAGCGCTTCCAGCTCATGGCTGGAAGCGAAGTCAACTCCGACGCCGTCGTCGGAGGACTAGCGAGTTCCATGTCACGATACTGGAATCCAGTATCGGTGCGCGTCAAGACGCTTAGCGTCTTGACATTCGGCGTCACCGCCGCAGTCTGCCCAGCAGACTGCTCTTGTTGCGTCTCGGTCCCGGACCGAGACTTGCGCAGCGTTTTCCGCTTGCGCCGTCTTTCTTGTTATGCGGAGCCCGGCTCCGCACAGTTGTTCTTCTTGTCCAGGCCCGGCCGTGGACAGTCGTTCGCCGGCGGACCCTGTCCGCGGGCGCGCGGTATCAAGCCCGGCTTGACCGCATTTTCCTTCGTGCAGCCCGGCTGCACGGTAATGTGTCCTTCGCCGGCAGACCCTGTCTGCGGGCGCGCGATATCAAGCCCGGCTTGATCGCATAGCGCTTCGTCGTGCAGCCCGGCTGCACGACAGCATGTAATTGCGTCAGTGCGGTACGTTTGCAACCGTCCGCACTGTTTGCAGCGTCAACTCCCGGAGTTGACACGCCTTCGTCACCTCGACGCCATTCATTGGCGGAGCCCCTCATGACCGAGGGTGCGTCGGCTCCCGGAGCCGACGCGTCGTTGTCGACCTGACCGCTTCGGGTCAGGGACTGTCCCTTACACGCTTGAACGTGGGTGTTGGTTCCCGGAACCAACACATCTTTTTCTTCCGACGTCGGCAGCATTGCCGACGTGGGTCTCACTTGTGCGCGCCCTCGCGCACTTCCTGGGCACTCCGGGACAGCAGCATGAAGCGCTGTCTCGACTGGTGAGCCGCGCGCACCTGCTGGTGCGCGCGCTGCGGTAACAGGGCCATCGCTCTCTGTTCCGCTATCGCGTCCGAAGCGCACGAGCGTGCGCTTCTTCCAGTCTATTACCGGATCATGCCGTGCAAGCCACGGCATGCCCATTACTACGTCGAATTTATCGTCCAGGTCCAGGACGATAAAGTGTTCGACAAACACTCGTTGTTTGTACGAGAAGCGCACGTTCACGACGCGCTTCTCGGTCTTCACGATGGCACCTGTTGCCAGTCGTACCTCCAGAAGACTTCGAGGTGTATCTACCTCCTCGAAGTCAAGTCTTGACAGGCTTCGTAGTCGAACAAAGTTGTTCGACGCGCCTGAGTCTACCAATGCTCGAAGAGAGTCACTCGCTCTCTTCGAGTAAACCTTCAAGATGACTAGGTTCGGCCTGTCATCTTGTTTCTTGCAGTGAGAGCTGGTCTCACTTGGGGCTGCAGTCCTCAGTGTCGCGTGCCCGATGTCGGCACGCGCGACTGCATTACCAGTAGGGCGCCCCGCGCCTACTGGATGTTCGCGTTTTTTGTTGGTCTGCGGCGATGCCTAGCATCGCCACGACGGCCACCTCCAGGGGGCATGGGAGCTGTACACTCCCGTGCAAAGTGACCGATCCTTCCGCAGCGGAAGCATCGCACGTTACCTCCCTGCTGCTGGTAACCAGCAGTTGTTGCATTCGAGAGGTCCATTGGTTCTGGACCTCCCGTCCTCGCTACCGGGCGCGGTTGCGGCCTCGGTACGTTTACATGCAGTTTAGCCTGCCGCAGGCTAAACTCTTCTTGCATGGCAAGAGTTATTGCAGCTTCGAGAGTACTCGGGTACTCTCGGAAGAGATAGGTCTTCACAGGCCCATCTCTAAGCCCTTTCATGAACGTGACGACCTTGGTCGCTTCGTCAATCGGGTTAGTCACGATATTTGATACCAAATATCGTGCGCGCTGCGCGTAAGCATGGACGTCATGCTTACCCTGCTGAAGGTCGAGGAACTCCGCCCTCGACCGGAACTCGTTTTGCGGGGGCTCAAACGCTTGTTTGAGCTCCTCTTTGAACACTTCGTACGTGCTGAAGCACGTAGGATCGGAGAGTCGGCGTCCATACGCCCAACTCCTTGCGCGTCCGCCAAGGCAGGACATGGCGAACGCGACCTTCGACAGCGGGTCGACGATGCGTCGAGCCGCTATGGCTGTGTCGAGTTCGACAAGCCATCGGAGGAGAGGCTCGCCCTCTCTTCCCACGTAATTGCTTACGCTCAACTTTAATGGTTGAGCACGCGGTGTCGTCCCTGACGACGCCGTCACTGAGGAAGCAGCGTCACGCTGCTCCTTCATGATGAATCCCAGAGCAACACCATGTTGCTCCGTCGGCGATAGCGTACGCAGCATTGTAGCTATCGCCGCTTCTCCAATGACTGTTGACAGTCGTTGGAGGGCCTCCCACTCTGGGTCAGACAGGTGGGGGCAGTCAGCGCGTGCAACATGCGTTGCAGGCGTGTTGGAGCTCTCCATGGGCACCTCCGTGCTCATGTGGTTCTCGGCTCCGCGTTCGTACACCGCGTACGAACGTCAAGCAGTCGGTCGTTGGACGGACTACAAAGTGCTACCAGGTGTAGTGGGCCTACTTTGGCTCACTACTTTAGCTTACACGTCGCGCTACGTGTATGAGGAAGCGTAGGAGTTTATTAATAATTTGAATTAATTATACTTGAGTCCACAAGTATAATATAAATCAAATAAAACACCAAATAGGTAGTTTAAGGTAAAATGAGAACTGTATTGTTTGTAAATTGATCTTCCTCTAAAATCTGCTAAAAACTGTTTATCATCTATGAAAGGGTTGGCAGCGGCTGGCTGTCAGAGCCCCGCTAATATGCATGTCTCTGATTGGTAGAAAGATGCTGCTTTCTACCAATAGGATCTTTTGGGTATGTGTGGACCACTCACTGTGGTGGTCCACTTCAATGTATCCATTGGTGTGTCTTACACCAATGTGAGGAAGTATCTAAAACCTTTAACAGATATTTATCTGTTAAACCATAAGCGGCAATTGCCATGCACAAGTGACAGTTGTCACTTGTGACCGTTGTCATGCACAAGTGACTGTTGTCACTTGTGTGTGTAACCCCGTTACAGACACTACTCCCAAATTTTTGAGTTCAAGAGACTTCATCCTATAAAAACACTTCACCACACGCTCGTTACTGGTTCCTGTCACCAGTAAATCATCGACGTAGACTCCAACCAGTGTGGTGGCTCCGGAGTCACACTTGTAGTAAAGGCAGTTGTCGGTGTAGCATTGCGGCGAGTATCCGAGCTTCAACAGTGTCTTGCGTAGCAGTATATTCCACAATCTACCCGCC
The DNA here is from genome assembly GCF_018691715.1 of Phytophthora cinnamomi. Lineage (NCBI taxonomy): Eukaryota > Oomycota > Peronosporomycetes > Peronosporales > Peronosporaceae > Phytophthora > Phytophthora cinnamomi. The sequence goes on from NW_027150960.1 coordinate 373,832, forward strand.
TGCTTCAGCCTGTCGAGACTCTTCTTCATGCGCAGCGCGGCACCGCGGCGGTCACGAACTCCAAGGCTCCGAAGCAACTCATAACTAATTGCTTGTCCGTCCGGCACGAACAGGTAAATCTCCACCTCCTCCTCTTTGTCTGCCTTTACATACGCGTCCGGGACATAACCGTGACGCGCTGGAACGCCCCAGACTGCAGCCATCGCGAGAACGACCGTGACTGTGGTCATATCCAAAACACCACAGAATGCCATGATGTAATCGATTCCATACTCCTGCTCGTTTCCACACACGACCAGTCTGCCCTTGCGTCGTTCGACGCTTCCGCAGGCATGCAGTGTTGTCTTGTATACCCATACTTCGTGTGAAGAAGCTTCGCACCAACTGGCCTTGCAACAACTTCCCACGTCTCGTTTCGTTCCAGCGCCCCGATTTTTTCGCGCATGGCCTCCTTCCATTTGCCGGCATCACTACTGCGCATATCCTTTTTGTAGTTCTTGGGATCTGATACGATCATATTGACTTCACTTACCGGCACTCGCTTTGTTCCCATAAAGCGCGTACGCATCCGCGTGTCCGTGCTTTCAGCGCTCGGCAACGTCACTGCTGTCACTTAATTGCCGGGGTTTCTTACGCCTCTTCCCGCGTCGTGCACGACGATCAGGTGTCTTGACAGTCGTGACCTCTTGCTCTCGCTCCCTCCCTTCTGCTGAGTTTCGGCCATCACTAGCACTTCTGCATGCAATTCTCGCTGTAGTTGCTCTGTCTGCACCTTACATGCTGCGTGGTGATCACCACGCGATCCTTAGGCAGGGACACACGATATCCTTTTGTGACATCATCTGTGTCACTAATTCTGCCACCCTGTGCCCGTTCTCGAAGCGCATTCTTCCCAGCATCACGTCTCACAGTGACTCTCGAACACAACAATGCTCGCAAGACTGGGTCGGTCGCCAGCCAGCATTTCCAGAGGCGACTTGTGCGTCGGGTTTGTAAACGTCGGGCCCTTGTTGAGGATGTATCCTGCATATTTGACTGCATATCAAGGGTAGGTCCGACTCGACACCGTGCCATGTTCATAATCGTTATGTGCATCCTTTCAGCTTTCCATTTGACGCCTGGTTGTTGGGCCCACTTATTTGCCGAGCTACTCCGCTTTCCTTGCACAAGAGGTCAACGTTTGCGTATTCGCCCCCACTATCGGTCTGCAAGGCGTGCACGCGACAGTTAAAGCGCTTCTCAAACCACACCAAAACCCTTTGAAGAGTCTTGCCGCTTGGTCGTTTGACTTTGTTAGTCCAACTCAGATGTAATTCGTAAGCCAGTAAACAAAGTTCACAATGTATCTGTTGTCATTCCGATCTTTGGGAGTCATCGGGCCTTTGAGATCGCTACACACAAACCCACCAATGCTATCAGTTGATGCGTTAGTGCAATCGTGCCTGCTGTCTCGTTTAGAATGTGCGTTCGTGGTTTGTTTGCCGCGAGCACAAGTCAAGCGATGGGGCCGCGCTCGATCTGTGAGCTCAGTAGATGCGTGACTACAACTAGCCATGCGTTCAATAGCGTCGTAGTTGAGGTGACCGAGGCGCTGATGGAATAGCATCAGCGAGTCCTTGACCGCGTTGATCACATCACGCTCATCAGCAGCCTTATTGCTCAGAGCTGCAAACACCACGTCCTGAATTGCTTCTGCTCTCGTCCGGATCGTATCCACGACGAGCACGGTGTTCCTGCAGCACCCGTGATGAATACGCACTTCATCGCACTTACGCACTACAAACATGCCATCAGCGCCATCTTCGATCGTACATCCCTTTTGAATCAACTGACCAAACGAAATAATGTTGCGCGCCAAATGGTCTGAGTAGAACACCTCTGCTAGTGTGATAGTGTGCACCTCGCAACACACTCTCGTATTGAGAGTCACGCTTCACTTGCGTCTAACTTTCAATGGAGTGCCGTCCGCCCGCGTTAATGCATCAACTGCTGCAGCGTTCTCCAGTATCTTCGGGTCGTGAACTAAGTGCTTACAGGCTTCGCTGTCCAATATCCACATGATACTTCCACTTCCATCTTCTGTCCGATGCACCGCAAGCAGAAAGTTCACCTCTTTCTTTTTGCGCCACCTCCTTTGTTCGGATAATTGACCAACTTTTCCACACCTGTAGCACGCTCTTGACTCCGTCGTGTCCTCCACACGATTGACAATTCCTTGGCCGTGTCGCTTAGGTGCTGATACACTACGCTCATGCTTCTGCGCGAAGTGGGCGAGTTCTTCAGGCAGTTTGAGGTGGTCCATTCGTTGGCCGTTCACTCTTGGCAGCAGTACCGACTTCATTCCGGTGGAGATGATTTTACGAGGTACTCCAGGACGGCGCTGTTTGAGCAATTGCTCGCCTCGCATACTGCAGTCAGGTATAGACAATGCTCTATCCACGGGCGATCATCCCTTTTTTTCGCTGTCATCATGTGAATAGCTTAGTCGCTCGACACTGGTGTGTGAAATGCTTCCAGTATGCGATTCATCACGTGCAGTAGTGTTCCTTCTTCCGAGCACCATCGTGAAACCTGCCGATCGAAGTATTCACGTGTTACGGCCTCGATATGATTTCCAAGCAGCTCAACTTTGGCGTCCTTAGACCTGTCATAGCCCACTGCATGCTGAGTCAGTTCGATCTGCAGAACGAAGCGCTGCCCCCACTGACAAAACCCGCTTCCGAGTCCTCGATAAGTCTCCTTGCCGCTGAACCTTGCAAGCTGCAGCTTCATCTCCCGTGGGCCAGGTGTCCGTGTTGCTGGCGTTATCATCCGGTGCATGGGACGGGTCGGTGACATTGGTGGTAGATGAGGACTTGCTGCTTCGTCATGAAGTGGCAATGGTCCCGGCTGGTTCGGCAGCGAGTCTGGTGCTCGTAGGTGAGGCCTCACGACGTTCACGCCAACACCCATCGCTTCTTCAAGAGAATCCAAGCGAGCGCCGCGCGCGTACCCGTTGCGCAGTGCACGCTCGAGGAGACTGTTGTCAGCTGATGATGCATTCTCGTAGGCGGTGCCTCTTCAAGCCTGTCGACCCGCTCAGTCATGCCAACGAGGGGTTCCATAATCCTGGCCAGTTGGTCATCTTGCGCAGACCGTCTTTCCTCACTCATCCTGCTCGACGTGGGGGTCAATTTGCATACTGTATTGCTTCGTAAATCTCGAGGGCGTGGAGTGGCGGCCCCCCAAAGAAAATGCAACTCACGGCGTCGGGATGCTCGAAGCTTACACCATTCGGCCAGCGAGTCCTCTGGTCGCTGCTGCCGCTTGCACGGGATACTCTTCATAGCAGTTTGACACCCACCGCCCCAAAAGCTTAATTGATAGACTGTCGACTCGGCCGTTCATCAATGCCGATGCCCCACCAATCCTTAGTGAGTGAGTCGCGTAATTTCGCGGGGGCACCTTTGCGATAACTGCGGTCGTTTTTCAGCATTCTTGCCACCGTTGCTGCGTTCAGGTCCACGCACAAATGTTCTGCGTCTGTGACTCCAAGCTGCTTCCTTGTTACTTTGATGTGACGAAGTGCTCTAACTGGACAGAGCAGTTTGTCTCCGGACGCGTGCATGGTTCGCCATGCACCGCGGCTGTACTGGTCGTTCTTCGAACCCTCCGGACCGATTGTTACTGCTTTAACTTTTGCAGGCGTGACCGGATTTCCTTTCTCGTCTGAGAAGTAGACGTTTCGGTACTTTAGACAGTATTCACTTCTCTTATGACCGATAACCAGGTACTCTGACCGTCGCAGCAGGAAGAAATATGCAATCAACACGCTACCCCACAGAAGGCGATGCTGAGGGGAGGTGATCGTGATCGATCGTCGCAGCACGCGTAGAAAAGCGGGTGTGACTGGGAATTTCTTCCGGACTGGGTCGGAAAGCCGTTTTATGCCTTGTAATATCATGCGAAGCCGAGGCGACCGGATAACGTCGATGCCTCGATACCGCTTGTGAAACCATATGACCGACGAAATCTTCGTTTGAATCGTGGGGTATTGACTTCCTCGGCTTGCCGTGTTCCATCCGAATTTCCACAGATACACCGCAAAGTAACCCAATTTATTGCCGCTAGTTCGCCCCACGCCCGACAACCATGGTGACCAACCCATCATTCGTGAGAACTTCGACCACTGCGTCCATGCTCCCCGATATTTGGTTGTGGTAGTGACCGCCAGAGCTCGGTCGCACAGCATACTTCCCAGATGGCGGAGAGATTGTCGAAGGGAGGACTGACAGCGACCTGCGACCAAGAAGCGGAGAGGTTAGTCCAATTAGTTCATAAAGGGTCCGTCGGAGTCCATGCTCTTGAACCTGCGTCGGCCATTATATTGTCCCGACTGGGGATGTGTTCGGCTGTGAATAGGCACTGGTATTGAAGTTCCGCTAACAATAAAAGTCGATTCAGCATCTGGGCTCTGGGATGACTGCTTAGACGCCGATTTGACCATGATACAGCCGGTATGTTGTCAATGTGGAATCGGACGTGCGTTGTGGCTCCTGAGGCACACTGTTGCCACAATGGGCCCCGGTGGAGAGCTGCCAATACTGCACTCGTGAGTTCACGCACATTGATAGAAAATTCGTATGTCTCCGATCGAATGGCCGCTAGTTCTGCTCTATCAAACTGGGCACGGATGTATTCGTGCCGCATCGGGTTGATCGCACAAAGCCCTGTGTTGGACGCGTCCATGAACACGTGAACGGAGGGCTGAAGGACGTGTGCAAATTGTTCCACCGGGATACTGTTGAACCGAGACTGAAAGGTGAGAACCGCACGAAACCATCTCAAGTCGTCGACCACACCCTCATACAGCTGGCGTTTCTGGAACGAATGCAATCGAATAGAAAATTCGTGAATCCTTTGATAAAATGCTCGTGCAGACGGAAAACACACAACCACGTGTCGGAAAACACCTAGAAGCTTGTTCAGCTCCGTTTTGGAGGCCCGTCCAGACTTTAAAAGCCGCTGGGCATCCCGATAAGCCCGCGCCATCTTGTCTTCCGGCATCGAAACGGTTCCCTTCTTTGTATCGAAATTTAAACCCAATGCCTTGCTCTGTGTTCTCCACTGCGTAAACTTCTTCTCATTAACGGCGAAGAGGCCGAGCACCGTAATCATCGCACGTCGTAGGGCAATATTCGCGTCCCGACACCGGGATCCAGTATTCACCTCGACGCAGGTGTGGTCGTCGCACCAGACGTTCCCGCTGAAGGTAGTGGCATCGAGGGGCGACGGATCGGTCGGGCGTGAGCACTCGTACTGATTGTTGATTATTTTCCCTGCCACAGAATAATACGCGGGTGAGCCGCACCACCCGAATCCACAAGATAAATCAATGACCACGCAGTCATCGAAAAGGAAAGCGAACATATGCACATCGTATTCGCACATCGGCACGTGCCGAAATGCGCCGGAGACGTCTCCGAGCATGATTAACACCTCAGCGTGAGGGTGCTGCACCCGCAACACGTGTATACGGGATGCGATATCGCATCCGTATACACGTGTTGCGGGTGCGATATCGCGCGGAGGATTATATGTAATCTCCGGAAAGTCGGTGGTGTCTGTGAAATCATTGACTGAAGCCACCGTCGGAAATGAATAGTTGTTGATCACTCGAATATCGCTGTCCCCCTTTTCCACCACATCCACAGGGCTGATAAAAATTTCCGGCCATAGACTTGGAACCTCCGTGTCGAGCACAAGGTAGCGTCCTTCAAGTTGACCTTGACGGATGTGTTTCCGCACCTCTGATATATGAGTTGACGGGATTTTGTGGTTAGATGGTCTAACGTTTTGCAGATGTGGTTTGGAGGGCTTCCAGGTAGGGCACACACCGTTATGAACAATGTCGTTCCATGCTTCGTACGTGGCACGAACAGCCAGGTCGTCTGGCACAGGGAGCGCTTGCAGCGCTTTATTCGGTCGGGGATCAGCCTCCGTCTGACCTCGAATAAGTCGTACGAATGCTGGTAGGGAGAGCTTGGACTGACGAGCTAAAGCTGACAAATAATGAACTTGAACAACGTCGATAGCCGTGGAGTCACGACTAAACGCAGGCATGACGACACCGTACCGAGAGGCAAATGTGGACACCTGACGATGAATGGCGGTAATTTCCTCCTCGTAAAGCCGCTGGAGAATGCAGGTTGTCCGATCTAGTGCAGTCGGTAGGCGCTTGGCTAACCACTGCCCCCAGCAACGTAACCCTGGGAGGCCGCTAGTCAGAGATCTTGGTTCGCCTGCGCGGGACCATTAAACTTCTCCTGAATATGAGTCTTGACCAGGTCTGGGAGTTGACTCGGGCGAAAATGAGCTCGTTTTTGATCGAAACACCCTCCTTGTCCATTTCCCGTGCATCCCACGTTAGATAAAAACTTCATGCAGAGGCGTTTATCACCTTGGCAAGGGAGGGCTGATAGTACCGCAATCGGAACGGTGCTTTGCGGTCGCCGAACTCGGTCTTGTCGTCGCGGCTCGGAACCGTGTCCGGCCTGACGGGAAGAGGATGTCGTAGGACTGTGAGTTGCCCTCACGTCGAGTAGCTCCAGGAGTTCTTCATCATTACGGGAGAACTCTGTATGTACTGTCACAGCCGCTTGAAGGTTGCTTTCCACGATGAAACCACGATACTTACAGAACTTGCTGGTCACCCAAAAGGCCACGAGTTTCCAACCGAACGCATCGGTATCCCGAACACCTTTATACCGCCGCATGAAGCGTGTAGCCAGATCTATTAGGTTGGCCACATCTTGGTTGTAGTAGAAATCGGTGGCAAACACGTGCAGGCAGCAAAGCGCCTCGAGAACGTCGGACCGCGACGAGGCTGAAGCTGCTGGGTCCAATTTGGTCTTCTCGGAAAAATCTGCGGATGCCGAGGCTGCTTCCAGGGCTTCCACCCGGGTCAGCACATCAGCAGGCCGACAATGCATGATAGATAGCCCTCGGACCCCAAAGCTAAAATCGTAGAGACCCCGAAGTATGGGTGGCGACGCCAGGAACTGGGCATGGACAGAATGTTGCAAAAATTCTAGCAAAGACCGAGGGTGCTTACCTTGGTATCGCACGTTAACAACCGCGCGATGGACTTGGCGCTGAATAGCCGAGGACCGAAACGAACCTCGTACCCGCGTTTGATCTGGATCGCTCGCATAATCCTCAACCTCGTCACCCCTTGAATCGATGGGATGCCCAACGTGCCGCTGTCGCTTGCCAAGAGTGCGATGCTGGTGTTGCAGCGCCACGACATCTACGTCCTCGCGCTCGTTGGTGATGCTGGAAAGGCTCGGAATCTCGTCGTCGCTATCAGCGTCGTCATTGCCCCTACGCGCGCGGTCTGCTAAGCCTGTTGTCGCCTGCAGGTCACGGTATAAACTAAGCCCATTACGTTTCCTTGATCCCACTGTCACCTCCAGTACGTGTTGACGCCGGACACTAACGACTTGCAAATCATGGGGACACACTAGGGGCACAAGTTCTTCAGGGTTGAAAGGAATAGGTAACAAAGCTCGAAGCTCACGCGGAATCACGCTACGACGCTTGCGGTACACGCCGCAGACCATGTCCTGTTGCTGGAGCAGCTCTCGCGAATTGAGCACCATGTCCGAAATGGACGCGCCGACTTGTAAAACATAGTTGATAGGGTCTACCTTAATGATCGAGGTGGACGGATCTTGTACGCGAACAGGCACAGTCATTTTCCCTGCCATTACGTGAAGAAGATCACCGCTAACATCATGATCGTAGCGGGTGACGACACCATAAGCCCAAGTACCAGTCTGTGATCCTTCAGGGTGCACAAACGCCACGAGTCGACCGACACAGGAACCTGGCAACAAAGTGATTTCGGACGCCTCCACCTTGCGCAAAGCTATAGTGGCGGTTGGGGCAGACAACTCCTGGCCATCCACATCATCCTCCGCTCCCACTGTTGTGATATGCGTCGTGTCCCCATCAACACGCTGAACACGAACGTAAGTAAACTCCGACAACTCCGGAACGTGCATAGGTCCCACGAAAGCAAGAACCCCGATGGTAACTTGAGCAGAGGACATCCTAGCTGAGGTAGAAGTTGTAGAAAGGCTGAAGCTTGACTTGTTTCGTCCGCGTCGCAAAACTCCGAATGTCCCTTCGTGGTTCATTCCTACTCCGCCCAGGCTGTCGTGCCTACGTGCCTACCCTAAGAATAGCGTCGTCGCCTCCTTCCTCGTCGGAAAACGGATCATCCTCTCGGCCTGATCTAGAGGTCACCCCTTTCTGGAGAGGTCTGGACGCCGTGGGCTTGAGGTGCGAGAGCTTCCTGAACAACAGCAGTCGGAGCTTGACCGTGCCCGTCCGCGTCAACCTTGACCGCAACTTGATTCCTCATAGCATCTTGATCACTTGAGCCCATAACCTGTTGTTTTGCTACCCACAAACTGGCAAGTTGAAAACTGAATGAATTATACGAATGCATCCTAGCGTTGGTTTCCTACTGACATCGCGTCCGTTATCTGCGACGGCGTTACCTTGAAAGGCAATCACGCCAGCTTCTACGAAACCCGTTGGTTTCAACAGGAACAACAACGATTTCGATTGCAGCTACCGCGAGCTGCTAGCACGCGCATTCACTGTCCAGACATGGGGGCCATCATGACACCAGTCATACTCCAAGGCAAATCCCTTACATATCCGTTTCCGGATCGACAACACGTTTGCCTTGGCGTGGCAAAGGCCTACGCGAGGACCTTCGCCCGATGGACAAAGTGGATCTCGCGCCGAGGAAAATCATGGCGCGCCGACCTCCTCCTAACCGACAGGCTCCGGCACATCTCTGAATTCGTCATTGCATGGCGTGCGACGCGTCGAGTGCAGGCTTCGGCATAGTGGACATCGAAATTAGTAGTGTCTGACTTGATATTTGTATGGATCTGGTTGAAGCTGCAAGTGGGTTCAACGAACTAACCTCCATCAATGAATACCGAAGCGACGCACGGCAAAACTATCGTGTTGTACAGGCATCGTTTTGTACAGGTGCTAGGACGCCAGGTGCTAATCCCCTTTTCATGCTCTCGACGACTTGCATTTCGAGTGATGGCCTTCTGGTTGAAGCGGATGGGTTAAACGCGTGTTTCGCGGGTATTGAGCTCGAGCTGAAACAACCAGCGCTGAATCTGCTGGTGTCTTACTCCACAGGTTTTACACCCCTGAGGTTCAGGCGCGAGCGAATGTGGTTGAACTTACTCCCGGCTCACTTTGCTGCTTGACGACCGGGAGAGCTGGCGTGGCATTGAAGTTGGGCCCAACCCAGACGCTTCAGCTTGACCGGCGGTGGGCGACGACGGCCGACACGCAAGTCGTCCACGTTGAAGTGAGCGTCAAGATACTGCAAGTGTCGTAGCATGGTTGCCTAGACCACCGTCTGCCACGCTGCCACGCACTTGGTCCGCAGCAACCGGTAGGGTCATTCCCCATTTTGCCGGCTACTGCCCACCTCACCAAACCAAGCGCCTTCTCCAGCAACCTTTGTCAAGCTCGCCATCATGCTGCGCATCGTGTCTCGCTTCAATCAGCCCGCTCGCCGCGTGGTGCAGACCTCCGGCAAGTCGATCGTCGGCGCGCACAACGTGCAGTGCCGCTGCGGCAACTGCGTGCAGCACCCGATGGGCTGCACGTGCCCTCGCTGCCAGTCGCGCTCGTTCTCGGTCAAGTCCCAGTCGCACTACGACATCCCGAAGACGCAGACGGCCGTGGTGTTCGAGCAGAACAACGCGCCGCTGCAGGTCCGCAAGGACTGGCCGGTGACCCAGCAGAAGGACCTCAAGCCTGGTGAGGTGCTGGTGCGCTTGGCGTACTCGGGCGTGTGCCACACGGACCTGCACGTGTGGCTGGGCGACTGGCCGCTGGACAACAAGCTGCCGCTGGTCGGTGGCCACGAAGGCGCCGGCTACGTCGCTGCCATCGGCGACCACAGCTACACGCACCTGAAGATCGGCGACCCGGTGGGCGTGAAGTGGCTGGCGAACTCGTGCCTGGGCTGCGAGGACTGCCGCAAGGGGTACGAGTCGACTTGTGTGGACGCCGACCTGCACGGCTTCACCGTCGATGGCTCGTTCCAGCAGTGGTGCGTGTCGTACGCTGACCACGTGACTCCGATCCCGACGGACCTGCCGATGCACGCTGCGGCTCCGATCCTGTGTGCTGGCGTGACGGTGTACAAGGCTCTGAAGGAGATCGGTGGTGTGTGCGGCGACTCTGTGGTGATCCCTGGCGCCGGTGGCGGTCTGGGCCACCTGGCGTGCCAGTACGCGCGCGCCATGGGCTACCGCGTGATCGCCATCGACTCCGGCGAGGACAAGCGCAAACTGGTGGCGTCTTACGGCATCACTGACTTCATCGACTTCAAGGAGGGCAACGTCCGCGACAAGGTGCTGGCCGCGACGGAGGGCCGTGGCGCGCACGCGACGGTGGTGGTGGCTTCGGGCGGCGAGGCGTACAAGGACGCTCTGTCGTTCCTGCGTCCGCACGGCGCGGTGGTGCTGGTGGGTCTTCCCAAGGACACGTACATCACGGCTGAGGTGTTCGGCTCGGTGTTGAACGCGCACCGCATCATCGGCTCGTACGTGGGCAACCGCCAGGACTCGATCGAGGCTCTGAAGCTGGCCGCGGCCGGCGACGTGTCGACCACGTACAAGATCGAGAAGCTGGAGAACCTGCCGGACGTGTTCGAGCGCATGGCTGCTGGGAAGCTCGCTGGTCGCATCGTGCTGGACTGCGAGTAAGCTGTTGCTGTTGCTGTTGGTGGTGTGAGTGGGGGCGGTCCCCCGCGTTGGCTGCGGCGTGTCGAGCGAGTGGTTTGTGTTCAGGAGGAAGTAGCATCGAGAAGCAGTAGTGAAGTGGAGAGCAGCTCTGTTCTGCTCGGTGCGCGTGGTCCCGTTTGACTTGATAATCGAAATTGAGATTCTTTTGACTTGACGTTTGTATCGGTCTTGTTGAAGTCGGCGAAGTTGCTTGGCGAAGGTTTGAGTTGAGACGAAGTTGCTCAAAACATCGAAAGACAAAGCCTAAATCGAGGTCTAAAACAATGGGTCAAATGTGACTCGGGACTTTCTATTGACAAAACCCGTGTGTGGACTCAATTGCAATACCGAATACTGAAGCGACACATGATTAAATATCGTGGTGCACAGGGCCAACGGGTAATAAGACCACATCGACCGCCAGAAGCTCTTCCTCACTGAGGGAAACGCAAGGCATCTGCATGAGCCAAAGCGAGCGATCCATCAGGTTATACGGGGTGCGGGTTCAACAGACGAGCCAACCGGTAATACAAGAGTTTGCTCGCGAGATGCAGTCGCCGAGATGGTGCCGGCGCGGCCTATGAACAGCGCGCATGCGGAATGACACACGCAGGTGCTGCTTGGTCGGCGCGAGTTTTTATGCCGCCTCGCGCCAAAGACGCCGAAACCTGCAGCTCCTGCTTGCAAAGTCCGTTGCTGCCGTATCCACTGTCTTCACCACAGCGGAGGCGTCCGCGGTGCAGTCGCTCATTCTGCAATTTGCCGGCTACTGTTGATCCAGCAGTAACCTCCCCAAGCTCCAGTCCGCGTTCATCATGTTGCGCGTGGTGTCCCGTTTCAGCCAGCCCGCTCGCCGCGCGGCCCAGACGTCGGTCAAGTCGATCGTCGGCGCGCACAACGTGCAGTGCCGCTGCGGCAACTGCGTGCAGCACCCGATGGGCTGCACGTGCCCTCGCTGCCAGTCGCGCTCGTTCTCGGTCAAGTCCCAGTCGCACTACGACATCCCGAAGACGCAGACGGCCGTGGTGTTCGAGCAGAACAACGCGCCGCTGCAGGTCCGCAAGGACTGGCCGGTGACGCAGCCGGAGGAGCTGAAGCCCGGCGAGGTGCTCGTCCGTCTCGCCTACAGCGGTGTATGCCACACGGACCTGCACGTGTGGGCCGGTGACTGGCCCCTCGACAACAAGCTGCCTCTGGTCGGTGGCCACGAAGGCGCTGGCTACGTCGCTGCCATTGCCGAGCACACGAGCACTCGTCTCAAAATCGGCGACCCGGTGGGCGTGAAGTGGCTGGCGAACTCGTGCCTGGGCTGCGAGGACTGCCGCAAGGGCCACGAGTCCACGTGTGTGGACGCCGACCTGCACGGCTTCACGGTGGACGGTTCTTTCCAGCAGTGGTGCGTGTCGTTCTCGGAGCACGTGACTCCGATCCCGACGGACCTGCCGATGCACGCTGCTGCCCCCATTCTGTGCGCCGGTGTGACCGTGTACAAGGCTCTGAAGGAGATCGAGGGCAACTGCGGTGACTTCGTTGTGATCCCTGGTGCCGGTGGCGGTCTGGGCCACCTGGCGTGCCAGTACGCGCGCGCCATGGGCTACCGCGTGATCGCCATCGACTCTGGTGACGACAAGCGCAAGCTCGTTGCTTCGTACGGCATCACTGACTTCATCGACTTCAAGGAGGGCAATGTGAAGGAGAAGGTGTTCGAGGCCACTGAGGGCCGTGGTGCTCACGCTAGCGTTGTGGTGGCTTCGGGCGGCGACGCTTACGCCGACGCTCTGTCGTTCCTGCGTCCGCACGGCGCGGTGGTGCTGGTGGGTCTGCCTAAGGACACGTACATCACGGCTGAGGTGTTTGGCTCCGTGCTGAACTCGCACCGCATCATCGGCTCGTACGTGGGCAACCGTCAGGACTCGATCGAGGCTCTGAAGCTGGCCGCTGCTGGCGACGTGTCGACCACGTACACGATCGAGAAGCTGGACAACTTGCCGAGCGTGTTCGAGCGCATGGCTGCTGGCAAGCTTGCGGGCCGCATCGTGCTTGACTGCGAGTAAGTTTTCTCGCTTTGCACGTCGCGTTGCCATTTCATGAGGAAGACGGTCGCGTTTCCGTGTTGTACATTTTTTCTTGGTGGCGGTAGTTTCTGGATTAGTGGTTAGAAGCGGAGACCCCGGCATCAAAAACTCAAATAAAATCAGTTTTGGTCTTCAAAGTTCGTATTGCTTCACTTCGAGTTTGCCCACACTAGTGTACATGTATTCTTCTGATGACTAGTGTACATGTATTCGTCTGATGCGATTTTTCCTATCACACTTCAAGTACTAGTTTGAAGTTGAAGTGAGTCTGCAAGACATACGTATCGCCCAGCGGAACGGTGCTACATTATCTTGCCCATGAAGTAAACAAATAGTATTAGCACTGGGTCGCTTGAGTTGTACTTAGTACTAGGTGGCTTGAGTTGCGTGTTGGGACAGCTCAGCCCACCGAACTGTTTGGACCAAACCGACAGATGCAGAAGGCATCCCTTGCGTTGCAAGGTTTATCGGTCCCGCACCAACACATGGCTACAGCGTATCAGTTGTGACCGGATCGAAGTTACCACGAGGGGTGGCAGCTCGGTGGTCGCATGGTACTGTACTGTGAGCAGGAATTCGCTGTGAAAGCAGGTAGCCCCCACGTGCGTCGAGTGCAGGCTTCACATCGAAATTAGTAGTGTCTGACTTGATATTTGTATGTATCTGGTTGAAGTTGCAAGTGGGTTCAACGAACTAACCTCCATCAATGAATACTGAAGCGACGTATGGCAAAACTATCGTGTTGTACAGGCATCGTGTTGTACAGGTGCTAGGACACCAGGTGTTAATCCCCTTTTCATGCTCTCGACGACATTTCATGCTCTCGACGACTTGCATTTCGAGAGATGGCCTTCCGGTTGAAGCGGATGGGTTAAACGCGTGTTTCGCGGGTATTGAGCTCGAGCTGAAACAACCAGCGCTGAATCTGCTGGTGTCTTACTCCACAGGTTTTACACCCCTGGGATTCAGGCGCGAGCGAATGTGGTTGAACTTGCTCCCGGCTCACTTTGCTGCTTGACGACCGGGAGAGCTGGCGTGGCATTGAAGTTGGGCCCAACCCAGACGCTTCAGCTTGACCGGCGGTGGGCGACGACGGCCGACACGCAAGTCGTCCACGTTGAAGTGAGCGTCAAGATACTGCAAGTGTCGTAGCATGGTTGCCTAGACCACCGTCTGCCACGCTGCCACGCACTTGGTCCGCAGCAACCGGTAGGGTCATTCCCCATTTTGTCGGCTACTGCCCACCCCACCAAACCAAGCGCCTTCTCCAGCAACCTTTGTCAAGCTCGCCATCATGCTGCGCATCGTGTCTCGCTTCAATCAGCCCGCTCGCCGCGTGGTGCAGACCTCCGGCAAGTCGATCGTCGGCGCGCACAACGTGCAGTGCCGCTGCGGCAACTGCGTGCAGCACCCGATGGGCTGCACGTGCCCTCGCTGCCAGTCACGCTCGTTCTCGGTCAAGTCCCAGTCGCACTACGACATCCCGAAGACGCAGACGGCCGTGGTGTTCGAGCAGAACAACGCGCCGCTGCAGGTCCGCAAGGACTGGCCGGTGACCCAGCAGAAGGACCTCAAGCCTGGCGAGGTGCTGGTGCGCTTGGCGTACTCGGGCGTGTGCCACACGGACCTGCACGTGTGGCTGGGCGACTGGCCGCTGGACAACAAGCTGCCGCTGGTCGGTGGCCACGAAGGCGCCGGCTACGTCGCTGCCATCGGCGACCACAGCTACACGCACCTGAAGATCGGCGACCCGGTGGGCGTGAAGTGGCTGGCGAACTCGTGCCTGGGCTGCGAGGACTGCCGCAAGGGGTACGAGTCGACTTGTGTGGACGCCGACCTGCACGGCTTCACCGTCGATGGCTCGTTCCAGCAGTGGTGCGTGTCGTACGCTGACCACGTGACTCCGATCCCGACGGACCTGCCGATGCACGCTGCGGCTCCGATCCTGTGTGCTGGCGTGACGGTGTACAAGGCTCTGAAGGAGATCGGTGGTGTGTGCGGCGACTCTGTGGTGATCCCTGGCGCCGGTGGCGGTCTGGGCCACCTGGCGTGCCAGTACGCGCGCGCCATGGGCTACCGCGTGATCGCCATCGACTCCGGCGAGGACAAGCGCAAACTGGTGGCGTCTTACGGCATCACTGACTTCATCGACTTCAAGGAGGGCAACGTCCGCGACAAGGTGCTGGCCGCGACGGAGGGCCGTGGCGCGCACGCGACGGTGGTGGTGGCTTCGGGCGGCGAGGCGTACAAGGACGCTCTGTCGTTCCTGCGTCCGCACGGCGCGGTGGTGCTGGTGGGTCTTCCCAAGGACACGTACATCACGGCTGAGGTGTTCGGCTCGGTGTTGAACGCGCACCGCATCATCGGCTCGTACGTGGGCAACCGCCAGGACTCGATCGAGGCTCTGAAGCTGGCCGCGGCCGGCGACGTGTCGACCACGTACAAGATCGAGAAGCTGGAGAACCTGCCGGACGTGTTCGAGCGCATGGCTGCTGGGAAGCTCGCTGGTCGCATCGTGCTGGACTGCGAGTAAGCTGTTGCTGTTGCTGTTGGTGGTGTGAGTGGGGGCGGTCCCCCGCGTTGGCTGCGGCGTGTCGAGCGAGTGGTTTGTGTTCAGGAGGAAGTAGCATCGAGAAGCAGTAGTGAAGTGGAGAGCAGCTCTGTTCTGCTCGGTGCGCGTGGTCCCGTTTGACTTGATAATCGAAATTGAGATTCTTTTGACTTGACGTTTGTATCGGTCTTGTTGAAGTCTGCAAGTCGTTGACAGTATGAAAAGGGGATTAGGTAGACCTGCATGGTATTACTATTAGTATCTATCTAACTGAGCCAGCACCTGTGCACCACGATAGTTTTGCCATACGTCGCTTCAGTATTCATTGATGGAGGTTAGTTCGTTGAACCCACTTGCAACTTCAACCAGATACATACAAATATCAAATCAGACTGCTAATTTCGATGTGAAGCCTGCACTCGACGCACGTGGGGCTACCTGCTTTCACAGCGAATTCCTGCTCACAGTACAGTACCATGCGACCACCGAGCTGCCACCCCTCGTGGTAACTTCGATCCGGTCACAACTGATACGCTGTAGCCATGTGTTGGTGCGGGACCGATAAACCTTGCAACGCAAGGGATGCCTTCTGCATCTGTCGGTTTGGTCCAAACAGTTCGGTGGGCTGAGCTGTCCCAACACGCAACTCAAGCCACCTAGTACTAAGTACAACTCAAGCGACCCAGTGCTAATACTATTTGTTTACTTCATGGGCAAGATAATGTAGCACCGTTCCGCTGGGCGATACGTATGTCTTGCAGACTCACTTCAACTTCAAACTAGTACTTGAAGTGTGATAGGAAAAATCGCATCAGACGAATACATGTACACTAGTCATCAGAAGAATACATGTACACTAGTGTGGGCAAACTCGAAGTGAAGCAATACGAACTTTGAAGACCAAAACTGATTTTATTTGAGTTTTTGATGCCGGGGTCTCCGCTTCTAACCACTAATCCAGAAACTACCGCCACCAAGAAAAAATGTACAACACGGAAACGCGACCGTCTTCCTCATGAAATGGCAACGCGACGTGCAAAGCGAGAAAACTTACTCGCAGTCAAGCACGATGCGGCCCGCAAGCTTGCCAGCAGCCATGCGCTCGAACACGCTCGGCAAGTTGTCCAGCTTCTCGATCGTGTACGTGGTCGACACGTCGCCAGCAGCGGCCAGCTTCAGAGCCTCGATCGAGTCCTGACGGTTGCCCACGTACGAGCCGATGATGCGGTGCGAGTTCAGCACGGAGCCAAACACCTCAGCCGTGATGTACGTGTCCTTAGGCAGACCCACCAGCACCACCGCGCCGTGCGGACGCAGGAACGACAGAGCGTCGGCGTAAGCGTCGCCGCCCGAAGCCACCACAACGCTAGCGTGAGCACCACGGCCCTCAGTGGCCTCGAACACCTTCTCCTTCACATTGCCCTCCTTGAAGTCGATGAAGTCAGTGATGCCGTACGAAGCAACGAGCTTGCGCTTGTCGTCACCAGAGTCGATGGCGATCACGCGGTAGCCCATGGCGCGCGCGTACTGGCACGCCAGGTGGCCCAGACCGCCACCGGCACCAGGGATCACAACGAAGTCACCGCAGTTGCCCTCGATCTCCTTCAGAGCCTTGTACACGGTCACACCGGCGCACAGAATGGGGGCAGCAGCGTGCATCGGCAGGTCCGTCGGGATCGGAGTCACGTGCTCCGAGAACGACACGCACCACTGCTGGAAAGAACCGTCCACCGTGAAGCCGTGCAGGTCGGCGTCCACACACGTGGACTCGTGGCCCTTGCGGCAGTCCTCGCAGCCCAGGCACGAGTTCGCCAGCCACTTCACGCCCACCGGGTCGCCGATTTTGAGACGAGTGCTCGTGTGCTCGGCAATGGCAGCGACGTAGCCAGCGCCTTCGTGGCCACCGACCAGAGGCAGCTTGTTGTCGAGGGGCCAGTCACCGGCCCACACGTGCAGGTCCGTGTGGCATACACCGCTGTAGGCGAGACGGACGAGCACCTCGCCGGGCTTCAGCTCCTCCGGCTGCGTCACCGGCCAGTCCTTGCGGACCTGCAGCGGCGCGTTGTTCTGCTCGAACACCACGGCCGTCTGCGTCTTCGGGATGTCGTAGTGCGACTGGGACTTGACCGAGAACGAGCGCGACTGGCAGCGAGGGCACGTGCAGCCCATCGGGTGCTGCACGCAGTTGCCGCAGCGGCACTGCACGTTGTGCGCGCCGACGATCGACTTGACCGACGTCTGGGCCGCGCGGCGAGCGGGCTGGCTGAAACGGGACACCACGCGCAACATGATGAACGCGGACTGGAGCTTGGGGAGGTTACTGCTGGATCAACAGTAGCCGGCAAATTGCAGAATGAGCGACTGCACCGCGGACGCCTCCGCTGTGGTGAAGACAGTGGATACGGCAGCAACGGACTTTGCAAGCAGGAGCTGCAGGTTTCGGCGTCTTTGGCGCGAGGCGGCATAAAAACTCGCGCCGACCAAGCAGCACCTGCGTGTGTCATTCCGCATGCGCGCTGTTCATAGGCCGCGCCGGCACCATCTCGGCGACTGCATCTCGCGAGCAAACTCTTGTATTACCGGTTGGCTCGTCTGTTGAACCCGCACCCCGTATAACCTGATGGATCGCTCGCTTTGGCTCATGCAGATGCCTTGCGTTTCCCTCAGTGAGGAAGAGCTTCTGGCGGTCGATGTGGTCTTATTACCCGTTGGCCCTGTGCACCACGATATTTAATCATGTGTCGCTTCAGTATTCGGTATTGCAATTGAGTCCACACACGGGTTTTGTCAATAGAAAGTCCCGAGTCACATTTGACCCATTGTTTTAGACCTCGATTTAGGCTTTGTCTTTCGATGTTTTGAGCAACTTCGTCTCAACTCAAACCTTCGCCAAGCAACTTCGCCGACTTCAACAAGACCGATACAAACGTCAAGTCAAAAGAATCTCAATTTCGATTATCAAGTCAAACGGGACCACGCGCACCGAGCAGAACAGAGCTGCTCTCCACTTCACTACTGCTTCTCGATGCTACTTCCTCCTGAACACAAACCACTCGCTCGACACGCCGCAGCCAACGCGGGGGACCGCCCCCACTCACACCACCAACAGCAACAGCAACAGCTTACTCGCAGTCCAGCACGATGCGACCAGCGAGCTTCCCAGCAGCCATGCGCTCGAACACGTCCGGCAGGTTCTCCAGCTTCTCGATCTTGTACGTGGTCGACACGTCGCCGGCCGCGGCCAGCTTCAGAGCCTCGATCGAGTCCTGGCGGTTGCCCACGTACGAGCCGATGATGCGGTGCGCGTTCAACACCGAGCCGAACACCTCAGCCGTGATGTACGTGTCCTTGGGAAGACCCACCAGCACCACCGCGCCGTGCGGACGCAGGAACGACAGAGCGTCCTTGTACGCCTCGCCGCCCGAAGCCACCACCACCGTCGCGTGCGCGCCACGGCCCTCCGTCGCGGCCAGCACCTTGTCGCGGACGTTGCCCTCCTTGAAGTCGATGAAGTCAGTGATGCCGTAAGACGCCACCAGTTTGCGCTTGTCCTCGCCGGAGTCGATGGCGATCACGCGGTAGCCCATGGCGCGCGCGTACTGGCACGCCAGGTGGCCCAGACCGCCACCGGCGCCAGGGATCACCACAGAGTCGCCGCACACACCACCGATCTCCTTCAGAGCCTTGTACACCGTCACGCCAGCACACAGGATCGGAGCCGCAGCGTGCATCGGCAGGTCCGTCGGGATCGGAGTCACGTGGTCAGCGTACGACACGCACCACTGCTGGAACGAGCCATCGACGGTGAAGCCGTGCAGGTCGGCGTCCACACAAGTCGACTCGTACCCCTTGCGGCAGTCCTCGCAGCCCAGGCACGAGTTCGCCAGCCACTTCACGCCCACCGGGTCGCCGATCTTCAGGTGCGTGTAGCTGTGGTCGCCGATGGCAGCGACGTAGCCGGCGCCTTCGTGGCCACCGACCAGCGGCAGCTTGTTGTCCAGCGGCCAGTCGCCCAGCCACACGTGCAGGTCCGTGTGGCACACGCCCGAGTACGCCAAGCGCACCAGCACCTCGCCAGGCTTGAGGTCCTTCTGCTGGGTCACCGGCCAGTCCTTGCGGACCTGCAGCGGCGCGTTGTTCTGCTCGAACACCACGGCCGTCTGCGTCTTCGGGATGTCGTAGTGCGACTGGGACTTGACCGAGAACGAGCGTGACTGGCAGCGAGGGCACGTGCAGCCCATCGGGTGCTGCACGCAGTTGCCGCAGCGGCACTGCACGTTGTGCGCGCCGACGATCGACTTGCCGGAGGTCTGCACCACGCGGCGAGCGGGCTGATTGAAGCGAGACACGATGCGCAGCATGATGGCGAGCTTGACAAAGGTTGCTGGAGAAGGCGCTTGGTTTGGTGGGGTGGGCAGTAGCCGGCAAAATGGGGAATGACCCTACCGGTTGCTGCGGACCAAGTGCGTGGCAGCGTGGCAGACGGTGGTCTAGGCAACCATGCTACGACACTTGCAGTATCTTGACGCTCACTTCAACGTGGACGACTTGCGTGTCGGCCGTCGTCGCCCACCGCCGGTCAAGCTGAAGCGTCTGGGTTGGGCCCAACTTCAATGCCACGCCAGCTCTTCCGGTCGTCAAGCAGCAAAGTGAGCCGGGAGCAAGTTCAACCACATTCGCTCGCGTCTGAGGATCAGGGGGTCTGTAAAACGCCGGTCATTATAAATCACGTCCAGGGACTGCTACGTGCTTGTTTAACGCCATCCGCTTCAAATTGGAATTGGCATCACTCGAAATGCAAGACAGCGGGAGTAAAAAACTCTTCAACGATGGTGCGGAATTAGGGGCTCCGGCAGTTGTTTTAGCTCGTTCGGCTGTTTGGCGGCAGCAGCGAAACGCAAGGCACACTTGGTGTTTGTATGGTGCGTGTCTTTGCATTTTGGGCGAATTAAGCTAGACACGCAGTGAAATCCAAAACGTCATCTTCTCCCTCCGCGAGCTGATAATTTGAAATCGTTGTACACAGTCATAGTTGTATTGATTAGATTTCCAATACTGAAATGAGAATCAAGTTGGGATATCCACTTTCGAAAACGATTCTAATACAAAGGGCTGTAACCAACGCACTTCAACTTACGGTACAACGAGCAGATCCAACGAATCCGCCAAAACGCTGACGGCGCTGATCGCCCGCCTATCCGGTCCAGGCCGGTTCCCAATGTATTGCTGCCGAGGATTGCCATCCAGTCGGTAGCGCGTTAACTGAGCCCAGCCAGGTCGCCGGTTCCGCTTGTTCATTCCCTCCGATAGCTCCCGCCAGCACCACGTTTGCTGGAAGCAATTGATGGCGATGCTGGGAGAATTTTGCTGTCACCGTACTGCTCGGGTCGATCACCTTCAAATCCTGCGAGAAGGAGCACCGGGTTTTGTCCACTGCGTCGTTTCTCGGGCAGTACGGCAAGAGAGGATACGCTTGGAGCGAAGAGATATCATCAGGCTGCTCTGGGTGCGGCAGGCAACACGACTCGGCTCGAAGTGACCAGAATAGAGCCGATGCGGTGGAGCATGGAGCAACAAGGTCTTGATATGTGTAAGCGCGACGATTATAGCCGTGAACTTGCTGGGTATGCAGCGCTAGGTCCGTGTCTTGTTCGCTGCCTTGGACGCTTGCTCGCTTGCTTGGCTGGGACTAGTCTACCACACTCGGCCGCGTAGCCGCGCAGCTCTCGAGTGGCAGCGGAGCGGTCTTTTCGCCGGTTCTGGTGCAAAGATAGCGGAGGCGGGCAATGATGTTCACCGTGAACGCTGCTTGGACACACGCGTATCATTAGCAACGGTTGCATGTACGTACGGCATGTGCTCGTGTTACAACTTGCATTTTTGCGTTGGTCCTGCCCACGATGGTTTCAGGCTATCTTCTTCGAAACGCTTAGGCAGCTGCATCTCACTTGGGGCCGTCCATTTGCGAACTTTGCCGCAAGCGGAGCCGCCATCACCCGCAGTAGCGCTGGCAGCTGGGCGCCGCACAAACTGAGCTGAGCAATAATGCCTTAAATGCCAGACTCGTCGCTCCAGCCTCGTCATTGACAGAACCGGTTACAGTATCACACGAATGCATCGACCATATCTGTAAGTTTAACAACCACAGCACCAGGCGTACCAGCTCGAGAAAACAAGTTTGCCGGTAGGAAGACCTTGTCCACGTTCGGTCTCGATCCGAACTGTGCCAGTTCGCAGTTACTGCCAAACGCGTTGGATCCGATAGCTTGAACTTGAAGCTTCTCCTGCCGAGTCCATCTGCCAGATGCAATTGCACTCCCCACGCACGACAGGCAGCTCTCTTCGCTCGGCATCCCACTCGGTAGTCTTCAGCATGCCCACAACCTCGCAGAATGCCTCCTAGCGCGAGATGACATCGCTAGCACCCTCCTTGCCCATAGCTTGCCTGTCCTGGTAATTCTAGCTCCACATCAGTAGATGAAGGCATGTTGGCGCTGAGCAACTTGAACTTCCGCCCTAGCCCTATCAAATCATCGCACGAGCCAATAGCAGCGTGCGATCTTCCACGCCCTTTGGGCAGTCGCCGATCCATTTCGCGCCACATGCGACTCGTGCTGTCCACGGGCGAAGTGGTTTTCTGCCTCTGCGTCGCCACCGTGGCGCTCTACGTGTCGCCGCTCTTCCTCGACAATGGCGCGGGCGCGTGGGAATTCCTCCTCATCTGGGACGACTCGGAAAACTTCGTGGAGAACGAGGTGATCCAGCGCGCCATGAGTCTGGAATCCCTCTACGCCATGTTCACCATGACCAGGATCAACGTGTACGAGCCGTTCGGGTGGCTGCTCAAGGCGGCCCAAGTGCAGACCGTCGGCCTCGACTCGTGGAGCATCCGGGTCGTGTCAGTCGCGTTGCATTTCGGGGCTGCGACGGTGCTGGCTCGAGCTGCGGCGACGCTGCTCGATGTCATGGCGATTCTCTCGGATATCAAGTCGACGGCTAAAGGGGACGGAAGATCACGAGACCTAAGAGAGAGCAGGAACTGGCTCGGCTGCTTCATCAGCGCCGTGGTGTTCGCGATCCACCCGGTACACGTGGAGGTCGTGGGATGGCCATCTGCGCAGCCGTATACCCTGTGCGCACTGTTCAGCAACCTCGCGCTCTACGTGTACGTGCGAGCGATGTATTGGAAGCTGCGCGAGGCTTCTGGTGCCAACGAGTCTGTGAAGAAAATACTGGTGGCCAGCATTTTCAGTGGATATGGGCGTGGTGATCTGCTGTGTTGTGGTGAGTACTGTTGTTCGTGACGATCTTTCACTTTTGGTTGTAACTAACATTCGAATGGTGTGGGTAGTATTTTATCTCAGTGCATTGCTGTCAAAGAGTGCGTGTATCCTTCTGCCGGTCGGATTCTTTTTGGTCGACGTCCTGGTGTATGTGACTTTGGAGCCCCATCTACACATGCCGAATGGAAGGCAATGTTGGCTGTACGTCGTTGGGAAACTCCCTGTGATCGTTACCCTCATCACGTTCCTCGCCGTCATGCTGGTCTCGAATTACGACGGAATGCATCGCGATACAGACGTGCTGTCCTTGACACTTTACGAGCGAGTGGTCAAGTCGCTTTCGACGCCAATTTGGGTCTTACGGCAGATCATGTGGCCCACGAAGCTTCGCCCGCACTATCAGCTTCGACCAGGAGAACTGAGCATTGCCAACCCAGACTACTTGCTTACACTGGTAGGGTTGGCATCGCTAACACTTTTCACTCTCTGGCTGTTCCAACATCGGCAAGCACCGCAGCATTTCCTCGCACTTGTTTACTTTGTCGTCATGCTACTGCCCGTTTCGGGGCTTATCCAACACGGGATGGTCTCAGTCGGATGTGATCGATACGCTTACTTGTGTAGCATCGTTGCTGTGCCCTATGGCGGTTTTGTGTTGGCACGTTGGTTTGCGAGAAGTAGTGCCAAAGTGGTGGAAGACAAAGGGCATGAGCGTGCTCAGGCTGAGCCTCGGCAGCGAAGCGATCATCGTCGAACCCAACACCAAAATAACGTAGGCGTGGGGGCTGGTCTTGTGCTTGTTGGTATTCTGCTCTCGATTTCGACAAATATGATGGGGCATTGGCGAAACGAGGACGTCCTCTTGGAGTATTCGCTTCGGTACGAGCTGCTTCATTGCGTGGCATTTGACGTATTCGTTGAGCTTACACTCTGGCGTGCGTGAATAGGTTGGACCCAACGGACTGGAGGATCTTAGATCAACGAGCTACCTACCTCATCACCTCTGGACGGTGCTCGCGTCAAGATGACGAGTGCCGGCAGATCTGGGAATTGGCTTATTATTTTACTCCCATGGGGACACTCAAATCGAGTCTCCAGCGTCTCAAGCTACTGGTTTGGTTAGACGAGGTGGACCGAGCATGCGACGACTACATGAGGTTGCTGGAGCTTCATCCGTACAGCTGCCACGTTCACAACAATGCTGGTGTGTGTCTACTCCGAAGCGGGGAATTAGGTGAAGCTCGGCGAGAGTTTGAGCGAGCACTTCAAACGCCAGGCTACGAGTACGTTTATGACACACCCGAGAGAAATTTGAAGCGCTTAGACAAATGGGAGGCAGCCCAGGAAGGCGAGCGGACTCGGGGCGAGGAGGATTTTGTCGCGGTGTTCCAAATGATGTACTAGCACGGAGTTTATCGGAACTCCATAAGTCAACACAACCATTTTGCTCATACCTGGTGCTAAGAATTATAGCCTAAAATTTTGGCTGCACACGCTTACTCCTAGTAGTAATCTTCTTCGTGATACTGCTCCTCTTCCTCGTCCGGGTAATCCCGGCCATCTTCTTCATCCTGGTGAGCGTCTTCGAAATTGTGGCGCTCATCAACTTCTTCATCATAAAATTGATGCACGCGCCGGAACTCCGAGTCGCTGCCACCGTCCTCGTCGACATCTTCCTCGTTATGCCCATGTAAGGAATTGGCAGCCACGATTGAGCGCTCAAATTGCTCCTGTTCTTCGTCACTTTCGCCTTCGTCCACGATTCGAACTTGTCTGTCTCGCCCTCGGGCTCGCTTTCGAGGTCGCTCAGGAACCTCATCTTCCCTACCGGGAGAATACGCTACTTCTGGCTGGGGTGGTTTCTCTTCATCATCCGATTCATCCTCCTGGAACCACTGGGATCGGCTCACTTTTCTAGTGGGCTTTCGAGCTATTGTTTCGTCTTCACCTTCGTCCTCCCCCCTCGTAGGTCCATGTCCACCATTATCTTCCTGGTACCCCACATCGTTTTGATCGTGCTGATCTTCGTCGCCATCACTAACGTCTTCCTTTTGCTCTTCTTCTCCCCCAAGTGGTGCTTCTTCATCTTCGTCTTCACTATCAACAATATGGTTCGCATTTCGTCGACGTGGTCGAGTAAACTCGTGAAACTCATGGTGTTCCTCCTCCTCTTTACTTTCTTCTTCAGCTTCGGCTCCATCTTGTTCTTCGTGGTCGCCCTCTCCATCCGAAGAAAACGCTGATTCAACTACAACTCGAACATTGCGTCTGGGCTGCACTTCTTCCTCGTGCTCCTCGTCCTCTTCGTTTTCATTTACATCCTCCGTCTCATCAGGTTCCTGCTCACCGCCCTCATCAGAAAACTCCTCTTCTTGGTTTTGCTCGACGAATTGAACATCTCGCTCTGTTCGTCGGCCTGTACGTTGCTGTCGTCTTGCACGACGCTGCTCTCTCTCCTCATCTGCAGCTTCGTCATCACTATGGTACTCCCAGTGGCCCTCTTCATCGTCAGAAAAGCGGCCAACAGGCTCCTCGTTGTGCGCTTCGCCATTTATATCATCAACAATGAACGAGTCGTCTGATTCATCCCCTTCATCGTCATAGTCGTCCTCGTTGTCGCTGTCATGGTTGCGCCTACGATTGCGGCTATTAGCATCTCTTGCCTCGTCGTTGATGAGACTGACATAATCGGCGACGGGGGTGTCCGAAACCTCATGCGGCTCGCGCAGACGGGTAGTAATGCTCAGTTTAAGGCCATACAAATCGTCCGAAAAGCGGAAAGTGTACACACCTAGCGCACACAGACCCAACGTGTCAAGACATGCGGTTATAGTTGGAGGGAGATCATAAGCAGCAAAGGAGAGTTCTCGTACCGCCTGGAACATCGAGGCGCAAGCCGGGGAAAGTCACAACTCCACCTTGGGCACCACGAGTTCGTTCCATCACGCAATTGCCCTACACGTTGTCAGAGCAAGCATCATAAGCATGAGTAATTTTAATATAACGGTGCAGCTTTACGCACCCCTTCGTCGCAAACGCGGAGGCTGATTTCGTTGTAATATGAGCTGCAAACAAAGCCATCGTCATCCCCATCTTCATTCATGAAAAACGGCATCCCGTCCGCTATTTCCTCGTCCTCCTCCATCTTGATCACATTCACGGAACACTCCTGGTGTTCGTTGTACAGCTCAAAAATGCTGGGAAACTCCACAATAGCTATCCCGACGCGCATATTCACATATCCGTCCTCATTTTCATCATTTGTGTCCAGCACAATATTCCGCGAAACGTGCAAGTTACCATCTTCAGTATCCTCGACTTTCAGCACGGGGTACTCGTCATGTCCTTCGTGATCCTCCTCCCACCTACCAGACGATCTTGCGTCTTCCTCGTCATGGTCGCCATGATACCTGGCAGCCTGCTCATTCAGATTAAATACTTTCCACTTGGCATCTAGTTGGTCCAGTTTGTGGGTGAAATCCTCTTCCTCCTCTTGTTGGTACGAGGAAATTCTCTCAGCAACCGACGGGATGAGGAGCTGAAACACAAGAAGCAAAGTGCAGTGAGCTCGTGCGTTACGCCATTCCAGTGCCCACCTCGTGACAACAGAGCACCACGTACTTGCACCAAATTCCACAGCGTGACGTTGATCGGAAACAGCGCTGCCAGCGAAGCCTTGGCCGCGAACGGCTGCAAGATTTCGACCCGGCAGATCGGGCACTGCGCCTCCTCCATGGAGCGCGTCAAGAACGAGTCCATCAGGCACACGCGGCTGGCAAAGGCGGCAGTTAGACGCTGTAGACACCAACCCCAAGCAACCGGGAACATGAATCATCGTCAACATACCAGAACGAGTGGCCGCAGACTGCCGACACCGGCTGCTCTCAGCACCAACAACACACGCCACACACCGCTGCGTTACAATTGCCGCTCCAACCTGCAACTGGCCACTGCCACTACCGGTACCGCACCTTGAACATGGCGTACTGGCAGATGATGCACTGGAGCTCCGCCTCCAGCGTCGCCGGCGTCACGAAGCCATTGGCTGCCATCAGCGCGTTCGTGTTGGCGCTCGACCGACCGCCGCTGCTAGCGGGGGCAGACGTCTCCAGCACCACAACGTCCGCGTCTTCTTCTTCCTCCTCCTCCTCCTTCTCCTCGTTGTTCTCCTCCTTCTGGCGGCCGTTGGATCCCTCCACGCTGCCCACGAACTGCACTTCGTCGTCCTCGCTCTCCTCCTGCTTCTGCTCGTGCCCGTCCAGCTCCACGACCTCCTGCTCTTCCTCCTCTTCTTCCTGTTGTTCTCCTCCTTCGTGGCCCAGAGCCTCCTCCTCCTCCTCGTGGCTGCCGCCGCGCTCCCTCGTCACGTCCACCACGTCGTCGTCCATCAATTCGCCCTTTCAGCTTCAAAAATACCAATTGGCGCCAAATTTAACAGTTCGATTCCACGATGTATGCTAAACGGAAAGTTACAGTAGGAAAGTGTACATTTACATTTTGGGGGATGTTGAAGTGCGTGGCATCGCTGCCGTTGACGATGCGCAAAGCACTTCAACTTGTCTGGCTGATAGACTGCACTACTGGAACTTAAGCACTTGCTACAGCTGCGGGCTGGCCGGGTGGCTCTCGAGCGACTCGATGGCGTAGCGGATGAGGTAGACCCAGCTGTCCACCTCCTCGTCGCTCTCGACGCCGATGACGAAGGAGCGGCGCTGGTCCTTGAACAGTTTGCCCTTCTTGGTCCACTCGGACACCTCGACCTGGAAGCAGTTGACCTTCGCGGCCACCTCCGGGTCGCACGCGCTGACCTTGGCACCTTTGAGCGACAGGATCGTGCCGTGTCTCGGCCCTTGCTGCAGCGGCGCGGACTCGTCGGTGGGGTCGCCTTCGTCGTACTGCAGCAGCAGGCGGGCGTTCTGCAGCACGGCGTAGCGGGTCTTCCACTGCCGAGCGTTCTTGAGGCCCTTGAGCTTCAGGTGCGAGAACATGCTGCAGTACTTCTTGACCAGCACGCGACCAGCTTTCAGGCGCTTGAACGTCGGGCGCGCGTAAAACGTGTTGGTCGACTGGAACACCGAGACGGCGGAGGCATTGTTAGGGCTAACCACCGGTGACACTTCGTCCTCGAACTCGCTCTCGTGCAACTGCTGCGTCGCGGAAGACTCGGGCGATGAATTCGACAACACAGTCATTGTGTTACTGGAGGGGATACCGTCGTGGGATCGATCGACGCCGACAGTCTCGACGCCTGAGTTCGAATTGCGGCGCACCAGCACACGCTGCCATCTCGTGTCGCTGACCACGGGAGATCGCGAGTTACCCATGCCCGCTCCGGTTGGGGTGAGAGTTCGTCCGACGAACCCACTACCATCAACAGGCGAAATCGACACATTCAACTGGGGGCGACCGAGACTCTCGCTGGCCTTGGAGAAGAACTTGTGTCGACATTCCTTCTGCTGCTGCTCGCGGAAGTCGGCGATGCGCGAGTTGAGCTTGTCCAACTGGCCTCGCAGCATTTGCTCCCGGATGACACCGCACATGAAGCCGTGGTTGAACTCGAACTTGACCTTCAAGTGGCTACTTGGTGGCGCTGTTTGACTTGTGAGGATTGCCCCAGTAGCCCCCGAAGACTGGTTAGATGTCGCGGGCACACCTCCAATAAAGGTGTCAATTCGGCGGATCATTGCCAACTGCTCCAGGTCCTCAAGGTCTTGAGCGAATCGTGAAAGGTGTACCTCGGTAGGGCATGTGCCGCGGAGCGTCTCTTTGTCAAACACGGGTCCAATGGCGCTGGCTGTCTTCATGAGCATACGCTGTGAGACTGTTAGCTGATCAAGCATGGTGGTTAGCACGCTTTTCACAGTTCGTGGTGGTCGTAGCGCGATGCGGTTTGTTAGAATAGGAGGGCCAGACACAGGAGGGGAGGTTGATAACGATACTGCTTGGTCACCAGCACTTCCAGATTGGTGGAATATGGATCGAAAACGTCCTTTAGAACGCGTTTTCTTGTCATTGAGAACGCCAACAACAGCTCCATTTGCATGGGACGAACCGCTGGGCCGACGGGACGATGCGAGATTGTAGCACGTGCGGCAGTGGCGGACAGGTTCGTTGGACTTGCCCGGAAGCTTGACCTGGCACGCCTTCGGAGTGCATTCCGCGCAAAAGATGTATCCACAGCACTTGCAACGATGCTTCGTTTTCTTCACAGCTTCTTCTTCCCTGCACTGATTCGCTTCTTTATCCTTGTCTTTTTTGAAGCTGACATGACAAGCGAAGCAAAACTGCGCCTTCGACTTGTCACCCCTAGGTTCTTGTACGTGCAGCTCGCATTTGCGGGCACCTCTCTTTTCATCCACTTGGATCACTTGTTGCTCCAGCATCTCTGCGATGATTTCGTGCAGAAAGAGTGGGTTTCCCTGTGACCTAGACACGAGAATCGCCAATAGGTTGCTCGGAATCGCAGGAACTTTCAGGATCTGCCGTGAAAGCACCTCGATGTCATCGCTGCTGAATGTTTCAAGAGATGTGTGCATCGACGACTTCATACGCTTCAGTAGACGCAACTGCTTTCGGAACGAAGAACTCTCGGTATACTCGCCCAGCGCCAAGCTTGGCGGTCGCGTGCCGACGACGACCAAACAATTGGTGAAATACTTCGCGATGATAGCGACCAAAGTCCACGACTTTTCATCCATGTACATGGCGCTGTCGAGACAGAACACTGTGGCACGCTCACGCGACATGGCGTACAGGGCACACAGCAAAAGAATGCCGCTGAGATCAAGATCTACTGGCCTCCATTCACTATCTTCATCTTGCCCGTCGATCACCTCAATTGTAGTGCTCGCACAAGTTGAATCACCCATAGATGCTCGGGCCTCCTCCTTCTGAGCCAGATCCATTTCGAGCAAGCCGAGAAACCACGACGCAATCTCCTCTTCTTTCACATTTAAAGTCCTGTCGGGGCTCTCAGCAAAGGCATATCCACAAGCGCGCATTTCTTCTTCGTTTTGTCTTTGATTCTCTTCGCTCACTTCCTCCTCGCTCTGGTTGGTATATTCAGTGCTTGCAGGTTCACAGTTGTTGTCATCACCAGGGACGATGGTGGTCCAGAGACCTTCAGCTGCATTGTTGGTACCAGGGTAAGCATCGAAATCTGTGTCCAATATCGTATTCAGCAGAGGTGCGTATCGAACCAGCGTCGTATTGGGGGCAGCACCCTCGCAAATTTTCTGCCTCACAAATTGTGCCACGCACTTACGCCGTTCCGTTTCAGCTATCCTGCTTGGCGCCTGAACAACCGGACATGAATTTGCTGTATTCACTACGTCCGGAGAAGGAGGAGGTGCGGGCTCGACGTTGTGGTGGACGTTGCTCCCCAATGCTTCCCTCGCGCCTCTGGTAATAAGCTCAGACCAAATCGCGTACGGCTTCTTGGTCGCAAACGGACTGGCTGTTCCAACCAGGACCTGGTAATCTCCAGCTTCGGGGCTTGCAAGGGCCGATCGAAGTAGTACAGTTTTCCCAACACCAATGTCACCCTCGAGAATAAAGGTCCCGCCAGGAGCAAACGCATTAAGATGTGAGCACTTGTCCAGAAGTGCTGCTCGAACTTCCACGAAGCTTTCACTCTCAACAAGTTCTTCAGCTGGTAGACGCTGGCGATCAGCACGCAACGACAACCTTCGCTGAGCGTCACGCACCTGTACACGATGCATGTTCTCCATCAAATTTTGCATCGGCGTAGCACGGCTTACAACAGACAGCGCATTAGCTCGCCCGGCTCGCCCCATAATCCCTGCCACAGGTCTTACAGAATTGAACTTGGTCTTTCGCGAGGATTGCTCGATAGCAGACGATAAGTGGTAGTCCAACAGGATAGACATTCGTGGATACGGTCGGTGAATCTTGATGCTTTCGTTCTTGCCCTTGACCATAATCTCCGGGCGCTTCTCAAAATGGAGCACGTCGTGTGTGTAGATCTTTGTCGGGGCATCCGTAATCACACCACCACCCTCTGATTTTGCGCGCTGCATGAGGCGGGCCGAAAGGTTTACAATATCGCCCAGCACAGTATACTCTCGCCGATTTCCTTGGTGACCCACTACTCCACACAAAGCTGTTCCCGTCGTGATACCGACCGAAGCCTTGAGTCCAGTGTTGCCAAGAGCGGCACAAATGGCAAGAGAAGCCAAGATTCCTCGAATGGGGTCGTTCTCGTGTGTCACTGGGGGAAGCCCGAACGCGGCAATGACGGTGCTTCCTTTATCGTCCACAAGGAACTTGTTGATTGTGCCTTCATAGTCATACACGCACTTTTGCACGTTGGCAAATGCGTCATGCAGTCGCTGCAACTCCTTAGCGCCGAGCATTCGAGTTAAATCTTGTTCACTGATTGTAGCAAGCAACAACAATGAGTGAGTGAGCCTTCATGGAAACGACAATTTGCAACAACAAAAAGGCGTACCTGAAGCCGAGGTTGATAAATAAAACAGTGACGTCCCGGAGCTCGGAGCCCCAGAACTCGTCGTGCGCATCCAAGTAGGGCCACACAGCCCGAGATACGTATTGCTTCATGCGCGTGTGGAGAAGTGCGTCATGGCGCGTGAACGATGGTCGCCGCGAACAGATCTTGATCGGCTTGTTGACGCTTGTGACCTTGTAGAACCCGCTAGCATGGGCATTATCACCGCCGTGGCCTTGAGCAGGCGCGCCATCGAAAAACTCACTAACACGCTTCCAACACTCACTGGAGCAAATAACATCGCCGGCCTCGGCCTCGTGCTCTGCACTGAAGGCCTGCTCCAATGCGGGGCCCACCGCAACGTACTCAATGCGAGTGGTAGCTCCGTCGCTCTCGCCGCCAAGGTGGGCGATCGTGGCCTCGCCAATGCCCACTCCCACCTTGACACTCAGCACGACGCCACGGGCCAGCTCTGCCTCGTGCAGGTGTGACTGAATGCGCAGCGCACATTGCAGCGCGCGACGCAGCAAACTGTCCATGGTGTCCTCCTTGCTCTCGGGCCAGAAGATGAGCATGGCGTCCCCTGCGAACTTGAACACGTCTCCGCCTGCGCTGGACACGAGCCGCA
Source organism: Phytophthora cinnamomi (assembly GCF_018691715.1). NCBI lineage: Eukaryota > Oomycota > Peronosporomycetes > Peronosporales > Peronosporaceae > Phytophthora > Phytophthora cinnamomi. Next base: position 405,653 of record NW_027150960.1, read on the forward strand.
CCAGCTGCTCGAAGTACGAGTTCAGGTGCTTGGCCAGGTCCTCCGCGCCCACGGGGCCGCGCGCGGCCAGCGACTCGGTCATGGCCGTGAAGCCCGACACGTCCGCGAACATGCTGACCACCGTCGTCCGGTGGGTCGTGGGCATGGGCAGCGGCTGCTGCAGGTCCTGCCGCTCGAGGTGCCGCCTCACCACGGCCGGCAGGTACGCCGTGAGGCGCATGTCCAGCTCCTTGCGCAGCATACCCGAGCTCGCGCGGTCGCGTGCGGCCCTGTGCTGCTGCTCGCTCTGATACTCCACCATCGCGCTGGAAGATCGATCTGTGTGTGTGTGTGCGTGCTCGCCGTTAAAAATATCGGCCTTTCTCTTCTTTCTCCTTTCTCTTTCGCTTGCTCGCTGCACTGCACTGCGCTGCACTGCACTGCGCTGAGCTCTTCTCGCTGCAGGCGGGTGGCGTGTGCGCGTTCCGCCTCCAAATAGCAAGTGACGTTACGTGGAAACGGCGGCCGGTTGAAGTGATCATCACTCCTCGCGCCGCAGCGTAGTGGCCGGTTGGGCTTCCATGGAAGCGAGCTGTCGCGAGGCTGTGGCTCTTGGCTCTATCTACGACGACTCTGATAACGCGGGGCTGGGATCCGCTGCGACGGCGCGACGGTCAGCGCGCCGCTGGCATTTCGACGTGCGTGCAATCGTTTAGAACTTCAAGGAGTCGGACCTAGTTGAAGCTGCATCGCGTTTCGGAGGTCGCTGCGACGTGTGCGCACTTGGGAATTTGGTTGTTAACCCTTCAGAAATGATGATAAATCGATACAGAAGGGTATCAGCGCGGCGGAGGGCAAGAGTTCGGACCGGAAAAGATCCACTGGCTACCTGGAGTTCAGCCCAGCCATTCATACAATGCGGCACCAATGCATCAAGGTCAAACCACCACCACGGAGCCCCCTCGGCTGGTCTGCCGGCGTCTCAGGTCGCGTGGTTGCACGGCGGAACGGCGGAACGGCGATCGGCAACAACACCCGCCAGACTGCAGCTCCGTCCGAGGCCGGAGCCACAACCTGGACTCCAGAGCACCGCCCCACTGGTGCGAAATGCTCCGTTGTTCGATATAAAGTTGGCTGCTGCTTTTCGCGTACAGATGCGTGGCGTGGCGTCGTAGGTCACTCGCGCGTGTGCAGACTGGGAATGTTCTCGCCCTTGGCCTGTATCACTTTCATGGAAACCTGGCCCTTGCCACGTACTTGCATGGGGCTGTGGCTGCAGTGCCAGCCGCAGCGTCTCTTACGAAGGGAGCAACTCAACTCCGCCCACATCAGGGCTGCGGATGCTGTCTCGAGTGCTCAACACCTGCAAGCAGAGGGCGACTGCAACGCGGGACGAGTTGAACCCCCATTGATGATCCAGGGTTAAGTAGGTACTGTAATTCTTCGGTTAAGGTCACGCGTGACGCCATGCGGCGATCTCGTCCTTGGTCTGCTGTGAGGTCCCGACATGCTCGTGCTCGTAGCCGAAGCGCAGGCGACAGCCTTCCACGCCGCAGTCGAAGCCCTCGCGCTCCATTTCATCCTCTTGATCCGCAGCCTGCTTGCTGCTCGCTTTACTCCGCGAGTTCTGCGAAGCTTGACGCTCACTGGTCAGCACGCTGCACTTGGCGAGCCACGGCAGGAAGCGGGCTTCCCAGAGCACCTCGATCTCCGTGACCAGCGCCGTTGGGTCCAGCACGATGGAATCCACTCGCTCGCCACGGCGGAACGCCGCCAGCGACGGCACCGAAGGCAGCCGCAGCTGCCGCAGCGCGTCGTCATCGCGCGCCGCCAGCACTACGTAGAACTTTGAACCCAGGAAGCGCTGCGCCACGGAGGCCATCTCCCCGCGCATGGCACGCAAGAACCCTGGCGACTCGGCTGCGGGGCTGTCCACCACGAGCGCCACGCGGGGCACCTCCGGTTCGCTTTGCAGCTCCTGCACGAGCTGCGGCAGCGCCGCGTCCAGCACGACTCCGTACCCTTCGGCCGCGTCCTGCGCCGCCCTGTGCAGCTGCTGCTCGAGCTGCTTGCGCCGCGCCGCCAGCATCGCCTGCACGCCGAACTCGTCGTCGCTGTCGTCGAACTCGTCGTCGGAGTCCGACTCCGAGTCGGAGACTTGCGGCGGCGGAACTTGAGGCGCGACCACCGAGCTCTGCTGCGTGGCGGGCCCAGCGCCCGACGGGGGCGGCTGGAACAGCTGCTGGCGCATCCGCACGGCGCCCGAGGTGCGGTCGTGCGCCGTCAGCACGGCCTTGAGCTGCATGGCCTTCTTGTACTCGTGCTCGTCGCGCTCGCAGCACGAGGCCAGCGTCGGGTCGAACGCCAGGTCCAGCTCGTCCAGCTCATCTTCATGGTCCTCCCCCGGGTGCGCGTGGTCGTGCGCGTGGCCGCACGCCGCGTGCTGCGCCGGCGCTGCCATCCCTTCCGCGATCAATCAATTACTGGGAAATGGCTTCATGTCTTGAGTTGCCAAGCTTGTGACGCACGCCACGCGCAACTTAGCGCCAGTACACTCAATAAAATGCGAAAAGGCACTGGGAAGAATACAGTCTGAAGCACATTACATCATTGACCGACAAATTTACTTCTAGAATCTTCGCAAAATAAGTGTACAATCGCGTAGTAGTTCGGAGCGCTTTATTCTCCATGCGGCGCGGCGATTGGCCCAGCGAAAGAACCCGGATTGGCCAAAAACGGTGCGGCGGCCCTGGCCCAGTCATCGCTTCGTCCGCTGCGTCCGCTGCTGGCCTCACACTCGAACGGGCCTCGGTCGACCGACGAGATCCGGCTGCGTCTGTGCGTGCGTGTGTGAGGCCCCGTGCGCCTCGAACTCCGCCGCCCGCTGCATCTCCATCTCCGCGCAGTCGCGGTGCATCTGCTCGTGCAAGTTGCAGCTCGAGAGACGCTCTAGCAGCCGAGAAACCGCTGCGCACAGCTCGTCATGCAGGCGACGTCGATGAACTCGGCTCGCGTGGCGCTACGCCGCGCCTCCAGCGGCTTGCAGCGTCGCAGCCGCATGCAACGCGGTGCACTGGCTCTGCTGGCGCGCTCCAAGAGCTCGCTGGCGCCTGAGGCGGCCATGGCCGAAGCTGCAGCCGCCGACGCGGAGCTGGCCGACGAGTTCGAGCCGCTCCTGGACACGCGCCGCCTCGCGGAGGCCGACTGGGCCATCCGCGCCCAGCAGCTGATCCCTCGCTCCACCATCGAGAAGCCGTACGAGCTGGCGCCGCTGACGCTCGGGCTCGAGGAGCTCATCGGCCAGACGGAGGAGCAGCTGCTGGCCGGCCCGGGCGAGCTGGCCAAGTCCTCGCGCTCGTTCATGTCGGACGAGGACGTGGACAAGTGGCTGCAGGGCTTCGCCGTCCCCAAGGAGCAGCTGGCCAAGTGCTCGACGCCCCAGGAGCTGCAGGAGATGCGCCGCCGCTACGCGCGGCAGCTGCGGCTCGAGTGCTCCGTGTACGAGATGGCCATGGACAAGTACTCGTCGTCGCACGAGAAGGTGCGGTCCATGGGCCGCTCCACGCAGACGAACGCGGCCAAGGACCTGATCCGCAAGTGGATGCCGCAGACGGAGAAGTACATCAAGTCGGAGCAGAAGAAGATCAACATGGGCAAGCACAGCACGGACAGCAACATCTACGGCCCGGCGCTCATGCTGCTGCCGCACGACGTGCTGGCCGCCACGGGAATGAACATCATGCTGAACCTGTGCCTGATGGAGCCCAAGGGCCCCAAGTTCATCAAGCTGGCCCTGGCCATGGGCAAGGCCGTGCAGGAGGAGATCATCACGAGGAAGGAGGCCATGGCCAAGCGCAACAACGGCGACGAGGACAAGTACTACATGACGGTGTCCAAGATGGTCAAGTCGGAGGGCCTCAAGGTGCGCATGAAGGACTACCTCAACAAGGTGGGCGGCTGGGACAAGCGCCTGCAGCTCAAGGTTGGCGCCGCCATCGTCGACTGCATCCAGCGCACATGCTATGTGCCCAACGCACACGGCGAGGTCACGACGCCCGAGCTATGCGCGGCGAAAGGCCTTCCTCCCCCGGAGCCCGCCTTCATCCACAACTATGTGTTCGACCGCAACCGTCGTGCCGGTGTGATCCAGATCCACCAGAGAATGGCTGATACCGTGCTGGCGACGAACCCTGATGCCAATGTTCTGCCGTGGACAGCGCGCTACCTGCCGATGCTTGTGCCTCCTCGTCCGTGGACTGATGTCGTGAACGGTGGCTACCTGAAGCTGCGTACCAAGATTATGCGGCAGCGTGATTCGGCTTGGCAAATGGACTGCGTTCAGCGTGGCGAAATGGGCGGCATTTTGAAGGCACTGAACCTCATGGCTGAGGTTCCATGGGTCATCAACAAGGAAGTGCTCAACGTGGTTCTTCAGATTTGGGAAGACGGTGGCAACTTCGGTGACCTGCCTACGCGCACAGACGTTCCGCTGCCGGACCCTGACAGCCCTGAATTCGCTGACGATCCGGCGCTGTACTACAAGAACGTTCGCAAGGTAAGCCACGACTTGGTTTGTTATGCATGTTCAGACGCAACAGAATCAAGCCCACATGATGACATCCTACGTCATGTGGGTTCAAACTGCTTGCAAAAGCAAGCGGTTGCTGCTTGGAGGCTGCAGGGTATTCACACATCCCTTGAGCCATCCGAGAGGTTCCAAGAAGGAGCTTCGTGACTCACATACATGATTTAGTAGTTTGTGCATGCTGCTACGGCATACTTACGATCTGATGTGTTATTCGTGAATTTTGCAGATCGAGCAACTAAACCGGGAGTTCCATTCACTGCGATGCGATACGTTATACAAGCTGCAGGTCGCGGAGGAGTTCAAGGACGAACCTGAGCTGTTCTACCCGTACAACATGGACTTCCGTGGCCGCGTGTACCCGATTCCGCCGAACCTCAATCACCTCGGCTCCGATCTTTCACGAAGTCTGCTTATTTTTCGTGACCGCAAGCCTCTTGGTGAGCGTGGTCTGAGGTGGATGAAGATTCATCTGGCTAACGTCTTCGGTGTCGACAAGTGCTCGTTCGATGAGCGTGTTGAGTTTGCTGACGCGAATTTGGATAAGGTTGTTGCCTCCGCAACGGACCCCCTTGGCGAAGGTGACGGTTCGTGGTGGAAGGGCGCTGACTACCCGTTCTTGGCTCTGGGTGTGTGCTTTGAGCTCAAGCGTGCAATTGAATCTCCTGATCCGACGAAGTACATGTCGAATATCCCCATTCACCAGGACGGTTCGTGCAATGGTCTGCAGCACTATGCTGCCCTTGGGCGTGACCGCAGCGGTGGATCTCAAGTGAATTTGGTGCCTGCACCGCGCCCGAGTGATGTGTATATGGGAGTGGCTACGGAGGTGATGGCCAAGGTGGAGCACGATGCCGCACTGGATGTGCCGGCGGTTGAAGAAGTTCGTGCAATGATTGCAGGTGTGCCAGATGATGATTCCTTCGAGTCGAAAAACCGCAGGCTGAAGCTACGCGCGCTGCTTGAACAAGCTCAGAGGAAGAAATGCGCGCAGTTCTTGAATGGTATCATTACGCGTAAGGTGGTGAAGCAGACGGTGATGACGAGCGTGTACGGAGTGACGTACATCGGCGCGCGCAAGCAGATTTCGGCACGGTTGCACGAGACGTTCCTGACCAAGGGCCACATTATGGATGAAAAGCTGGAGGATGAAATCTACCATGCGTCCTGCTACTGCGCTGAACTGACGATGGGGTCTATGGGTGACTTGTTCAACTCTGCTCGTGGCATTATGGCGTGGCTGGCCAAGTGCGCCGCGAAGGCGGGCTTGAGCGGCCAGCCGATGTCGTGGATCACGCCTCTGGGTCTGCCGGTGGTGCAGCCGTACCGCAGCAAGGCCACCAAGCAGGTGCGCACCAAGGTGCAACACGTGCTCATGGTGGACAACGAGGGTCAGCCGGTGAGCATTGGTCGCCAAAAGTCCGCGTTCCCGCCCAACTTCGTCCACTCGCTGGACTCGACACACATGATGCTCACCGCGCGCCGCTGCCTCGAAGACGAGAAGATCTCGTTCGCTGCCGTGCACGACAGTTACTGGACGCACGCCTGCTCCGTGGACATTATGAACCGCCGACTGCGCGAGGAGTTCGTGCACTTGTACGAGCAGCCCCTGCTGGAGGACCTGCTCACGGAGCTGCGGCTGCGCTTCCCCGACATGGACTTCGACGACGTGCCGCAACTGGGCGACCTCGACCTCCGCAGCGTGCTCGACAGTCCCTACTTCTTCAACTAAGGCGCACATGCAGTTCTCTTTCGCAAGGGCTGGCCAAGTAGTAGCTATTTTATCACCCTCGCCCTGAGGGTTTGTCTAGAGTGTAACAAAGTTCAATCACAGAGCCGAGCTTGACCTACATGCTGCCTCTCAAGATTAGCTAGCTCCAGAAGCTGATCATCAGCGATGACATTTTGCAGCGGCGGTATGGCCACCAGCACATCAAAGAGGAGGTTCGTGTGAATCTGGCCCAATTCCCTCGTACATCACTGCTCCGGTGCAAGCGCTAGGCTTCAAGGGCGCGGTAGCATTTCGATTGCCGCGTTTAACACGCTCGTGCTGCTCATCGTCATGCTTGAGCGTGGTTGAAGTTGGGTGTCGGACTGCTACCAAGTGGCATGTTGAAGTTGTCAATTACGATTGGTGAATCCCCGCCAGCTACGGCCGCACTTGTCGGCATTGCCCCCGAGCAACGCAGAGCTAGTAAAGCAGCAGTGCTTACATCATGGTGTGAGTGAGTTGTACATTGCACGTTGAAGCGCGACTATCGTAGGGCTCGCGCACGTTGAAGAGCAGCAGCGTACGTGGCAGCTTCAACCGCCGAACCAACGGAGACTCTCGAGGCCTCGCTAGCTGTCCTGCTATCGGACTCATTCTCCAATTCTCTGCCCACACCACCAAGCTTCTCAAGCCTCCCAAGCTCCATCGTCATGCTGCGCATCGTGTCTCGCTTCAACCAGCCCGCCCGCCGCGCCGTGCAAACCTCGGCCAAGTCGATCGCTGGCGCGCACAACGTGCAGTGCCGCTGCGGCAACTGCGTGCAGCACCCCATGGGATGCACGTGTCCTCGCTGTCAGTCGCGCTCGTTTTCGGTCAAGTCGCAGTCGCGCTACGATATCCCGAAGACGCAGACGGCTGTGATCTTCGATAAGGTCAATGGCCCGCTTCAAGTCCGCAAGGACTGGCCGGTGACGCAACAGAAGGACCTCAAGCCTGGCGAGGTGCTGGTGCGCGTGGCGTACTCGGGCGTGTGCCACTCGGACCTACACATCTGGAAAGGGGACTTCCCGATGGACCCCAAGCTTCCGTGCGTCGGCGGCCATGAAGGTGCCGGCTACGTTGCTGCCATCGGAGACCACACGCGCTCGCACCTGAAGATCGGTGACCCGGTCGGCGTCAAGTGGATCGCCAACTCTTGTCTCGGCTGCGAGGACTGCCGCAAGGGCCACGAGCACACGTGCACGGAGGTGGACCAGCACGGCTTCAGCGTCGACGGCTCGTTCCAGCAGTGGTGCGTCTCGTTCGCCGACCACGTGACTCCGATCCCGCAGGCGCTGCCCATGGCTGCTGCTGCTCCCATCCTGTGCGCCGGTGTGACGGTGTACAAGGCTATGAAGGAGATCGGAGGAGTCTGCGGTGACTCGGTTGTGATCCCGGGCGCCGGTGGCGGCCTCGGCCACTACGCTTGCCAGTACGCGCGGGCCATGGGCTACCGCGTGATTGCCATCGATACCGGGGCCGACAAGCGCAAGCTCATCGAGTCGTACGGCATTAAGGACTTCATCGACTTCAAGGACGGCAATGTCCGTGAAAAGGTGCTGGCCGCCACTGAAGGCCGCGGCGCACACGCGACGGTGGTGGTTGCGTCCAACCCCGAGGCGTACAACGACGCTCTTTCGTTCCTGCGTCCGCACGGAGCGGTGGTAATGGTGGGTCTGCCCAAGAACGCTAAGGTCACTGCCGACGTGCTCGGCTCAGTGCTGAACGCGCACCGCATCATCGGCTCGTACGTGGGCAACCGCCAGGACTCGATCGAGGCGCTCAAGGTGGCGGCAGGAGGTGACGTGTCCACGAACTACTCCATCGAGAAGCTGGAGAACCTGCCGAGTGTGTTCGACCGCATGGAGGCGGGCAAGCTGGCCGGCCGAGTCGTGCTCGACTGCGCGTAAGCTCCAAGTTCGACTTGATGCAGCATTTGTTGTAGATGTTGTTAGTACTGCTGCTGTTACTGCGTGTGATGATAAGCAGAGGGAGTTGAGTGAGCTGTTTTCAACCAAATGCTATATCCGATGTATCTATGCACGTTTGTTTTGCTTAGCTAGTACATTATTCGGAACTGCGGGACAGAATCCTCCTCGCCCCGGGTCCGTGCGTCTTCCAGGACTGCTTCCCATTTGTCTAAGAGCTTCAAATTTCTCTCGGGTGTGTCATAAACGTACTCGTAGCCTGGCGTTTGGAGAGCTCGCTCAAACTCTCGCCGAGCTTCACCTAATTCCCCACTTCGGATTAGGCACACACCAGCATTGTTGTGAACGTGGCAGCTGTACGGATGAAGCTCCAGCAACTTCATGTAGTCGTCGCATGCTCGGTCCACCTCGTCTAGCCAAACCAGTAGCTTGAGACGCTGGAGACTCGATTTGAGCGTCCCCATGGGAGTAAAATAATAAGCCAATTCCCAGATCTGCCGGCACTCGTCATCTTGACGCGAGCACCGTCCAGAGGTGATGAGGTAGGTAGCTCGTTGATCTAAGATCCTCCAGTCCGTTGGGTCCAACCTATTCATGCACATCGAAGTGTAAGCTCAACGAATACGTCAATGCCACGCAATGAAGCAGCTCGTACCGAAGCGAATACTCCAAGAGGACGTCCTCGTTTCGCCAATGCCCCATCATATTTGTCGAAATCGAGAGCAGAATACCAACAAGCACAAGACCAGCCCCCACGCCTACGTTATTTTGGTGTTGGGTTCGACGATGATCGCTTCGCTGCCGAGGCTCAGCCTGAGCACGCTCATGCCCTTTGTCTTCCACCACTTTGGCACTACTTCTCGCAAACCAACGTGCCAACACAAAACCGCCATAGGGCACAGCAACGATGCTACACAAGTAAGCGTAGCGGTCACATCCGACTGAGACCATCCCGTGTTGGATAAGCCCCGAAACGGGCAGTAGCATGATGACAAAGTAAACAAGTGCGAGGAAATGCTGCGGTGCTTGCCGATGTTGGAACAGCCAGAGAGTGAAAAGTGTTAGCGATGCCAACCCTACCAGTGCAAGCAAGTAGTCTGGGTTGGCAATGCTCAGTTCTCCTGGTCGAAGCTGATAGTGCGGGCGAAGCTTCGTGGGCCACATGATCTGCCGTAATACCCAAATTGGCGTCGAAAGCGACTTGACCACTCGCTCGTAAAGTGTCAAGGACAGCACGTCTGTATCGCGATGCATTCCATCGTAATTCGAGACCAGCATGACGGCGAGGAACGTGAAGAGGGTAACGATCACAGGGAGTTTCCCAACGACGTACAGCCAACATTGCCTTCTATTCGGCATGTGTAGATGGGGCTCCAAAGTCACATACACCAGGACGTCGACCAAAAAGAATCCGACCGGCAGAAGGATACACGCACTCTTTGACAGCAATGCGCTGAGATAAAATACTACCCACACCATTCGAATGTTAGTTACAACCAAAAGTGAAAGATCGTCACGAACAACAACAGCACTCACCACAACACAGCGGATCACCACGCCCATATCCACCGAAAATGCTGGCCACCAATATTTTCTTCACAGATTCGTTGGCACCAGAAGCCTCGCGCAGCTTCCAATACATCGCTCGCACGTACACGTACAGCGCGAGGTTGCTGAACAGTGCGCACAGGGTATACGGCTGCGCAGATGGCCACCCCACGACCTCCACGTGCACCGGGTGGATCGCGAACACCACGGCGCTGATGGAGCAGCCGAGCCAGTTCCTCCTCTCTCTTAGGTCTCGTGATCTTCCGTCCCCTTTAGCCGTCGACTTGATATCCGAGAGAATCGCCATGACATCGAGCAACGTCGCCGCAGCTCGAGCCAGCACCATCGCAGCCCCGAAGTGCAACGCGACTGACACGACCCGGATGCTCCACGAGTCGAGGCCGACGGTCTGCACTTGGACCGCCTTGAGCAGCCACCCGAACGGCTCGTACACGTTGATCCTGGTCATGGTGAACATGGCGTAGAGGGATTCCAGACTCATGGCGCGCTGGATCACCTCGTTCTCCACGAAGTTCTTCCTGTCGTCCCAGATGAGGAGGAACTCCCACACGCCCGCGCCATTGTCGAGGAAGAGCGGCGACACATAGAGCGCCACGGCGGCAGCGCAGAGGCAGAAAACCACTTCGCCCGTGGACAGCACGAGTCGCATGTGGCGCGAAATGGATCGGCGACTGCCCAAAGGGCGTGGAAGATCGCGCGCTGCTATTGGCCCGCGCGATGATGTGATAGGGCTAGGGCGGAAGTTCAAGTTGCTCAGCGCCAACATGCCTTCATCTACTGATGTGGAGCTAGAATTACCAGGACAGGCAAGCTATGGGCAAGGAGGGTGCTAGCGATGTCATCTCGCGCTAGGAGGCATTCTGCGAGGTTGTGGGCATGCTGAAGACTTCCGAGTGGAAGAGAGCTGATGACTCAGAAGGAGAATCTTTAAATTCAAGTTGTCGTGCTCAACGCGCTGGCAGGCTGAACCACCGGGGCAGTTCTCATCGAGATCGACCTGTGCCAAGCTCCTCGTGCCATCGGACTTGCCTTGGTACATCGGAGATTTCGTCGCTACTACCGTACCCAGTTTTTTGTACCTGGGCACAGTCTGACCTTAACCGTTAAGTTAACACCCACCAATTCAATTATTTCCGGCACGTTATGAAAAGAATGCAAAAAATATTTATTGCGCAACGAGGGAGATCAGATCGGACCGTGCGCCCAACTGAATGGCCGGCGAGTCGTGCCCCACCTCTAAGAGTCCCCCCGCACGCGTCCTCCCTGCCCCACCGCCACCCGCAGCTTTGTAAACCACCCAGCGACCGGTTAATCCCCACGTAAAGCCACACGTGTAAAGCCCACCAAGATGGCGACCACCGAGGACCCCGCGTTCGCTCAGGGCATGTTCGTGACGCTCTGGCCCAAGGTGGAGCGCTGCCACGACTACGTGGAGCTGCTGCTGGCCGCCCAGGAGAAGCTCCAGACGACGGTGGACAAGCTCATTGCCGGTAGGGTAAAAGTTACGCTAAAGTTTAGGAGAATACCTAGGTCTCACGTTGATGAACTGTTGTTTGTGGGGTCTCTAGGCCTCCAGGAGGCGGAGAAGGCGGAAGGCAGCTCCCTCGTGAGCTACGCAGACAGACTGCGCAACTTCCCGGCGAGGGTCGAGCGGCTGCAGAAGAAGCTGGCCAGGATCCAGGACCGCCTGCTGACCATGAAGGAGTCGCGGAATCGCAGCGTGCAGCCCGTGAACAACATGTCGCCCGAGGAGGCGGCGGTGTACGCGTCTCCGCTGTTTTGATGAAGGAAGCTTGAGGAGATGCAAGGGAGGGGGGGGTCTGTCTTGGGGGGCAAGGGGGACATCCTACCCGGGAGTTGAATTCGTCGCGTTCTGTTGATTTCTTGGTTTGATATGCCATGGCTGCACCATGTCAAGAGCGTGGAAGTTGGGACAAGCAGACACGACGCAGGATCTTCGTCGCGATTTTCTACGTACATATCTAATGAATTGGGTATTTATGTTGTACCAAGCGCCGAGCTACGCAGCACAAGCAGATACGACCCCGCTCGTATAGCGACTTCTGCTGCTCACTTCTTCCGTGTTTCTGCCCCTCTCGCTCTCCTCTGCAGCGCCAGTGTCTTCTCTGTATTCCACGAGCTGCAACACACACAAAATCACACAAAACACCAGCGCTACATGAGCCAAAACAGCAGCAGCAGCAGCTCCACCTCTTGCGGACAGTGCCGCACCTCCTCTCTTCCGTTGAAATGTTGGGTCGACGGAGCTGTGGGGGCGCAAATGGGGCGATTTGGGGCTTGCGAGCGGCCTTTCCCGTCTCCGTCTTCACTGCTTTAGTGGCTGGTCTCGACGTCTGCTCGTTCTTCCGCTTGTGGCTTGGCGCTGGGGCTGCCGACCGATTGGTGGTGAGCACACTGCTTGTGTCACTGGCGAACAACTCGTCTGCGGATGGCAACAGCTGTGTGCTGGGAGCTGCGGCGGCTGGAAGAGGTTGCTTAGCGTCTGGACGCGCTCCGGGCGAAGTTTCCTCGTCGGAGGAGGACGAGGAGGACGCGTACTCGTCGCCGAGCAGGAAGGACGCCATCACTTAATGCGCAGGCTCCACAATTGACAAGAAAAGGGTTAAAATACTAAAAAATTACCTGGATGATGGCTGGAAAAAGTCAATTGCTGCTACTGTTTTAGCATTTTAATTCTATATACTTGAAGTAAGAATTTTGGTATTCCACTTTTTACAGTTTTCTATTGTAAGAGTATCATAAGGCGCAACATTACCAGACCGTCTTGCGCTATCGATGACGAGAAGTGAACCATGCGGAAGGGTCCTCAACGTTCGAGGGTTGAAACTCTGGGACCGATATGCCGCCTTTTAGCTCACGTAGTATTGGTTTTTGATATTGTGGACACTACGATCGAGGTACGAGAGCTCCATCAGCGGACCTGGATAGCTGTATGCAGAATTCGATACTTAGTAGACCTGTATCAGTGACAACAATAACAACCTGCTCGCAGCAGTACGACCACTCTGCGATTCCGCGACGATTGAAAACTACCAACTTCGAGTCCGCTCGTAGTTCGAATTTGGTACTGTGTTTTTACGTCGTTTTGCACCGCGTTTTGCCGCGACTCGATCATTTGCTGTCGCCGCTGTACGTACAACCGCTCGGTCCGTCTCGACATCTTCGCCTGTCCGGCCTTGATCTTCATGCTCAAGCTATCTTCTTCCGCTTGTTTCAATAGCGCTCTCGGGTAATGATATGTCGTGTAGGAACACGCGCTAAAATATATATTGGCACACCTTCCCCCACCAACAACGCCCACTAAGTCACCGAAGACTCAATGGGCTTGTTAGGGTTAAACCTGAAGGCCCAGGAACTTTCCCTTGCACCGGGTTGGTGTTTCCTCTGTGCACCGAGCTTCCGCTAGTCGACTGACGGAAGACTCAGCGTCACTAGCCACGAGCAAAGGCTAGCACGCTCTCACACAAAAAATATACCTCGCAGGCCCTCAGAAGGAAGATCCCGGCCTGTTACGGCGTGATACGAGGGTGCCGGAGCTATACTCCGGCGGGAAGAAATAAATGGAGTGCGTTCTCGCTCCTCCAGTTCCTGGCGACGACTCGTCGCTACCAATACACCGGCCACTAACTCTTGGCCCTGCCAGGGATGAACACACGCTACACTAGTAAATGTGCCCACCGACAGTCATAATCCTACCTACCAGGTTTACCTTGAGCTGCAGGTCGTTCACTGCAGGCACCGGTGTCGCCCTTGCGTGGTTGGGAGGGAAAGCTGTTCTGTTATTGTTGTCCGAAGGCTTATCTTGTCTTCCCTTAAGTTTCCTATCGATCAATACAAATATCAAGTATAAACGCGTCCGTTTTGGACCGCCAATTGTAACCTACGACTTTTCGGCCTTTTCTCTGCGACGTGACGGCGCCACCGACGACTCAAACGGCCGCTGAAACCCCACCGACGACTGGGGACAGGCACCGACGACTCATAAGTTCGGATCTTGCCAGTAGGTTCGCACAGTACTTAGCGAGCTGCAACCGCCCACGCTGGGGACCCTTGACTGGGGACCGTCGACGAGTCATTGTAACGGGGTTACACGCACAAGTGGCTGCAAGCCACTTGTGAATTTAACAGATAGGCTATCTGTTAAAAGTTTTAGATACTTCCTCACCTTGGTGTAAGACACACCAATGGATACATTGAAGTGGGCCACCACAGTGAGTGGTCCACACATACTCAAAGATCCTATTGGTAGAAAGCAGCATCTTTCTACCAATCAGAGACATGCATATTAGCGGGGCTCTGACAGCCAGCCGCTGTCAACCCCTTTCATAGCTGATAAACCGTTTTTAGCAGATTTAGGAGGCAGATCAATTTACAAACAATACAGTTCTCATTTTACCTTAAACTAGCTACTTGGAGTCTTGTCTAAGTTAAATTATATTTGTGTATTCAAATATAATTAACCTAAGTACTTACTAAGTACTTACGCTTCCTCATACACGTAGCGCGACGTGTAAGCTAAAGTAGTGAGTCAAGTTAGACCCACTACACCTGGTAGCACTTTGTAGTCCGTCCAACGACCGACTGCTTGACGTTCGTACGCGGTGTACGAACGCGGAGCCGAGAACCACATGAGCACGGAGGTGCCCATGGAGAGCTCCAACACGCCTGCAACGCATATTGCACGCGCTGACTGCCCCCACCTGTCTGACCCAGAGTGGGAAGCCCTCCAACGACTATCAACAGTCATTGGAGAAGCGGCGATAGCTACGATGCTGCTACGCTATCGCCGACGGAGCAACATGGTGTTGCTCTGGGGTTCATCCTGAAGGAGCAGCGTGACGCTGCTTCCTCAGTGACGGCGTCGTCAGGGACGACACCGCGTGCTCAACCATTAAAGTTGAGCGTAAGCAATTACGTGGGAAGAGAGGGCGAGCCTCTCCTCCGATGGCTTGTCGAGCTCGACACAGCCATAGCGGCTCGACGCATCGTCGACCCGCTGTCGAAGGTCGCGTTCGCCATGTCCTGCTTTGGCGGACGCGCAAGGAGTTGGTCGTATGGACGCCGACTCTCCGATCCTACGTGCTTCAGCACGTACGAAGTGTTCAAAGAGGAGCTCAAACAAGCGTTTGAGCCCCCGCAAAACGAGTTCCGGTCGAGGGCAGAGTTCCTCGACCTTCAGCAGGGTAAGCATGACGTCCATGCTTACGCGCAGCGCGCACGATATTTGGTATCAAATATCGTGACTAACCCGATTGACGAGGCGACCAAAGTCGTCACGTTCTTGAAAGGACTTAGAGATGGGCCCGTGAAGACCCATCTCTTCCGAGAGTACCCGAGTACTCTCGAAGCTGCAATCACCCTTGCCATGCAAGAAGAGTTTAGCCTGCGGCAGGCTAAACTCCATGTAAACGTACCGAGGCCGCAACCGCGCCCGGTAGCGAGGACGGGAGGTCCGGAGCCAATGGACCTCTCGAATGCAACAACTGCTGGTTACCAGCAGCAGGGAGGTAACGTGCGATGCTTCCGTTGCGGGAGGATCGGTCACTTTGCACGGGAGTGCACAGCTCCCATGGCCCCTGGAGGTGGCCGTCGTGGCGATGCTAGGCATCGCCGCGGACCAACAAAAAACGCGAACATCCAGTAGGCGCGGGGCGCCCTACTGGTAATGCAGTCGCGCGTGCCGACATCGGGCACGCGACACTGAGGACTGCAGCCCCCAGTGAGACCAGCTCTCACTGCAAGAAACAAGATGACAGGCCAAACCTAGTCATCTTGAAGGTTTACTCGAAGAGAGCGAGTGACTCTCTTCGAGCTTTGGTGGATTCAGGCGCGTCGAACAACTTTGTTCGACTACGAAGCCTGCCGAGACTTGACTTCGAGGAGGTAGATACATCTCGAAGTCTTCTGGAAGTACGACTGGCAACAGGTGCCATCGTAAAGACCGAGAAGCGCGTCGTGAACGTGCGCTTCTCGTACAAACAACGAGTGTTTGTCGAACACTTAATCGTCCTGGACCTGGACGATAAGTTCGACGTGGTAATGAGCATGCCGTGCAAGCCACGACATGATCCGGTGATAGACTTAGACTGGATGAAACACACGCTCGTGCGCTTCGGTCGCGACTGCAGAACAGAGAGCGATGGCCCTGTTACCGCAGCGCACGCACCAACAGGTGCGCGCGGCTCACCAGTCGAGACAGCGCTTTATGCTGCTGTCCCGGAGTGCCCAAGGAGTGCGCGAGGGCGCGCACAAGTGAGACCCACGTCGGCAATACTGCCGACGTCGGAAGAAAAAGATGTGTTGGTTCCGGGAACCAACACCCACGTTCAAGCGTGTAAGGGACAGTCCCTGACCCGAAGCGGTCAGGTCGACAACGACGCGTCGGCTCCGGGAGCCGACGCACCCTCGGTCATGAGGGGCTCCGCCAATGAATGGCGTCGAGGTGACGAAGGCGTGTCAACTCCGGGAGTTGACGCTGCAAACAGTGCGGACGGTTGCAAACGTACCGCACTGACGCAATTTGCATGCTGTCGTGCAGCCGGGCTGCACGACGAAGCGCCATGCGATCAAGCCGGGCTTGATATCGCGCGCCCGCAGACAGGGTCTGCCGGCGAAGAGACACATTACCGTGCAGCCGGGCTGCACGAAGGAAAATGCTGTCAAGCCGGGCTTGATACCGCGCGCCCGCGGACAGGGTCCGCCGGCGAACAACTGTCCACGGCCGGGCCTGGACCAGAAGAACAACTGTGCGGAGCCGGGCTCCGCACAACAAGAAGACGGCGCAAGCGGAGAACGCTGCGCAAGTCTCGGTCCGTGACCGAGACGCAGCAAGAACAGTCCGCTGGGCAGACTGGGGCGGTGACGCCGGACGTCGAGACGCTAAGCATCTTGACGCGCACTGATACTGGATTCCAGTATCGCGAGATGGAACTCGCTAGTCCTCCGACGACGGCGTCGGAGTTGACTTCGCTTCCAGCCATGAGCTGGAAGCGCTTCACGCGCGACTTGCACGATGGACGCATCGAGCAAGTCTGCGTTCTTTCGGACAGCAAAAGAACGGAGAGCGAGAGCGAAGAGCTGAGGCAGCTCTTCATGGGAAGTACCAATGAGAGTGAAGACACTCTCAGTGCGAAGACGAAGCGAGAGCGCTTCGAGGAACAAGGTTGGGACTCGCTGAAGTCGAGTCCCTATTACGAATTGTTGAGGGAGTACAAAGACGTACTCCCGGAAGAGATTCCTGCGGAGCTTCCGCAGGATAAGGACATTCAGCACGAGATTGATCTCGTGCCGGGCACGAAGTACTGTCACGCGGCAGTGGCCACTGCCGCGAGAGCAAGTAAAAGCAATCGACGACTTCTTTGAAAGTCGTCGCAAAGCAGGACAAGTGCGGGAATCAAAGTCCTCGCACAGTGCTCCGACGTTCTGTGTCAAGAAGCCACAGGGCGGATGGCGCATCGTTCATGCCTACAACAAGCTGAACGATGCGGCGGTATCGGCGCAGATGCCGATACCGCGAAAAGATGTTATCATCGATTCGATGGCCGGGAGCACCGTTTACAGTGCTCTCGACTTGCGAGATGGATTCTATCAAATCCTAATGCGTGAGAGCGATATCCCTCTCACGGCAGTGAGCACGCCAAGCGGCATGCTCTGGGAATGGCTGGTAATGCCGCAGGGGCTTAAGAATGCCCCTGCGACCTTCAACAGGTGCGTGACGCACTTGTTGCGCTCGGTGCGCGACTTCGCACCGAGCTACTTCGATGATGTGTTCATCCACAGCCAGGATGTGGACGGGAAGACCGACGTAGAGATACACAGGGTGCATCTCCGGAAGCTACTTGAGCTTATGCGAAAGCATAAGCTCTACGCGAACCTGAAGAAGTGTATCTTCGGGGCGAGCGATATACCCGTCCTCGGGCGTCTCGTAGGAAAGAATGGTGTTCGCCCTGACCCAGAAAAGGTCAGAGTGATTAACGAATGGCCAACACCTTCAAGTGTCAAGGAACTGAGGCAGTTCCTTGGCTTGGCCACGTACTTGTGCAAGTACGTGGAGGATTATGCGCCCGCTGTCACAGCTTCTTAAGAAAGAAGCTGTGTGGAATTGGACAACCGATTGCCAAAAGGCATTCGATGCAGTCAAGCGGGGCTTGACTGAGGCACCGATCTTGGCAGTAGCTGACCAAGATCGTCCATTTCACGTCGTATGTGACGCATCCGATTTCGCGATCGGATGCGCGTTGATGCAGCACGATCACGAGGGCCGTGATCGTGTCGTCTACTACCAATCGCGTCAGCTGAAGCCAGCTGAGCGCAACTATCCGGTGCATGACAAGGAACTCCTTGCCATGAAGTTCGCACTCGCAAAGTTCCGAGTGTATCTACTTGGAAGTAGACCATTTGTGGTCTACACCGACCATGCTTCACTGCGCACCGCAGTGAAGTCGCCACACATATCACAAAGAATGGCGAGATGGCTCTCATTCTTTGCGGAGTATAACTTCCGGGTCGAATACAAACTCGGAAGATTGAATGTGGTGGCCGACGCGTTATCACGTCGGCCGAACTACGCGGAAGCTGCTGACGTCAATGCCATTGACGTCATGTGATCAAGCAAACCCACATCGACCCTGTTGGGTGATGTGAAGGCCGCGTACGCGCACGACGCGGACGCGAAGCTCTTGCTGGCCTATGGCACAGCGCCTTCTGACAAGTCCCGTCAGAAGCTGCCCAAGCACCTTCGAGCGCGTGCACACCGCTTTCGTGTGCACGACGGACTACTGCTTTACAATGCAGTCGACGACAACGCGGATCGCGTTGTCGTGCCAAATGACCATGATCTGCGACTCAGGATCATGTACGAGTATCATGATGCCCCGACTGCGGGACATCTCGGACGTGAGAAGACTTACGTCCTTCTCACGCGCGACTTCTACTGGCACCACCAGTATAAGTGGGTGCGCAAGTACATCCGTGCTTGCGAGGTATGCCAACGCGTAAAGCCTGCGCCATTCGCGCAGGCTCCATTACAATCACTACCGACTCCGTCGGAGTGTTGGAAGTCCATGTCTTTGGACTTCATCTTTGGTCTTCCCCCGGACAGCGGAGGGAATACCGGTGTTGTGGTCTTCGTCGACCGCTTCAGCAGATGGTACATCTTGCTGCCGTGCCGGCAGAGGTGACCGCGAAGCAGACGGCCCGTCTGTTCGTCGACATGGTGTTCAAACACCATGGCATGCCGTCCGACATCGTGTCGGACAGAGACCCGCGCTTCACAGCGCACCTGTGGCAAGAAGTGTTTACACTTCTTGGGAGCCAACTTTCAATGTCGACTGCGGATCATCCGCAGACGGACGGTCAAACAAAGCGCGTGAATCGCGTGCTCGTCGACATTCTGAAGAGCTACGCTCACTCGTTCCAATACTGGAGCGAGTGCTTATCGATGGCAGAGTTTGCCATCAATAACTCAGTGCATGCCTCGACCGGGCATACACCGTTCTACGTGAATGCCATGCGGCATCCACGTCTACCGAGTTTACTCGGAGCGATGGCTCCCACTTTAAGTGGGGGGGGATCTATGACTGCAATACAGCAGCCGCAGAAAACCGCTGACACTTGCACAGTGTCAGCTGCAACAATGGACAAACCACATGAGTCTGCGCCCTGCGCAGACTCCTCCACCGACAAGGACAACGACCACGGGTCTGCGCAGGGCGCAGACACCGCAAAGAACCACGCTGAGGCAGGGCCTCTAGCCGAGAACGAGCTGAATGACTTCAGCTCGGATGCAATCAGTTTCATCACCAAAAAACAAGCCGTAATTCGGTTTGTCCAAGACACAATAGCAGCTTCTGTAGATCAACAGAAGCTGAACGCAGACAATGTGGGCAGAGGCAACACAAATGAATTTAAAGTTGGTTCATTAGTTTTGTTAGCTACACAAAACCTGCCTAAACATGCAGTTTCGGATTTCGGAGCAAGCAAGCTTGCTCTGCGCTTCATCGGGCCGTTCAATGCGTTGGCACGGCACGGCAACGCATACACGCTAGACATACCGTCTAGCATGCGCCTCCATCCGACCTTTTACGTCGGACGGCTGAAGCCATACCTGCAGCACGAGCCATCTAGCTCGGCTGACCCGACGCCCCGGCAGGAGCCGAGGCAGAAGCGGAAGCCTTGGCCTCGGCGACGAGCAGCCTCTCTTCCAGCGCGCGGACGCGCTGGAGCAACCCCTTCATCTGGGTCCCCAGCTCGACCTGGATATTCGAGGCGGTCTGCGAGACCGCCTCGACCTGGGCCTTCTGGTTCGCCAGCTCCTGTTTCAGGGCGGCAAACTCAGCGCCCTGAAGACGCTCCACGGCGGTCACCCGGTCGTGGAGAGGCGCATACTGATCAGCCCGGGGCTGATCATACCCGGGGCGTATTCCCACCCCCGCCACCGCCGATCCGTGACGCCCGCGGCTCAACCCGCTGGATTGTTGAGCGGATTGTTGACCATAGTATCCCGAAAACGAACCCTCAAGGGGCTCGTTTTCGTATTCGTTGGAGAGGACTTCCTCCCCATCAAGATACATGGGAGCTGCGGAACGTCTTGCTGGAGGACGTTCCGGAAATGGTGAGGGCGTACGAGGAGCAGTACGCGCTGGCGCAGCGGAAGTAACACGAGCGCTGCGATCATCGCTAGCGCCCGAACCCTCACGTGCTACGAACTTAGCACGGAGCTCTTTGAGACTCTCGGGCACACGGAACGACGTGTACCCGTTCAGGTCGCGGTCGCTTAAGCGGACCGCGCCTGGGAAGCACTTCGTGCACTGAAAGCCCTCGGGCACAGCGCACGTCCTCCGCAGCAACGTGGAGTTGCTCCAACTTTCCACGCTTCGAGTACGTCTCGATGCGATCACACGCTTGCTTAATCCGATCACGGTAAGCACTCGGCCTCTTGTTGAAGTTTTCAACAAAGGCGTTCTAACTTTGACAATGTGCCTGCCATTCGGGCACTTTGCTGCGAGAGATGTCTTCTTGCTTTGGAACCATCGGAGCTCATGAAAGAGTCCGATGTAGTAATCGCGCCTTTGATGCGTTTCCGCATCAAAGTGCAGCTCGGTAGCCACAGCGTCATCTTTGATGGCGCTGCATACGTACAGCGGCACCTCATTCGGAGGTACCGAGTTCCCATACCGGTCCGCGATCTCGGACGCGGACGGCATCCATGGATCGCGCGCTGCAGCTGCAGCGCGCGGAGTACTGAGAGCCCCAGCAGAAGCGAGTGGGGTATCGCTCTCAGTTCGCGAACGCTTCGAGCTCGAAGCGTCCGATTCGTCCCCTTCACGAGAACGAACGTTCTTGGCGTGAGGGTCGAGCGATTCGCTCGACACTGAGTCTTTGCGCTTTGAGGGCGAGTCTTCCTCGCCCTCCATATCGTCATCGTCGTCGTCGAAGTCGACGACGTCGCCGTACTTCGCCTTCTGGCGTTCGAAGTAGTCGTCGATGGAGAGATGACTCCCCACCGACTTTGAAGACTTCTTCTGAGGCGCGCTCATCGTTGAATGAGCGCGGATTTCTTCTCCAAACGCGAAGAATTGACGAATGGTCAATTCCAAAGATTGACGTGCGGGGACCCCGCGCGTCTAACCTTAAGGGGGGGGATGGTGTAACGGGGTTACACGCACAAGTGGCTGCAAGCCACTTGTGAATTTAACAGATAGGCTATCTGTTAAAAGTTTTAGATACTTCCTCACCTTGGTGTAAGACACACCAATGGATACATTGAAGTGGGCCACCACAGTGAGTGGTCCACACATACCCAAAGATCCTATTGGTAGAAAGCAGCATCTTTCTACCAATCAGAGACATGCATATTAGCGGGGCTCTGACAGCCAGCCGCTGTCAACCCCTTTCATAGCTGATAAACCGTTTTTAGCAGATTTAGGAGGAAGATCAATTTACAAACAATACAGTTCTCATTTTACCTTAAACTAGCTACTTGGTGTTTTATTTGATTTATATTATACTTGTGGACTCAAGTATAATTAATTCAAATTATTAATAAACTCCTACGCTTCCTCATACACGTAGCGCGACGTGTAAGCTAAAGTAGTGAGCCAAAGTAGGCCCACTACAGTCATCGTCACCGACCAATTTAGGCCAATCAGCGACTGGGGCGTTTGGTCCAATGACTGGCGTTGGGTTGTGACTTGCCAGTTGGCGCCGGTGCCTCGAGTCTTCCATGCCCCTTGTCTCGCCTTTGGGTTCTGGCTTCGGCTTCATTTCCCGATACCACAACTGCCCCCACCGCGACTCGAGCCGCGTGCTGGTGAGCGTCGGGGTGCTCCTGCGCCATGGTCGGTTCTTCGCGCGCTGCGTGAACTCGGCGCTCAGGGCTCTCGGTGTGTCTCGGTCTTCGCTCCAGGTAAGCCGTCTTCTCTTGTTCGCTCGCCGTCTTCACTGCTAACCAGGATCTTGGTATCTTGGTCAGTCTTCGCCTGGTCGAGGAAGCGCGCTTGGTGCTGGCAGTCCGCATGCTGCTTCTGCTACCTCACAGTGGGCGGTGTCCGAGGATGAGAGCGTTGCTGAGTCGACAGCCAGTTCGGCCACAGTGAGTTTCCTGCCGTCTTCTCGCCTTCTGTCAGCTTCACGCGAGGTGCTGATGCTTGGCGGCTTTGTGCGTCTGCTTCCCAGGTTGTCCTGTCATCTCCGGGGTTGAGTTCACTCGCTGGCGGCGATACGCCGAGCCAAGCTTCACTGGAAGCTTCCGCTGAGTCGTCCGCGTCACTGGTCTCCTCTCCTGCTGCTCCTTCGGTGCGTCTCGTTGACTTGCACCTTGATCTTGAGCTGCTCTCGCTTACCTTCGAGGTTATTATTTTCGTCTCTTGTCTTACAGGACACTTATCTGGTTGATGTGCACGTTGGTAATGCTGCCGGCGACTCGGTTGCGATCCAGTCGTCGCAGCTAGTCGCTCGGCGTTCTACTTCGAGCGCTGAAGCTGGCTGTTCCACCACCGACGACTCGCTGATCACGGTGTCGCGTGAAGCTCTCGAACAGATTGTCATGGAAGCCAGTGCTGAGGCGTCAGAGCGCGTGATCGCGGTGCTGGGCCCTCGGCTGGACCTCATCGGCCGTCTTAATGTCACTCTGCACCAGGGTCCCAACATTCGTGGGGACCGCCACGTGGGCTCTCGCTTGGCTGCTGCTCGCTCGCTGGAAGACGTGGTGGCGGTGGCTCAGCCCAACATGGGAGTACATGATGACATCAACTTGGACTTGGCTGTGATGCGAGGCCAGTTGCATTCCGACGAAGCTGCGCGTGCTGCCGCCGAAAACTCGGCGATGAAGGAATCGTTCAAGCACGAGAACACCATGGTGTTCCTCAAGCAAACGCGCGCGGAGCTCGAGCACTCCAAGAAGGAGGTCAAGCGTTTGCGGGTCTTGGAGGCTCACTACCTCCAGGTGATGGAGGGTCTTCGTGGGGCCGTGGATGCGCACACCGAGACGGCCGCTTGGAGAGCCGCGTTAGAGCTGCTGACGACGAGTGCAAGCGTCTGGTTCTCCAGCTCACTCGCGAGCAGACGGCGTTCAAGGCTGCCGTGGCGTCGTCGACTGCACAAAGTAAGCGTCTTCATGATCTTCAGGCTCGCTTGGATGCCGGCGATGACTCGTCGTCGACTCGCCTCCTGCGCCGAAATGAAGACCTTCAAGAGCAGGTGAAGCGGCTAACGCGCGCCAACCGGACTCTTCGGGCGCACGTCAAGTTTGAAGACATGGACCCAGACGTCCTTGTGCTGATCTCCGAAGGTTCATACTGGTTGTTGAGTTGCTGCATGCGCTGGCTTGTGTTCTGATTCTGGGCGATGACTCGTGTCTTACAGGTTTGTCGACTGGCGAGTTGAACTGGAACCTGCTGGACACTCGGCGGGTCCTCAAGGACATGCTGGCGAATGCGGATCCGTCTCGCACCGAGGATGCCATTGCCGTTGACTTGGCCCACGCTGCCTTCCTGGAATCGGATTCTCACGTTGAGTTGTCGTCGGAGGAGCGGTCGGCTGAGGCGAATAAGACAACGCCTGAAACTCGTGCGGCCGATGTCGAAGCGGACCGGGCTTTACGCGCCGCGCAGGTTGGTTGCTCACGCAAGCGCTCCTCGCAAGGGAAGGCCGGTTCCCGTCATGTGCGTGGTCGGTCAAGCTCTGTTTCTTGTTCGGTGTCGCAAAAGCGTGTTCGTTCTTCGTCACTCCGTCGCAGTCCGTCCGCCAGTCGTCCGGGCAAGAGACCTCGCCGCCCCGCCGAAGACTCAGCTTCTGCTGCTCGTGGATCTCGTATGTCTTTTTCTCGTCGAGGTGGTAGCCGTGAGTCTTCGGTGACGGCTCCTAGTGATTCTCGGGCTTTTTCTCAAGATGGTGAGCACTTGGAAGCGGAGGTAGAGGTTGTCGAGTCTTCCGGAAGTGTTCCTGCGGCCGCAGAGTCTCCATCCGCGTTGGCGGTGCAAGCCTCGAGTGCTTCTGGGGCTTCGTCGTCCAAGGGCAAGTCGAAGCGGAAACCCAAGGGGCGATGGGCTCGTTCTCAGCCGTCTACCGGTCCGCCAGCTCGCGCCGTCTTCTCCGGGGCTGCCGCCAAGTCTTCGTCGGACAGCTCACCTGTCGTTCCTTCCCGCAAGCCTTCTCGTGTGGTGGAGTCATCGGATGAAGATGCTGTCTCGTCAAGCACTCTTTCTCCTCCTTCCGAGCAAGTCCACGTCGACTCTGGCGCTTCTCTCGAGTGGTTTCCAGACACTGGTTCGGAGGCGGAGAATTTGGTTGTTGGATCAGTGATTGAGTTATCGGAGGGCGTTCCCCAATCCTCTTCTCTCTTGGAGCTTCCAGGTTCCGAGTCGTCGGGAGCTGTCCCGGGTGTTGGTGTGGAGCCTATGAAGACACCTCCTGCTCCACCGAAGACTCAAACGAGTCACCGTCGACAACGCCGTCGTCCTTCCGTTCCACGCCAGCCTGCGTCTTCAGGAAGCAGTCGAGTCGTCGCCACTTTGTCGTCCACCCTTGGGTCGGATCCGAGCTCCCAGCGTCCTCCAGTGGTGCCGTCGCCGGTGCGGGGTCAGCAACCTCTCGTCCGATTTTTCAAGCAAGTGGCCAAGTGGGCTGTGCCTTACATCGAGCCGCCTTTTACGCGTCCTGGGGCTCTCAAGTGCTGGATCCAGATGCTGAATGCTCGGTTGCCTGCACCGGTGCCCCGGGATCTCCGAATTATTTCTAGTCCTGATGGCATCGCGGCATTCACGGATTACAAGAACCCCGATCATCCGTGGCAGAAGCTTCGCCGGCGACTCCTGTCTCAAGCGTGTCTTTTTGACACTTCAGAGTTCGATCCCGACTCCAAGGTGTCCCAGCGGGCTTCGCCGATGACTCGGGTGATGGGATATTGGAGCAATTTCCGTGGGAGCGGCGACTCGGACAACGCCGACCTTGGTTTCTCGCTTTGGGAGCGCGATCACTGGATCCTTCCGAAGGCCGTGGAGACTACGTTCTCCGCAGTTGCTGCTGACTTGGATATGATGGACTGGACTGCCGCGCGGAAGACTCGGACGAGGAAGGACTTGGATGCTTTGAAAGCTGCCTGGTCGAGGTACGTGGTCGAGCGCAACGAACGGAGCGACCGTCTCCGCGCCAAGGTGGTCCCGTACATCTGGAAGTGGGGCAGCAGCCAGGATCCTGGCTTCTCGGAGGTGAAGCCCGAGTTCATGCTCGAGCCGACCATGCCCGGGTATTCTCTGGAGTACTTGCCTTGGGAGCCCAAGACTGTCGACTGGTTGACCGATGTCGCGGCCCTGGACGCTGGGGAGCCTTGGCGGAACGGCTGGATCGATGTGCCGGAACAGCACCCCTACAACACCACGTTCGTCCCGTGCAACCCGTCGGCTCCGCTCTTTGTCCCAGCTGGTTCTTCGCGCGCCAATGTTGGTCGTCCAATCGTTCCAAGTTCGTCGCTGCAACCGGGTGAATTGAGCTCAGAATGGGTGGCCGAGTTTGGTGATGCTCGTGTTCCTGCTGCGTCTGAGTCTTCGCCGAATGCTGCGTCTGTTACGGGAGGACAAGATCCGGATGCTGCTGGTGGCTCCGACGACTCGAGTCTACTTGGTGTCTTGGCTCGGGCAGCTGTTGCCTCCGATCCTGATTGAGTTGAAGTCTGGTTCAAGCGAGTCGTCGACAGCGTCTTCTAACCATTTGGCTTTCATTTCCAATCTCGCTTCTGAGTTGTCGTTGAGTTAGCTGTCCCTCTTGGTAGCGTTTTAATTTTTAATGCAAAAGATAATGCCGCAGTAGCTGTTTTCGTCTGTGGTCTTGGGCTGCGTTGCCCCAAGTACAGGTCATCATGGCGGTGACTCATAGCCACCTAGTCTTCGTCGGCGACTTGAACCATCTGCAGACGCTGTTCACTTC
Organism: Phytophthora cinnamomi; assembly: GCF_018691715.1. Lineage (NCBI taxonomy): Eukaryota > Oomycota > Peronosporomycetes > Peronosporales > Peronosporaceae > Phytophthora > Phytophthora cinnamomi. Next base: position 431,907 of record NW_027150960.1, read on the forward strand.
TTTTTCGCCGCAGGTAATCATAGAGGAGCCCACCGCAAGAAATGTTAGCGGCTGGCTCCCACGTTGGTACATCGTAGCCGACCCATTTGACTCTAAACTCGCGCACCGCTCTCTCAGTTCCCGTGGACAACGGCACACGGTCGTCGAGGATGGCTTCAACTTCATATTCTCCTGCCACGTGATCCGGCTCCCAACTATCTTCAGGGAGCAGTTCTTCGTCAAAGACTAGCCGCGTGTCGTCGACAATTCCGGGCGCGAGACGAGTATTCGGTCGATCTCCAAACTCATCAACCAGCTTCAGTCGGGAGATATGGACGACTGGATAGAATCGGTATCCGCTGCGGTCCGGTAACTCGAGTTCGAAGGCATAGTCTTCGATCCTCTTTTTGATCCGGAAGGGTCCATGCCACCGGTGTGCCAAGTTTCTTGGTAAGGCCGGGCTTGACTCTCTCCATGTACAACCAGACCCTGCTGCCGACATCAAACGGAGCCGGCAGCATTGATTTCCGACCTGCAATCGACTCAATTCCGCCAATCTTCGGTGGATCCACCCTGTCCCGAGAGACATGTGCCCCCTGTCCCGCAAACGGTTGGGTTGGGGCACTCGCCGACAACTCGCGAGTCGTCGGCGGCTCATGCGTACTTGGTTTGAGCGACAGGTCACTTGGGACGGGGGTGTCTTGTCCCGTAGACGGTTGGTCTTGTGCTGTCGCCGACGACTCGGGATCCCGAGTCTTCGCCAGTATCGTCTTCTCTTTCCTGCTTAGTTTGGCGTTGTGTTCCCGTGCTCTGCGAGTCTTCTCGGTCGCTTGGTATTCCCTGGCCATCTCCATAGCAATCTGTTGTTGTCTGTTGACCTCGCGGCGCCACGCCAGTGCGTCTGACTGCTTCGACCTGCCGTGTCGGAGCGAGGATGACATGGCTTTCAGCGTTGACTGGGCATCCCACCCGTGTACCAAGTAGAATGGTGTTTCCTTCCGAGTCGTGTCTTGCGAGTTGTTGATGGCGAAGATTAAGCGCTCCACGATCTCGTCCCAGTCTTGTTGGAGCGGGTCTTCGGCGTATACCTTGACGGATTGCATTACAGTTTTGACCGACCGTTCTTGCTGTCCGTTGGCTTGCGGCCGGTAACTCAGCGTTGCTCAGGACTTTGACTGCATCATTTCTGCAAACGCTTGAAACACTTCGCTTATGAACCGTGGGTCGTGGTCATGGCGGATGAGTGATGACGCACCGAATCGTCGGTATATGCATTCCTCGAATGCTTGTGCCACCTTGAGTGCGCTCGTAGCCGCCATGGCTTTCGCAATGATGAAACCCGTAAAAAACATTGGAAGAGCAGCAGGGCTGTGTTGCCCCTCCGAGTCTTCGGCAGTGGTATCACGAAGTCCATAGACACTATCTGGAAATGCCGTTCCGCCAGCACGTTACCAGGAGAGTATCCTTTCAGTTGGGGGCGGCTCTTGCTGGTGCTGCAATCTGGGCACGATCTCACGTGCTTCTCCACGTCGGTGTAGAGTCCCAACCAGTAATAATCTCGCTTGACTCGCTGGTAGGTTCTCATCACACCCTGATGGCCACCTTCCAGCGAGTCATGACAATTCTGGAGTACTTTTTGAATCATCGTGGTGCGTACCACCAGACGCAGCAAGATCTCCTCTTGCGACTCAGCGTCACGCCGACGACTCGTTCCCATGTAGTGTAGCAAATTGTCCTCCGACAACAGGAACTTATCTGCGATTTTCCATGCATCTCTGGCGGCTCGGTATCCAAGTTTCTCGAAGGCACAGTCCTTCTCCTTGACGCGTTGGACGATCAGGTGCCACGGGGAGAGCAATACCGCGAATTTTACAGCTCTCCCAAAGAGTGACTTCGACTTGGTAATCCACTCCAATATGGAGAAGTGAGTGTAGACCCGTATTGTCCGTCCCGCCAACTGGGTGTAGCACGTCTTCAGTAGTAGCAACAGCGCTAGCACCTCTTTCTCCGCCGCATGATAGTTCATCTCGGCATCCTTCAATACACGTCCGCAGAAGCGAACAGGGTGCAACTTGTCCTCATGCAGCTGTAGCAGCGTGGAACTCAATGCCCACTCATTTGCGAACAGCATGACGTGCACTTCCTTGGTGCGGTCGAAGTGGCGGAGTATCGGTGCTGCCGTAACCTTATCTTGGAGAGCTTGGAAACTCCGGCGGGCAACTGTGAGGTCACCCTCCGGTGCGAAATCGTCTTCTTTCAGCTGGTACAGCGCCGCGCCGTAGACAGCGAAGTCTTGGATGAAGCGGCTGTAATTATTCAGCGCACCTAGGAAAGACTGCATTCCCTTCTTCGTTCGTGGGAAAGACAGCTTAGTGATCGCGTCCAGCTTCTTCGGGTCGGACCGAATGCCGTCTTTTGACACTTCATGGGACAGGAAGTCGACGCGTCCTTGCACGAAAATACTCTTGGTAAAGTTGACGCTGATCCGGCACTCTTCAAAACGACTGAGGAGCCGATCCAGCGTCGCCAAACAACTGTCGAAGTCTTCGCCACCGAAACAGATATCGTCCACGAAGGATCGCCGGTCGAACACAGGCACCAGCGACGACTCGTCGGCATCGTTGGTCGTAAGCATTTCGGCCTCTTGGCTGTTGACGAGCCAAGTAATGGGCTCAGTCGTCTCCGAGTCATCGCGGGCGGCTGCAAACTTGGTTCGAGTCGTCGCTGTAGTTCCTGGTAGGTGAGGTGACGACTCGAGTCGACGGCAGTGCTCCGCCGAGTCTTCGGCGGCCTTCATCTTTGCTGCAAAGGCCTCCAGCCGCCCTTCGGCTGCACAAATCCCCATAGCGCGTTGTCTATCATCCGTTGGTAGATCATCGGCGCATTCTTGAGGCCGAAAGGCATTCGTAGCCACTCGAAGTGCCCCAGAGGACACACAAATGCCGAAATCTTGCGCGCACGTAGAGTCATCAGGATGGTCCAGAATCCACTGGCCGCGTCGAGCGAGCAGAACCAAAGGTAAGTCTCCAGGTCCGTGAGCAAGTCGTCGACGAGCGGCATGGCGTACTCCAGGGTTGCCGTTACCGCGTTGACCATCTTGTTGTCGATGCAGAGGCGGATGTCTTGGCCATTCTTCTTGAGGACAATGACGATTGGCGAGGCCCACGGGCTGTCCGAGAACGCGATGAGCCCTGCCTTGAGCAGTCCCTTGAGTAGTTCGTACAATTTCTTGAGATGCTTGAATGGGATCCGTCGGGTTGTTTGATCGGCGCGTGCCCCTGCACATCTATGTCGCAGACAACGCCATATGCTGGTGGCGGGAGTGCATTCCTGCTTGCAATCATGATACTTTCATGGCGTCGGAGTACTTCGATCAGGCTCCCTTGTTGGTCTGCCGACAACTCGGGATTCTTGACGTTCACAGCGGAGTAGTCAAGTGTTGTCGGCACTGTTTCCGATAAATCGGGGAGGAATGCTAATTCATGCGCGTAGTCCTCCAGTTCGATGTCTGCCGCCGAGTGATCAGTCGTCTCGTCGTCTCTGTCGACGGTACCTTCCGTGGCCAGTACGCGCATTACTGCTATGAACGTCTGGTCGAGAGTCGTTGAAATGTCTCCGGCTTCTCGGCTGGATGCAGTCTGAGTCATCCGTCACCGTCGAGTCGTCGGCACTGTCACTTCCACTGTTGGCGGGTGGTTCCTCGCCCGAGTCTTCGTCAGGTCGCTGAACGATGCCTTTAGGCGTCGGGTAACTCGGTCGTTCCACCGCTGGGGGCTACTTGGCCAACCATTGTTGGTAGAGTTCAGCCTCCCACTTGAGTAGTGTCTTGTCCCGTGCGGCAGCGTATGCGAGTGCCTGCCACTCCCTGTACTTTGCGGAGTCCAGCCGCACGTAGCCTTCAGTCTTCGGTAGCGACCCAATCGGAACCCAGACTATCACCGGGAAGTGCACAGCGCAGCTCACTAGCCGATCCGTGGCGTTGGTCAGTAGAATCCTGACCGGACGTCCGCTGTAGAACTTGGTGACAGTCGGGATAAACGTCTCCGTTCGGCGAATCCACGGCACGTGAGTCGTCGGCCCGGGTTGTCGCCGCTGTAGCTTGAACTCGACCCATTCGTGGCCCGGTATTTGCATTGGTTCCGTCGGCCCGGACGCGACGTGGCTTCCTTCGGCCTCGCCCATCATGTTTTGAGTCTTGATCAGCGGGATCATTACCTCGTCGGGAAGCTTGGCCGTCGCGTTGAGGAGGTTCAGTCGGATACCGGCCGGGATCATAAAGTCGGTGCCAAACACCTCTTCTACCCCGGCGCAGTGATCCATTATCCAGACTTCGAAGACATAAACGCGCTCACATCCAGTTCTTGGAGATCGGGTGTGAGGTCTTTCTTGTCCACCTTGGACTTGACGATCTTGGTGATTTCTTGGAATACTTTACATTTTCCGGTGTCGTGCACTTGTTTGCACAGCTTGCACCGGCGCCGGCAGTAGTGCGCCGAGTGGTGGTCATCACGTCGGCGAGTGTCTTCCGAGCGCTCGTGGCGGCGCGAGTCGCTTAGGAGGCTCCACGTTCGTTTGGTCGTCTTGGGCAGTTGTCGGTACCAATGTAGAGCGCCGTCCCGAAGACTCAGCTCGAAAGGCATGCACCATTCGTTGGGCGATGCTCGCGTTCCTTTCATCTCGTAGACAAAGGCGCGAAGCCACTGCATCGGGTTATCGCTCTTGTTCCTGGTGCCCGAGAACGCCTTGATCTGTCCCAGTGGACGACGAGTTGCCACCTCGATCCTCGGAGTCGCGTTAAGCAGCTCGGATTCGGTCACCTCACGGATTAAGCGCAGGTATTCGCCCATCTGCGCCCCACCATCACCAAGAAAGTCCGCTTCTTCGTCCGACGAGTCGTCGGTGGGCTGGTAGCGGCGGCTCTTGCTCCGTCCTGAACTGTTTTTCGTACTCCTGGCCGATTTTGAGTCATCGGTGGTGCGTCCAGCGCGGTCTGAGTTGCCCGTCGGTGGTGGCGTCACCGTGTGGGAGTCTTGAAAGTACGGGGATCGCTCCCCTGACGCGCTAAACACCCCTCCAGTGGGTTTTCGGCTGGGGTTTTCGCGGATTGCCCTCTTCGGAGTCGTCGACAGCGGTACACTAGCCGGGTCGACCACTTCGCGAGTCGCACGAGTCTTCCGCGAGTCGTCCAGAGTGAACGAGTTCACGCCAAAGGCTATCCGGAGTCACTTCTTCCATTTCCAGAGCTCCGCGCCCGCTTCGGCCGGCACTCAGCACTCTAGAGTCGACGACAAAGGGTGCTCCAGAGGCCGAAGCCCCATTGCTTTCAGAAATCGCTCGGTTTCCTTCACCACTTGTTCGATTGTCACAGAACTCACTGGGCGAGCCAACTCGTGACACAAATCGGCCCAAACCGCTTGGAGAGACATCGTTGGCTCGAATAGCTCACCCCAGTCGGTGGTCTCTTTAATCTTCATAATCAAGAACTCGTCCGTCAGGTCCTCCATGTCCATTTCCCAACGAGTCTCGCACATAGTCTCAAGCAGATCCTCGTTGAACGAATCACGCACAGTGCGTAGAACGGTATTCACATCTTCATTAGCCACCTTGCACCTTGCCTTGGTGACTGCAACATACTCCTTACGGAGTCTCAGCCAATCGAGTAGTGATTCCCTTGAGATGTCCTTGATGAGCGGCGGGTTCACGATCGTGAAAATCGGCTGAGGCACGCGCGGGACAACCACCGGCATCACACCTGCTTGCTCAACTTCCTTGACTCCTTCATCCTCCTGGCGAGGCGTCCTCTCATCGATCACTTGCTGATTCTTCATCATGTCGGTTGTCTTGTGCTCGGATACGACCTTCGCAACTAAAGATATCTTTGTAGTGGGTCCAGTAACACGGAACACACAAGAGGGAAGCTGGCGCTTCCTGGAACCTTGGTAGTATTACTTACTCTAAGGTAGATTGCAAACTGACTAGACATACAGGGTTTGTATATAGTCTTCACTATATACAGTTGATCACCTCGTTGTAATAGTACAAGCGCTCACGATGGAAAATTGAAGAGTGACATTAAGTTTTAACTGTCGCTAGCAAGTTGCTGCACTACCCTGTTGTAGCTACGGCCGCTAACCTATTGACAAAAACTTCTTCTCAACTATCATTGGTCAAATTATCAATTGACGTGTACACTAAATGTACGAATTGACAATTTATGCATGAAGAAATTGACGAATCATGTATAGTTACATGAATCCGTCACACTCGTCCTCCGACTTCTATGCCAGCTTGGCCTCACAGTTTGTGCGGCCCAGTGCAGTGGGCAAGGCTTGGTCTTAACCTGCCATTACAACGATGTATAGTAGATGTTAGGCAACTATTCGTTTCAATTCTGTCGGCATAGTGTACTCCCTAACACTAACATGTTAGTTACTATACATGTTAGCTAACTGTTAGTTAGTGTCTAGTATTTTGAGCTAACATGTCAGTAGAAGTTAGAGCGATAAGCGTGAACTCGACGATTAGAAAACTTGAAAGTGAGCTTGTAGTCTCCTTTGCTGCATCTAATAGCGTATAATATCCTTCTTTGATGTCAATTTAGGAACACGCTAGCTAGTGAGCTTTTAGCCAAATTGTCGCTGAAGTACCGATTACAATTGTTTCAACGACTTTTGGCCCAGATTTGGGTGTTTTTATTGAAAACGTTGGAGTGTTCTCCTATAATGAACCAACTATTTTATCTTATGGTCTCAACTTGTAGAGAATTATCCAAGCATGTGAGAGACATTAAGAGAAATATGTTGGCTTCAACCGCAAGCTGAGAAAGGGATGCTACTTTGGATTCCAGTTGGAACTACAGAGGCAGTCGAGAATCTGCTAAGACACACACACACTCGAAATAAAACATCAAGGCGTCGGTGCCTGTTGTCCGCGCCTACCGCTATCGCTCCCTACAAGACGCTCTCCTTATAAAAGCTGTTAGACATTGCATATGCAAATATGGCTCACGTTGAAGTTGAATCATAGGGGCATGGCCAAGCTACATCAGAGTTCCAGGAGGACGTTGGCGCGGCAGAACTACGTGGAGACTCACTGCCTAAGTAAAAATCTTGCTTCGCAGACTACATTAATCAATACATTACTCTTATTGTTCTTACTATATAACTAATAGGCACTACATGTATAGTTTTGAACTAACATGTTAGTTAGTGTCTAGTAATACGGACTAACATGTCAGTGGAGTACACTATGTCGGCAGAATTGCAAGGTAAATGTTTAGACACTGACAGATCAACATATATCTCAATCGATGAATGTTTTTATGATGTATTACGACAAGTTGCGGTGGTTTGGCTGCTTGAGACCCTCGATGTTTGATGGCTGACTCGACGTTGCAGTATGCTTGTTTGGAGAAGTGTAACAGCACTAGGCGCTCCAGCAGCTAGAAGTCTTGGACGCCCCAGCTCAAGGACGAAGACAAGAGCGGCGTGAACTTGAAGATCTTGGCGAGCAGGTTCGCGAGCACGGCGTCGGTCGTGGACGAGTAGTTGGTAGTGAATCGGCCGGGAGTGCTCGCTTGGAAGAAGGTGTGAAATGAGGCAGATCAAACGCAGTCAGCCTTGGCTTCAATTTTACGTCTCTCTCTCTCGTCTCTGCCTGGACATTGACGACACTCTAGCTTACCTGGCGCTGTACGACTATTATTTGAAAGGATTTCATCAGTATCAGCCGTCTGGTACACTACCACAAAAGACATTCCGATAGCATCTGTACCTGCCACTACATTATTTTACGACCAGCTAATGTGAAATGCTACGAGTGTTGATGCTCACGACAAGTGCGGGAACACCACCTACTGCTGATATGGTCACCGCGTCGCCTCGAATCTTGGCCCGCAAGCGCCACTGATGCGGTGAACTGAACATTACCACTGATTCGCCGTGTAAGTGGTCACAGCCCTCTTCGAATATATCATTCCTCCATTTGCTTCGTATACCGACGACCTCGACAGCCATGTTCGGGTACACGTTCGACTACATCGCCAAGATCGACCTCGCTGTCGGCGACTTGCTCGCAGTAGTCGTGAAGAGCACGCCGCTGTCCACGTTCCTGAGCTGGGAGATCCAAGACCTCGGTCCACTGGTCCCGCAGTGGACCAACTAGGGCCCCGCGTGAAATCAAACGCTAGGAATCGAAGGAAGATCCTGTGCGCGCAAGTATCCTAATGCGAAGACCATATGCTCAACCCCAGCACGGTTGCAAACTGCGTCCCGCAAATCAACAGAATAATATGTGAAATGGACGTTTGACAGTAGTAGTGCTGGCTGATAATAAAAACAACGGTGGATATCCACATCGATGCCTCAATGGATTCATCAAGCCTCGGTGTGTCTTGCTCACCGTTCTTCACTCTCGAATTTCCTCTGGAACTCTCAACTGAAGAAGAAGAGCGCAGTCGTACAACTTACTCGACATCACGGCCACTTACTCATCCACATGCTCACGCCGCTCTTGTCGTCGTTCTTGAGTTGGGACGTCCAAGACTTCGGGCTGCTGGTGCCTGAATAGAGCGCCTAGAGTCGCGATTACCTTCAGCGAACTCACGACGGCCACACGATCGCAGATTCGCCGAACTCGACTTTACAAATATGCATACCACTTAATATACACCTCCATTGGTAGAACTGCATTGGCAAACAACGAATTCACCGAGCACTAGCAAGAGTTTTGAATCAAGTTGTTTTTATCAAGATAGGTTATGAATGGCGACAACGACGTCGCCGTCAACTAGAATACTCAAACACGTCGGCGAGTACGTTAAGTTGACCACTTGCTCCAAACTGCAAAGGGGTTCGTTTGAGCAGGTCAGTGCATAGAGTAGAAGTCGACCACCCGTCGACTAAGTGGACGTGGTCTGTGATAGCACGAAACAAGCTGTTAGATCTCACATTGAAAATGAATCGCACGGGTAGCCCACAGCCTCACCGGGATGAGCTGTCCAAGATCCTCGAGATGCCAGTTCCAGTTGGACGTGTAGTCGATCGCGAAGTAGGACACGACGGAGATCACGCCCTCGTACACTTTGCCGGAGATCGAGGTGGCCACTACAGCGGTGGGCTCCATGGTAAGAGAAGTCTGTCGGAACGAAAGAGGTTGAAGGATGAGGGGTGCTCGGCGCGGCGCGAATTCCGGAGTGAAGACGGCCCCAGTCGACGGAGAGAAGCCTCCAGCGCGCGCCACCACGAGAACGAACCACCCATGGTCGCCAGCAAGCGCTGGTGTCATCACGGGGGTCGCAAAGTTCGCTGCATAGCCACTCAAGCCGCACCGCTGAAATGCAAGCCGACGGCGAGTGCAACATGTAGCGATTTGCTCGACAGCTTCATGCAATGAAGTGCCGTGGGTCTACTGTAATACTTGATGAACGCATTCGCAACGACATTGTATAGCTTACAGACGTGAAAAATGTGCTTTATTTCGTCCTTGGGTGCATGCGCACATTATTACATAGTGGAGTTCCAAGATGCTGTAGCACGGGTTTGCAAATAGCCTGACAAGTGCTCCGGATGTTTATGCAAGTCATGGCTCTTTCGTGAAATCGCCAGAAAACGTAGCCTTATATTAAAAATTGCATTGACCAGTCATTTGCACCTTGGTGTGTATTATACTTTGCAATGTGTTTGTCGTTTTCACCTAGTGTTTTGCCCGAATTATAATTTCTGGCGCCCGATATAAAAACAGATGGCCATTAAATCCTCCAAGTTATAATCGCCAGCCTCGATATCGATATCGATTTACGCTATCTGTGGTCGAATTGCCGATCCAAAAACGCAATTCGGGCCGATTTATTTTAAATCGCGATGGCTGTGTACGGATTATAATGCTCCTCTTTTTATATATATAACGTGCAATTGGACACTTACATCTGGACACTTGACGAGTGGTCGGCAGATCGCGCTGCCGATCTGTCGAAGCACCGCAGTTTCCGAAAACCTTCATCGTGCACAAGTGCAGCATGCACTCTATCGACTACCGTTGACGAGCTGTTTTTCTTATGCATGTGTATGGAATCTGTATGCAGTATGTTAGCGATATATTTTGGCCTAACGTGCGAACACTGCAACGTTGGTACAAGTTGTTTTTGACCGATGGTGTGGTTGATGAAGGAGATCGAACTAACCGCTCGTCGCGTTGGCCGAGTGTCGTGGTTACCCGTGTTCGAAAGTACGTGAAAGCGCACCCTACATTTTATTTAGAGGAGCTACAGCAGTTCACACGAAACGCTTTTCCTAAAGTAAAATGGTAGCGTAACATCAACATGTGGTCTTACATGGCGGGGAGCAGCTCGCGCCAAAGAGAAGCGGAAAGCCCAGTGATGCAGGAGCCGCACGTGCACTCACAGACGAAGCTAATGAGCCGTTAAACACATCCAATAGAGCCGTACCGGAGTAGCAGTAGCCGGCGACGTTACCTCGGTGTCCTGAGAACCAACGATGCGCCCGTTATGTTAAGTAGGAAGAGGTGGTGCGATTTACCTACGCCTGGAGGTCGATTTACTACCGTCTCGCATTTTTATGTCTTCGAATTATTTTATCTCAGAGATCGATCTAAGCCCTAAATCCGAGCGACAAAATATCTGCAAACCACAATAAAACTTGCAAGTACAGTACCGGTAGGGTGAGAAACGGTGTGGCCCATACCAGATGGGAAACCGTCAACACCACCGCGACAGATCCAACACATGTATGGACATACAGTACGCATGTGTGGCAGGCGTCAACGCAGCCTGCATAACGTCGACAAGAGTTGCCGCTGTTGTTTACTCTGGGTTAGCATGATCAAGTGCTCGCACCCTCAACGCCTCCGAACCATTTCCGTTCTGAACCATGTTCACCCGAAAGACGTTGCTGGGGGTTGCAGTGTGCATGGCGGCGGCGGCTTATGGAGCGCAGGCGTTGACCCGGGGCCACGACTTGTCGTCCGTTCGCCTCACGGAAAATAACCAGAGAGTGGTTTGGTACAACAATGCGGGCAAGGAGGAAGCGATCGAGGATATCCTCCGGGCTGGCGGCATGGATGCCGTGCGTCTCCGGTACGCTAATCTCTTTTCCTGTTCCGTTAATAACAATCTCACCCTGCTCATGTGGAATAGAATCTGGACGTCGGGCGACTACGACCTCAACTACACGTTGGCGCTTGCCCAACGGTTCTCCAAGGCAGGGTTCAAGATCTACCTGGACATGCATTTTTCCGACACGTGGGTTGACCCCCGACACCAAGAAACGCCTGCGGCTTGGGACAGCTCTTCAGTGGAGACCTTAGCTGATGATCTGCAAGCTTATGTGACCTCGACTCTCCAGGCTTTCACGGACGGCGGTGTTGACTTGGACATTGTGTCGCTGGGCAACAAGATCACTTGCGGATTCCTCTGGCCGACGGGAAGACTCAACACTGGTAACAACAATAGATTTGCAACGCTGTGGAAGGCGGCACGTCAAGGCGTCACCGATGCTGTGAAGGCAGGGACCAAGCAACCCCGGGTCATGGTTCACGTGGACAACGGATGGGATTATGGTCATGTTTCGAAGTTCTTCACGAGTCTTTTTACCGATGGTGCGGTGACTCCGGACGATGTGGACGTGCTTGGCTTCTCGTTCTACCCGTTCTACGGTGCAGAGGCCACGATCGACGCGCTCAATTCCTCGCTGACCCAAATCGCCAACGACTACAACAAACCCATTTACGTGGCGGAGACCGCCTGGCCGGTAGCGTGTGAGAACGTGACGTTGAGTGCGGACTACCCGGTGAGTCCTATGGGTCAGTTCCAGTGGGTGAACGCTATCAAGGAAGTGCTTGAAGGCCTGCCGAATGGCCTCGGAGGTGGCATTTTCTACTGGGAGCCTGCGTACTTGTCGGTGCCGGGTCTGGGTAGCTCGTGCAAGTCGGCGCTACTGTTTGATGCCGACTGGAGCTATTCACCGGAGACACGCGCTACGGCGCTCGCGTCCGTCAACATGTTTGCCTAGGCGGGATTATGACGAGACTAAACGGATCCATTGACTGGGAAAACTCAACATTTTCTACATGTACTCGGTTAATGGGGAACTGTTACTATTCAACATTTTTTAAATGTTGAAACTGAACACTTAACTTCAACTCGATGTCTGGTTGTTCATGGTGGGATCCAGACAGCTTTATTAGAATTCCAGATGGATGCCGGCTCGATCACCGCGGGCCATGTTCCTCAAGACAGCACTGTTGTTTGCCGGCGCATTGGCAGCAAATACACTTGGCACGACTGCTGCATTAACTAAGGGTCACGAGTCGTGACTCACGACTTGTTTGTTGACCTAATGGAGACCGGCCATGGCTCGGGCAACACGACTACCATCGAGACCATTCTTGGCGCTGGAGGCATGGACGCCGTACCGTACGACCCTGGTACGTTTATAAAGATCTTGCAGCAAAAAGCTCACCGTAGTCGAACTTGAATAGCATTTGGACGTCCGGCAACTACGATCTCGACTACACACTGGCGCTGGCCCAACGGTTCTCGAAGGCGGGGTACGAAATCTACTTGGACATGCACTTCTTCGACACTTGGGCCGACCCAACCGCCCAGGCCATCCCTTCGTCCTTGGACGACTCGTCCGTCTCAACACTCGCGGTTGACCTGCAAGCCTACGTCACCTCAACTCTAAAATCATACACGGACGGTGGTGTCGACCTAGAAATCCTGTCGTTGGGCAACGAGATCACTAAAGGTTTCCTCTTCCCGACTGGGATCCGCCACAACCACAACGCAGTCGAGTGCGCAGCCATTGTGGAAGCGCTCATTTTCCGCCAGCAATGCAGTCCTAAATGTAGCCATCTTGGTGGTCCCACTGTGTTTCTCCCATCCGCCACGCCCGCCGCGTCACTCAACGCCTATATAAGAGTCGTCACTACCTACCCTCATATACGCCCAATGCCGCCGCGCCTCAAGTTGAGGCTCAACGGCTTGCAGCTCACTGCAGCCTCGCCCTATTCCTCTCTCTCCCGGCTCCCCCAAGCCTCGCCAGCCGCAGTGTGGTGTGCAAACTTCTGACGCCAAAACTTCAACATATCCCCCCGCCTCCGTATACAAAAACCAAGTCCTTTTCTCATACGCTTGGCGACGCTACAACAACGGTCCTGAGCCCACTGTCATATCAGACCACCCGCCAGAACGATGGAGACCGACGCGCTGCCGCTCGAGCGCGGCGGCGTGGAGATGGCGCCGCTGCTGACGCCGCCCGCCGCGCCGCACCACACGTCGTCCGAGTCGTCCTTCGCGTCGCCCGCGCCCCAGAAGCAGCAGCTCATGCGCCGCGTGCGCAGCGTGCAGGACGCGGCCAAGCACGGCCTGCTGCTATCCGCGCAGGGCCGCAGCCGCAGCCGCCCGGGCCAATACGGCGCGCTGCACAGCACGCAGATCACCTTCTCCGTGGCCGTCAGCGGCCAATCGCCGCCCTCGGCCGAGCGGCTCGACGCCCAGAGGCTCAAGAGCCTCTTGCTAGAGGTGCTGGTCAACGGCACGTCGGGCGTCATCGCCTTCCTTCTGTCCTCGACGCTGGCCGTCTCGTGCGCCAGCGTGCTGGTGGGCCACGGCACCCCCTTGGCCTCGGTCATCGCACACTTCATCGACATGAACCTGCTGGGCACGGCCGTGCTGTCCATCGTGCTGGCGTGGCAGAGCTGCGCGCCCTGGACCTTGGGCTCCATCGACGTGTTCGTGGCCCCCGTGATGGCCGAGATGGCCCAGAAGATCTCGGACCACCTGCACGGAGACCTGGACAAGGTGGTGCCCACCACCGTCATGATGGTGGCCATCACGTCCATGCTGCTCGGGCTCGTCTTCTTCCTCATGGGGCTCTTCAGGGTCACGTCTATCGCCAACTACATGCCGTACCCGGTGATCGCGGGCTTCCTCTCGGGCATCGGGGCGCAGCTCATGAAGAACGGAGTGCACATGGCCTCCAGCAAGGCGCTGACCGGGGACTTCTTCACGTGGGACGTGCAGATGCTCGTGCTGCCCGCCGTGGCGTTCGCGAGCTTTGCACGACTCGGACAGTACTTGAAGTTCCCCGTGGCCATTTCGTTCCCGTGCTTGTTGGCCATGTCGCTCGTGGGCTTTCAGGTCATTGCGTCGATACGGGGCGCGAGCATGGAGAAGCTGGGCAAAGACGGATGGGTGTTCTCGTGGGACCCCATTGTGGTGGCACAGACGCCCATGTGGTATCCGTGGGCGGAGATCGATTTCAAGCACGTGCATTGGCACACTTTGACGCACGAGTGCATGGGATTTATGGTGTCGCTTATCATTCTAGGCGCGCTCAAGTATAGCGTGGCTACGACTTCGTTGTCGACGCTGTTTGGACGCGATATCTCGCCGGATAACGAAATGCGCGTGATCGGACTTGCCAACCTTGCGAGTGGATTAATGGGGTGCTGTGGCGGATGCCACTACCTCTCCGCTATGGGCATCATGAAGCAGTTTGAGGCTCACGAAAAGGTCCCCGCGTTAGTGTGCGCTTTCCTGATTACGGTCTTGTGGATGGTGGGTATTCGCTTGCTGCAATTCGTGCCCAAATTCATCTTCGGCGGGTTGCTGCTCAGTGTTGGGCTGCATTTCCTAGAGGCGTACTTGGTGACACCTTTCCACTTCCTGAAGCCAATTGAGAAGGCGACGGTTGTGCTCATTACGTCGAGTTTCCTGATCATAGGAATGCTTGAGAGTGTGGCAATGGGTATCATAATTTCTATGATCGAACTTATCTGGCGTATCCATGAGGTGGGTTGTGTTCACCACGAGACAACCGGGGCACTGTCCCGTAGTGCTGTGGATCGCACACCAGAGCAGACGGCATTCCTGGATGCTGAAGGAAGTGCCATTTTCGTGCTGCGACTGCAAGGATACCTGTTCTTCGGCACCTCGGTCAACATCCTCGAGCGAATGGAGACGCGGGTTCACTCACTTGATTTCCCCAAGCTGCAGTACGTGATTATTGACTTTGGACTCGTGCCTAGCTTTGACGCTACAGCGCTACTTAATTTCCGCAAGGCGTCCACGCTCGCTGACATGTACATGTTCGACATCTACTTCTGCGGACTGAAACCGGACATTGAGCTCGCTCTGCGTCAGAATCACTACTCGCAGCGCGTGCATCTACTGAGTAGCGATGTGGATATTGCCCTCGAAATTTGCGAAAACGAGTTGTTACCCGACCACATTTGCACCGCACCCGTAACACCTCGAGTCGGCAATTCTCTGTCTGACTGGAAGCGCAAGAGCCAACTTGAACTCTGGGAAAGCTTCATGGCCGCATCCCCCGAGCATGACGGTACGGCAAACTACCAGAAGTTGCTCCCGTTGTCTGCCTACCTGGACATCGTTGTGGTGCCAAATGGCTCCCAGCTCGTGCCGGAGCGTCTACGTGATGACACATACTTCATTTGCTTCGGATACATGAACTTCGTCATGGATTCCGAGTTTTCAAACGCCAACAACATCCCCGGTGTTCGCTACTCTGGCGTTGGCGATGTTGAGGGTAGCGGCGGAGGTTTCAGCGATAGTCGCCACAACGAGAATGAGGATGATGTTGACGACTCTAATGAGAGAATCTTCAACGCACGGAAATTGTCCTTCGTGATGCCGGAGGAATCCCAGTGGACGCCGTTTACGACAGCGAAATCGCGGCTTTTAAAGATCGGGCCAGGCTCCGTCATCACACCCAACGTTGGTGGCATGGACCCTGAGTACAAATACTTCGCCACATCCGACTGCGTGGTGTTACGGTTACGAGCTGCAGCCATGGAGGCGCTGGAGGCGCGGGCTCCCCACACGGCAGTGGCGGTACTCAAACTTATCAACGTGCGTTTGGCTGCCCGCTTCCGCCACTCGAGTAAGCGCGTTTCGCAAATGTCGTCGCTGCTCTACAAGTAGTCGGCCACGACTCAAGAACACATACACAGATCTGATAGACTACATTTCTCTCGACATAAATGACCATAGCGCAATAGCAAATCAATATAAAAAAGGTAGTCGACGGCAAAGAAGACGGCGTCGAAGGAAAGCATTTGCTTTTTTGTAGGGAAAACTGCATTTTCGTTTGCCCATTTACTAAAATGCCACGATGGATACAAAAGTTACTAAAAATGCCATCCACTCCAGCGTAGCTTTGGGCATGGGGTGAACATTCATATTGCGTGGAAAGGAAATTTTATATTCACGTAAACCTGTTTGGCCTAGCGATGGGCCATGCGTGATAGACTGAATCAATCAGGTCAATAACGCCGACTTAGACTGCAGGCGAAGTTGTGGCTGCTTCACTTTCGGAATGCTTGTTGTGACCAGCGGCACCGCACGCATGAGCAGTGTAATGGCTGCGGACGCAGACGGTCGTCACATATTTCTTTCGGTGTGATGCACGTCATGAAGGGTACGAAAGGGGCGGGGGCCACAGCGACCAATCTACTTGATACTTATTCAACGCACTCCTTATCGATCTCAAGGGAAAAAAACATCGACAACTCACAATGTTCACTTTTTCAGGTACACAGCTGCTGCCTCGAACATATCTTTGATTGTTGCAAGTGCAATAGCGTAGTCAGACAGTCTGGCTACGATATTGACTTGGACTAGATCATAGCTTTCACGACGTTGAGAACAAGATCATCAGGTAATCTTTTTAAAAGCTGATCATCCACAGCTACCTTGTTATCCACCTGCCGAACAATTTCTTGTGGACGATGAACCGCGATGACCAATAGCCACGAGAATCGCAAAAATGAGAGCTTGTGCCAACTCTCCTGCTTCGCTGGCTTAAAAAATTGCTCTTCCACGGTTGATTGATCTTGACCCGCATCACAATGAACACTAAAACGAAAACCAGCCACGCGACCTACAGTGCGGACTTGATGAGCGGACGGAGGTACTTGTCGTACCCTTCCGGGACCTGCGAGGCGTTCAGGGGCTCGCGTTCGGCGTGTTTGACCAAAGCGCGGTAGATGTCTCCGTCGAATCGACCAAGAGCCGAATTGAGCTCGAAGTCACTGAAGTCCCAAGCATCCGTTAAGCGCACGACGTTGCGACGTACCATTGGCAGCAAGTTGGCAAGCTGTTGGTGCGCCAGGTCGGCCTGCGAGCTCGAGATGTAATCGTCACGACGGAAGTCTCCGATTCCGTTGACCAGGAGCCACACACCGAAGAGCTGGCACAACTGCGTCACAGCAGTCTTGGTCGAGCCCACAGGCAACAAGCTAACCCCCGAGATGAACGACTTGAGCAGCAGCAGCTCAGTGTGGTGCGTGGACACCGTGGTCATTTGCATCATACACGCGTTCGCGTTGTCTCCGGACGCTTTCATCGCATGAGCAAGTTTTCGCACAGATCGAGCTGCACGGACCTCAAATGCCTCAATCAGGACCATGAAGCTGCCAAAATCTGCTGCGTTGCTCGCGCTGCAGCGCAACTTTGGATTGGAGTAGAAGTCGCTGCGACTCAAAAAGTCTGCAGGAGCTTCTGTGCCTCGAGGGTTAGAAGATTTGATACTGCCGAGCTCCTTCAAGAGGTAGCGCGCGTGCTGTTGAACCAAAACATCAGCGGTTCCTTCAAAAGTGCAGGCCCCGACATTCTCAGCGAAGATGTGGGCAAGATTGCTGGACTGCAAAAAACCGTGGCCACCGCAGAGACGACGGCAGTGCTCAATGCCATCATTCACGCGGTCTGCTAGCCACCCCTTTAACCCGGATGAAATGGCGTGTAGCTCAGCTGACTGGGCAGCGAAATCGGTTTGTCCGCTTGTAACCATCGCCAGCACCTTGTCGTGCATGTCAACCATGGCACGACCAGCGAAGTTGGCTGCGTACGACAGCGCCACCAATGGCAAAAGCGCGTGCTGCTGGTTCTGGTAGTCCAGAACGGGGTTTTCATTTGTCAACGCGAGGTCATTTGCAGTCGCGATCGCTTTACGACCTTGCACACGAACGGCACTGAAGCGCGTCGTGATGGTCGTGGCAGCCCCCAAAGCAAACCCAAGCTTCAGAATCAAGTACGCCCGAATCTGCGTCATGGTGAGGTACACCAGTTTGGAGCTCGGCGGCTTGATGAAGGTTCCGTCCGGCAGCACTTTGGCATAGCGCATGAGCATGTTGCGTCGCGGGATGCGGACGTTGTGGAACAACGCATAGCCATTGTCGAGTGAGTTGAAGCCCACTTTCGGACCAATGTCACCCACCTCCACTCCGGGTAGTGGTTTATGGTCTTTCAGAGACCGGAGCGGCACGATGAAGGCCTGCACGCCCTTGTGCTCGCCATCAATCCGTAGGTGGGCGTGCACGACAGCGTGTGTGGCTGTCTTGCCGAGCCCACCAGGCCACCACTTTCGACTCGTTAGAGTGGGCGAGTTGATGATGAACTCCTGCGAGTTCTTGTCATACACTGCTGTGGTCTCGAGGCCCTGCACGTTTGATCCGTGACCAAGTTCCGTCTGAGCGTACGCGCCCAGAATCCGGTAGGAGGTAGCGAGTGGCAGCCAGTGAGCCTGCTGCTCGTCGTCCGCCTGGTTCTCCAGCGTTGGGATGAACATGGAGCGGTGCACTTGGATCGGCAGCTTCTCTCCGATGGCGTCGTACATGATCTGCTGGTCGTCGCTGTCGACCTTGCTGCTCTGGATGAGCTTGACGTAGTGGTAGGTCTTCTCGAGGGCGGCATTGTATCGCTCCGTGTGGTTCTGGAACGCAGCCTCGCGCTTCGAGAGCACCACGTGATGCGATATCGCGGCCTCAGCGTTTTTGCGGCGGACGTTGGCAGCGTGGCCACCACGCAGCGTGTTGGTCAGCAGCTCCACGTCGACTCCTTCACTCGACTTCCGCTCGCGCTGCAGCAGCAGAGGCGCCAAATCCTTCAACTCCACGGACATGGTTTCGATTGAATCGATGGTGGTCGATGCGCTATGAAGCAAGTTGGGCAATGCGGAGAGAGATCGACGCTGAGCAGGGCGGGCAGCCTTTGAAGTGTTTACTTGTCATTGGTTCTTCAAGTTGAAGTGGGCTTGTCAACCATTGCTACATACATGCGCATGTACGCCTTGCCATTGCTGTTTATGTTGTCACTTTCGTTTACACGCCAGTCGATGGAGGTGGACCCTTTCCTGTTCCAGCATTGCGAATCTCGAGCGTCGGGCATTGAAGCCGCTACGCCAGTCCGGCACGATCGAGCCTCGAGGTAGATTACTGCGATCGATCACGTGTTAGCAAAACAACAGCATCTCGTGCTTTAGACGGTCGAATTCGAGTTCATGCCTACAGCTTCTCGCAAACCGGCGAATTCATCGCCACGCACACCCCGTTCCTCAACACAAGACGCCACCTGCACAAGATACCGACCAGAAGAATTGACGACTCGAAGGCAGCTAGCTCCAGCACAGACAAAAGATCACAGCAGGTTACTGACATTCGTTAGCTGTTCTAGCTACCGCGAGTCCGAGTCCGCAGCACACTACGCTGCTTCGTCTCTAGATCACGCCGGCCTCGTTCTTGAGCTTGTCCACGAGCTCGTCGACGCTGGCCACCTTGATGCCGGCCTTGCGGGAGGCGGGGTCCTTGACCTCCAGCACCTCGATGCGCGGCGCCAGGTCCACGCCCAAGCTGTCGGCCGCGAGCGTCTCGATCTTCTTCTTCTTGGCCTTCATGATGTTGGGCAGCGTGGCGTAGCGCGGCTCGTTGAGGCGCAGGTCGGCCGTGACCACGGCGGGCAGCCCCAGCTTGAGCGTCTCGACGCCCGCGTCCGTCTCGCGCGTGACGCGCACGGCGTCGCCCTCCAGGGCCACCTCGGAGGCGAAGGTGCCCTGGCTCCAGTCCAGCAGGCCGGCCAGCATGGGGCCCGTCTGCGCCGCGTCGGCGTCGATGCTCTGCTTGCCGCAGATGACGAGCTGCGGCTCCTCCTTGGCCACGACCTCCTTGAGCAGCTTGGCCACGGCCAGCGGCTGCAGCTCCTGGTCCGTGCGCATGTCCGTGGTGATGTGGATGCCGCGGTCGGCGCCCATGGCCAGCGCCGTGCGCAGCGTCTCCTGGCTCTGCTTGGGGCCGATGGACACGGCCACGACCTCGCTCGCCAGCTTCTTCTCCTTGAGGCGGATGGCCTCCTCCACGGCGATCTCGCAGAAGGGGTTCATGCTCATCTTGACGTTCTTCAGGTCCACGCCCTTGGGCTCCACGCGGATCTTCACGGCGTAGTCCACCACGCGCTTCACGGGCACCAGCACCTTCATGGCTCTACTATCGATCTTAACTGCCGGACGGGGAGGATATCCGATAATGTGCGGTCCGAGGTCGGAGGCCCCATTTGAAGAGCGAGCCGCGCCGCAATTGGCGGAAAAAGGCTGCTTGGATCCCGTCGGGTCGGACAAAGCGGTGACGACGGGCGGCTTCACCCATCACTGAAACTTGGGTGGCGCACGCGAGTTTGGGCGAAGAGGCTAGATTAGGAGGGGGGAAGCGGACGGAGGACACTTTTTGGAAACGTCCCCATCCCCAGGATACCTCGAAAATGTCCTGAAAAATGTATGCGGCGATGGGAAGCGGACGGATCGGTCTGCACACGTCCAATCCGCCGTTGGGCTCTGCGTCCCAGCGCTTTGCCACGCACCAGGCAAAACCAAGATCACCCCGACGTCCGAGTCTACCGACGCACACCGCAACGGTTTCTTCGGAGCGTCGTCCACACTCTCGACAGTCGACGCAGCTGCACGCTGATTTTCAATCCTGGTTTAGTACAAATTGAAATGTCAGGATATTAGTATTAACACAGACAAGAGTATTAACAAAATGAATAGTATTACCAGCAGGGCATTCAAATATTGTCTGTGTTACTAAAAGTAAGGTCGATTGCAGTGATGGTATGGAATGGCATAGCACGGCATCCCAAAGTGTGCGAAGTGCTGAGAAGTCTACTACGTTTACGGATGAGATTGAAGTGAAGAAGGGGTCATAGCTATCCGAAGTAGTGCCGTCACGCGTCTATTGGCAGCAATACGACTGATATCAAGATGCCACCGAATATTAAAGTTGGTATTATTAATCCCAAATTACTTCCTCAAGTACTACCGCCTCCTTGCGCGCCCTTTCGAACCGGCCACACTCTTTTTCCGGACCGGTGGTGGAGGAGAGTCAAGCCATTCCGCGATTTGCGCCCGAGCAGACAGAGCACGCGCCTCCCGTCGCCTCCTCCGCCCTCCCCAGCTCAGCTCAGCACAGCACCATGTTGCACCGCGCCGCGCGCCGCGTGTCACGAGCCTCCGCGTCCTCCCCCCTCCGCTCCTCCCTCCTCCCTCGCCGCCTTCTGTCCGTGGCGCCCGAGGTGGCGCCCACCTGCGGCGAGTACATCGAGGAGGAGTACAACGACAACGCGCACGCGAGCGCCGCGTCGGGCGTGTACCAGCTGCCCGGCACGCTGCACCTGGAGAAGGGGGACAAGCTCGTGGCGCCCGAGGTGGCGTACACCACGTACGGCACGCTGAACGCGGCGCGGGACAACGTGATCGTGCTGTGCCACGCGCTCACGGGCCACTCGCTGGCGCACCAGTACTGGGACGCCATGGTCACGCCCGAGTGGACGGACAAGTACTTCGTCGTGTGCAGCAACGTGCTGGGCTCGTGCTACGGCTCGACGGGCCCCACGTCCGTCAATCCACTCACAGGACGCGCGTACGGCGCGGATTTCCCGGCCGTGACGCTGCGCGACGCCGTGGCGCTGCAGCGCCGGCTGCTGGAGGACGGGCTGGGCGTGAAGCAGGTGCAGGCGGTGGTCGGCGGCTCGCTGGGCGGCATGCAGACGCTGGAGTGGGCCTTCCAGGGCCAGGACTTCGTCAAGAGCTTCGTGGCCATCGCGTGCGGCGCGCAGCACTCGGCCTGGCAGATCGGCATCAGCGAGCTGCAGCGCCAGGCCATCTACATGGACCCGAACTTCCGCGGTGGGCGCTACTCGCCGTCCGCGCGGCCGGACACGGGCCTCGCGCTGGCCCGCCAGATCGCCATGGTGAGCTACCGCACCCACGCCGCGTACGCCGAGAAGTTCGGACGCTGCGAGGAGCAGCCAGCCCCGGACGACGCGCTGGCCTCCAAGCACGGACGCTACGTGGTGCAGTCGTACCTCGAGTACCAGGGGGAGAAGTTCTTGTCTCGCTTCGATGTCAACTCGTACCTGGCGCTGCTGCACATGATGGACACGCACGACGTTGGACGGGGTCGCGGAGGCCTGCAGAAGGCCCTGGCGTCGCTGTCGCAGCCGGCGCTGGTCATCGGCATCGACTCGGATGTGCTGTACCCGCTGGAGGAGCAGCAGCAGATCGCGGACGGACTGCCCAACGCGCAGTTCGCGGCGCTGTCGTCGCCACACGGCCACGACGGGTTCCTGCTGGGTCAGGAGGAGATCAGCGCACTCACCAAGCGATTCCTTGCTGAGCACGTGGAGTGAAGAGCGAGGAGAAAGAAGGAGAGAGGATGGAGAGATCTGGATACAGGAAACCAAGATGCAGACTCGGCTGGCTGCCCACAGCACGCCCCACAGAGCGGCGGCAGGTCGGTACGCCAGCTGAGAGTTACGAGAGTGAGAGTGTATAAAGGATGCAGCAGCCTAGAGAGAGACTCCGTTCCTGTCGCGGGGCCCAATCGCTTCACAATGATGAAGACGATTCGGTCAGCGACCAGCAGCGGAGACTCATGGCCACGTCAGGACGGCCGGATAATCAAATGGGACTGCTTGCTCCCCGAATGAAATTGATGTTGCTATTCGTTGACGATGACACGAATTGCTTGTATCCCTCAGGAATTCACTTTGTGATCACTGCGTCCAAACACGATAAGTCGTTTATCTCTGGAGTTCCAGGGCTTGGAACTTCAGCAACTTCGAGTCGATTCGACGGAGACATCTACCTCGACTTGGTCAAACACGCCGAACGGAAGCCCCCGCACACCTCGCAGGTCCCGGAAGGGTACGACAAGTTACTTTCATCCGCTCATCAACATCGATCTAACACAACACGGCACACTCTGCGCCAAGCAAAGCAGTGCCAAGAACTCCAGCCAGTGCCGTTCGTGACGGATTCTGCGAGCATCCACACTACCGAGCTATTAGCTTTGGTATCCCTATCGTACGACTTGATGCCACCCACTCGCAATGCCAACAACCAACTAATCGACGCCAAGTGCTCCCTGCTGGCCGACGGCGGGGTTGCCACCGGCGTCGACGTTGCGCATTGTATGCTGGATGCCGAAGCTGCTTTCAAGTTTGTCAAGGTGTGCGCCCAGCGTTATCGCCACCTCACCTGGACTTTGTGATCGAGGAGACGATCAAGGTGAATCACGGCTGGTGCTTGCTCGCAGCACGCGGTACAGGAGCTACGGTGCCGCACCCTGAGTTCCGTGTACCGGTATTATCACCGGAACCCCCAGCTGAAGTACACGATGATCTTCCGCAGGCCTCTACCCATCGTTCTTCTGCACAGCGGACGCTTCATTTCTAGCTAGAAACGCTGATCCGCCTTAAAGAAGCCTTCTCTGGATCCAGTAAAGTGTACGTGAGTATCTTTGATGCTCAGACGGTGCTCCTGGTTGTGCTGATCGTCAAAGCTCGCGACCACGGCAAAGCTTTTCAAGTTACAACGTGTGTCAATGCTCGATCATACCTGCAACCTCCATGGTCGACAAACTACGCTGGAAACGCCATTTTCAACGCGTTATCCACTTACGAACCAGATGGGCTCAGCTTCGGCCATGCTGACAAGCTGGTGGACTCGCTGCGTGTAGTCGCTCGGCAGATACGCGAGATACGCGACCCAGTGGAGTTTGTTTCATCGCAGCCCGATATGAGTGCTGTGACTATCGGCACTGACTTCTGCTTCGGTCATGACCTCATGCTCACGTCCTGGGTGCGCATGGATGCTTACGATGTCGCCTTAGGCGGCGGAACAACTTGCTACGCCAGCATTCTACGTCTTCCAGTTGCCGACGATATGGTCGTCATTTATGACCCCGTGGCTTCATACGAAGACGGCTTGGACGTCGTCGTCGTCCTTGAGAGCGCTACGATGGAGAGGTATATGGAGACACTTGAATTGTGAGGAGCAGCACCGGAAACGTGAAAACCTCCAACTGGTACTCCGAACGCGATTCAATGTACAAATTCATTTTTTACACCAGGTTCACAGTTCACATTGATTCTACTGACTTGTCCGTTCGATCCGGAAAGTCAGTTTTGTTGTTGGATGTCACTGGCATACCAACCAGCACGGGGTTATTCCCCAGAGGGCAGCGTAAACACGGGTGCTACCATGCTGCTCTCATACCGCAACGCCATGAAGAACATCTCCATGACCCAGTACTTGGTATTCATGGTTGACGCACGTATCCAGCCACCGTGGCGGAGGAGGCAGCCGCTATCTAGGTTGACATCCAGAGGGGCAAAGCCCAGCGACGTCGTCATCTGTGTCCATTTGTACGAAGCACCAAGACATTGCTGAACAGCGTTATGTTGAAGAGCCGAGTCGAAAATCACGTATTCGTCGCCAAGCCTGACACGCCAAAGCAATTCCAGAGAGTTTGACGAGCTCTGCGTGAGCGGATTGAACAACACCCGATGGATCACTTGCGTGTCGCGGTCGATCACTTGCAGGACCTGCATCTGTGGGATAATCCACCCACGAAGGACGATATTAGCTCATCCAGAAAAGAAAAACAATAAGAAAAATTAAAAGGTGCCGACCTTGACGGGATAAGCAGGATTGAAGAACCGTCCGTACGTCGACGGCGTCGACACTGTGTCCCAAGTGAAGTTCATCAGATGCAGCGCCCTGGCGTTCGGGAATCCTTTCGATAGCACAAATTTCACCGACGATTCCTCCACTTTGCGAAAGTCGCTCCATCCCAAGACGGTCGCGCCCGAGCTCAAGAACGTATCGTCCCGCTTCGAGAGCTCGTACTCATGCTGCGCGTTGTGCTGGACGCTCGCCAGCACTTGCGGCGTCAGCGGTTCGTAAAACTCCCGCACGAGCTCCATCTGATTCTGTATCAATTGGTGAGTCAATCGGCCACGTTAGCACCGTCATTTCTTTTTCGCACAGTTCACTCAACGTCTCTACTGCTATCGTTACCTGCATGAGAAGCTGGACAGGGTCCACCTCAGGCACTCTGGGTACCGAGGCTGCGGCAGCGTCCACGCGCTGTTGCAGCTCGCGGTTCTCGGCCTTGAGGTCCCTCTCTTCCGCCGAAATTTCGAGGTAGCGATACTTGTGCTCCAGCGTCTGTGCCAGCGCCTTAGTGCGCTCCATCTCGGCCTTCTTCCGCTGGATGAAGCGCCTCTGCACTGCACGGTGGCGCGCACGCCGCTCCTCTTCCGCCTGCTTGGCCTCGTCACTGCTGGGCGCAGCTTTGGCGTTGCCATGGGCTTTGGCTTTGGTCGTCGCCGCACTTGCAGGCTGCTTGGCCTCGGACCTGCTGAGCTCCACGGTGCGCGGGGAGTTGGCGGTGCTCTGAGCAACGGCGTCACGGTGGTCCTCCACGTCAGACTGGTCCAGCAGCAGGTGCTCCATGATGCGTTGGTCGGTGGGCGTCCAGCTCACTGGCAGCTCTGGGAGGGCCACTGCAGACGCCGAGTCCATTGCAATTTGAGCTCTGCTGATGGCTCCGCTCCGCTTCGGTGTGCGACGCGAAAGCGGGACAGCAGCGCGTGTGGTGCTGATGATGGCGTGAGGCTGGGGGCTGAGCTGTATCGGTCGCGGGATGGATACTATCCCGCGTTGCAGTCAAGTGACCGCTCGCTGCCTGGCACAAGGAGCCAGTTCCCGGTCAGTTGGTTGTTGTGGACCACTCGAAAGAGGTCACTAACGTCTGATATGCGGCAGTCATTACGGCGCACAGGCCACTTCAACTTGCCCCTTGTGATGTCGATGCGTAGTGCACAAAGTTTGCTATTGTATGTATATGGAGATGGAGTGTTACGGCGATGGGCTTGGCTTAGGCGGCCCGCAGCGCGAAGACTGGCGCGACCATGACGCTCTCGAAGCGGAGGATTACGTACAGCATCTCCATGAGCCAGTACTTGACATCTGCCGGCGCGAGTGCTCGCAGGCAGCCGGCATAGCGGAAGACGCAGCCGGGCTCTCTACCGCCCTCACGTGGCGTCAACTTCCTGGCAGATGAAGACAGCGAGGGCGTGAACACCAGCGCGGTGAACAGCTGCATCCAGAGGTGCGACTTGGGCAGGCAGTCGTAGGCGGCGTTGTGCTCGAGCGTCCGCAGGAAAATAACGTGGTTGCGTCCGTGCTGGACGCGCATCATGCTCTCGATCGTGTGCACTACCGCCCCAGTCTGCGGGTTGAACATGCAGCGATGCAGCACGACGCCGTCCTCGTCGATCTGCTGCAGAAGCTGCATTCGGATCGTCACGGCAGGATGGAAGAGCTTCGGGTGCGTCTCCGGTTCACACAACTTGTGGAACGTCGTCATGTAGAAATCCTCCGCGTTCAAATGCGCGAACCGCTTGGACATGACGAACCTCGTCGATCCATGCTCAAAGTCGATCTGGCGTCGATCACTCCAACCCATAACGACCGCGCCCGTACTCTCATAGTCCGTCTCACAACTCGACAACTGAAGCTCCTGCAGATTCTTTTTCAGCAGCTCGTCCCAGTGCACTGCCGTCAACGGGGCATAGTGCTCTCGAATCAACTTCTGCTGGTCGCTCAACAAGAGTTCGATCCGTGCTTGGCTAGGATACGGCATCGGCTCGCAATTGCCCACATCTGACTTCAGCGCGTCGTGCTCGCTCTGCAGCTTCTGCTTCTCGCTTGAGATTCGCAGCAGGTCGTGCTCCTTTTGCAGTCGCTGGACCTGCTCCTTGATGCGGCAGATCTGGTCCTTCTTGCGCTGCATGAAGCGGCGCTGCACCGCGCGGTGCTTCGACTTTCGTGTATCGCTTGCAATTTGCCTGGCCAACAGAGACCGATAGCGCAGAAGTTGCTGCGCATTGGACTCGTCGCTCCTGCTTGCATCAACTCGTTAGGGGCGACGAGTCTGGCGTAGCACAAAGTTTTAGGTCCTGCTGCCGATTGCACCTGTAGCTGCCCGGCGGCTGGTCGAACAGCAGCGTTTCGATGATTTCCTGGTCCGCTCGCGTCCAATTGGCAGGCAAATGCATCGCGTCGGCCGGTGACATTGGCGGCAGATGCAGTAGAGCGCTTCCGGGGCGAGGAGATCTGCTGCTCGTCGTCTGACCACCACGCCTATTTTAATAGTCCTGTCAAAAAATAGGTGCGTATCAGTTTTAACCCAACATTTGTATGGACCACAAAAACTGCTCATCACCAGTCCAGTCACTAATTTCACAGTGGTGAGACCGTTGACAAGCATGGCACCTGTGTCATCGCTTCCACTGCATGACCTGGCCCCACTGCTGCTACGCCGCGAACGCCAATACAGCGATATCGATGTGGAACTACTGGCCAACGCGTTGCGTGGAGGTCGCGAGGCCAACCGCCGACGCAAATTAATGGTGGAATTGGTCCGTCACCACTCTGTACTGTCCCGTCGAGACTTCATCTACCAGAACCACGCGCAACGCTGCGCCACCGGCTTGGAGAAGGCCTACCACTACATTAAACTAGTGCAAGACCGATGCATCGACGATCCGCGTGACCAACAGGAACTGTACGTGGCGTTGGGCGAGCGTCTGCCGCTAGAAGTGCATCGCGCCATGTTCATTCCGACGCTCGAGATCCAGGCCGACAACGAGCAGCAGGCCAAGTGGCTTCCGCTTGCAAGGAGCTTCCGGATCATTGGGGCCTATACGCAGACAGAATTGGGCCATGGGTCCAATGTGCAGGGTATTGAGACGACTGCGGTGTACGACAAAGAGACCCAGGAATTCGTGATCAACTCCCCGACGCTGACCAGCCGAAAGTGGTGGCCGGGGGGACTGGGCAAGACGGCAACGCATGCAATTGTGCATGCGAGACTGGACATTGGTGGTAAGAGCAAGGGGGTTCAAGCGTTCATTGTGCCGTTGAGATCGTTGGAGGATCACACGCCACTGCCGGGGATTGAAATGGGCGATATCGGACCGAAAGTAGGCTTCAACTCGCTGGATAACGGGTACGCCGTGTTCCGCAATGTGAGAGTCTTGAGACGGAATATGCTCATGAGGTTTGCCAAAGTGCTGCCGGACGGAACTTTTATCAAGCCGAAAAGCTCCAAGCTCGTGTATCTGACCATGACGCAGGTGAGAGCGTATCTGATCTTGAAGTTGAGCTTCGTTCTTGGAGCTGCGACGACTATCACAACGCGATTCAGTGCTGCTCGTGTTCAGGGGAGAAACGAAAAGGTGGCTGCTCAGGGATCAGAGGGTTTACCTGCGGAATTTCAGGTGCTTGACTACCAGAACCAGCAACACGCGCTGCTGCCGTTAATTGCGTTAGCATATGCGGCCAATTTTGCTGGGCGAGCAATGACTACGTTGCATGACGATGCTTTGACTTTGGTGAAGACGGGTCATGGCGCTTTTGACTCGCAAGTCGCAGAAGTTCATGCAGTGTCGTCGGGATTGAAGGCGTTGCTGGCAGATCGAGTGAACGATGGCATCGAGCAATGCCGTCGCTTATGCGGGGGCAGCGGCTTTCTGCAGTCGAGCAATTTGCCTCATCTCTTTGCAGAAAATGTTGGAGCTTGTACGTTTGAAGGCACCTTTGACGTATTAGTTCAGCAGCATGCACGCTACCTGCTCAAGGCGCACGCTCGACTGAGGCACTCACGAAACTCAAATGGAGAGATTGAGGCTAGCGACGATGAAACGCCGACCAGCTTCTTGCGCTACACAGATCTGTACGCCAACCCTCGAGTACGCTGCAATGCTCATCGTGCAGCAGACTTTGGGAACTTCCACGTTCTTACAGACGCATTCGAGGTGCGTGCAGCTCGCTCTATCCGGCGGCTTGCGGACGCCATGGCGGGATCAAATAAAGATCGAAACACGTGCATGCTGCTCATGACTGCCGTCTCGACGCACCACGCCGAATTGATGCTGCTCAAGTCCTTCATTTCAGGGGTGTACTCGTTACCTTCAGGAAAGACGAAGGCGGCTGTGGCGCAGCTTTGCCAGCTCTTTGGGGCATCACTTCTGGTGAAGGGACTGGGGGACTTCCGCCAGCAGGACTACTTGTCAAGCGCTCAAGGAGAAATGGTGCACAAACAACTGCAAGAGTTACTACCTCCTGTGCGCCGGAACGCTGTCCGTCTCACAGATTCCTGGGATTTCACTGACTTCGAGCTCAACTCGGCTATTGGCGGATACGATGGAGACATCTACCGTGCTCTGGTAGAGCAAACAAAGCGTGAACCTCTAAATGCTGCGGAGGTACCGAAGGGATACGAAAAGTATCTCCGCCCGCTTCTCCATTCATCGCTGTAGGTGGCAGTCGATTCCCATGTTCATATGTACAAATGAAGTCAACACCTGAGCTCAAATGAGTTCTCCTTGACGCTTGGTTTTGGTTCAGGAGCTACACTTGTTGAAAGCCATCGGTCGACTCGGGAACCCAGCCAGCGCCAGGATTTGGAAGTTCTGGCGCAATGATGCTGACAGGCAAGTGGAGGCAGACGTCGGGGCACCATGGGATGTCGCACTCAACGTCGATGCGGTATGCGCAGGCAATGAGCTCTCCGTTGGTCGACGGCTGAAGGAAGCCGCTGTGTTCCGGAACGAGCGTCAACGGCTGCGGTTGGTTCAAGGTCGTACCGGGCGAAACCCCCGGGAAAGCATTCTCACACATGACCTTGGTGAACGTGCGATACGATCCTCCTTTTGAGAGCTGCACCGTGACATCCTGGTAGAGCTTGCAACGCATGGCAGTGATCTCCACCGTCGAGCCGTTGTTGATGTTGCACTGGATCCGAGCAGTCTCGCCTGGGAAGTAGACGCTCTTGTCCATGGCCACAGCGAGCTGGCACGTGCCACGACTAAAGCAGCAGAGGAACTTGACGTCCTGCGTGGTTGAGTCCTCGCTTGCAACCAGCGCCTTGAAGTTGCGTTCGTGCACCACAAGATCGCAGTCCGCCTTTAGGTCGGAAGCGAAGAAGCCGCCAACGTCAAGCGTGGCCTTGAACTTGTACTTGATCTTGGCCGTGAGATTCTCGATATCTCCCTGGGAATACCCGCCTATCTTGAACGCGCCCGGCAGATCGGCCGGGAGTTGGTACTCGAACGGATACATGTAGCGTCCTGGGGCATACTTCTGACCATCTGTAGCGAAAATGACGATTTTCTGCTTGAAGAAGTCTTTGTCACGATGGACACGGTCACGATGCTGTTCGGACTGCCCATCCCGGAACTCCGTGCGGACGTGCGTGAATTCCACCTTCTCCCTGCCAGCAACCTTCAGCACCAGCGCTGATGATTCACGCACACGTAAAAATGAGTACGCAGTGCGTAAAGGAAGATTAAATTGGAGCAATCGCGCCACCCCTTACCATCGCACTCGATGGGCTCGAGGATATCGACGTAGATGGTGCCAACCACGAGCTCGCCGGCGATGTACGACGGCTTGGCGACCGTCAGGCCGATCTTGCCTTTCTTGCCGAGGCCGAACGCCTTGGCCAGCTTCCCCATGCTCGATCTCAGTCGCGAAGAGACGGCAAAACCGAAGTGCCAAACTGTGCGGCCAGCAACGCACGCGTCTGAATTCACGTGAACCCAAAGTGTTCACATCAGGTGTCGACAGCTGGGGACGAGAGCACTTCGCCCCTCGTGGTCTCCAATAACTGCGCCTTGCTCGAAACAGTTGAACTTCGCTAGTAAGGCAACGCACGGGCGTTTTGAGTCAAAACTTTTGGCCGGGATGCGACTGCAACGGTCTGTAAAAGTTGACGGCTGTAGTGGCCGAAGCCTGTCTGGGTCGAGCGCCAAACCAAGCAGTTAATTGGGGCTGCCGCTGATGACAGCCAGCCTGGAAACGCTTGTACTGCTGGCTGCAACAAAGATCATGAAGTGTACAGCTTGGCGGTGAGGATTCGGTTGAAGGGAGGAGTTCGCTTCAACGAGAACGGCGACACTGAGCCGGACGCGGCATGAATTGCGTTGGCACGAACTTCGCGTCGCGACGGTGAGTCAGTTCGGCCAAGATTTGCGCAGGCAGATCTGGTCGTTGCAGTGCACGAGTACATGTGCATACATGTACTCTACCTTGAAGGGGGCGTGGACTCTGCGGCGCGCGCGCGTCGAACACGCATTGCGTCGCGTCGAACGTCGGACGATCACGTCTGCACGCCCCAGAGCACCACGCCATCTCAGCTCGCACTTGGGCTGCTGCTTCGCTTCAACTTCGTAGTCATCTCTGCACGCCTGCTGTTGTGGACGTCCACTCGACGCAATGTCCGCATAAGAATGCTTGCGCTCGGGTAAGCGTAGACAAGGCTGCAGGCGTGATCCCAGGCCTAGAAATGATACATTTTCGCAGCTCAAATGGCATCAGTCGACGTCGAGATCACGGCCGCGATCGGCGCTTCAAGCAAGCGTCCCGTACACTGTATTACTGTATGGCGATTACGCCCGTTTGCTGGGCAAATCCACCTCGCAGGCGTTCGGTTGCGAGATATCAGGACCTGGCAGGAACGCGCAGCGCGCTCGCAGCGCCGCTGCATGGCAACGAGAAGCTTGCTGGGAACTCAACGGTAGATGCTGTATTTCATTCATTGGTACAGGAAGCTAGCACGCAGTCGATTTTATATAGTAGCTTGAATACATAGGTTGGTGGATCGTTCACGCGTGCACTTCCTTGTGGCTACACGCGATGGCGGTGGGTGTGGTGGTCAAAACGGCGCTCAGAAGAGCAGCTCCAGCAGCTCGCTGGCGCAGTCCTCGAGCGTTGGGAACTCGTCCGAGTCGCTGGCTGCAGAGTCGAGCGGGACGAGGTCGTCACCGCCGAACGCCTGCATTTTGACGACGGCGTCGTAGTCGAAGTCGCCGCCGGCGGTCAGCCACGTGCTGCCGATGGTGTCGTCCGGGGATACGGGCGAGCACGACACGGAGATGGTCGACTTGGAGTCGAGGATCTCGATGGCGTCCGCAATGGACATGTACACCTTGCTGGCGTCGTCCATGTGGGGGCAGTCCTTCTCGGTGCAGCTGCAGGGCAGCCGCATCTTCGAGTACGAGCCGAGGCCTAGTCCGCCGGCCGACGGGCTGTGCAGCGATCGCTGCGCCAGCGCCGCGTTGTCCGGTGTGACGATCCCTCGGTGGGCGCTGTGGAGACTGTGACGGGCCGCTGCCTGCTTGCGCTGCGCCTCGCGCAGGCGGCGCGCGGCCTTGAGTCGGTACTTTTGCGCGTGCGTCATGGTCTGGCGCACGTTGCGCGTGCCGACGTAGGCGGCGACGCGCTTCCAGGGGCCGCTCGAGAAGAGCTTGACGCCTTCGAGGAAGCGCGCGTGCTCCTCTTCGGTCCACATGCCGACGCCGACCGAGGGTTTGCTGCTGCTGCTGAAGTGCGGCGTGGGTTGGTGCGTTGCGGTCTGGAGGCTCATGGTGGGGATCGCGTCGTGGGAGAAAGTTGGGGAATGGAGCGCTGGCGCTGTTGCTGCGTGGGTTGGTGGGGTAGGTAGTAGGGGGGGGGGGGGGCTGGTTGTTCAGCGCGAAACTTTTCGTGTTCGGCCTGAACTCGCTGCCGCAGATTCGTGAATGACGTCTCGCCACGGGAGACTTGGTCGGCAGAGACACTTCAGCCGGAGTCGATGCTCCAGCTGAGCCGCAGTGCTGCGGCGCGTACCCACTATGCGCGCTGGTCTCCGCAGTCACACGCCCATCAAAGCGCTCCGATCCGAGCCAGGAACACGCACGCGCCCGAGTCTCTCGCAGCGGCCGTAAACGGTTGTTCAAAATCCAGCATCGCCGAAGATGCTGGGGCTGCGAGAAACCAGGGCCTTTCCACCCGATCCTGTTTACTTCGGCGCTGCTGCGTTTTGAGTTGAAGGCGACACCACCGCCGAATTCTTCGCCTGTGGACGAGGCCGATCGAGCCTTGTCCCAGTTGCCAGCGATTACTGGCGCAGCGCCAGCCGGCGCGTCGACGCTCACAGCGGCGGAGGCGATACCATATTGAACTCCTCCTCCTGCTCCTCTTCTTGCGACCGTGGCTGCGATTACTGGCGCCCTGCTGGTGGCAATGTATTAAATCGCATCACGATGTCAAGTTCGCGAGGGTGCGGAGCTGCCATGTGCTCGATTTGAAAGGCATGTGCTTGTCGACCGCAAGAGGACAGTGGGGCCGTGCAACCTAAATGGCAGGTGGTTGCAAGAGGAGCTCGTCTTGGGAGATCGTGACGTATGATAGGTGTGTTTTTAACATCGCCACGGGAAGCGGGAACGGCATACTGCAACCCCGTTTGGGCTTCGGCTATCCCAACATGTTAACTGCTCCTAGTGACTGCAATGCTTGACAGCAGCGCATTGCTCAAACTGCTTCAATTTCGCACTGAGAGCAGCCTTTTTTGCCGAAGCCCGTCGAAGCTCAAGTCTCGGTGGATAGCCTTCAGTGCGGCTTTGACGCCGCCAAGTGCGGTGCACTGCAACTCGCAACTTTACGAAGCTTGAATGCGCGTGCTGCAAGACAACACCACGAGCGGCAAACGCGGCGGCCCGACCGGCGGCACTCCTTTTCCGTCACGTCGCAGCAGCGTTCGTCAACGCGCCTGCAACCTCTTCAAGTCGGCTGCCTTTGCCATTTTTCGAAACGTGAGCGGCGCTGAACTTCGCTGCTGCGGGCGATGCATCCGCGATAGGCGAAGGCACGAACGAGGAGGAGCGCGCGCATACCCATCGTGCGTCGGCTGACCCAGCCAGCAGCGCGAATGGGGCCCGCTCGCGGCCCAGCTGGCGCCGCTTGAGGCGGCAAGATCCACGGTGAAGCGGACTACGCTGTTTATGCTGAGACGGCTGTCGTATCGTCAGCATCACCAGCACGAGGATGTCGAATTTGTTTGGAGATCTTCAACATGTCTAATCGGGGGCAACGGTCGATCTCGCTGGTACAGTAAAACAGATCGCCTCCATGGTGCTTTCGCCGACAGATAGACGGCGCCGTGCGTTCACATGGAAGCCGCGCCAGCCACGACGCCGTGTTGCTCCATCACCCTCGCGGCCGGACTAGCGCCGTGCTTGCTTGCCGTTAAACGAGGTGGGACTCGGCCGCGCGCGTCGGCCCGATGCCCTCTCGATGGCAACAGCATGTCTTCGGCTAGGATCCCTGACCTGGGATCCCAGGCTTTGACGGGTTCACGCTACAAGTCTCCACTGCGAGTTGAAGTCTGAAGGAAGTTTCATTGAGTCTGGCTGCCGAGCTTGGAGGCATCCGAAGCGAACGGCAAAACGCTGCGGGTCCTTTACCAGCTCTACGATAGCAAAACGAACTGTCCGATAGGCAACACAGGGCTCGTCATCAAACTAAGGAGCATTTTATTTACGCATCCTCTGTAAAAATTCTAATAACAATTTGAGTGTGTCCTGCAGCCTCTCTGGGCAGCCACCTACTTCGACGAATCCATACAAGTGCATAGTGCTCTACGTGTGCACGGTTAAAATAGTAGTTTGAGCAGCTCGGTGGCGCACTCCTCGAGCGTCGGGCTCGCCGTCAAGTCATCGAGAAGGTCGATGTCTTCCACGTCGAGCAGCGTTGCGTCCAGACACACCGGCTCCTCCTTTATCTGGGGGAAAACCCATGGGGTCATCTCCGACTCGCTGACACAGTGGTCAACCTCGGCGCTCGGGGGCTCCGTAGTAGGGAACGCGTAGCGGATCGGCTCGCATACAAGATGGTAGTTGTTGTGGGCGGCCCCCATGGCGCGGAGGCGCTCCTGCATGAGAGACTCCTCGCTCACGTGGTGGCCGAAGTGCATGCGCATGAGTGCCTGCTTCGTGCGCAGGCCGCGTAGTCGGCGTGCGGCCTTTTGACGGTACTTTTGCGCGTGCGTCATGGTTTGTCGGACCGTGCGGGTGCCCACGTAGGCGGCCACGAGCTTCCAGGGCCCGTTGGTGTAGATCTTGATGGCCTCGAGGAACTTGGCGTGCTCCTCCTTACTCCAGACGCCGGTGCCCATGCCGTTCGGGCCGCGCGGAGACGACTCGGAGTTTTCGTCGTCGGTGTAGGACGAGGACGTGTCGGAGTCCACCTCCATGTCAGTCGAGGGACTCATCGCCTTGAACTCGTCCGCGTTTCCAGAGGTTGACTGCAGGGCGTTCATCGTGAGGACAGAGAAGATGTGTTGGAGATTGGGGAACGTCGTAGCGGAGTGGACTCCGGAGTGCAGGGCGAGGTAGGTGCTTGGGCCAAGCAAATTCGAGAGTGCGTCCTCGCAGCAGCAAACTCCCTTTGGCCGAGCGCATCTCCGTGGCGTCGGTGCATGTACGTACATTTGTCGAGGAAATCATACTGCAGAAACGGCAGACTTGAGTACGGCCGCGGCGCGTTTCATAACGCTCGCTAGTGGTCTCCGCCGCTGGGGCGACTCGAGTCCCGTTTGGCGCCTGCCTGCGATATCACAGCGCTTTTTCTCCCTGGTTTTCCAGGAAGCCGTGGTTGGGCTTCCTGCCACGCTGGAATTGCTGCGTGGGCGCAGTCTTCGTCTAGCAGATCGCCTCACACACAAATGTTCGGGGCTAAGATGGCCGCCATTCAGGACGCGTTAGCTTACGAGGACCGAGAGTTGTTGTAGTCGCATCTTGGTGGCGAGCGGGCGCCGGTTTTCAATGACTTTACACTGGCGACCGCGCGGCGGTTTGCTCGATGCCCGCTCGGCGAGCCCTGAGAGACCAGCAACATGATGTGGCCAGCGTGCGCCGCCGGGCAGTGCACTCAGAGTGGTCTTAGTCCTCAACTGCCTACATCACACGGTCGCGAGGACACAACCGCCGACGCTGATAGACGTATCATCGAGCAGCGTATCGCCTAGGGGACACCAGGCCTTTCGCTGCAGATACTATCGTTTTGGCGCAGGACACCGCACGCGCCAGCCCGTGGGGTGGTTATCGTTTAAGGTAACTTACTAAGCAGACTCGAGTGCCCGCCGGCGCGGGACGCGCAGAGTTGTCGTGGAGTTGAGGCCCGAAAGATACCTTGAAGCAGTTGAAGTCAAGCGCGCGCTGGTCCGATCCCGGATTCCGGCTTTCACGCTTCTGACGAGCAGTACGCTGTACACCATTATCTAGATTATCCACAGTAGTACATACAGCGTCGAGCAGCAATGGCCAAACACCACTCGAGGTTGCTCTCGGCAGCGCTCGCCCCGGAAACGCCTTCTGGCATGCAGTTCCACCGCCTTCACTCGACCGATCTCAGCGGTTGGATGAAACAAGCGGAGCTGCGATCGCTTGTCTGTCGCCGGCGACACCCGCGATGTCTATGCTGCCACCTCCCCACATCAGTCCGGCTGAGAGTCAGAAGCAAAACCGGCCACTTCTTTTTCGGGGGCTGAGAGTTCACAGCGCTTGACGTGACGTTGGCCTGCGTCGCCGCCGGCATACGCCGCTAAGGAAACACGCCCTCCATGGATGCGCGTCAGCGGCGGCACAAGCACCGTACTCTTCACGACTGGTGCAAGTTATATGAGTGGCGCCACCATCATTTATACTGTCTCTGGTGGAAGAGTCCGGCAGCTATTCGTCCACGCTGCCGAGCGAGATATGGGAGCCTCGCCTCAACTTGGCGCGAACTCGGTGCCTTTGGCGCCTCACCTCGCGTAGTACCCTCCTGGATTTCATCCACAACTTCGGTGCGGCTGGGGGGTAATGGCGACGAATTACTTCAAACCAACGTCTCGTCTCGTCTCGTCTTGGTGGCAGATTCGAGGCTACATTGGCGAAGCTGGTCGTGCCCACGCGACTAGAGACCGACAAGCAGGACAGGTCACCGCTTCACTGCACTCAGCTTCTCGCAGCCTTCACTTCCAACGGCGGGATAGTAGCGCCCCCATCGGCTCAAACGAGACACTGATAGACACGAGCGTCCTCACTATCGCCACAAATGCGCGCGCAAAGTGCCAAGCAGCATGAAGTAATCTCAGCAGTCGATCTCCTGGTAAACCTGCCAACCGGACAGATCTATTAGCGGACCCTACGGACCCCGACGCGATTGCAGCCACAGCTTCACGCTCGACAGAAGCTGCTTGGCTCTGCATGCCAATATAGCATCGGCATCTATAAACCTTCCGGAGTTCGAGTCTCTTCTGAAGCCGAAAACCTAAAACTTTTGTCACCGCAAGGACCGAGAAACTTAATTGAATTGCACCCTCTTGGGTCTTCCTGTCTCCAACGATCGACCCCCTAAGCTCGATATAGGGTTCTTAGTCAAATTTCCGAAATGGTCAGTAGTGTTGTGTCACACAACTTGTGTGAGAATTTGAGGTCGAATCCATACTTTGAACCACCAAGGAGTGACGCGACCCCTTTACCCCAATACTGTAAATGTGTTGATCTCTGCAGGAAGGTAGGCTTACGTCTTGCTGGGCTGCATTGCTGAAGCAGGAAGCACACACTGCAGGAAGATCCAAGCAGCATGTACACCACTTGCTCAGTGGGCTTAGCCTCTCGCTGTCTTCACCCAGGAGCGGGATTGTAGCGTCCATTCATCGGCTCAAACGAGACACCGATAGACATGAGGTGGCGCCAACGTCCACCAGTTCAGCGAATATGTGCCGCGCCTATGGACTCAAATTTGCCAAGCAGCGCGATGAAATCTACGCGAAGCCGACAACGGGCGGATCCTCCATGGCCCAGCGCGATTCCAGCCACAGATTGACGCTCACCACGACAGAAGATGCTCCACTAGCGCCTTACTTTTGACTCAAAAGTTTTGAGGTCCAACTTTCCAGAGTTCGAGTCTCTTCTGGATGTGACAGCCCAACTCTTGCCAACGCAAGGACCCAGAACTCAATCCAATTGCCTCCTCTTCGGTTTCCAGCTCAAGTTGCCAATGACTGAAGTTCCAACTCAACCATTTCGTGATCACAACCTGTTTATCACATTATAAAGTCCGCAAGAACAGCAATAAAATTCTGATACTAACCCAATATGAATAGTATCCGAAACTCGATATCCCGTCCGTTACTAACAAAGTGACGGTACCGCTTGACCATCTAGCGGAGCTCCTCAAGTCTCTCTCCCCTTGCAAGCATGAACAGGTTCTGGAGCTCCTCGCAGCGCGGTGATCCATCGGACGAGTCGGTGCGCCAAGTGCCGTGCGAACCTATGGTGCCCCGTGCTCTGGGGGCGCCGGC
The DNA here is from genome assembly GCF_018691715.1 of Phytophthora cinnamomi. NCBI lineage: Eukaryota > Oomycota > Peronosporomycetes > Peronosporales > Peronosporaceae > Phytophthora > Phytophthora cinnamomi. Next base: position 470,214 of record NW_027150960.1, read on the forward strand.
CAGGACGAGGCGCCGACTCACGGAACTGCACGACGTGGCGCAATTGGGCTTTGGGGGCTGCGGGGGCATGTACAACTACTTCCTGGGCGTGGCGTCCGTCCTGCAGGAGGAGTTCGACCTGCGAGACGTGATCTTCTCGGGGGTGTCGGCCGGGTGCTTCCCGGCGCTGGTGCTGGCTCTGGGGATGGATGTCAAGGAGTTCTTCTTCAAAGAGAACATCCCACTCATCGAGGAGGCGGCGCAGTGCTCGTACGCCGGACTGTGGAAGTACGTCAAGCTGTACCATACCTTCAATGTTGAATGATGTGAGAGGCTATAGATTTCTGACAACTTTGTGGGGTAGGTGGATTCCTATGGTGAAGCGCAACATGGTCAAGGTTCTGCCGTCGGACGCGTACCAGCTCGTGGACAAGAAGTTGTACTTCTCGGTGACGGAAATCCCTTCGCTGCAAAACCACTTGATGACGACGTGGACTAGCAACGAAGAGATGGTGGACTGCATGCTGTGTTCGGCCCATGTGCCCTTCTACACGACGTCGCTGACGGCCTCGTACCGGGGAAAGCGGTACGTTGACGGAGGGCTGAGCAACTCGACCGAGGGCCCCGTTGTGCACCCGGATGCACCCCACAAGGTATTCCAGATCTGGAAGTGGCGCTGGATTTCACCGACCTGGGTCCTCGTGACCACCAATGCCGACTGGGCGATGGAGATGTTCCGAATGGGGCGCGAAGACGCCGCCAAGAATCTCCACGAAGTCGACGAAGTGTTCTTTTAGACAGGGACACCTGCTTGATTCCATCACTAGAATCAACAGAGCGTTCGTCTCTATACTTCTCAAAATTGTTTGCGGGGTTGTCCTGCTCCATCTTTTGACTTAAGGATATCTTGCGTAACCATTACTAGTACACGTTTTGCTTTTACGAACATTGCAATTAATATTATGAGAGAGACACAGGATCAGACTACTGATGACGTTAGATGATGATGTTCAATGCACTGTTTTCCGTGCGCGCCATTAGGAAATCGAAACCGTACCAACCTGATGAGAACTGGGTTGTTTCCCGTCTTCTGTTGCATTCGCGCACATTGCGTGAAAATCAAGAAAGCTTCGGTGCTGCCGCAGGTATCTTTTCCACGTGGACAACACAGAATTCTCGCTTGAAACTGGCGCGTGGACCCACCGCACATCTGTAGTTTTTGTCGGGATGGTAGCCCATTCCTTCTGCACTGGTTTTCTTCCCGCCTGGTGTGTGTACATGTAAACTTGCTGCTAGTCCGGTTCTCAGCCAGCATTGACGACATCGACAGTTGTCGGAGAAGTTCGCAACGGCAACTCTGGAAATCCCAGCAGTCGACATTTCGCCTGTACATTGTCGCTGTCTTGCCAGTCTCCTCGCTGCTTTCGACTGACCTTTTCCAACGTTGATCTGTTCTGCTGCTTGAGAGCAAATTAAGACTGTGCTCTCATTCGCCGCCAACAGGACAGGCAACGATTCCAGAGGCGTGTCCGTCAAGTGCTAGCCTGATTCCCGGCTGGAACGACGAAGGTTGCCGTCCTGATGTGCGAGCTGCATCGCTGGTAACTACAACAAGCTTAAGAACATTGTTTTAAAGTACGTCGAGATGTGGAAATCAAGCGGCGACACCTACGTCGCTGGCTCCTGCCGTTTTAGATCTAGGAGCCTGTGAGTGAGTCAGGAATATCTTGCTAGGCGTTGGTGAAAGACGAAGTACATGCATTGTGTGCTGTCGAGGTCATTCATAGATTTTCCGCCGTTCCCGCATATTGTCCGGTGAGCGACCAGTAGACTCCGCCCACCGCATAACCAGTAACTATTCATCTCGGAGCGAGAAAGACTCTGCCGTCGATCGTCACGCATACAGTGCCGCTATAGGGTCTCGATGCGTGCAGCCGCAGGCTACTCAGTAGCGGAGACCATGGCACCAAGGCGACAGCTTTCGGCTGCGTAGTAATCATGAGATGTAGCCATCCTCGAATGGATCCCTATTTGCCTGTCATACTCGATAATATACCTCATGAACCCGTCTTCTTGTCTCTTCCACTAGGTCTCTCCACCTCTATCACTTAATTCCCCTTCAAACCCACCCGAAAGTTTCTACCAACGGACCCAATCCGCCGCCGCATCTCATTTCTGCATCGGCGCGCAGCAGGATCGCCCAACGATGGAGGCGGCGGCGTCGCCCGCGCGCCGCTCCAGCGCCGCCCACGACGACGCCAAGAGGCGGCCGAAAGCCAAGGCCAGAGCCAAGAAGCGCGAGTCCGAGGACACGCAGCGGCGGACGCCCAAGAGCGCGCAACAGGCGCGAGAAGACTCGAGCGCCAGCCTCGTGGGCTCCTCGTCCTCGTCCTCGTCCCCGTCCTCGTCCTCCGAGCGCGACTCGAGCTCCGGCAGCAAGAGCAGCGACGCCAGCGGCCCGCGACGCCGCGGCAACAAGAGGAACCCCAAGGCAAACCCCAGCAAGAAGACGGAGGCCCGGCGCTATGACGCCGAGCCGCCCAGTGCTCCTGAGCCCGGCAAGTTCAGGTACCTGAAGCCCGACGAGATCCAGAGCGGACAGCTGCCCGACTACGACTTCGCCGTCATTGTGAACCGCCAAGTGCAGCTGCCGGGCTGCATCAGGAGGGCAATTAACTGTCTTTGCTGCTGCGGAGCGTCGGCGGAGGCGCCCTCGGCTACAGGGACGCCCACAAGGGGCTGCATGGACAGCATCGCCGATGCGTCACATGAGAGATCGGGCTTTAGGAGGCTCTGCATGGCCAGCTCGCCCGTGCTGAGTGAGAGCGAGGACGAACACCGCAGGATCGTCAACAAGCTCTGCAGCCAAGGGCTGCTGGTGGACATCATTGATGGAGGAGACTCCAAGGGCGAGATGCACTCCGGGTACCTGATTCTGCTGGTTCGAGCGCCGGACCCGGTGGTCATGTCGCTCGTCGAGCAGTTCCGCACGCACATGTGGATGGAGCACGGCGCCGTGGTGGACATGGAGCTGGATGTGGCCCAGCGGCGGGATGACCCCACTACTCCCGCTGAGAGGATCGAGATTGTGGACTTTATTATCGAGCAGCGAGCAAGGCTATCCAAGCGCGACCTGTGGATTCATGACTTGTTCCCAATGCACAACCAGAGCGTGACGAACACGTTGATTCACAGATGGGTCACGTCCTGGAGGCTGCATGAGTTGGACGACAAGAAGGTGCTGCGCTCGCTGCGTTATAATTTTGGCGAGAAGGTGGCGTACTACTTCGCGTTCCTCAAGTATTACAATACGTGGCTCATTCCGCTTGCGGCCATCGGGATATTGCTGGAGCTACTGCGTGGAGTGATCTCCATGACGACGTACATGCGTCTGCTACCGTTTTGGGGTCTAGGCGTGTCGGTGGTATGGGGATTCACGTTCCTCAAGTCGTGGGAGCGGGAAAATGCTTGCATGCAGTATGACTGGACGGGCAAGCTGCACGCGAAGCAGATTGAGTACCGCAATAAACAGTTTCATGGGAAGTCTCGTGTGAACGCTATGACAGGCGAGGTTGAAGTGGTGTATCCCGCGTGGCGACGACTGCCCAAATACTTCTGCGTCTTCCTCTTCATGTTGGGGCAGATGCTGATCATGCTCGTGCTCGTGGCGAGCTGGGTTACTATCTATGAAATTCTGAAGGCCACGTACAAGGAAAGCTACATCTTCTCGACGCAGTGGCTACTTATTTTACTGGAGGGTTGCGTTTTTGGCTTTTTCGTCGACGTCGTCCAGTGGAACATGGTGGTCACCAAAATGGGTGCGCTGTTCACGCATTGGGAAAACTATCGTACAGAGGAGAAGTACGAGAAGGCGTTGATCCGCAAGCTGTTCTTGCTCGACTTCCTCAATTACTACACATGGTTCTTCTCGCTGGCTTTCATCTTTGTGATCCCTGGACTCGGAAATTACTTGACGAACACGTTCAACCACATGTTTTTCGGCGATGCTATGAACTGCTGCTTCGGTCCGTACGTGGATCAAGATGGGTCGTGCTCAATTTGCCCCGTCGGTGACAAGGACGCAACTTGCATCGAATGTGTTGGCTTCTTCACTTTCGATCGCCGCCACGTAGATTTGAGCGCCATGTTTGTAACTCCGATCGTGATCACACAGTTGTTGAACATTTTGCTGAGGCTGGTGGCGCCCATTCTAGTGCGCAAGCGTCGCGAGAATGCACAGGCGCGTGCTGATGCGCGAGCTCAGAAGCGCGTGCGTGAGGCAGGCTCGATGAAGATTCTGGGCTCGCTGGATTACGAAAACCAGAAGGACTCCCAGTTCGGCAACAAGTCGAGTTCTAGGTACCTCGAATACAGTCCAACTGAGATCGAGGTGCTGAATAAGAAGGCTCGCGAAATTCTTTTCGACAGCGAGCAAGATACTTACGACCCATACGATGACTTCCATGTGCTAACGGTGCAATTCGGCTTCACTGTCATGTTCTCCATGTTATGGCCGTTGATGCCTTTCGCATGCTTCCTGATCAACAGCGTCAAGGGCCGTACGGACGGCTATCGACTTTGCAAGACGCTGAAGCGTCCGATCCCACGGCGGGCTAATGGTATTGGAGCTTGGAAGGGTATCCTCACTACTTATGCCTACATCGCAGTGATCGTCAACGTGCTGTTGATCTGCATCTCGACTGGGGTGTTGGAGTTCTTTGATGAAACGTGTGTGGTTGATATCGAACACCAACTCGAGAAGCAAGGGAAGACTCTGGATGATTTCATTTTCGGCCCAAACTTTGGCTGTCTACACATTGCGTGGCGTCTGCTCTTCATCCTGTTGCTGGAGCACTTCTTCGTGGCTATTGCTTATGTGGGTATGCAGCGCGTCCCTGGTGTGCCGAGCTGGGTCAAGGGCGTTATGAGTGCGCGGGAGAACAAATTCAAAGAGTTGCTGAGAAAACACGAGCTGGAGCTGTTCCCTCCTAACGCTGGCGGTGGGAGCAGCAAAAGTGGCAAAATGGCAGGATCAGACGCCGGGAGTGAGCAGAGCACGCTGTCATCGGAGTCGTTCCGTATCGACATCAAGCGGCTCGTAGGTTTCGGAGGCAACACAACAAGCATGTCGAGCCGAAGCACCCGCGCTTCTTCTCAGCCGCCCGCACCAGCGTCCACGACAGCCGTGCCTCCTCGCTCCATCCTGATCGACCCGATGACGCCGCTCTCCCGAGCCCCAAGCGACTTGGAATTCCCAACCAGCACTGGTGTTCGTACCAAGGCCCGCGAGAAGCTGGCCAGGCAGTGGTCGGAGGGCTCCGACCATTAACCCTCTAGCTGCGAAGCAGCATTTGTAGCTAGGAGCGAGGGCTGCTCAAACGGATTAAGATATGTATTGACCAGGGTCTCCTCCCTTCGTTGTGTACGTGAATGAATGGGCAAATAGACTCGTGCAAGTCCGTGTTCACCGTCTCAAAGTCGGACTGGAGCAATTCAGGTTGCCCATGGACGCGAGCACATGCAATCATCCGAGCGTGGTTGCCAACCACCCTCCACTGGTGTTGACGATAAAACTGAAGTTGCACGTGCGCTTGAGGTTCAAGGCGGTAAAGTCAGCCGCCGTAGGCCACGCCTTACTCCTGCTTCCGACCTCGTCGGCGTAAACGGAATGCTGTGCTTGCAGCCCGAAGCCAGCAATGCAGGCAATGGCGATACATGTAACCAGCAAGCAGTCTACCTATACTGGATGCATGCACCGTCAGCGCTGCGTGCAATCACCCGCAGGTGATACATCCAAGTGCTCCATACCTTCGAGAGACCAACCTGCTCGGCGTTTATAGCGCGGCGCGGGATCAGCTCAACTTCAATCACTGCCCGCGGCTGCTTCGTTCGTTCTCCTGACGTGTCGGCCCACTCCGCTGCGCCGGCGACTGCCGAAAGCTGTTGGCCATGGCGGCCAGAACGCAATTCGCCATGGGCTACAAGCACTCGAGCGACGACGACAAGAGCCACGACGCGGTGCTGGACGCGCTGCGGGCGTGGGGCCAGCAGGAGCTGCTGAGTCTGCTCGCGGACAAGGCCGACAGCGCGCTGTGGCGCCAGGTGCTGCACTTCGACGGCTGGTACAAGGGCGGCGTGGCTGGATACCTGTCCTCGGCCACCAAGCTGTACGCGGAGCTGCGTGGCGAGGCCGCAGATGAGGAGGAGGACGCTGGGGACGTGTGGGCCGATTGGCGCCCGTCCAACCCGGCGGCGTCGGCCGAGCTGGCGGCTGTAGCAGAGCTCGACTCGCCGCTGTTCGCGGAGCTGGAGCAGCGCGGCCTGGCCAACCTGGACAAGTGCTGCTTCGTCGTGGTGGCCGGCGGCCTCGGCGAGCGGCTGGGCTACCAGGGCATCAAGCTGCGGCTGCCGGTGGAGACGCTGACGCACACGAGCTACCTCGAGGCGTACGTGCAGCACCTGCTGGCGATGCAGGCGCTGGCCAACGCTCGGCTGCAGACGCCGATCCAGATCCCGCTGGCCATCATGACGTCGGACTCGACGCACGAGGCCACGCAGAGCTTCCTGGCGGAGCACAAGAACTTCGGTATGGCCGAGGGCCAGCTCGTGCTCATCAAGCAGGAGAAGGTGCCGTGCGTCGACGTGATCGAAGGCTCGGCCGATGGCGGCAAGCAGCCCAAGCTGAAGCTCGTCGTCAAGGACGGCCTGCTGGTGATGAAGCCGCACGGCCACGGCGACGTGCACACCTTGCTTCACACGTCCGGACTGGCGGCCAAGTGGCTGCAGGAGGGCAAGAAGTACGTGCACTTCATCCAGGACACCAACTACCTGATCCTGAACGGCGCCCTGCCGATGCTCGGCGCTTGCGTCAAGCACCACTGGGGCTTCGCATTCACAACGGTTCCGCGCAAGGCCAAGGACGCGTCTGGCGGCATTGTGCGCTTCACGTCGCCGTCGGGTAAGCACTCGACCTTGTTCAACGTGGAATACCACGAGCTCGACCAGTTCCTGCGCACGCGCGCCAAGGCAGAGTTCCCCGATGGCGACGTGAACGACCCCACGACGGGCTTCTCGCCCTTCCCGGGCAACATCAACGGCATCGTCGCTGCGCTGGACTCGTATGTGCCGGTTCTGGAGACGTCGAAGGGCTTTGTGCCCGAGGTGTTCAACCCCAAGTTCCGCCCCAACGCGAACAAGTGCGCCTTTAAGTCACCCGCCCGTCTGGAGTGCATGATGCAGGACTACCCGAAGCTTTTGGTGCAGTACCAGATTGAGCACCACGACGAGAGCGGCAAGGGTGGTGTCGGCCTCGTGCAGTTCCCGTCGTCCGTTGTGTACTCACCTTGCAAGAACGACGCTGCCAGCGCAAGTGAGAAGGCAAAGAACGACATCCCACCTCAGTGCGCCAGCTCCGCGGAGCACGAGGTGTTTGCGATCAACCGTTTGAAGCTGAAGACTCTTGGCGTGTCACTCCCGAAGGAAACCAAGCTGCAGTCGTGGCTGGATATCCCCGTGGACTGCTCGGGCCCACAGATTGTCTTTGGATCGGGCTTCGCGTTGAGCCAGTCGACTTTAGCGAAGAAGTTCAGCAAGCCGTCCGCTATCAACGTTAGCGCTCGCTCCACTTTGATCGTGGAGGGAGCCGATGTCACATTTGACTCGCTGGAACTGGATGGTGCCGTGCGCATTGTGGCTTGCCCCGGCGCCAAGGTGGAGGTGAAGTCGTTGTCGGTCAAGAACGCTGGCGTCGAGTATGAGTCCGTATCGACCGACAGTGACCCTGTCGACGCCATGCGTGGCTACCGTCTCAAGCAGCTTGAAGTGGAGGAATTCCGCTTCGACACCCCAGGCAACTACGTGATCAACCAGTAGGTGGCTTGTGTGTATAAGGCTCCATCCTACTGCAAAGATCCAGCACCTCCAACAAGTGTAGAGGACACTACGTTTTCATTTCAATGTCAATACGATCATCGTTGCTGGCTGTAAAGCTGCTTTGCCAACTTTCCTACGTCTAAGACTGCACGATTTGTTAAAGGATGTGACTGCCCCAGGAAGCCCCCAAGCACTCCAGCCGAAGCTGACGCGCCCTCACCAGGTACCGACACCCGACGAGGAGAGGGAATTCCTCTCGCAGCACAGTACGCTATTTGCACTGCGTATATCACCAGCCGGATGGAAGAAACCAGCTAGTGGAAAGTAAAAAAGTGCGGAGCTACATGAATTTGTTGACAAGGAATGTATCTGGGACTCCCCCTCCATTCGATGCACGAGAAGGCAACAGAGCCGTCTCCGGTCCCGCAATAGGCTACGGAGACAGCCTGCTGAGAACGCGGCGAGAGAGGCCGAAGCCTCGTCCACCTTTCTCCCCCGTGCACCAAGTCCCGAAGGAGCTCGGACGAGGAAGCCCCAGACGTCCATGTGGGCCTCATATTTAACTGCGTAACCACGGTCGACGCCTCCCCGCTCCATCCAGAGGGCGGAGCTAAAGGAGGCAGGGCTGGTAGCTGGTAAAGAGAGGCGCCACGAACACAGAATCCGGATTGATACAATTCGCCTATCGATATGACTCGAACTGGTTCAATTCGCAACTGATGGCTGGTGGGCAAGTCTCCGCTACCTTTTTACGGATCGGTCCTAATTTTTACGTAAGAACGGTTGGAGGTGTAAAAAGTCAATTTATGGACATTAGAAACAGTGTCCATCTCTATCTACGGGACAAGGACAAGTGTCCTTCTTTATTCGCCGTATTCCATGATGGCGAGCTCCTTGGAGTCCGGCACGGCCATGATGCCTCGTCCGGTGCCGATCTCCTCGTCGTCGCTGTCCAGATGCGCCTTGGCGGCGGCGGGCAGCGCCTTGACTGCGTCGTCTCCCGCGTCCTTCTCCGGCAGAGCGGGCGCCACGCCCACCAGGGAGCTGCTGCTCTTGTTCGTGCGCAGATACTTCTCCCACGCGTACTGCTCGCGCTTGTACAGCTCCAGCGTCGCACGAGCATCCTCGACCTGCAATACAGCAATAGCAGCAAGAACGTCAGAGCTTCTAACGCGAACATCGACGTTGTCCTGGAGAGACGTACGGAGTCGTGCTGTCCTGTTTGAATCTGCCTGCCCAGCACTTCCTCCGTCAAGTGCTTCAGCGCCTTCGGGTACAGTTTCTGCAGAAAGAGAGAGAGAGAATACAACATCAGCACCGACTACTCATTGCATGTACCGCCCTCCACTATCATCCACGTACCGTGCCGTTCATCTTGCGACGCATGTACGGCCGGTAGTACGCCGTGTCCCGGATGAGGTGCTTGGGCGGCGTGAACATCAGCGCGTGGAAGTCGTTCTTGAGCGCGTGTCCCACGATGACCTTGTCCTGCAGCAGCTTGCCCACCTCCTTGAGGCACTGCGCGAAGGGGATGGCGTGGCGCAGCGAGCTGGACTTGATGCCGCTCACGTGCGTGCGGAAGTCCGTGACCTTCTCCACGGGGCGCACGTGCTTGTCGTACAGCACCTCTCCCTCGTAGTCCACGATGCTGCAGCGCGCCAGCACGCTGGTCTTGCCCGAGAGGCCCACGCCCACCATCTCGCAATCCATGCCCACGATGCGCGCGTTGTCCACCCACTCGGCGGTGCGCTGCTGCTTGCGTCTGGTCTGCTTCTCCTGCTTGGCGCGCTGCTTCTGCGCCTGCACGTCCAGGTCGCGCTTCCTCTCGGGCGCCTTGCCGCCCTTGTGGCGCTGGTCCTTCTGCTGGATCCTGCTCTTGAGCGCCAGCCAGTTGGAGTTGGCCAGCGCCGTGGGCTGGGCCTTCGCAGCCGTCTGCTGCGTCTTCGGGGGCGCCGATCCGTCTGCTTTCTTCGCGGCTGCAGCCTTGTGCTTCTTCTTGCCGTGGTGCAGCTTCCCGTTCGCCTGGGCGCCGCCCGCCGCCGTCGGCGCAGAGCCCTCCGCGCGCTTCCTCTTGCCGGCCATGGTCAGTCAGTTGCCAATAGATCAACTTTTGACTGGCGCCCGACAAGTATCCCACGGTGTTTCATAACCCTGTCATAGAGCATGCATCAATCTGCCTATCATTCCGCATAAATGTAGCCTTATGCCGAATGATGGGAACGTCACCTCGTAGCTCGGAGTCAACACGCGCAAATCCACATCTGCCGACCAGCAGGCGGCGCGCTGTCCCGCTCCCGTTCGTGGCTCCCAGATCGCGAGACGCCCCGCAGCCGGCAGCGTCCAGTAGCCGACACGCGTGCGCAGCCCGCAGCTTCTCGATGGAGCGCTCCGCAGGCGCCAAGTGGAAGAAAATCTACGACGAGGACGGCGCGCCGCCCGTCGACGAAGAGGAGGAAGAGGACGAGGCGCCCATGGCCAAGCAGAAGCTGCAGGGCGACGAGCAGCCGCTCGTGACCCACGAGGACGAGGCCGCAGACTACGCCGGCCCGCAGCCGCTGCTGCTGCAGAAGCCGCAGTTCGCCTGGGCCACCGCCGGCCTCGGCGCGCTGTTCCTGCTCGTGGTGGTGCTGGTGGTGCGTGGCGGCACGCTGCACGCGCCCCGAACGGCCCAGGACACCGCCACGGCGGCGGCGTGGGTGGAGACGCTGCCTGGAGACGTGGAGCGCCACATTGACAGGGCTGTGGACCCGTGTGAAGACTTCTACGCCTTCAGCTGCGGCGCCTGGCAGCAGCAGGCGCAGATCCCGGACGACAAGCCCAGTGTGTTCCTGTCCTTCTCCACGGTGCACGACGAGAACGAGAAGGTGCTGAAGGAGCTCATGCAGCAGGGCTGGCCTCTTGTGGGCGAGCTGTACGGCTCGTGCATGAACTTCAGTAACACGAGCAGCACGACGGCCGACGAGGCGTCGCTGAAGGTGCTGGCGCCGGTGCTGCAGCAGATTGCGGCGAGTAAGGACAAGCACGAGCTGTTTCAAGTGGCGGGCGAGCTGTCCAAGGCAGGGCCGGACTTCTTGACCGGCTTGAGTATCAGTGCAGACGCGAGAGAAGCCACGACGTACGCGCTGTACGCTTCTCAGAGCGGACTGTCGCTCCCGGACCCGCAGTATTACCTGGATAAGAAGAAGTTCGACGCGATCAGTGACGCGTTCCATGCGTACGTGGTGGAGCTGTTCCTGCTGGCTGGATGGGAGTCCGGGGCTGCTGCATCACGGGCTTCTGCAGTCATTGGATTTGAGCAGACGCTGGCTCCACTTTTTGTGCCGAAGGAGAAGCTGCAGGATCCTGTGGCCACCTATAACCGCATGAACGTGGCTCAAGTCGCCGACGAGTTTCCTCTGACGTTCGCGAAGTTTGTCAATGGTACAGGACTGTTGACCGGCCTTAAGGCTCACAGCACCGATGTGATTGTGGAGACCCCCGCGTATTTCGAGCAAGTTGAAAAGCTTCTAGCGGGGAATACTGTGACGCTGGACACGCTGAAAGCAGTTCTCACGTACCAGTACATCAGCACCTATGCAGGTGTGCTCAGCGAGCCTTTCGTGCAAGCCAGCTTCTCGTTTTATGCCCGGACGCTCCGCGGTCAAAAGACGCGCGCGCCTCGATGGAAGGTTTGCCTGCAGCGTGTGACTGACAACTTCCCTGACCTAGTGGGCAAATACTTCGCGCTGCTGCGTTTCGACCAGGCAAGTGAACAACTCGCCAGTCAGCTCGTAACGCAGGTTCAAGCGTCACTGCAGAAGAACCTAGGACGTGTGGATTGGTTGGATGGGCCTACTCGCAAGGCTGCACTGGAAAAGTTGGGGAACATGACCAACCTGATCGGGCATTCGACCCGCTCCGAGCATTTCCCGTACGAACTTCGCAGCGACGCGCCACTCGCCGATAACATGCGGATTGTGAAGCAACACGCTTTTAATCGCGCAGTGGCTCGAATCGGAGGCCCTGTTGACCGCAACAAATGGGCTATGACGAGTGCTGCTGTGAACGCATACTATCAACCCACAGCTAATCAGATCGTCTTTCCTGCTGGAATATTGCAGCCTCCATTCTTTGCTCGAGGACGTCATCCAGCTCGTAACTTTGGTGCCATTGGCTCTGTCATTGGCCACGAGCTGACTCATGGCTTTGACGCCTCCGGAAGGTACTATGCTGGCGATGGCAATCTTCAAGATTGGTGGAGTAACGAAACGGCAGAGGAGTTCTCGAAGAGGACTGATTGCCTGGTGAACCAATACGAAACCTTTACAGTGACCAGTGGTGCAGACACTGGCAAGGTGCTGGGCCACGTCAACGGGAACTACACTTTGAGTGAGAATATCGCGGACAACGGTGGTGTTAAGCTCTCCTTCGCAGCGTATCAAGAGTATATTAGCAAATTGAGCGAAGCTGATGCGAAAGAGGTGATGAGTCAGGCGGAGCGGAACTTACCTGCCAATGACGCTGAGAAGCTCTTCTTCATCTCATTCGCACAAGCATTTTGTGCGAAATCAAGCGATGCTAGCGCGACACAGCGCTTAGCTACGGACCCGCACTCGCCCGAGCGTTGGCGCATTAACGGCGTTGCAAGTAACTCGCGTGACTTCTCTCGAGTGTTCTCATGCCCCGCAGGTTCGCCCATGAACCCGAAGACTAAGTGTCAGCTCTGGTAGTTTTTCTTGATGTCCTAGTCGAAAGTATTCCCACTAAAGCACCCTTGTATTCCCGATCAATAAACCCTGTTGTAAACCTACACGGGAACTGAGCTGAGTTGTTCGTCGAGCAGCTTGACCTTGACTTCAGAGTCATCGTCGTCAACGGGTTCTCCACCAAGCCCCAAGAAGCGCTCGGCAACATTACTGACGATGCCTCGGTCGTACGAGCGCAGCTCTCCTCCACGCTGGAAGCGGTAACGATCCGCGTTGAGCAGCTCGTTGGTCGTGCGGTTTCGGGCCGTAAGGTAGATGTGGAAGCCCGCAAGTTGTCCAACCGGTAGGAAAATGAAGAGCAGGTAGATCATGCCAATGACAGCGTAGGTGCGCATGTCGTGGTGCCAACGCCAGAGAAGGTAGAGCACATACTCCATTCCGGCCAAATCCGCGGCTAGGAAAATCACGAACAGCAAGAAGGCCGCGTAATTGTCACGACCGACGCAGTTGTCTACAAACGGACAGCTGGAAGTATAACGGACAGGTTAGATCATTAGTACGAGATATCATGGCAAGATCACTTTGGACGTACTGATGGTCGAAAACAGGAACACACGTCTTGCAAATGCGACAGTGCTTGGAACGCGGAGGCCTCTGGATATGGCAGGTATGACATAGCGGCCGTTCCAAGCACTCACGCTGAGCTCTAGCGCTAGCGCTTTCCCCAACCTTGTCTTCATCACCATCATCGTCGTCGCCATTGATGAGAGCGTCAGTAACCTTATCGTACGCAATACCATACTTCTTGTTGTCTTCTGGTACACTTCCGGGCTTCGTCGTGACCGTCCGATAGAAAAAGTACCAGGTCACCGCGTTCCAGGCAAGATGCGGCACCATGACGTTGCGTCTATCCGGCATAATCGGGAAGACAACGAAAAGGTAGATCAACGAAATGATCACAGCATTCAGCACCGTGAAGTGGTACGGTGCTCTACTTCCAGGGTTGCACCACCACGTAAACGCAGCGACATTCCACGCCGCCATACGCAGCTCCCGCTGCTTCAGATACCGCACCACGTCATGAAAGCGCTTCAGCTGCGCCAGGTCTTTCGGGGTTCGATTCTTGGAATCCAGCGCCTTAACGTCCGCGTCCAGCGTCTCCACCAGAAACTGCACCGTGTTCAGCTCTCCTCTCATGGCCGCAAGGTGCAGCGGTGTTTGGCCGAATTTATCCGGCGCGTCAGAGCTCACCTGGAGGTACTGGAACACTGCCACGATCTCCGTCGCGCCCTTATACGCCGCCCAATGCACCGCCGTGTCTCCGTCCGCATCCACGAGCGAGACGTCAGCTCCGTTCCTCACACAAAACAGCACCAGCAACGGATGGCCATTTTGTGCAGCCACCAGCAACGGGGAGCGGTGCTTCTTGGCGTCGCACGTGTTGATATCGACGCCGAGCTTCAGCACGAGCGTCCTCAACGCGCTCAAGTTGCCCGCAGCGCAGGCCCAATGAATGGGGTGCAGCTGCGCCCTCCCGTCCTCACTGGGGGAGTCAATAGGCGCCCCAATGGAGTGCAAGTAGTGCAGGAACTCCCCGTTGGCCTTCTGCGCCGCCCAGTGGGCGATGGTGTGGCCCTGCGCATCTCGTCGCTGCGTCGCCAATTCGTCGCCGTATTGCGCCACCAGCTGCACGAATTGCGCTAAATCGTTGCGTCTGGCGCAGGCGAACATCTCCTCCAATGGGGTCAAGGGCGGTTGCTCCTCGGGCGGCGGAGGGGCGTGGTGATGCTCGCAGTTGTGGTGGCCGTGACTGTGGCCGTGGTTGTGCGCGTGTTGCGGAGCGACTACTGCGTTGTTGGGGGCGGCAGGGGCTGCGCTAGATAGAGCGGACGGAGGAGAAGCATCTTGGGCTGGTGTGGAGGCGGCAGCGTCCGCGGGGGACGCAGGCAGCAGCGGAGACACGTCCACGACGACTTCGACGTCGCTCATGGTGAGAGAATGGCTGAATGAACCCATGAAGGTGGAATTTTGCTCATTTGGTTTGTGTGGGGAACACAAATGTAGCCATGTTGAAGGCACTTCAACTTCAGGCTCTTCCGTTCTGTTCTGTTCTACTTACCACTCTTCCACTCAATGAACGGGTAGTCCGTGTAACCCACCTTCAGCACCATGTCCGGCTGCAATCGGTGAGGAGTTTGTTATTGAAAGGCAATTGAGTAATGACCAAGACGCACTGATACCGCAGCGGAGCCGCTCACCTTGCATTGCATAATGGATGGTAATGCGACAGGAAAGTAGTTTTGGCGATACAGCCAGTATGTCGGTGCCGAACGAGCATTGAAAATTCGCCACAGGCGGCTTCAAGAACTTGCTTTGTGTAGTACTCAGCGAAATGGACTTGGGCCACAAGTCCGAGGTGACCTATGGAGTGGAATGCAACTAGAAGCTCTTCTGACGGCTGATCGGTATCAAGTTGCTCTCGTCCAACTACGACATACCTCATTGGTAAACATCATTAGAATTCATTAGCGTAAAGGTAATCTACCGTGTTTGCTGCCGTGTAAGGACTACTAGCACTTCTGGTTGTGGGGGTGTTGCCGCCCCCTCCTTTAGACCGTGACCGAAGCCGCCGAAAAGGTTCGAGCGCCCAACTCGCAGCAGTACGCCATGCCTCAGCCACATACTCGTATAGCGCTGGAGGTACAGGAACTTCTTGTGGCTCGCGGAGAAAATGACGAGGTGTACGCTGACCAAGGCGCTGAGACTTGTCCTTGACCCACCACAACACTGAATACGTCTCACCAGCGCCGGTGTCTTCATTACGCTGCAGCACCACACCGGCGTACCATTGCTCACCGTTCAGGATCTCGACAATGTCGCCCTTTTCGAATACGACGAGGGGCTCCACTTCACCCTCTTCGCTGCTTTCGTCGTTCTTGACGGTTTGATCACCCGCCACACCTGCTACTTTTGCCTCGACCTCAGCCTTCAGGTTTCCGATAGAAGTCGTCGAGGTTTGTGGCTCATCAAACGTTGCAGATGGCAGTTGAGTGAGAGCTGCGTACTGGTCCTCGACCTCGCGTAGATACGCGTTACCCACCTCGAAAGCTTCCGCGAGGATCTGACGCATGGGGCTGGCAACCAGCGGAGCTACACCCAACGCTTGCTCCACAAACTCGTAGGCGCGCTTGAAACGCTTGACCAAGCCGTCAATTTCATAGTCGCGCGGGTCCACAGACTGAGCGCGTCGGCAAAGCGGACACGACCGGAATCGGTGCTGAGCTGCTCGCGACAGACACGACCAGCAAAAAGTGTGCGCGCACGATAACGTAATGGGGGCTTGGACTTCAGAACAAAGACAAATTGGGCAGGTCATCGCTCTCGGTCCGAGCCGAAAGTTCCCGTCGGGCAACACGCACAGCATCACCCGGTCCGTCAGAGCCGCGGTTTCGTCGCACAACGAATCCAGCGCTGCTGCGTCGTAGAACGGCTGGGACTTCAGGTCTTCCAGCACCTGAGCTTTCAGTCGGGAGGTAGTAGTAGTAGTAGTAGTAGTAGTAGTAGTAGTAGAAGTATCGTCCGAGTCCTCGTCCACCTCAGCGGCGCCAGCGTTCGCCGCCTTGTCAAACTTCTTGGCGATCTTGACGAGTGCCAAGCTGTTCAGCACCACGAAACGTCGGAAGGCGTCCACCTGGTGCGACAACTTGAGGACATCCAGCAACAGCGATCGAGCGGTGGCAGGCGGGAGCACCCACCGCGTTCCCAGTGCCTGTTGCAGAGGCTTCAGCTCGCGGTTCACGAGCTCGTCAAGGATCCGCGCGTGTGCGGCATTGAGTTTCTGCATCTCCGACTCGAGAACGGACTGGAACCACGACATTTGCTTGTCAACTCCGTCACAGTCGTCAAAGGCCAGCTTGATCTCCCGCTTGAGCGCCTTGTAGTCCACGTAGTCGGCTGCCCACTCGGGCGACGCCAGGCTGCGCACGCGTTTGCCAAACTTCATCCGGTCTCGGCGTTCGAGGACGCGATGCACTTGGGCTACGGAAGGCGGATCGCAAAGTGAGGATACCTGGATCGGCGTCAAGAAAATACAAGCACACGACGTTGCAGTTATGACTGGAGGAGGCCACGAATATCCCTCATCGGCGTCTTCGGAGCCTGATAATAGCCACGAATCTGCCTGGGCCAGATTCCTGGAATCGTTACCGATAGTTTAACCTAGTTAACTTAAGCAAGCCGTATCAAAAGGCAAGTATGGCGGCAAATCTCAAAAGGAGGTTAGACCTTTTGACAATTCCAGGTGCAACATTCAGCTTCAACTTGCTGCAAGGCTTCACCTCTAACCTCCGAGCAGTTGCAAAGTTCAAACGAGGTTGTATGGATAGTGTCAAGTTTAATTCACCTCAGAGCCTGGATCACTACGTCCTCCAAGTGCTGTTACTACGCCCTATCCTCTCTACGACTCCCAGACGAACCCGACCGAGCGAACGCCCTTGTCCTCCTCGCCCATGTAGGGGTAGTCCGTGTATCCCGCCGCCGGCGCCATGTCAGGCTGCAAGTAGAACGTCTTCGTATAATATGTAGCGATGTTTTTACGTCCAAATCACGTCTGTAATGTTGACCTATAAAACAATAATACACGTAGTTTCAAAATACATTCGTATTATAGAGAACCGTAATCGCAACGATCACGAATTGAACAGCTGGTGTACCTCGCGTATTGGCAATACGTTGTATTGCGTCGAACGCGGTGTAGACGCGATCGAGGTTGCCCAGTTTAGATACAATCTGTGCCGCTTTTAATGTGACACCCTCGTTTACGGGGTCATGCGTGGTCATGTGCACTCCATTCGACGCAGCGGATACACTTTCTAGTCGAGCACCTTGGCACCGTTGAACCTCAGGCCAGCGATCACGAACGCAATCACCAATAGTTCCGCCCACTTCACAATTTACTTTCGACAACGCAAGTATTCATACAATAACAAAACACTGGCTACACCGCCCTCATCCAGCATGACCCCCCTCACAAACACCACGACTGCATCCAACCTCTTCTCGGCCGTCACCCTCGGTGGCAAGAAAGACCCTGTTCAGCTCAAGCACCGCGTCGCCATGGCCCCCCTCACTCGTGTGCGCACGAGTGACGCTGGCGCACCCACGGACCTGGTTGCCCAGTACTACTCGCAGCGTGCCTCGGACGGCGGGCTAATCATCACCGAAGCCACGAACATCAGCGCCACTGCTCGCGGATACTTCGGCGCCCCCGGGCTCTTCGAGCAAGACCAGGTCAAGGGCTGGAAGCCCGTCACCAAGGCCATCCATGACAAGGGTGGCAACGTTTTCGTGCAGCTGTGGCACACTGGCCGCGTCGGACACCCGCTCAACCAGCCTAACAGACAGCTGCCCGTGTCGTCGAGCGCGACCAGCATGGACAACGTCAAGAGCCACGCCGTCACGCGCGAAGGCCGCAAGAACTACGTGACCCCGCGAGCGCTGGACATCGACGAGATCCCGGACGTCATCGCCGACTACAAGCACGCCGCGGAGAACGCCATCGCCGCGGGCTTTGACGGCGTCGAAATTCACGCCGCCAACGGATACCTGCTCGAGGAGTTCCTGTGCGACAGCGTCAACAAGCGCACGGACAAGTACGGCGGCAGCATTGAGAACCGCGCGCGCCTCATCTTTGAGGTGATCGAGGCCGTGCTCTCTAGCCTGCCGTCTAGCAAGGTTGTATTCGGCTGTCTCCGTTCGGCGACACCTTCGGCTGCAAGGACTCGGCGCCGCGTGAGACCTACGGCTACGTGGTGAACAAGCTCAATGACTACGACCTGGCCTACCTGCACGTGATCGAGCGCCGGGGCATGCACGTGGACAACGCGGACGTCCCGGCGGGAGGCGTGGCGCGCCACTTCCGCGGTGCCTACAAGGGCGTGCTCATCACGGCCGCGGGCTTTGACCGCGCCGACGCCATGAAGACCATCGAGGACGGCGCGGCGGACCTCGTCGCCTTCGGCCGCGACTTCATCTCCAACCCGGACCTGGTCGAGCGTCTGCGCACGAACTCGGCTCTGACTCCGTACGACTCGAAGACGTTCTACTTGCAGCCTGACATGGCGCCGGCGGCGGGATACACGGACTACCCCTACATGGGCGAGGAGGACAAGGGCGTTCGCTCGGTCGGGTTCGTCTGGGAGTCGTAGAGAGGATAGGGCGTAGTAACAGCACTTGGAGGACGTAGTGATCCAGGCTCTGAGGTGAATTAAACTTGACACTATCCATACAACCTCGTTTGAACTTTGCAACTGCTCGGAGGTTAGAGGTGAAGCCTTGCAGCAAGTTGAAGCTGAATGTTGCACCTGGAATTGTCAAAAGGTCTAACCTCCTTTTGAGATTTGCCGCCATACTTGCCTTTTGATACGGCTTGCTTAAGTTAACTAGGTTAAACTATCGGTAACGATTCCAGGAATCTGGCCCAGGCAGATTCGTGGCTATTATCAGGCTCCGAAGACGCCGATGAGGGATATTCGTGGCCTCCTCCAGTCATAACTGCAACGTCGTGTGCTTGTATTTTCTTGACGCCGATCCAGGTATCCTCACTTTGCGATCCGCCTTCCGTAGCCCAAGTGCATCGCGTCCTCGAACGCCGAGACCGGATGAAGTTTGGCAAACGCGTGCGCAGCCTGGCGTCGCCCGAGTGGGCAGCCGACTACGTGGACTACAAGGCGCTCAAGCGGGAGATCAAGCTGGCCTTTGACGACTGTGACGGAGTTGACAAGCAAATGTCGTGGTTCCAGTCCGTTCTCGAGTCGGAGATGCAGAAACTCAATGCCGCACACGCGCGGATCCTTGACGAGCTCGTGAACCGCGAGCTGAAGCCTCTGCAACAGGCACTGGGAACGCGGTGGGTGCTCCCGCCTGCCACCGCTCGATCGCTGTTGCTGGATGTCCTCAAGTTGTCGCACCAGGTGGACGCCTTCCGACGTTTCGTGGTGCTGAACAGCTTGGCACTCGTCAAGATCGCCAAGAAGTTTGACAAGGCGGCGAACGCTGGCGCCGCTGAGGTGGACGAGGAATCGGACGATACTTCTACTACTACTACTACTACTACTACTACTACTACTACCACCTCGCGACTGAAAGCTCAAGTGCTGGAAGACCTGAAGTCCCAGCCGTTCTACGACGCAGCAGCGCTGGATTCGTTGTGCGACGAAACCGCGGCTCTGACGGACCGGGTGATGCTGTGCGTGTTGCCCGACGGGAACTTTCGGCTCGGACCGAGAGCGATGACCTGCCCAATTTGTCTTTGTTCTGAAGTCCAAGTCCCCATTACGTTATCGTGCACGCACACTTTTTGCTGGTCGTGTCTGTCGCGAGCAGCTCAGCACCGATTCCGGTCGTGTCCGCTTTGCCGACGCGCTCAGTCTGTGGATCCGCGCGACTATGAAATTGACGGCTTGGTCAAGCGTTTCAAGCGCGCCTACGAGTTTGTGGAGCAAGCGTTGGGTGTAGCTCCGCTGGTTGCCAGCCCCATGCGTCAGATCCTCGCGGAAGCTTTCGAGGTGGGCAACGCGTATCTTCGCGAGGTCGAGGACCAGTACGCAGCTCTCACTCAACTGCCATCTGCAACGTTTTTTGATGAGCCACAAACCTCGACGACTTCTATCGGAAACCTGAAGGCTGAGGTCGAGGCAAAAGTAGCAGGTGTGGCGGGTGATCAAACCGTCAAGAACGACGAAAGCAGCGAAGAGGTTGAAGTGGAGCCCCTCGTCGTATTCGATAAGGGCGACATTGTCGAGATCCTGAACGGTGAGCAATGGTACGCCGGTGTGGTGCTGCAGCGTAATGAAGACACCGGCGCTGGTGAGACGTATTCAGTGTTGTGGTGGGTCAAGGACAAGTCGCAGCGCCTTGGTCAGCGCACACCTCGTCATTTTCTCCGCGAGCCACAAGAAGTTCCTGTGCCTCCAGCGCTATACGAGTATGTGGCTGAGGCATGGCGTACTGCCGCGAGTTGGGCGCTCGAACCTTTTCGGCGGCTTCGGTCACGGTCTAAAGGAGGGGGCGGCAACACCCCCACAACCAGAAGCGCTAGTAGTCCTTACATGGCAGAAAACACGGTAGATTACCTTTACGCTAATGAATTCTAATGATGTTTACCAATGAGGTATGTCGTAGTTGGACGAGAGCAACTTGATACCGATCAGCCGTCAGAAGAGCTTCTAGTTGCATTCCACTCCATAGGTCACCTCGGACTTGTGGCCCAAGTCCATTTCGCTGAGTACTACACAAAGCAAGTTCTTGAAGACGCCTGTGGCGAATTTTCAATGCTCGTTCGGCACCGACATACTGGCTGTATCGCCAAAACTACTTTCCTGTCGCATTACCATCCATTATGCAATATAAGGCGAGCCTCCGCTGCGGTTTCAGTGCGTTTTGGACATTACTCAATTGCCTTTCAACAACAAACTCCTCACCAATTCGACACGCTCGCGTGTGACTCCTCAACACGTTTGACAATGGTTGCCTCGACGACTCGCCCCCTCCTACACCTGGTATCGACGCTCCTACTGCTGGCGACGGCACCTCGATCGGTGGTTGAGGCTAAAACTCCAAGCATGTCAAGCAGCAAGATCACTTCCACCAGTGTGAAGGACAACTCGGGCTCGCAAGGGCAAGCCGGGTCTGTGGGGAGCGGTAGCTACGGCAGCAGTGTGGGTGATGGAGAAGTCGGGGTCAAGCACATCCTCCATTTCTCCGACGTCCACCTCAACATTTCAGATTCCCTAGACGCCGATGAATCCGCCAAGATTCCGATCCGGTACGGCTATGATGCCCCCATCAGCTTGTTGACTTCTGCGCTCGAGTACGCGCAGCAACTTCTACCCAATCCGGATTTCTTCTTGTACACGGGAGACCACGCTGTCCATGGAGATCCATCCGACGAATACCTCGCCGAGGCGGTGAAAATCAACGTGGAGACCATGGCCCAGTACTTTTCTGGTTCCGGCAACCAGACGCTCAATGCTACAGCCATTCTTGGTGATACCGATGTGAAGAGTACGTATTCGTTCTTCCTCTTTTTCCAAGGTATCGCGGATGTTGCTAACCTTTGATGTTATAATTGCTGGCACAGGCTACATGATGAACGTGACCGACCCAACTACCGAGGAGAACCCGACGATCGAAGTCGTGTCTCCGGCTTGGAGGGACTCGCTCAACGCTTCCAACCTGAAGGACCTCAACTCCCGCGGCTATTTGTCGTACAAACTCGACGAAAAACTTTTTCTGCTCACGCTCAACACGGTGCCATACTCGGTACGCTTTGCCCCCCTCCCTCCCTCCCCCAAGTGTAGTCCACAGCTAACAACGATTGTTGCTGTGTAGCCGAAGCACACACCAGATACGTCTAACGAGACCGACCCGTTCGATCAGTTTGCCTGGTTGAACGCCACTCTGTCGGGACTTCGCAACGGTGGCAAGTATGCGTACATTGCTGGCCACATCCCGCCGATCATCGACGCCCAGGACGGTTCGCCGATGTGGGAGGCCTCGTACATCGAGGAATACAAGAAGATCGTGACTCAGTACGCGGATATCATCAAGGCGCAGATCTTCGGCCACACGCACAGCATCGAGTTCCGCCTACCGCTGACCTTGGACATGGAGTCACAAGATCCTGACGAAGTCATTGCCGCCGACGACAACGCCCAGAGCTCGCAGCTCGTGCCTCTGTTCACATCGGCTGCCATCTCCCCGCTATTCTACAACAACCCGGCGTTTACGGTCTGGGACTTCGACGCGAGCACGTACGAGCTGCTGGACTTCGCGGTTTACGGCACCAACATCTCCAGCAGCGCCCGCAACAGCTCCGACCTCAACTGGCAGCCGCTCTTCAAGGCCAGCAGCGCGTTCAACGTGAGCTCGCTGTCGTGGTCCGAGATGAACCGCTTCGTCGTGAGTGCCGCGACTGACTCGGCACTGGTGCAGCAGTACTACTACAACTCGCAGGCGCAGTCGCACCAGCAGACCGCGTGCGAGGACTCTGTCTGCCTCACCTGGTACCTCTGCTCCATGATGTGGTGGACGACGCCCGAGGACTACACCGCCTGCCTCGCCGCCGGCTCGCGCCTCGAATCCTCCTCGGCAGCGACAACTTCAACTTGGCCTGCACTCTCGATCCTCACCTTCACCCTGCTGAGCCTCTGGGTCTACTAAAACCCAACACCAAAACTGCACTGTGAGACATAACACCCGCAATAACGCCAGCAGTGACAAAAAAAACTTCAAAGTGTCCATCAAATGTAGCCATCCTGCATACGTCACCCATCGCCCTCTATTACAGCCATATATCATTTCAGCCAATCCGGCGCCGGCGCGAGCAAAGAATCAGCTTTTTTTCAGATCAGTCGAGAACTGAGAAGATCACCCCACAATCATAATGAGCTCCCCGCCGCCGTCGCCCCCCTCGTCGCCCTCGGCGTCCCCTCCGCCCGCGCCCGTGGCGCTGGAGCCCGCCAAGGAGCTCCCGAAGGCCCGGCAGATCGTGAGCATCAACGAGGAGGGCACGAACTTCACGCTGGACGAGGCGGCGCTGCGCCGCATCTTCCACCAGGTGCCGGAGGACATGAAGGTGGCCATCTTCTCGGTGGTGGGCGCCTTCCGCACGGGCAAGAGCTTCGTGCTGGACCTGTTCCTGCGCTACCTGCGCCACGCCAGCCACGGGCGCATGCTGCGGCGCGACGGCGCGGACGACGAGGCCGCCGAGGTGTGGAAGGCCTGGGTCATGGAGGGCGTGGCCGGCGCTGGGGAGGCCAAGCTCGAGGGCAACTCGAACGTGGAGCAGACCCACGGCGAGAAGGGCTTCTCGTGGCGCGCCGGCCGCAAGCGCAACACGACGGGCATCTGGATGTGGGAGACGCCCTTCATCCGCAAGAGCCAGACGGGCGAGGACATCGCCGTCTTCCTCATTGACACGCAGGGCATGTTCGACTCGGAGACGTCGCAGATGCTCACGGCCAGCATCTTCGGCCTCAGCACGCTGCTCAGCTCGTACCAGATCTACAACGTGGACAAGCGCGTGCAGGAGGACAACCTGCAGCACCTCGCGCTCTTCACGGAATACGGGCGGTGGGGGAGCAGTTGGTTGAAGTTGGTAGAGTTTTTTTGTTGTTGATGATATTGTGTTCTTGTTTTTTTTTTTTTTTTGCTTTTTGGTAGGATGGCGCTGTTCGGAGACACCAAGTCGTCGTCGTCGCTGAGTGACAAGCAGCAGATGCTGCAGCGTGCAGCGTCGTCGGCGGCATCGCCCGCGTCGTTGGAGAAGACGACGTCGTCCGTGAGCGAGAAGGGTGACGAGGAGAAGAAGGAAGAGAATGAGGACAAGGAGGACGACGACGCGGCCCCTAAGCGCCCGCGCCCGTTCCAGCGCCTGGACTTCTTGGTGCGCGACTGGCAGGACTTCTCACGCAACCAGTCCCTGGCGGAGAAGCGCGAGGACATGGAGCAATACATGGTGGAGCTGCTGTCGTCGCGCAAGCAGAAGGATCTGGCCGACACCCGCGAACAGATCAGCTCGTGCTTTGAGAAGGTGGCATGCTTCTTGCTGCCCCACCCGGGCCACGCGGTCACGGAGCGCGAGTACGACGGCTCGGTGGAAGCTATCGACAACCGCTTCTTGGAGCTGCTGACGGCGTACCTGGACGACCTGTTCGACCCGGCCAACCTGTTCCCGAAGAAGATTCACGGTGTCACGGTCACCTCGCGCGAGCTGTTCACGTACATTAAGACGTACGCGGGACTTTTCCGTGAAGCGTCCATTTTCCCGGAAGCGAAGACGCTGCTGGAGGCCACAGCCGAGGCTAACAACGTGAACCAGCGCGACAAGGCTATGCTGAAGTACAAGCGCGAGATGGAAAAGGTCGCAGGCTCCAAGTGCCAGTACGTCCCTGTGCAGTCGCTGGAAGCGCACCACAAGGCGTGCTTGCAGGGAGCTATGGATGTCTTCGACGATGGTGCGCGCATGGGTCGCCGCAGCGAGATCTTGCGTTTCCGCCAGGAACTGGCCGATGAAATTGAGAAGGAGCGTCACCGCTACCTCGAGATCAACGCCGAGCGTGACCCGTACAAGAACCTAGAGTTCTACCTGATTCCGGGCTGCCTGGCGCTGTCGCTGCTCGTGTTCCGCATCTCGCAGGACCTGCTGTGCTATGATCACATCGGCTACGATATCCCGCTCTACGACTGCAAGTACGTTGCCCTGCTGCTTTGTGGATTGTACTCAGTCCAGTTGCTGTCTTCGATTCGGTGAGACGCGCCTAGTACTCACACTTCCATACGTTTGTGTTGCTAATGAACAGGCAAGTGAGCCACACGCTGTCGCATCTGTACTGGGCGCTTATCGTGTTCATGCTGCTGATCATGATGTCCACCGGCCAGGTGATGTTCAAGCGCGTGAAGACCGTGATCTCCATTGTAAAAACTGCCATCGACGCCTCCAAGGACGATGGCAAGGAGAAGAAAGACTAGGCTGTAGTATTTTACCGCCGAAAGCACCTCAGTAGCTAGAGGGTGAAGGTTGCTGGCGTGTATTCAGGTGCGGGGTGTTCGCTGCTGCACCTCGCTTGCGTCGTGTTCATAGATCTACTGCACAGTTTGCTATCGTGTCTTGCTGCTTGAAGTCTGCCGGAGTGGTGGCATCTGCAGAGGAGCTACAGACGCGATTAATTTACTTGACCGACACATTAACAGGCTCGACTAAAGAAAAGATTTATAGTTGTGGCTCCCAGTGAGCAAACGCCAGCAGAACATTTGATGAAAGCAACTTTAGCGTCGGAGTGTTCGAGCAGCGAAAATCTGGCTGGCGAATTCCACGAGGACAGACACTTTAACGTATGGCGGAGCGGCACCTGTCAGTCACTGACTCAGTGACAGACCCACTGCAATGCAAGCCAGAGCTGGTCGTCGATGATCGATTCAAGGTGCTTCACTGCGCATGCAAAATCGTTTTCTCCCCATCTCTGGCGTGCAAATTTATCCACACGACTTGGATGTCCCTCAGTTTGTAGCCGCAACACGACGCCTACCCGATATAAATAAGCTGTAAAGCTCTTATCTCTCTTGCGTCCCCATCTGAGAACGCCGAAGTCTGCCCCGATGTTGTCGCGCGAAAACACGCATTGCTGCACTGCGCCAAAATTTACGACGGCATGGGGAGGACCAACCCAGCCCGGCAAGCTGATCTTGAAGTGAAGAGTCAGTAAAACCTGCATTCGAAGCCATAAACGCATTATCATTAAATTTTGGGGGGCGATAACTTAGCAATTGTAATTAAAATATGCAATATTCAATTAAAATGTACGACTTCCGAAACGTCATAGTTGATATTGTACCGGATACTTGTTATATTATTTATGAATAGAGGATTATCGCGTTCGAGTCAGATGTTTCCCTGGCACTCGATCAGCTTGGCAGTTGTTGCGTTTTTGAGACTTGTCGTTCGGATGGGAGCCTTCATTTTCGCTCCGGCTACGGCAGTGCTCCATGCGTTTGTATCGGTGTGGCTCGCTTTGCGGGCCCATGGAAGGGCCTCTTCCTATCCTCGGCTTATCTTCAGCTTTGCCCGCTTGCGGACTTTCCCCGCGTCGAACCAGCTACTAGTACATGTAAAGCGCTTAGCTAGCAGCTCATTCTGCAATTGGCTCAAGACCGACCGACGACTCGCTCGATCGACCACCGCAGCCTACAGAGCGATAGCAGCTCTGTCCCTTCCAGCTCTAGCAACAGCAACAGCAAAAACGCACCATGGTTAGCATTCGCAGCGCCCTCACCTTTGCCTGCGTGGCCCTCGTGGCGTCCGTTAGCGCCACGAGCGACGAGCACCGCACCCTGCAGGCTGTGAACTTCCGGTCGGACCTGCTGGACGCCATCAACGCCGTGCGCAAGACGGAGGGCCTCAAGCCCATGTGCATCAACGAGATGCTCATGGACTCGGCTCAGAACCAGGCGAATGACATGGCCGACGGCAACTTCATCAAAAGCACGGGATCCGACGGCTCGACGCCCAAGCAGCGTGCCGCGGTCGAGGGCTTCAAGGCCGCCGAGGTGACGGAGGTCGTGGGTGCCGGATACAGAACCGCGTCGAGCATTGTCGCGGCCTGGGCTAAGTCCGCGAGCGCCAAGAGCACGCTGCTCAGCAAGCACAACGTCATGGGCCCTGGCTACACGTTCGACAAGACTCGGAAGTACGTGCACTTCTGGGCCGTCGACTTCGCCACCGGCGAGTGCGGTGATGGTCCGGCCCAGGGCGGCCCCAGCCCCGCTGGCTCCAAGAGCGGAAATGGCAGCGGAAGCGTCGAATACCCCGCGTCGACGCCGGCGCCGGCGCCGGCAAGCAGCAACGACAGCGACAAGGACAGCGGAAGCGGATCCGCCCCCGCGCCAGCGAGAACCCCTGCCGTGACCCCTGCGCCCGCAAACAGCGAATCTGACGAGAGCGGATCTGACGAGAGCGGATCCGACGACGATAGCGGAAGTGGAGCTGAGACCCCCGCCGTCACGCCAGCCCCTGCTGCAGCCCCCGCCGCTACGCGTGCGCCTGCGGCCGCGCCCGCCCGCACTCCGGCTCCTGCAGCCGCGCCTGCTGCCGCTCCGGCCCCTGCAGCCGCACCCGCCGCCACTCCGGCCCCTGCAGCCGCTCCTGCGGCAACTCCGGCGCCAGCTGCTGATACCCCTGCGACTGAAGCACCGGGCACTGCGGCGCCTGAATCCCAGTAAGCACGTAACATGGAGTTTATGTTCGTCGTAAAAATTCATAATGCTAGATGCCTCCATAACGTTACTCTCTCTTCTCGTTGCTCGAATCCAACCTTTGGGCACTGTTGATATCCGAACTCGATAGACTTTCATGCAATTGTGTGTGTCACGCAGCGTGGCTACATGTACCTATGGTACTGTACAAACCTTCCCTCAGTCAAATCGATCGGAACTCGAAAACGTGAACATTCAAAATAGGGTGTCGCATCATCGCGGCACAACTTTACTCTGGCACGGAAGAGTGAGCTTCGAGGCCTGCACCGCCCTTTTTCAGGGGCGTCTTTGCGGGCGTACCGAAGGTGCCAAAGGAGTCGGTAAAAGTGTACTTTGAGTCGTCTTCGAGCTTCATAGTTGCGATGCTGTCAAATACCCACTGTGATCATTGGGGGGGGAGGGGGGGGGGGGGGGGGGGTAGCATGTCAGTAGCTGTACCAATAGCTAAAAGATGACACCATCAGAACAAACATACCTTTGAGGTGACAACACGAGTTCCTGTCCGCTGAGCTCGCCGAAACAGCGAAGCATCGCCGCAAATGCAAATGTCAGCGACAGATATCTGTTTGCAAATCTGTAGAACGCAAAAAAGGTCAGAAAATACCCAGCACAACGCACATTGCGGCCAATGTTTCTTACCTCTCCACCAGAAACTTGGATCAAAGATTGGAGAACTTCGCGAGACGGCTCCACGTTGGAGCCAACGAAGAACTTCATGCCCTTGAAAACCTGCCGAGACTCGGGATGCTCACGAGAATACTTATTAGCAAACATCGTCAGCTCGAAGTCTTCTTCCGGGAGCCAGCGTTCCTGTTCGAGTGATGAAAACGCCCAGTCTTCCGTCACGATCCAAGCTCCACGAGCAATGGCGAAGAGCACTTTAATGGTGCGTCTTGCGTCCTTGCCGACAATAAGGTGTGTCACACCAGCCGCATAATCCACACTCTTTACCACACGTGCTTTTCGGTGTCCGTCTTCATTGGCCATGTTGGCATCGATAGCGTGAATTGCACATTGGAGAACCCCACGCGCCTCTGGACTTACCCCCGTAATACCAATTACATTTCGCAGGGTCTTGCGTGGTGTCTTCCTGCTCACTGCACTGGAGAAGCTCATAGCCATGGGTATGGGGGTAGAATCCAGATCCCGGTATTTTCTTGAGAACCCCGAAACTGATCCGGGTGTTACCAGAAGTTTGCCATCCACGGTATTTTCCTTGTTATTTTCTCGTCGAGCCTTTTTCACAACTGGGGTCGTTAATGTGCTGCCGGAAACTGGTGGGCGCGCACGCTTTTTGGCTGCACTCTGCGTGAGCTTCACTGCACTCGAAGTAGCTGCAGACGTTGGAAGTTTCCGTGCAACCTTCTTCACTGGAGGCTTCTTCAATGGAACGTCAGTCGACACTGAAGCACTAGCCAATGATGTGCGTGTTGTCTGCTTCGAGGTAGCGTTTGGAGCAGCCACTGATGTGCGAGTTGTCTGACCCGATGTGGAGCTTCGAGCAGCAGGGCTTTGTGTTCTTGATCTCGTCGCGGGACTGGAAGTAGCACTTCTCGTCGCCCCTCGAGTCACTCTGGATACTGCTGGGCTCGGTGTCCGCATCTTCGCAGCCGAACTAGCGGTTGCTCGGGTAAGAGACCCCGGCGTTCTTTCATGCACCGATGGACTACTGGAAGGCGTTTTCATTTTTGTAGCCGAGCTCGAAGCACTTGGCTTCCTTTTAGAAGGAGGTGTCTTAGTTCCAGGTGCGGTAGAAACCGGGGTACTTTGAGTTTTGAGAGTAGCAAGAGCTGGAGTAGTTGTAGCAGGTGTGGCGGGTGTCATCGGAGAACCAGCCACAGTACTCGCCACAGTCGCAGGCGATGCAGCAGTAGCACTATCAGCACCTGGGGATTTGACTGAGCCTCTTGTTGCGTGACAGTCTGAGCAAAACCTGCGTGTTCGCGGGTTCGAGCAGCCACATGCTGCGCAAGACCAAATACCAGTTTTCAGCGTCAGCCCGCCACCATACGAGAGAGAATTCCGATTGCGACGCCGCAATTCCCGTGCTGTTGGCTTCTTCTTCGCGCTGTTGTCATCAGGAGTACCAATGCTGAAATCCGCGCTGCTGGTCGTCGGAGTGGTAGTCGAACCTGTTAAAGCTCCAGGAGATTTCTGTTTCCTTTCGAATGGCGCCGGCGACGGCTGGCTGGCCTGACTATCCTGAATCACGATCACCTCGTTCCTGTGTGCATCCGCTTCCTCGTCCTGTTCATTTTCCGACTCGCTCTCGGCCACAATTCCACTCGCCTGTGATGCAGTAATTTCGTCCTCATCCTGTTGCGTCGGCGGTCCGTTCAGCGTTTTCCTCCGCTTCGCCGACGAACTCACGCTCTTCGTTCGAATAGGCTGTGTCGGCGTACTAAGCACTATGACCTCGGGCACGGGGGGTTCCGCCGTGCCCAGCATTTTCAGAATTGCGTCCGACGTCATGGGCTCCATGGAATGCGCGCGCCGCTTCCGCCGCGCCCCGTTCAGCGCCTTGTTGATCTTTGGCGGCGGCGTGGAAGGCGGCGCCACGTTGGTCGCACTAGCCTTCGTCCCTTCAGCATCTGTTTTCTTGGTGTTCGTCGTCTTTGTCGCACTATCGGCGCCCTGCGCCTCTGCAGCTTCGCCCACAGCCTTGGGCGCGTCCGCGCCGAGCGACTGCCGCCTCTTGAGCTTGGGCTTGGCTGCAGCCGGCGCCGCCGCGGGCTCCGCCGCGCTCTGCTGGCTCACGGGGAAGAACGGGCGCTCGTCCATCCGCTTCTTGCTCACGTAGCAGGCGTTGACCCAGAGCTGCGACACGATCTTGAGCTCGTAGCGCGTGGCCGCGGCCGCCATGGAGCCGCCGCCCGCCTGCCACTTGGCGATCTTGGTCTTCCACGCGGGCGTGAAGTGGCTCAGCACCATGTGCGTGAGCTTGGGCGTCACGCGCTTGACCGTGGACGCGCCCAGCTCGCGCAGCTTGCGCGCCACCACGTCGCTGCAGTCGATCTGCGCGTCGGCGCCCACGCGCACGTCCACCATGGCCACCACGCCCTTCAGCGGGCCGGCGGTCGCGGCGCTGCGCGGGCGGCGGCGCGGCGCCGAGGACGTCGAGGACGCGGCGGTGCGAGACGACGACGAGGAGGACGCGGCGGAGACGGAGACGCTGCCCGCGGCACCTCTGGGGGCGGTGCGCGTCGTCATGCGCGCGGTGCGCGGCCCCGCAGACAGCGAGATGGACACGGCGGCGACCATGGAGCGGAGCGGGAAGCCGCGGAGTGCGCACTCGGCCGATTTAAAATGCGCGCGGAATGGGAAGGATGGAGGCGTTGCGACTAGGTGCGAATTCGGATGGGTCGAGGGAGTGATGGTCAGTTGGTGTGGTGCACACTTTTTTTGTAGATAACATGGCTACAGTTTTGGGTTCAGTTTCGAGGTGCATCGGAAGTGAACAAACTTCAACGACGCGTCTTGTTGCGCTTTCGCGTCGGTGGTCTTGGGCCGTCGTCCATCACAAGTGTGGACCTCGTCGTGCAGGTACTTGAGGTAGCCCGGCGTGTTCATCTCGGAAGCACTATGCGGGTGTGAGAGTCGATTGTTGTTGAGGGTGGAGAGCTTGTGCGGCACTTGTCAAATTGATACTGACCGGCGCGTGAGCTATCGTACGCGAGCAGGCATGTACACTCCACTGCCACCGGCATATTCGCTCCGGTGCTGCACGTCGGATGGTAACTTAGCGACGGCATGCTGCAAGCATGAACTTCGACGTCGATGAGATTTCTTGGCTTTCCGCGACAAGCACGTGCCGGAAAGAGATGCAGTATCAATGCGTCAAATGATTTCATATTATGGACATCATACCCACGATGCCTGCGAGATATTATAGCTGTGCTCTCCGCTCGAGCACTGCTCGAAGTCGTCGTGTTCGATAGTCAGTAGATATATAGATACTTGTACAAGGAGAAGCGAAGCCTCATGAGTCATGAAGCTTGGGCCACAGTAGCGGCTACTACTGTCTACTGAGTAGCCACAGAGTCACGACGGGGCCGCTGCCGCAGCGCGCTCTAGCGTCGTCGACCCATCTGCTCGAACGCGTGCGAGCCGATGAGCCGGCTCATGGTCGAGCGCTTCCGCTCGTTGGCCGCGGCCTCTTCCTCGGGCGTCGCCGCCGCCGCCTTCGCGTTCTTGTCCGAGAACAGCGTCTTCATCTTCCGCGCGAGCTTCGAGGCCGACGAGTCGCGACGTGGCTTCGCGGCGGCGGCGCTGGCCTCGGGGGTCTGGTTGTCGGCGCGGTCGGCGTGGGCCTGCGCCTTGTCGCTCAGGTACTTGAGGTTGCCGTGCGTGTTCATCGGGAGGGCGAAGCGCGTGTGGGCGTTCATCTTTCGGTTTGGTGGGGCGATGGGGCTTCAGGCGCGGAGCTGCTCGAGTGGAGGGGTGCGATGCGAATTGGAAAGTGAGGACCGCGTCGCTCCCGTCGTGCGACCGAGCCGTCATTCCGGCATCGACCGCGGCTCGAGCGAAGGGAACTGAAGTTCCAGTCAGCGCGAAGAAGTGATCGAAGGAAGGAGGCTGAGGCTAACCCCCGCGGAGAAGCCAAGGCGCCGATTCCGTGTGGCGGCTAGCGAAGTGCAAAGATGGGGTAATCCGAGTGGTGGTACAGCCAATGGCTCAGCGCCGGCTCATCGTGCGGCGGCGTGTCCGCGATCGCGTGAAGAGCGCCGTCGGTCAGTCTACCGCCAGCACCTAGATTCGCGGCTGGATTTGCTGGGAGCGACGCGACCTGAGCGTGCGCGCGTCCTCCGTCACCTCCTCCAGCGTCTTTGCCGAAATGCGAACGACCCAAGCGCTCACTGCCCAGTCCAGTGGTCCGACACGCATATCCTGTCTGTTTGGGACAGCATAATCGGACGTGATTGCGTCTGAAAGTTGGCTTGGCTCTGTCTATCCTGTACACCGAGATGAGCCAGGACTGTATCCGCGAATGATGGTCGGCGTCAGGTTAGCTGGCGGCAATACAGTGTACAGGCGCCGACAGCACTACCGGACCGGTACCAAGACCGGCGGGTGCGTACCACTAACACGGCGACTAGATCGAGGTTGAGAGTTAAGAATTTCTCAGCGCATGTGGATCGTTAGCGCCGGAGATGGAACGAAGCGCGATTGTTAGCGAGTTGTACACGTAGTGGCGCTCGCCCGTCATATGCTGGACGCGTGCAATGGATGACAAGGAGTGGGGGATAATAGGGCGAGTCATATTTACTGGTCACGCGAGGCACTGCGCCCCGCGCAGACAAATCTAGCGGCTATCGATCACGTTGCATTCTCTTCATCTAAACCCCGTGCGAACGAGCGCCAACGAGGCGATGTACTGCCGGCGCTGCGCCTCTTTCCTGCTCTCGCGCTGCTCCGAGGGGCTCGGCGCTTGCTTGGAGGCCTTATTGCTCCGGAACAGATCTTTCATCTTGCGCGACAGCTTGGCTCCCGTCGAGTCGCGGGGCCCCGAGGCGGTGACGACGTCAGCCTTGCACGTGTCGTCGCTGGTCTTGTCGGTCTTCTCGCGAACGAACATGAGCGTCGCTGGGGTGCTGAGCGGGAGCGCGTTGCGAGTGGCCACCATGGAGGGGGTCATGGCTGCGTGTGCGTTGGCTTAGCTTGCGTTGGTTGTCGTGGGCTGCAAATTTGCAAATGAGCCGTGCACTCCGAGACCAGCCGTCCGTGGGCAGCACAATCACTCTGCTGCAACGACACCTGCATTCCTGGTGGCACCGCGACGAAGGCGAAGCCATAGACCAGACAGACCGCCACCTGTGGGAACTCGCGCAGAACCCTCTGTCCGGCGCCCATGTCAACAACAGTGTTCGTAATGCTGCTCAATCTCGGCGCTCTATCCTGTCCTGGTACACACGTACTGTACACACCACTCACTCTTACGCTGATGCGACATTGTGTACGTCTGCTATGCTGGACGCTTACAAAGGTGTTTACAGCTAAGCTCACAGTTCCGTAGTAGGTAATCAGCGCGGTGCGGCGGCACCACACACGCCGATCGAGTCGCGCACTCCGGTGAATACATGTACTATCCAGGGCTGCCAGCTCGGCAGTGCATGTGTCTCGCGCAAATGCGCGGCGATCTGCTCGCTTGCTCGATCGCGGGCACAGACAACACCAACGCAAATTGCGTTACGCAATACATGGGGCCACGACAGCCTTCTTGGCTGTGTGGTGGTCCATCTCACGGTTGAATTTTGCACCTGCGGTGAAGAAGGCCCACTTCGGAAGGGACTTCCCTCCTGGCCCAAGGGGGCACTCGTAGGCAAAAAGTGTGCTCCCACTAAGACGGACAGCTTTGCGCCTGGCAGGCATCCGCGCGCATTCTCGAGTGACTACCACCAGGAGTGTTGGTGCGTGGTACTCTCGACTATTAAGTAACTACACACATCCTACGGATACTGTCCCTTTGCGGCGCAACATCGTAGCAACCCGCTCTCGCCCTACTTTGATCTTGTGGACCGTGCGGTGCTTGGTCTCCTCGCGTCTTTTATTTTTTGTGATGCCTTCCTCTTGCTTTCACGGGCCACCACGCACGCTCATTTTGCAATCACCTCCGCTCAGCACACAAGCTCGCCATGGACTCCAACAACAAGCTTCCTGCCACGACTCCTGCTGCCAAGCCCGGACTGTCCATCCAGCCGGCGATCGACGCGAACTCAAGCAACCCTGGTGCCAAGTTCGCCCAGAAAGCGGGTGAGGTGCCGCCGCCTTCCAACCAAGACAGCGACGGCTCGTCGGACGAGGCGAGGAAGAGCGCGCTGGCGAAGCAGTTTATCGAGTCCCAATCGATTACTGGTCTGGGTCGCCCGCTGGTGTTTCGGCGTTAAAGAAGTAACCAGACTTGGACGATTTAAGGAGGTCTGAAGCCTGTGCAGGGAGACCGGTCGACTGAAATGAAATCTGTTGATTTATGAGTGAGTCATGGTGGCGTTCCAGAATGTGCTACCCTCTCGTTTCGCCCTTAGTATGCATTACGCCAGCAACACTAGTGCTTTTTACTGGAACTTGCAAGTTACTTGTACTTACAAACGACCTCAACAAAATGCTGGCTTGCTTCATTAAGCGAGGTTATCCTTCTACCGACAGTTTGTTTTGCTTTTCTTCATCTCGCGCGACTTCTTTTGTGCTTGACGGAGCAATCTACCCGAACTAACGGATAATGCCGAATAGAGCACTTTTCCAAATAGTATACCTAGACCAAATTGTGTACCTTTTTGGCGGTACTCAAGTAATAGTGTACCGTACCAAATATAATACCGTCACCATCAGCCACCAATGACCAGAACCAACAATTTTCTTGGTCGGCTATCTTCGTTCTGCGTTTTACCAGTCCCTACAAACCCCCAGCACCCAAACTACTCCCAGTGAAGATGCCGTCGTCATGCATGCCTAAGTCAATGGCCGAGAAGAAAGAGGTCGTTCAGTGGATCGAGAAAAACGGCGGTGTGCCCACCCCAGCCGCTGCTTACTTCAAGAACGAGCGCGGCTGGAAGGTTTCCGAAAGTTTTGCTCAAAGTGGAAGGAGCGCATTGGAGAACATGCTAACGACGTGAGCGACAACGGAGGTGCCCTCAGTGAGGATTGTTTCGGTGAGTTTACGATTTCGGGTCTGTGTAGGACTAGAATTAGTGTACCGATCCAATTTGAGTACCGTTTGGTAACTGAAGGTACATGTATAATACATGAATTGTGTACCGTATACAAATTGGCATTATCCGTTACAATCACTCTCAACGGGTGCACAACGACAACACGAACACCACCAGCAGCGTCATCGGTGACCACCTCACAATCATCAAAACTTACATCTTGCATGAAAGGTGTAAGCAATTTAGTTGGGATACAGTGCATGTATGTATACGCTCCCCCTAAAAATTTGCACACCAGATCTTCAATGGATACATGCTCTACGAACCTTCAGGCTAGAGCTAGACGGCAGGGTCCCCAGAGATTGATACGATGAATGCAAAGAGCAACATATAGTGTTCGCACAAGCGTTAGCTGTACAGTGTTGCAAACGCTAGCGTCTGCGTTGTTAGGTAAAGCAACAGCTACTAACGTGTTGGTGAAGTTAATCGGATTTATCCCTACATCATTCGCTCTCTAATATGCGAGCTCGTTGTTTTTTTAAATCTGTCGCCATGACAAGGTTCACGACACGTGCAGCTCACGATCAAGCAGTTCAGGTGAATCGCGCCGACTTTAGATTATGCTTGGCGATTACAGTTTCCTCCGAGGACTAGCAGCCCCTGGTGCCTTGCAGTAGTTCTCAGGACTGTTGTTTCATTTTGCTCATTGTTTCAGTATTAATAAGTAATAATTTTGTTCTTCTGCAACAATCCGGATATCGCGATGTGCACTTACGCAGATATTTCTGGTGGCTGTGTGTATGGTCCTCCACGAGAACGGATTTCAATTGAGAAACTAGTAGCCTCGAGCAACGATTTCATAAATGATTCGGAGGCTACGGCAGGGTGCAAACAGTCAAACACGTGTACCAACAGCATTAATTTAACAGTTCGTTAGTGTACCGCTAAAATTATCAGACACCTTTGCGGGGTACACTAGTAACATATCGACACTTCCCAAACGAAGGTATATTTCTTCCATTAGGTGCAAATCATTCACCTGGATGACTTCAACGATTCATCCGTTAACACGTTTAATCATGAAGAATATGCAGTCAAGAGCCCACGTACTCAGAAGCAAGACGAGACTGCGGTCAAGTGCATGCCTGCACAGAAGTTGTTCTATTACCGCGCGAGCGATACACGATGAACAAAAGTAACCTACTCAAGGTTTTGAAAATTGTTATCGCTTTGAGCGTATTCAACGTCGAGACAGCAGGCGACCCAGACCAGTAATCGATTGGGACTCGATAAACTGCTTCGCCAGCGCGCTCTTCCTCGCCTCGTCCGACGAGCCGTCGCTGTCTTGGTTGGAAGGCGGCGGCACCTCACCCGCTTTCTGGGCGAACTTGGCACCAGGGTTGCTTGAGTTCGCGTCGATCGCCGGCTGGATGGACAGTCCGGGCTTGGCAGCAGGAGTCGTGGCAGGAAGCTTGTTGTTGGAGTCCATGGCGAGCTTGTGTGCTGAGCGGAGGTGATTGCAAAATGAGCGTGCGTGGTGGCCCGTGAAAGCAAGAGGAAGGCATCACAAAAAATAAAAGACGCGAGGAGACCAAGCACCGCACGGTCCACAAGATCAAAGTAGGGCGAGAGCGGGTTGCTACGATGTTGCGCCGCAAAGGGACAGTATCCGTAGGATGTGTGTAGTTACTTAATAGTCGAGAGTACCACGCACCAACACTCCTGGTGGTAGTCACTCGAGAATGCGCGCGGATGCCTGCCAGGCGCAAAGCTGTCCGTCTTAGTGGGAGCACACTTTTTGCCTACGAGTGCCCCCTTGGGCCAGGAGGGAAGTCCCTTCCGAAGTGGGCCTTCTTCACCGCAGGTGCAAAATTCAACCGTGAGATGGACCACCACACAGCCAAGAAGGCTGTCGTGGCCCCATGTATTGCGTAACGCAATTTGCGTTGGTGTTGTCTGTGCCCGCGATCGAGCAAGCGAGCAGATCGCCGCGCATTTGCGCGAGACACATGCACTGCCGAGCTGGCAGCCCTGGATAGTACATGTATTCACCGGAGTGCGCGACTCGATCGGCGTGTGTGGTGCCGCCGCACCGCGCTGATTACCTACTACGGAACTGTGAGCTTAGCTGTAAACACCTTTGTAAGCGTCCAGCATAGCAGACGTACACAATGTCGCATCAGCGTAAGAGTGAGTGGTGTGTACAGTACGTGTGTACCAGGACAGGATAGAGCGCCGAGATTGAGCAGCATTACGAACACTGTTGTTGACATGGGCGCCGGACAGAGGGTTCTGCGCGAGTTCCCACAGGTGGCGGTCTGTCTGGTCTATGGCTTCGCCTTCGTCGCGGTGCCACCAGGAATGCAGGTGTCGTTGCAGCAGAGTGATTGTGCTGCCCACGGACGGCTGGTCTCGGAGTGCACGGCTCATTTGCAAATTTGCAGCCCACGACAACCAACGCAAGCTAAGCCAACGCACACGCAGCCATGACCCCCTCCATGGTGGCCACTCGCAACGCGCTCCCGCTCAGCACCCCAGCGACGCTCATGTTCGTTCGCGAGAAGACCGACAAGACCAGCGACGACACGTGCAAGGCTGACGTCGTCACCGCCTCGGGGCCCCGCGACTCGACGGGAGCCAAGCTGTCGCGCAAGATGAAAGATCTGTTCCGGAGCAATAAGGCCTCCAAGCAAGCGCCGAGCCCCTCGGAGCAGCGCGAGAGCAGGAAAGAGGCGCAGCGCCGGCAGTACATCGCCTCGTTGGCGCTCGTTCGCACGGGGTTTAGATGAAGAGAATGCAACGTGATCGATAGCCGCTAGATTTGTCTGCGCGGGGCGCAGTGCCTCGCGTGACCAGTAAATATGACTCGCCCTATTATCCCCCACTCCTTGTCATCCATTGCACGCGTCCAGCATATGACGGGCGAGCGCCACTACGTGTACAACTCGCTAACAATCGCGCTTCGTTCCATCTCCGGCGCTAACGATCCACATGCGCTGAGAAATTCTTAACTCTCAA
The DNA here is from genome assembly GCF_018691715.1 of Phytophthora cinnamomi. Taxonomy (NCBI): domain Eukaryota; phylum Oomycota; class Peronosporomycetes; order Peronosporales; family Peronosporaceae; genus Phytophthora; species Phytophthora cinnamomi. Next base: position 508,225 of record NW_027150960.1, read on the forward strand.
CCTCGATCTAGTCGCCGTGTTAGTGGTACGCACCCGCCGGTCTTGGTACCGGTCCGGTAGTGCTGTCGGCGCCTGTACACTGTATTGCCGCCAGCTAACCTGACGCCGACCATCATTCGCGGATACAGTCCTGGCTCATCTCGGTGTACAGGATAGACAGAGCCAAGCCAACTTTCAGACGCAATCACGTCCGATTATGCTGTCCCAAACAGACAGGATATGCGTGTCGGACCACTGGACTGGGCAGTGAGCGCTTGGGTCGTTCGCATTTCGGCAAAGACGCTGGAGGAGGTGACGGAGGACGCGCGCACGCTCAGGTCGCGTCGCTCCCAGCAAATCCAGCCGCGAATCTAGGTGCTGGCGGTAGACTGACCGACGGCGCTCTTCACGCGATCGCGGACACGCCGCCGCACGATGAGCCGGCGCTGAGCCATTGGCTGTACCACCACTCGGATTACCCCATCTTTGCACTTCGCTAGCCGCCACACGGAATCGGCGCCTTGGCTTCTCCGCGGGGGGTTAGCCTCAGCCTCCTTCCTTCGATCACTTCTTCGCGCTGACTGGAACTTCAGTTCCCTTCGCTCGAGCCGCGGTCGATGCCGGAATGACGGCTCGGTCGCACGACGGGAGCGACGCGGTCCTCACTTTCCAATTCGCATCGCACCCCTCCACTCGAGCAGCTCCGCGCCTGAAGCCCCATCGCCCCACCAAACCGAAAGATGAACGCCCACACGCGCTTCGCCCTCCCGATGAACACGCACGGCAACCTCAAGTACCTGAGCGACAAGGCGCAGGCCCACGCCGACCGCGCCGACAACCAGACCCCCGAGGCCAGCGCCGCCGCCGCGAAGCCACGTCGCGACTCGTCGGCCTCGAAGCTCGCGCGGAAGATGAAGACGCTGTTCTCGGACAAGAACGCGAAGGCGGCGGCGGCGACGCCCGAGGAAGAGGCCGCGGCCAACGAGCGGAAGCGCTCGACCATGAGCCGGCTCATCGGCTCGCACGCGTTCGAGCAGATGGGTCGACGACGCTAGAGCGCGCTGCGGCAGCGGCCCCGTCGTGACTCTGTGGCTACTCAGTAGACAGTAGTAGTAGCCGCTACTGTGGCCCAAGCTTCATGACTCATGAGGCTTCGCTCCTCCTTGTACAAGTATCTATATATCTACTGACTATCGAACACGACGACTTCGAGCAGTGCTCGAGCGGAGAGCACAGCTATAATATCTCGCAGGAATCGTAATACGAACTACTTATCATACATGTATCACCCTCCCTGCTTTGCCAAGTTGTCAGTGCAGTGTGGCAGAGGTCGCAAACAGAGGTTCACGGGTCACCCTACCCGTCCGACTGGTATGCAGATCTGGTATCGGGCACCTGCACCCGTCCAGCAGGTCGGGTACCCGTATTCGGGCGGGCGGGCACCCTACTTTCGGGCACCCGTTGCGAGCTCTGTGGTGCAGGGCTGCAGAGGTTATTGTTTCCATCGCGGTCCTCTGCCATGATGGCGATGCCGCATAATAACATGGGTCTAGACAACAAGTTCATAGTTTCATGAAAGCCCAGCCCCTAATTTAAAGTTGGCGTCTGCTTCTGCTTCGACGCATTGGATAGATCGGCGGTGCCACAGCGGGAGAGCCTCAAAGGATAAGGAGGTGTGATGGAAAGCTTAGTCCCAGCGAACTACACTCGTGGAATCGCTTTCACCTCCCCGTATGCTCCCTTTTTAAAAGCAAGCAGAAGGTTCGTCCTCGTAACAAAAGCACTCCTTCGGGTAAGACTCGCCACATCTTCATTGCCTTGACGGAACTTCCGTCGATAGCATATCGCAAGTCGGCGGTCTTCACAACGTGGTAGAAACGACTTTGTGGGATAGGCTGTTATAGATGCAATTACCAGTGTCTGGTAGACTCACCAGCCACCCACGCGGCTAGCGGTGAAGGCGCGAAGTTGTACGGTCGTCTCTCTCGTCGGTACAAGCTCTGGCCTCCTCCTAAAACGCGGGCGGCTTCGTACAGTGTCTCCCGACACGCACTTCGATTTCCCTCTCGACGTCTTATTATTTGTTATGAAACTGGGTTTTAGGCCTCTAACGCTGGTTCATGAGCATGGCTGCTCTTGAAATCATGAACTGTCGCCACACCACATTTGCCGTCTCCTTGGTCACCAGCTCGGTCGAGGCTTTCTGGTCAGGCCTCTTGACCGGGATCTGGTCCTTCAACTTGAGCGCCAACAGCTTCGCCTGCACGGGGTCGACTTGCTTCTGCTTTGCCTTGGGCTCAACTGGCTTCGCAGTGGCGACGTCGCTCTTGGCCACGGCCGGCTCCGCCGCGTCGTCCACCTCGATGGTGTTCTGATCTCGGATGAAGAAGAGCGTGCTGAGCGGAAGTGCGTTGCGGCTCGCCATAATACTGTGCGGCTGCTTCTGACTTCGTTGCTGGAGGAGTCGAAAGCAAATCTGCAAATGAGCGACGCAGATCAACGGGCGGTGCCGACCGGCTGTCGATTGGGCGGTGCCCTGCAACGCTACAGCAACAGGCGTTGATACAGTAAGAACGTAATACTGTGCTGAGAATTGCTCAGGAAATTGGGTAAGGCCGGAACGACTTTGTAGCAGCCTTGGTTCCCAAACACCAACGAGGTGAGAACGAGTTCTGGGCGTGTAATAGCGGTTCACACACTGCGAGCCGGTGAGAGGCTCGTAGTGGTCCTGCAAGCCGAATACAAGTGAGCTTCCTCACACAGAGACCAATTAACCCTTGAGCGGTACACTTGCAGTCATCCATAGAATTCTTCACGCTAAAGACGGGCTTGCCACCGTATGAAAAACTGGTGGTCTCATATGCTTTCGGCCCTCCCACTCGACGGTGTGCAATGCATGGTCTCGTCGATCTCAGACCCTGCGCGCATCAACTTAGCGTACAAGGCACCGACTTTGGGAGACGACGTCGCGTATGACACTGGATCTTCTTGAGGGCACATACTGCACCTAGTTCTACCGTTAGAAAAGACCTAGCGTAGCGGTCTCCGTTGAAACGTGGCATCATCGCCGTGGCGCTGTCAGATCGCTGCTCGACCGAAAACTACAAGTATTAGTGAGTGGAGGGCCCTTTTCAATTGTGGCCACTTTGCGACTGCACACGAGCTTAGCATCACTGGCTTTGAGCGTGTATTAGTAGTTGTGCGGTTGTGTTGGCTAATCGATGTGGTTTTGTCGAGTTTGTGTGCACTGCTATTCTTGCCGCTGATGGTGGCGAGGCCGTTTCTTCCTCTCATGTCAGCACAACTACGCGAGCTCGGAGCTTGCTGACGCTTGGAAGTGCACGTGCTGGGCGAGCTGATGCAATTTTCTCAGCAAGAGCGGCAGTCCACCAAGCAGGAGGATGAAAAACAAGAGCCGACTGTCATTTCTCGAAGGCAGGCCGAACTGGAGGCAGCGAATGACCGACTACAGCAAACAGCTCAGGTACCAACACAAACGTGTTTTGCTACGATAGACTCGTTTACAGCTTGCCCATAATTTTGTGTTCGATGTGTGGTAGAATTTCTCGATTGAATGGAAATCGTTCCTCGGATACGCGATGAAGATAAAACAGCAGCGCACGAGTGGTGCAACTGGGAATTCTCCCTCCGGTGAGAGAGACCTGGAGGACTTGCTGCTCAAAAGTCAAGGTGGACTTGTTTTACTGCGCGAGGTGCACAGCCGTCGAGAGCAACAATGGAAAGCTGTCCTTGAACGCTATGGATACGAGCACACTTCCCCGACCGCAAGCAGTGAGAGAGAAGACGCTAGTCCGGATTCGGATCTCCTGCAGAAGCAAGTGGCGAGGCAGCCGCAATGGCTGCAAACTCTCAGCTCAAAGCTGTTGGTATTCAATCAGCAGGTGGCGGCCACTTCTCACTGTGCTGTGAAAAGATCACAGCTGACGGTTGACCATAACCATACACAGACTAGTAGAATGTTGCCAACGCAGTCGCTAGTTCTGGCGAAGCAGAGTGCCCATGCACTGGAGACGCACCACCGACTCGTTCACGCCTTGGACTCCGCTTCGGAGAAGCCGTCACCTCCTGACTTTGTGACTGTCGACGATGTGAATAAGTTGTTGCAGTTCCATTACATGAAGCACCAGCAGGCCGTTGTGCTAGAGCGATTCTGTACTCGTCTCAAGTGGCTACCCGTAAGCCACCGCTTCCATCTACGGCAGCGCATGTTGGCGCTAATCCACCAACAGAAAGTGAAGAACACGCCACGACCGAACGGATCAACGGCGTACCGCAATAGCAAAGATCATATCCACTGCCCGTTGTTCATGATGTCAACTTCACACTTCATCGCGGAGATGAAATCCTTGGCACAGAAGTTCTCTTTGTCCTTTTCTGAGGAAGTTGACATCCGTGACAACAAGGCAAGCGTTGAGGAATTCCAGATCCTTAGACAAGGTGCTGACAAATTTCTGGCTTCTGCAGTGAGCGCGTTTCCACCTGACAATACCATCAATTTGGATGCGAATTTAGAAGTGAGCTTGGAATCGTTAGTGCACGCGTATACCCGGAATTCTCGATGGGAACTCATTCAGCGCGGGTATCTTCGCAACTGTGAGCCTGGCCAGGGAGGCATTGCAGATACCTTGATCGTCCTTCGCAACGACCACAAAATCGACTCGCTCTTGGCAAACGAGTGGGAGCTACTCAGTCTGGATGACGTCGGATACCTTTGCGTGAGACTCGAGGCGCTCTCCGGAGCGCACATGAATCGCGCTAAAGTGGACGTGACAAAATCCGAATCTGCTGCAGCCGGGAATGTTGCCTCCTTTGAAAATCGACGTCAATCTGGGCAGGCTACAGGAGGAACTGCAGACGATGATGAAAGTGGCAACGGAGATGAAACTCCATCGTCCAAGCCTAAAACTGGTTTACCGCGTCCATGGAACCCCGATGCGGTGTATTCTCTCTACGTTATGCGCGTATCGTCCTGTCGAACCAAGCGATTGAGCTTGTTGCGCCTCTTGAACTATCTTCACTTCGTCCAGCTCTGCCAAACCAGTTCATTGCAGAGTACTGCATATGTAGAAGGTGCGTTCAAAGTCACTTCTGGCCTTAAACCTCCACTTCATGGGTCTGTAGAAGGAGCCACGACAAGCCCGTGGGTGGTAACGAAGTGTGATAAAACTGGAGACCACATTGTTATGCGAGCAACGATCGCAGGAAAAGAAGATATTGACGACGAGGAAAAGGACGACAACAATTACGGACTCCAGGAATTCATTTTTGCTGCTGCACGGCGCGACTTGGAAGTATTGGAGCTCCAAATGCTGCGGATAGCGAGTATTTTTATTTTCAAGCAAGAGTACGATAGTCTCCCCACATCTCCACGCAAACACAACAACGTCAAGTATGACAACGACCAGGATTCAGACAGCTTTGTGTCAACCATTGACCGGTTGCAGGTGCTTCGAGACATCTACGACTGCGAGGTTGCGTTCCAGCAGGCCAAGGTGCAGTTGGTGGAGAGGCTCCTAGATTTTGGCCTTGAATTTGCCCCAAGAGCTCAAGACGTCAGCGAACTTGGCTTGGCACCTCAAGACGATCAAACGGAACCATTCACAGCTATTCTGTTTCCACTGCTGCAGCGACGGCCTCTAATAGAATTTTCGCACGCGTACTTTTTTGAAAGCTACGTGGCGGAGACGCTGCTGCTTGAGCTCCAAGCTTCACTCGTGCAGCAAATGGGGCAGCACTTCCAGCGCTTGAAATGGTGCGGTCTTCGAGAGCTCGCTTTTGGTGAAGAGAGTGGCGAAGATGACGAAAAAAGCCAGTGGGTCTGTCGCCAAATTTTGGGATCTCAAGCCTTGGTCCAACTTTATAGCCAGCAAGAAGAGCTAGTGCGTGAAGCTGACGAGAAATGGTTCACGGCCACTTCTATCGGCGATTTTCATTCTCTTCAGCATGTTCTTTTGGAGCACACATTGGTCATTTGGTCGCTGATCATCAAGTTGGAGCTACCTGGGCGGCCCATAAACTGTCTCGAGCGAACTGCAGGAGATTTGTTTATCGGTACTGGGTGGCAACTTGTTCTATCTCCGCAGTTACTGTCAGACGTTTGCCGAACTATTCATGAGCAAACCGGTGCGTCCCGTACCCTCACTGAGTGCCTAGCTAAGGCTATTGAGCTGGACGATTGGCGTCAACATCTCTCCAAAAGCGTCTACGAAGCTAATTTGCTTGAACGCCTCCACAACTTCCAGTTCGGCTTTGTTAAGCAAATCGCTGCGTTCGATACCGTAGTTGGAGGAGAGCAAGCGCGCCATCTTCCGTTCTTCTTTGACTTCGGCGAGTGCGACCGTATCAAATCTCTCCAGCCCATCGCAGTAGAATTAGAGACACCGATGTTCCACGCCACGAGTGCTACATCGGCCTCAAGACCCGATGGTCTGCGTAGTGGTGAGAGTAGATCCATATCCGAGTGGCTACAAGCACAGCTTAGCGCTCTGCATAGCTGCGCCAGCGATAGTCGTGAAAATGACGATGTTGCTACCCAAGCTAAGCATTCTGAAACGTGGAGGCTTTCGCTGCTGTCACTTCAGCAGCAGTTCGTATCGTACATGACGGTAATCGTGGGCTATCAAGACGCCGTCGGTGCTGATGTGTATGAGTTCGCGGCATCGTACCCGTACGTGTGTTTGGCTAACTCGCTGGCTCCAGATTTCTCCTCTTCGTCCGACGAAAATTCAACGCTAGCGATGGACATCAACACAGTTCGCACGAAGTACGCGAAGGAGATTTCAGACAAAATGACGGAGGAGATGCGAACAAGCTGCTTCCCATACTGGAAACGACTCGAAAATCTCAAGCAGCAGCTACAGGAGCGCTTCACAACAGCCCCAAATCAAACTAGTGACGGGTTGAAAGCTGCGTTTGCGCTACTGCAACCAGGCCTCCAACTGGAGGTCGATATGGCTGCATGCAGTAAGTTCCTGAGTGACGAGATGAATCATCCGAAACTGCTCACCGCACTGAATGACCACCTGCAGCGCCTCCGAAACGAGAAAATACTCATGCAACAGCTGAGTCCAGCAGCCCGCGCTAGATGCGCATTCACCACGCGCTCGCCAGCAACCAGTAGACTCACGAACGAAATTCAAAGCGAGGAAGACCAACCTTCTGGCCTGACGAAGTGGTTACTCGTCAAGCTGCACCAACTCAAAGAGGATCTTCAAATTCACGAGCGCCCGAAGGTGGAACAGCTACTGCTAACACCACCGGCATTGTCCGTCACGCCTCCAGCAGCAACCCAGCGCGCGAAGCGAAATTTTGGAATGACTCGTTCCTCGGAGGAATCTAGTCTGGATGTTCAAACGCTACTGCAGATAATTCCAACATTTCGCTGCTTACTCCAAACATTTGCAGTAAGTTACGAAAGGCCCCGGCGAGATACAACTGGCGGGGCTGCCAGCGCCCATGCCGCAAGACTCCAAGAACACCGGGAGGAAACTCTGCGCGTCCTGCTATCCATTTTCGACCAAGTCAGCTGCACGTTGGACTTGTTGCGCATTCGATGTGGCTCACGCTTTGCTACGACTCGATATACGTCGTCAGGCAGTGGTCTGCGTTTTGTGCCCATTGAGACGAGCTCTGAAAGCACCACTGGAGGTGTGACGACTGGTCTCGCTCGACTCGAGCGTTGGCAATCTCAATTCCATTATGAAGTGCGCCAATTACTCGACAATATCACAAGCAGGCTGAGCCCTGAAGCCGCCATAACCACCGGTGACTTGTTCGACACTCATCCAGAACACTTGAAGAGTCAATACTACGCCTCGCTCATGCGCCAGGAGATGTATACAGCCCTTCAGGAGGCGACCGTGCATTCAATACGCATGCTGCGATGCACAGCAAACTTTGCGCTGCTGCAAACCTACCAGACAAATGCTGGCATTCGCGTTCGAAAACGCCGACAGCACTTGGTCGCATTCCAGGCAGTCTTGGAAAACATCGCCGCGGAAGTAGCTACGCCTACGAACGTGCCTCGCGAGAAAACAGCTATGGCCACAGAAGCGAACGGAAGTAAGGGCGGAATGTCAATGCCAGCAAGGATAAGGCGACTTGTTCAGTCCGGTGAGAAGGCCTTGTTTGGAGAGGCTCGACCACGCGAGCGTGAGCGTGAATGGCAATCTTTCAAAGACGCTATTGGCAAGTATGAGCCGCGTGACAGCGCGTATATTGCGGCAATCACTCGCTTGCTAGAGCTTCATCGGGTGTTCATCGACGAAAACTGCCGAGCTTTCCTGCGCCTTGAAGAGGGGGCCGCTTCACCCTCACTTACTTCGCAATGTACCGCAGAAAATCAGGCTCTAGCCACTTTGGATGATCTATGGGAGCGCTTTCAGCTACCGGCTTGGGATTCTCTTATAGGAGACGAGGTTTCGTTAACCAACGGACGATCAACAGCACCGGTTGTCGGCGGCAAGAACCTTCACATGAAAAGGCGCCTGCTTGGAAATGCTGAGCTTAGCATTGGAGCCGCGTCGTCATCTGGCACGTCGTCGGAGTTTTCATCGCCAAAAGATTTGTCCTTTGCGCTCCGTAGTCTACACATGGGTTCTGCTACAGCGCTCGTTCAGTTTTGCAGCACCGGTGTGCTCGTCCTTCCAGCTCCAAGCAGCATCGAAGATCAGCTCAGCTATCTTCAGATATCGGTCGAGCTGACGTGGGTCAATGCGGACATGAATGAGCTCGAAGATCACTACAAGAAGTTCATACTTCATCGAAAGACACATCGAGAGCACCAGCGAGTGCCGAGTGCCACCCCCCGAAAGCCTCCAAAATGCCCACAAACATTATTAGGACCATCGTGCTCGACAGCAGCTTCGTTGCTCTTGTCACTGAACAAGTACTTTCATGAAGAAGGGGTACAAGTGCCTGATGGTAAAGCCCAGCAGTCAGAGTCACCATCTAGCGGTACCAGCGTGTCACCGGTTCGCAAGCCAAAGAAACAAGAACCCACTCCAGTATTCGTCATTCCAGCTCCCGAGATGGCACAATTCCTTGGTGATATCACTGCGAAGTGCGTTGAACACAGCCAACAGCTTCTTGATCTTCAAAACACGGTCATGCAGCAACTTCGCAACCAATTTCAGGCTGTCACGATGGAATGCCAGAAAATAGAGAAGCAATGGACAAAGGCGCAAGTTGAAGAGCGGATTCGACGCGAAGCCTTTGCAGTAGATCACGCGTTTCACTTGTACTTCGAGGTGGAGGCTCTGCGAAAGCAGCTTGGGGTGCTGGAGGCACGCAGGGAGCTGGAGCAGCAGATACTGCGGTGTGATCTCAACGCCGAATACGACGAAAAACTGCGTGTGATGCATGCGGAGCTGCTCAACAAGCAGCAGAAGTTCGCCGAATATCGCACAACCATGCAACGCGAGCTGCAGTCAGTGATCCAAGGTGCTCACTCGCAATTCGTTGACCAACTTTTGGACTACTCCGGCGCGATTCCTTCGGCGACCAAAACCTCGGTGGCAACCCTGCTGCGCGGACAACAGGACGTGGTGAGGATAAAGAGTGAGAACGCCGCCATGAAGCAAGCGCTCTTGAAGGTCCACGCTTTGGGAGACATGCAGCAGCAGACTCAAAATGCTGCCCGGGATCGCGAACTCCTACTCACTCAGCGATTTGCCACAGCCGAGGCTCTCCAACGCAACGAAGTGGAAACACTGCAGGCGTACGTGAAGCAGCTTGAGGGAAACCTGAGTAAGCTGTCGCAGGAGAAGACGTTCTTCCAAGTGAAATGGACAACGGCCCAAAAGCAAATGGGAGCCACAGCCCAGAGGAGACGGGAAGCCAAAGCCCGTGCGTTGTCGGCATCTTACACCCGAACAATGCCGACAGCAGGAGCCACAAGTTCAGATGACGATGGTTCACCAGCGATCGTCACCAAGACGCGTATCCCGGTCGACGAAAAAAGCGACACCGAGAGCGCCACGGACACTAGCACAGTTCGTCCACCAACAGCTTCGAGTACTGGTGACGTCGCACAGAAGCAGAAACGCCAGCGCCTTGAAGCACAATACCTGAATACCACCCGCCATTATCAGAATGAAATACGCCGCTTGCAACAGCAGGTCACGCGCGAGATCCGAGAGAAAGCAGCAATAGCCGAGCAGCTCACACAACTGCGGCAGTACGAATCTTCAGCATCCATCCAGTCTCGAGACGGACTGCCTCTCATCGATGACCCGCAAACACCAAGAACTCCTCGTGGAGAGGACACACTCGGCCGTATCGATCATTTGCTTCCATTCACCCCGCGCAGGACGCAATCTGCATCACCTCGAACGCCGTGTAGACCTCTTGGCTGTGTAGCAGCACCGCCGGATCCGTCAGCTGCACCCAGGCGTCCAAAGTCGTCCTTTTCCCCGCGAGCCTCGTTGTTTCGGGCTCAGTTGACCGTCAGCTCTGGGTCGCAGCCTCCAGTAATCGTGCCAGGCACAAATGCCCCTGCTTCTGCGTCGAATGCTCCGTCTTCGAGGCCGGGTACAGCCAACAGCACCGCTGGAACGCCTGCGCGAAAGTTTCAGGTGGTCAAACGCGAAACGAACGTGGTGGGTGGCGTCGCGGGCGTGTCCAACGCCTTGTCGATCCGCGAGCCTTTGCCATATCGCTGAGCACGGCAGCAGCATCCCAACGATACAACTAACTACGCGGGTACTAGTATGCAGCGCAAAGTGAAGCATACATTAACCAATAATACAGTAGAGCATTGAAGCGCAGCAGCAGCTGCGGAGCACGACCGTGTCGCTCCCTCCGACTGCTTGTCCAGCCTTGGGGGCGGACGTGGCTGCCTTCAAACCGCTCTGAAGAAAGAGAGAGAGAAAGCGATACCGCACGACGAAATTGGAGGACGGGGGAGGCTTAACGCGACATAACGTCGCCTCAAGCCCCCCGTTCCTGCAGAAATGGCGCGCTGCAGTGAGAGGGAATGTGGACGCGATCGTCGGATGTTCACAGTGTGGCCCTCACGCTTACGAGCCGTCCTCCCTGCAAAACGAACACATCATCAGCCTCATTTTACCTCCTTGATGTGACAGTGCATCAAGACTCCTCGTACCAGTCCGGGGACATGCCGAAGTAGTCCTCCATGGCGTCTTCTGCGTCGTCGTCCATGTCTGCGGGCTCGTCCATCGTCTCATCGTCCATATCACTGTCGTACGTCAACCTTCAGCAACAAAAACAATAAAAAAATAAACGTGTCAGTATCTCAACTCCCCTCTCCCTCTCCCCCCGTTCCACCCTCGCAGCACTCACCCCTTGCACAGACACGTGAAGTACAGCACCTTCTTCTGCACCTTGTTGTAGAAGAAGTAGTTGAACGACCACCTATAATAATAATAATTACCAGCAAAATAACACCAATCACACACGTAAATAACACCTCGCCCCCTCCCATAAATAACACTCGGCACCTACAGGTTCCCGTCCGAGAACGGGTCCGAGTCCATGTCGGGGATGTAGCTGTACACGTCGCACTCGTCCAGCTTGATGGCCTCCGCGATGCCCTCCCACATCTTCTCCACGAAGCCGTTGCCCTCGCTCTCCAGCAGCTCGGCCAGGTCGTGGTTGATGCGCTGCAGCGCTATCCGGAAGTCGGGCTGCTTGCGGAACTGCTCGGGCCGCGCGGCGCTGAAGTCGTAGTCCGGGAAGCTGGCGTTCATGGTGGAGATGAGCGTGATCAGCAGCTTGCGCGTGGCGGGCGCCGCGATGGGCCCGAGCGGCGACGAGCCCAGCAGCTCGGCGTCGGCCGCCTCGATCTCCTGCTGGTAGAAGAGCTCGAGCGACTTGGCCAGGCGCTTGTCGCTGCCCGCCTTCTTGCACGAGTACGTCTCGATCTTGCCGGCCAGCACGCGGTCGCCCACCTCGTAGTTGCCCAGCACCGAGTTGAGCCACGACAGCTGCGGCTCCTCCAGGTACTTCATCGTTACGTTAACGTTAGGTTGGGGTGGGGTGGGGTGTCTGTCTTGTGTGTGTGTTGCGTCTTGTTGCTGAATGACTTGAGTTCAGTATGCTGACGCGTGAAGCGTCGACGCCAAATTTCGATCTGATTCTGCAGGGTTCCCTGCGCAGAACTTATACGTAGGGAAATTAGGGAGCCGCGCAGCTGACGCTTTCGTTCGCGTCTGGCGCATAGAGAGTCAAGATGTTTGCTGGCGGATGAACCCACACGCACCCTACCTGTGCAGAACGCATATTTCCGAAAACAGCGCCGTTTCTTTACGGAGTTCAAGGTGACTAAGCCATTCTCACGTGCGCCACACCACTGTATGCCGCACATGGCCCAGAATAACCGCACCAATCGGTCCACAATAACCGCCCAGCCGTTACAGTAAGGTTAGTGTACCATCATGCGGCGCTCGGCGCTGCGGCGGCCCGAGAGCCTGACGGACAAGTACCGCATCCTGGGCAAGATCGGCGAGGGCACGTACGGCATGGTGTTCAAGGCGGAGGCGTACTCGTCGGCGCTGCTGCCGCGGCCGTCGTCGTCGGCGGCGGCGTCGGGCGGCGCCGAGGACGAGGAGCCCATGACGTTCGCCATCAAGCTGGTCAAGTCGCACAAGGAGGGCAAGAACGACGTGGTGCTGTCCAGCGCCACGGTGCGCGAGATCAAGCTGCTGCGCGAGCTGCACCACGACAACGTGGTGCACCTGCACGACGTGCACGTGGACCCGCGCGACAAGTCGCTGGCGCTCGTGTTCGAGTACGGCGACCACGACCTGCACGACATCATCGTGCAGAGCAAGCAGAAGCCGCTGGGCGAGTACACGCGCAAGTCGCTCATGTTCCAGATCCTCAAGGGCGTCGACTACATGCACGACGCCTGGGTCATGCACCGCGACATGAAGCCGCAGAACATCCTCGTGGTGGGCCACGGCCGCAAGCGCGGCCAGGTCAAGCTGGCCGACCTCGGCCTCGCGCGCATCTACAAGGAGCCCATCAAGGCGCTGTCCGACGTGGAGCGCGTGGTCGTCACGCTCTGGTACCGCGCGCCCGAGCTGCTGCTCGGCGCCAAGCACTACACCAAGGCGGTGGACTTGTGGGCGGTGGGCTGCATCTTTGCCGAGCTCATCAACACGCGCGAGCTGTTCTGCGGCAAGGAGGTGGAGGGCTCCAACGCACCCTTCCAGAAGGACCAGCTGGACAAGATCTTCAAGGTGCTGGGCATGCCCACGCCGCAGACCTGGGAGGGACTCGAGAACTTGCCAGAGTACAGCCACGTGGTGCAGATGGGACGAGAGCGGAAGTACCCGACCCAGTCGGAGCTCAAGAATGCCGTCAAGGTTGGGCCGGGTCGCGCAGGAGCTGCACTTCTGGATCTGCTGTCTAGACTGCTGGAGTATGGTGAGTGGAGGCTGCTTTTCATGAACTACCTGGACTCTGGACTCCGTTGTTGAGGTGTACTGTTTTGTTTGGCGAGTAGACCCGGAAACGCGCATTACGGCGAAGGAAGCGCTAGAGCACGAGTACTTCAAGGAGATCGTACGTGTTTCATGGGGCACCGGTGCTGATGTTCCCGGCCTAACCGCGTTGTCTGGTGTTAACATTTGACTCCTACCAGGAGCCTGAACCGCGGGACTGGGCTTTTGACGAGCCTGGCAAGGAACCTGTTTCCTTCCGCACCCAGACTGTGGAGCCCGTAGCGGAAGAAAACCTCCCGTGGAAGAGCAAAAAAGACGGCGCACCAGGAGCTGACGGCAAGCCGTCTGATGCTGCTGGCAGTCCTCACCGAGACGGTTCCAGTAGCCGCCACAACGATCATCGCGGACGTGATGCACCATCACGAAGCCGCAGTCACCATAATTCGCGAGATGCGCAGCAGCAACCTCAGCGGCGCAACGATCGTGGCAACGCTGGAGACGCTAATGCTCGAGACTCGAGAAGCAGAGGACCTCCTGCTGGAGGAAACGCGCAAGGTGCTGGAGGATCTGCGTGGAGAGAGCGAAGTTCCGGCCGCACTGGGGCAACTGCAGCGCCCAATGCTGGCACGGTCACAGGAGCCAAGCGACCAAGTGGTGGTGAGCGCCCAACCAGCGCTAGTTCAAACCGCCCACGGAGTCCGAAGCAACCTCGGCGCCGATGAAGGAACACGCACGTCCAAAGAATTAGTCTACATAGGACTTCCAGTAAGAAAAAAACATTACCCACGTCAAGTGTCTGTATTTGATAGACATCTTGTTAACAGCATTTTGCAAAGCTTCTTCATCGCTTCTTCCCTTAGTTCTTCGGAGTGGTGTCGGCCAGCAAGCGCTCGAGTTCGATAATGCTTTCCACGAGCAGCTCCTTAAGTTGAGGAAGGTCCTTGCGGTAGCTGGAGAGCTGGAAAGCAGAGCCTTCTTGCTCGATTCCGTATCCAATGCCGTAGCAGTCCTCATTCACAGGTCCAAAGCTGCCACCCTCGAGCGCCGGACTCGACAGCGTGCTGGTCGACAGGATAATCTTGCTCATAATCTGATGAGCCGGTAACGTGTAGAACTCCGGTACATCAATTCCCTGCAGCTCTGCCATCGCTCGTAGCGCGAAGAGGTGGCGGTCAAAGCCCTGGCCCATCACGCCATTCTTGGTCAGCTCGCTGTGCTTCGTCACGGCTGCGCGCAGAGCGTTGGCCTTGTCAGTGTCCGACGCAGAGGCATCGGTCATGGTACGCACGAAAGCCACAGCTTCGTTCGTGCAGCTGCGAACAGTTTCGGTGCGACCGTGCTTGAATGCAGCAGTACTTGCGCTCTCGTACGTGGCCACGAACTTCTGGTGGAGTTTGAAGTGCGCCAGTTGGATTGTCATCTGCATAAGCCCGTCCGTGCCGATGTTGTACTTCTTGCCAACAGCGCGAGTCACGGGACTCTCAGCGCACGCAACCAGCAAACTGGACGTCCACTTATCGTAAGTCTTCTTTGCCTCGTTCAGCAGCTGCTTTGTCTCGCCGTTGACATCCCACGTGAGCTCCTTGGGCTTAGCTTGGCTGTTCGCCTTCAGCACCGGGTACTTGACGCTGTCGCCGTACAACTCGTTGAGGTAGCGCAGCACAGCCACACCGTCCCCCCAGGCGTGCTCGAAGTTCACCGAGGCCGTGCCGTTGGCAGCAATGATCAGCTGGAAGCTCTTGTCGAACCAGTGGTTCGTACCGTCGCCCACCAAGAACGTGCGGCTCACTTCCTCGGGCGTCGCAGGGGACTCGTGTTCCAAACTCACCACGAACAAGGCACTGTCGATCTGCTCTAGCGACGCCTTGTTGACGCCCCCACTTGCCTCCAACTTCTGACGAGCGTTGGCCCACGCGTCGCGGTTCATGGTCGTCATCAGCCCCATGCCAGGGTCGTCGGGCGAGCTCTTCGTCAGCGGCTCGGCCAAGATGGCCTCGATATTGGCCAGAATCTGCTCGTCCGGGACGGCGGCCCCGTCGTCCGTGAGCACATCGAACGTGTAGAACTTGGTTCCTCTCTGCACGACAAGGTGCTTCGACCCGGGCGACACCTTGAGCTCGTCCTGGCCGAGCTTGGGCAGCCTCGTGCTGGAGAACAGGTTCTTGTACTGGGACATGTCCAGCGGGTACGCGCCGAGCGCCGCCGCGCCGTAGAAGCTCACGCTCTCGGGCAAGAGCTTGCAGAAGTACTGGAAGGCCGTGGTCTTGCTGGTTCCCGGCTTGGTGTGGAAGATGTCGGGCTCCAGCCGCTTGTCGCGCAGCGTGCGGTGCACGCGCACGGTGGAGGCGATGAGCGACGCCGCGCGCTGGCTCTGCGCGTTCTTGGCGGGCACCGGGTCCATCTTGAGCTTGATCTGCGGGTTGTAGTTGACGGGCAGCGGCTGCCGGTCAGTCAGGTACATCTCGAGCCACCACTGGTTGATGTACGACGTGTGCTTGTTCTCGGCGTCGCGCGCCACCAGCGCGCGGTGCAGCTCGGGCCCCACGCCGCTCTGGAAGGCGGTCACGGCGCGCTGCGTGTCTGCGAGCTGCTGCGCCGTCACCACGGGCTCCACGGCGGCCAGGTAGCGCGCCAGCGAGTCCTCGAGCTTGGGGATCGGCAGGCGCGTCAGACTCTTCTGGAAGTGGTAGGTGGGGATGACCGTGTCCTGCACGTAGCCGCTGGCGGACGAGAAGGCGCGACGCAGCGCTGGCGCAGAGCGGAAAGCGGCGGAAGCCTGCAGCATGTTTACGGGGAGGAGCTGCGCACGGACGAGCGGATCGCGGAGTGCGTGGAAGATCGGCACGGCCGTTGACGTACGCTTCAACACGTCGGATTGTGGGCGAAAACCCGACGTGCTTCAACGTCGAAAATTGTTTTTGTTTTTCAAGAAGTTGTATTGGAGGAATGGTTTTTTGTTGAACGTATGGCAAGAACAAAGAGATATGATAGGCCAATAGATCTATTTTATATGGTCTGATTGGATAATACAAAGGGCAACCAAGGGCCTTTCAACTGAAGGAAAGAAGCCATAGCTACGCCGGCTGCAACGAGAAGCCGAGGGATGTGAAGGAAGCAGGCGATTCTTGATGCCATCGCTTCCGAACTGACAGCCAACTAAATAACCTACATCTATTTGCAACAGGGGGAGTGGCGGTAATTGAGTTTTGCCACACCAGTATTTTATCAGAGTACATTCCCGTAATTTATTGCCTACATCTGTTACAACCAACTATACAATTGTCGCTCCACCCTGCAGGTTTTTGATAAGTAGCGGATTCGCACTCTCATTCTCAAGCAAAGAAACACTGGATCAACCGTATCAGTCATGGTCGACAACCGCCTCACCCCAACTCGCCCCTCGGCTACCTTCACGTCCCGGCAGATTGTCGGGTTCGTCTCCAAGCTCTGCCTCGATGAAGAGGACATGGCTCCCGGCTACAAGGCATGCGGTAAGTGCCGTAACTACACCAGCGGGACGGGCAACTCTGACCTGATGTCCCACGTCCGCTCTGCCCACTCCAACTTCGAGGTGGACATGCGGAACGTGAGTGCTGGGGAAACTGGCACTCTCGTGTCGTGGGTGAGCCAAAAGGGCTTCAATCGCTACTCGTGGCTTCGCTGGATCGTCATGGTCAACCTACCGCTATCGTTCTGCGAGTCCGAGCTGAGACACATGTGTGGTACTGTTATTATTGCTATTTATGTGTTTACAACATGACTAACTGTGATAATTGATAATGAAATCTAGGTTTACGAGCCTACCCGACGTACCCTCTCTGTCAACAGGAGAACGTGAAGCGGCCGTGGAGAAGTTCATCGGCGCGGAGAGGCTACAGCAAATGGGCTTCATACTGGGCGGATAGAGCCATGGCCCAGAGCACTACCTCGCGGTGTATGGTTGCCACAAGACGCCAGGTGAACCGCGCTATCTGCTGCTCTCCGCGCCTCCCATGAAATAGGAGGACGATTACTGCATTACCACCGAGAGCCAAATGGCGACGATTGCTCCATTGCTGAAAACCCGGGCTGATTGCTTCTTTTTGGTTGGTGACAACTGTGCCGCCAACAAGCGGCTTGTCAACTTTATGGGCGTGGCGCGTGTTGGCTGCATTAATCACCGTCTGAATTCGACTATCAAAAAAACACCTAGAATCCCACCAAGGCGATCTGAAGAAGTTACAAGTCCTGGTAGGTACGCTGCGAGCGCCCAAGCAAGCCTTCAAGCTGAGGTATGTCGTTATTTTTTATATTTCTCTTTTCTTGTTTATTTCCTTACTGTGATAATGTGCGACGTGTGCGAACCTGGAAAAGACACGACTAGCTCCGGTCCTCTGGCAGGAAACACGGTGGTCATCCACCTTTGCTATGTTGGGCCGGTACGTGAAGCGACGTGAGTTTCTCTTGGCCGACGACGAGGACATTGCAGATCTGCTATCGTTTGGAGGTACTGCGGGACGAGTTGAAGGATGTCGAGTATATTTCCAAGAAATTGCAGTCGGACGTCTTAACGCTGCTGCAGGCACGCGATCTGTTTGACGGACTACTTGATCTGAAGCCAGCTTCGCTTCATACCTGAACACGTGCATTTATTGTATCCGTTGTTGTATTTTAATTACGTATTTTTTGTAGCGTGTGACGCCTATGTTGTGCACTCTCCTGCGTTCGAAAGCGGCGTCGGCAGGGTACTGGCCCAGAAGGCTGACTCTTTTGCGCGGGACGAACGCGCGACGTTGCTTCTGTTCAAGCGTGCGAGAGCTGTAGCGGTTCCACAACCTGCACGCACGTAGAAGGGAGGGCTTGTCGATCGCATTCAGAAGCGCCGAAAGGGAGTGGTGTAGTGGGCCTAGTTTGGCTCACTGCTACGGCTTACACGTGTGCTACGTGTATGAGGAAGAGTTAGCTTTAGATTTACTTGCGTTAATTATACTTTAACACACAAGTATAATATAAATAAAATAAAGACACCAAGTAGCTTAATTAGGGCAAAATGAGAACTCTATTGTTTGTAAATTGATCCTCCTCCTAAATCTACTAAAAGCTCATCTGCGCGTTATGAGGTGATCGGGGTGCGTGTCAGCAGCAGGCATTCCATAGATACACAAAGACAGCGATTTTTTGCGCATTTCTACAATCCAAGCGAGATGTCTAAATAGGAATATTAGAATTGACGTGCTTAAATAGGATAAAAGAACTTGAAAATAATACTTTTTTCTCTATGCCTGGGTTCCTGATGTACATAGATTTCTGCGAGAAGTGTAGAACTTGTTAGGAGCATCTTGTGCGAGCGTTGGAATGATTGCTTGTTGGCGTTCGATCGCTCGAGGCGGTACCGCTCAATCGACACTGGTGATAAACAGAGGCCTGTACGTTCAAACCATAACGCTGGTATTGTCCCGAAAAGAAAGAAACGACGCGGCCACCCTCAGAGCTCCGAGGTACGCGAATAGGGCAAAGCCGCCCACAAATGGCTCCAATACAACCAGGCCTTGCGCCATCCGTGGTAATCGATCGATCCCTGCTTCCTCTGATTTCATTTCGTCATCAGTGAGCGGAAAAGATTAGCCAAAGCCCTGCACTTGTTGATAGCAGCTAACATAGCATCCACAATTCGATAAAATTTCTCTGGCCTGGTTCCTGTAAACGGGGTTACAGCTACAATCACTTGCGGTTCTAACAGACATCCTGTTTGTTAGAATTTTAGATACTTCCTCTTCTTGGTGCAAGGTACACCAATGACTGCATATGAAGACGACGGATGGCCCACACACACCCAAGATTCTATTGGTAAACAGCAGCATCCTTCTACCAATCAGCGACGTACATATCAACGGGATTCTACCAGCCAGTGTAGTGGGCCTTACTTGGCTCACTACTTTTGCTTACACGTTGTGCTACGTGTATGAGGAAGTGTTGGAGTTGTTAATAACTTGAGTTAATTATACTTAAGTACACAAGTATGGGTAAAATGAGAACTGTATTGCTTGTAAATTGATCTTCCTCCTAAATCTGCTAAAAATGTTTATCATCTATGAAAGGAGTTGACAGCGGCTGGCTGTCAGAGCCCCGCCAATATGCACGTCTCTAATTGGTAGAACGATGCTGCTTTCTACCAATAGGATCTTTGGGTAGGTGTGGACCACTCATTGTGATGGCCCACTTCAATGTATCCATTGGTGTGACTTACACCAAGTTGAGGAAGTATCTAAAACTTTTAATCGATATCTTATCTGTTAAAAGTCACAAGTGGCTTGTAGCCACTTGTGCGTGTAACCCCGTTACACCATCCCCCCTTAAGGTTAGACGCGCGGGGTCTCCGTACGTCAATCTTCGGAATTGACCATTCGTCAATTCTCCGCGTTTGGAGAAAAAACCGGCGCTCATACAACAACAACAACTCTCCATCGATGAGTACCACGAGCGCCAAATGGCGAAGCAGTCGACTTCAGCAACGACGACGAAGACATAGAGGACGAGGAGAGCTCGCTCTCAAAGCGCAAAGACTCAGTGTCGAGCGAATCGCTCGACCCTCATGCGAAGAACATTCGCCCGCGTGAAGGGGACGAATCGGACGCTTCGAGCTCGAAGCGTTCGCGAACTGAGAGCGATACCCCACTCTCTTCTGCTGGGGCTCTCAGTACTCCGCGCGCTGCGCCTGCAGCGCGCGATCCGTGGATGCCGTCCGCGTCCGAGATCACGGACCGGTATGGAAACTCGGTACCACCGAATGAGGTGCCACTGTATGTATGTAGCGCCATCAAAGATGACGCTGTGGCTGCCGAGCTGCACTTTGATGCGGAAACGCATCAAAGGCGCGATTACTACATCGGACTCTTTCATGAGCGCGTGATCGCTTCGAGACGTGCTCGAAGCGTGGAAAGCTGGAGCAACTCCACGTTGCCGCGGAGGAGGCTAATGTGCCGTGCGCTGTGCCCGAGGGCTTTCAGTGCACGAAGTGGTTCCCAGGGTGGTCCGCTTGAGCGACCGCGATCTGAACGGGTACACGTCATTCCGTGTGCCCGAAAGTCTCAAAGAGCTCCGTGCTAAGTTCTTAGCACGCGAGGGTTCGGGCGCTAGCGATGACCACAGCGCTCGCACTACTTCCGCTGCGCCAGCGCGTACTGCTCTTCGTACGCCCTCACCATTTCCGGAACGTCCTCCAGCAAGACGTTCCGCGGCTCCCATGTATCTCGATGGGGAGGAAATCCTCTCCAACGAATACGAAATCGAGCCCCTTGAGGGTTCGTTTTCGGGATACTATGGTCAATAATCTGCTCAACAATCCAGCGGGTTGAGCCGCGGGCGTCACGGATCGGCGGTGGCGGGGTTGGAACACGTCTCGGGTATGATCAGTCCCGGGCTGATCAGTACGCGCCTCTCCACGACCGGGTGACCGCCGTGGAGCGTCTGCAGGGCGCTGGGTTCGCCGCCCTCAAGCAGGAGCTGGCGAACCAGAAGCCCAGGTCGCGGCGGTCTCGCAGACCGCCTCGAATATCCAGGTCGAGCTGGGGACCCAGATGAAGGGGTTACTCCAGCGCGTCCGCGCGCTGGAGGAGAGGCTGCTCGTCGCCGAGGCCAAGTCCTCCGCTTCTGCCTAGGCTCCTGCCGAGGCTTCGAGTCAGCCGAGCTAGATGGTTCGTGCTGCAGGTATGGCTTCAGCCGTCCGACGTAAAAGGTCGGATGGAGGCGCATGCTAGACGGTATGTATAGCGTGTAAGCGTTGCCGTACCGTGCCAACACAGTGAACGGCCCGATGAAGCGCGGCGCAAGCTTCCTTGCTCCGAAATCCGAAACGGCATGTTTAGGCATGTTTTGCGTAGCAAACAAAACCGATGAACTAACTTTGAATTCATTTGTGTTGCCTCTGCCCACAATGTCGGCGTTCAGCTTCTGTTGATCAACAGAAGCTGCTATTGCGTCTTGGGCAAACCGAATTACTGCTTGTCTTTTGTTAATGAAATCGATTGCATTCGAGCTGAAGTTATCCCGCTCGCTCTACGCTAGAGGTCCGGCCTCTGTGTGGTTCTTGGTGGTGTCTGCGCCCTGCGCAAACCCATTCTCCTTATTGTTTGTAGAGTCTGTGCCCTGCACAAACTCGTTCGTCTTGTCTTTATTGCATGAGGAGTCTGCGCCTTGCGCAGCTTCATGCTTCTTCTTCTTGGTGAGGTGAGCGCCCTGCGCAGACCTTTACGTCTCATTTCTCGTTACTGCAGCTGACACCGTGCAAGTGTCAGCGGTTTACTGCGGCTGCTGTGTTGCAGTCGTAGAACCTCCCCCACTTAAAGTGGGAGCCACCACTCCGAGTAAACTCGGCAGACGTGGATGCCGCATGGCATTCACGTAGAACGGTGTATGCCCGGTCGAGGCATGCACTGAGTTGTTGATGGCAAACTCTGCCATCGACAAACACTCGCTCCAGTATTGGACCGAGTGAGTGTAGCTCTTCCAAATGTCGACGAGCACGCGATTCACGCACTCGGTTTGACCGTCCGTCTGCGGATGATCCGCAGTCGACATTGAAAGTTGGCTCCCAAGAAGTGTAAACACTTCTTGCCGCAAGTGCGCTGTGAAGCACGGGTCTCTGTCCGACACGATGTCGGTCGGCATGCCATGGAGTTTGAACACCATGTCGACGTACAGGCGGGCCGTCTGCTTCGCGGTCACCTCTGCTGGCACCGCAGCAAGATGTACCACCTTGCTGAAGCGGTCTACGAAGACCACAACACCGGCATTCCCCCCGCTGTCCGGGCGAAGACCAACGATGAAGTCCATAGACATGGACTTCCAATACTCCGGCGGAGTCGGTAGTGATTGCAAAGGAGCCTGCGCGAATGGCGCAGGCTTCACGCGTTGGCATACCTCGCAAGCACGGACGTACTTGCGCACCCACTTGTACTGGTGGTACCAGTAGAAGTCGCGTGTGAGAAGGACGTATGTCTCCGCAGTCGGGGCATCATGATACTCGTACATGATCCTGCGTCGCAGGTCATGGTCGTTCGGTACGACAACGAGATCCGCGTTGGCGTCGACTACATTTTAAAGAAACAGTCCTTCGTGCACCCGATAGCGGTGTGCACGCTCACGAAGATGTTTGGGCAGCTTCTGACGAGCCTTGTCAGAAGGTGTAGTGCCATAGACCAGCAAGAGTTTCGTGTCCGCGTCGTGCGCGTACGCGGCTTTCACGTCGTTCAACAGACGACGTAGGTGTGCTCGATCGCAAGGCGTCAATAGTTTGGACGTCGGCGGGTTCTGCATAGTCCGACCGACGTGATAACGCGTCGGCCACCACATTCAACCTTCCGGGTTTGTATTCGACCCGGAAGTTATACTCCGCAAAGAATGAGAGTCATCTCGCCATTCTTTGTCATATATGTGGCGACTTCACTGCAGTGCGCAGTGATGCATGGTCGGTGTAGACCGCAAACGGTCTACTTCCAAGCAAATACACTCGGAATTTCGCGAGTGCATATTTCATGGCAAAGAGTTCCTTGCCATGCACCGGATAGTTGCGCTCAGCTGGCTTCAGCTGACGCGATTAGTAGTAAACGACACGTCTCGTGATCGTGCTGCATCAACGCGCATCCGATCGAGAAATCGGATGCGTCACATACGACGTGAAATGGGCGATCTTGGTCAGCCACTGCCAAGATCGGTGCCTCAGTCAAGCCCCGCTTGACTGCATCGAATGCCTTTTGGCAATTGGCTGTCCAATTCGACACAACTTCTTTCTTAAGAAGTTGTGACAGCGGACGGATCTTGCCCGCGTAATCCTACACGTACTTGCACAAGTAAGTGGCCAAGCCAAGGAACTGCCTCAGTTCCTTGACTTTTGAAGGCGTTGGCCATTCATTGATCACTCTGACCTTTTCCGGGTCAGGGCGAACAACATTCTTCCCTACGAGACACCCGAGGACGGGTATCTTGCTCGCACCGAAGATACACTTCTTCAGGTTCGCGTAGAGTTTATGCTTTCGCATAAGCTCAAGTAGCTTCCGGAGATGCACCCGGTGCATCTCAATGTCGGTCTTCCCGTCCACAGCCCGGCTGTGGGTGAACACGTCATCGAAGTAGCTCGGTGCGAAGTCGCGCACCGAGCGCAACAAGTGCGTCACGCACCTGTTGAAGTTCGCAGGGGCGTTGTTGAGCCCCTGCGGCATTACTAGCCACTCCCAGAGCATGCCGCTTGGCGTGATCACCGCCGTGAGAGGGATGTCCCTCTCACGCATTAGGATATGATAGAATCCATCTCGCAAGTCGAGAACACTGTAAATGGTGCTCCCGGCCATCGAATCGATGATAACATCTTTTCGTAGTATCAGTGTCGGCGCCGGTACCATCGCATCGTTCAGCTTGTTATACGCATGAACGATGCGCCATCCGCCCTGTGTCTTTTTGACACAGAACGTCGGAGCACTGTGCGGGGACTTTGGTTCCCGCACTTGCGACGACTTTCAACGCAGTCGTCGATTGCTTTTACTTTCTCTCGCAGCAGTGGCCACTGCCGCGTGACACAGTACTTCGTGCCCGGCACGAGATCAATCTCGTGCTGTATGCCCTTATCCTGCGGAAGCTCCGCAGGAATCTCTTCCGGGAGTACGTCTTTGTACTCCCTCAATAATTCGTAATAGGGACTCGACTTCAGCGAGTCCCAACTTTGTTCCTCGAAGCGCTCTCGCTTCGTCTTCGCACTGAGGGTGTCTTCACTCTCAGTAGTACTTCCCATGAAGAGCTGCCTTAGCTCTTCTCTCTCGCTCTTCGTTCTTTCGCTGTCCGAAAGAACGCAGACTTGCTCGATGCGTCCATCGTGCAAGTCGCGTGTGAAGCGCTTCCAGCTCATGGCTGGAAGCGAAGTCAACTCCGACGCCCTCGTCGAAGGATTAGCGAGTTCCATCTCACGATACTGGAATCCAGTATCGGTGCGCGTCAAGACTCTTTGCGTCTCGACGTCAGGCGTCACCGCCTCAGTCTGCCCGGCAGACAGTTCTCGTGGCGTCTCGGTCCCGGGCCGAGACTTACGCAGCGTTCTTCGCATGCGCCGTCTTCTTGTTGTGCGGGACCCGGCTCCGCACGGTAGTTCTTCTGGTCCAGGTCCGGCCGTGGACAGTTGTTTGCCGGTGGACCCTGTCCACGGGCGCGCGGTATCAAGCCCGGCTTGACAGCATATTCCTTCGTGCAGCCTAGCTGTACGCAAATGTGTTCCTTCGCCGGCAGACTCTGTCTGCGGGCGTGCGATATCTAGCCCAGCTTGGTTGCATGGCGCTTCGTCGTGCAGTCCGGCTGCACGACAGCATGCAAATTGCGTCAGTGCGGTACGTTTGCAACTGTCCGCACTGTTTGCAGCGTCAACTCCCGGAGTCGACAAGCATTTCTCACTTCGACGCCATTCATTGGCGGAGCTCCTCATGACCGAGGGTGCGTCGGCTTCGGGAGCCGACGTGTCGTCGTCGACCTGACCTCTTCGGGTTAGGGACTATCCCTAACACAGTTGAACGTGGGTATTGGTTCCCGGAACCAGCACATCTTTTTCTTCTGATGTCGACAGCATTACCGACGTTGGTCTCACTTGTTTGCGCCCTCGCGCACTTCCTGGGCACTCCGGGTCAGCAGCATTAAGTGCTGTCTCGACTGGCGAACCACGCGCACCTGCTGGTACGTGCGCTGCGGTAACAGGGCCATCGCTCTCTGTTCCGCTGTCGCGGCCGAAGCGCACGAGCGTGCGCTTCTTCCAGTCTATCACCGGATCATGCCGTGCAAGCCACGGCAGCCCATTACCATGTCGAACTTATCGTCCAGGTCCAGGACGATGAAGTGTTCGACAAACACTCGTTGTTTGTACGAGAAGAGCACGTTCACGCCGCACTTCTCGGTCTTCACGATGGTGCCTGTTGCCAGTCGCACTTCCAGAAGACTTCGAGGTACATTTACATCCTCGAAGTCAAGTCTCGGCAGGCTTCGTAGTCGAACAAAGTTGCTCGACGCGCCTGAATCTACCAAAGCTCGAAGAGAGTCACTCGCTCTCTTCGAGTAAACCTTCAAGATGACTAGGTTCGGCCTGTCATCTTGTTTCTTGCAGCGAGAGCTAGTCTCACTAGGGCTGCAGTCCTCAGTGTCGCGTGCCCGATGTCGGCACGCGTGACTGTATTACCAGCTGGGCGCCCCGCCCTACTGGATATTCGCGTTTTTTGTTGGTCCGCGGCGATGCCTAGCATCACCACGACGGCCACCTCCAGGGGGCATGGGAGCTGTGCACTCCCGTGCAAAGTGACCGATCCTTCCGCAACGGAAGCATCGCACATTGCCTCCCTGCTGCTGGTAGCCAGTAGCCGTTGTGTTCGAGAGGCCCATTGGTTCCGGACCTCCCGCCCTCAGTATTGCGCATCGGTACATTCGCATGGAGTTTAGCCTGCCGCAGGCTAAACTCCTCTTCCATGGCAAGGGTGATAGCAGCTTCGAGAGTACTCGGGTACTCTCGGAAGAGATAGGTCTTCACGGGCCCATCTCTAAGTCCCTTCATGAACGTAACGACCTTAGTCGCCTCGTCAATTGGATTGGTCACAATATTTGAGACCAAGTATCGTGCGCGCTGCGCGTAAGCATGGACGTCATGCTTACCCTACTGAAGGTCGAGGAACTCCGCCCTCGACCGGAACTCGATTTGTGGGGGATCAAACGCTTGTCTGAGCTCCTCTTTGAACACCTCGTACGTGCTGAAGCACGTAGGATCGGAGAGTCGGCGTCCATACGCCCAGCTCCTTGCGCGTCCGCCAAGACATGACATGGCGAACGCGACCTTCGACAGCGGGTCGACGATGCGTCGAGCCGCTATGGCTGTGTCGAACTCGACAAACCAACGGAGGATAGGCTCTCCCTCTCTTCTCACATAATTGCTTACGCTCAATTTCAATGTTTGAGCACGCGGTGTCGTCCCTGACGACGCCGTCACTGAGGAAACAGCATCACGCTGCTCCTTCATGATGAATCCTAAAGCAACATCATATTGCTCCGTCGGCGATAGCGTACGCAGCATCGTAGCTATTGCCGCTTCTCCAATGACTGTTGACAGTCGTTGGAGGGCTCCCTACTCTGGGTCAGACAGGTGGGGGAAGTCAGCGCGTGCAACATGCGTTGCAGGCGTGTTGGAGCTCTCCATGGGCACCTCCGTGCTCATGTCGTTCTTGGCTCCGCGTTCGTACACCGCGTACGAACGTCAAGCGGTCGGTCGTTGGACGGACTACAAAGTGCTACCAGGTGTAGTGGGCCTAACTTGGCGCACTACTTTTGCTTACACGTTGCGCTACGTGTATGCGGATGCGTAGGAGTTGTTAATAACTTGAGTACACAAGTATAATATAAATCAAATAAAGACACCAAATAGCTTAAATAGGGTAAAATGAGAACTGTATTGTTTGTAAATTGATATTCCTCTTAAATCTGCTAAAAATGTTTATCAGGTATGAAAGGGGTTGGCAGCTGTTGGCTGTCAGAGCCCTGCCAATATGCACGTCTCTAATTGGTAGAAAGATGCTGCTTTCTACCAATAGGATCTTTGGGTAGGTGTGGACCATTCATTGTAGTGGCCCACTTCAATGTATCCATTGGTGTGACTTACACCAAGTTGAGGAAGTATCTAAAACTTTTAACAGCTATTTTGTCTGTTAAAAGTCACAAGTGGCTTGTAGTCACTCGTGCGTGTAACCCCGTTACAGCCAGCCGCTGGCAGTCGCGTGTGGGTAGATAATTCCTTCTTCGAATGTGAGATGTAGAAACAAAATTGATAAAAGAAAGTCCCGAAAGTGTCTGCATCAATAACATTCGTTTTTTTGCTTGACTCCCTTGATGTGCACACAGCAATGAATGCGGATGTTCTCGACGGTAAAAACCGCTCCCGCATGAGCCAAATCTTCACGAAATATGACCAGCTCACCACGGTTTAACTTGAGCAACTGGCCTTTCGTTTTGTCGGTGTAGCTAATTGAGGAGGGGTAAACCCAGATCTTAGTGTTGTCCACAACACGGAGGCCTGAATTCACCCGGTGTGCCACTGAGCCTAAGCCGTTTCAAAGGTAGGAAAATCGCGATGGACTTCCTGCGTTTTCCCACCAAGAATTGACTTGAGACCGTCCAAGAGCTGGGGCGGATATTCCAGTGCGTTGGAATGCCTTGAACAACCTCCTCAACCACACGCTGAATCGAGCGGGTAGCAGGTCCTGGCTTCGAAATTCTCGTTTGTGAACGAAAGTTATCACGCTCATTGGCATAGTCCTCGAGTATTGGTTGATACGACACGCTGGCGATCTCCTCAACAGCTAGAGAGCAGGTACTATCCGACACATTCAACTTTATGGCAGCGTAACCATCATATCAGAAATATGCAATTGTACGATTCTTCTCACGCACCGTTAGGAGCCGGGGCCGGGAGTGAGAAAAACAGGTGAAAAACGGTGTCGATCCGACCCCCTCGTAGATACTATTACAATTAAGAGGAAGACCAATTAGAAACAGTACACTTCTCATTTTAACCTTTTTGCGAGCCACACCTATTTACTATACAATACAAATCTACGGCATTTAAGAATAAAAGGTCGCAAAATTCGCCCTTCAACGAAATCACGGTACTGCGGTTCGCGTGTCTCATGGGACATGTCATATACTGTGATTTGCTGGTTACATAGCGTTGGAAACGACATCTTGGTATTTGTATTTAACATGATTACATGGTAATCACACCTAGCACCTTTTCTGATTTGTTTTAAGAGATGGTAGATTTGCAGTCGAAATTTGGTGAAAGGGCGAAAAATGCGCCCTTTAGTGGGGTATTCGTACCTTGTTTTATAAAACACCTCAAAGGGCGAAAAATGCGCCCTCGAATCGCGAAAGCGTTAACCTAAATATGCTACTCGGCGTCTCTATTTGTACTCGAGGACTCAAGTATAGTTAACGCAAGTAAAACTAAACCTAACTCTTCCGCATACACGTAGCACACGTGTAAGCCGTAGCAGTGAGCCAAACTAGGCCCACTACACCACTACCTTTCGGCGCTTCAGAATGCGATCGACAAGCCCTCCCTTCTACGTGCGTGCAGGTTGTGGAACCGCTACAGCTCTCACACGCTTGAACAGAAGCAACGTCGCGCGTTCGTCCCGCGCAAAAGAGTCAGCCTTCTGGGCCAGTACCCTGACGACGCCGCTTTCGAACGCAGGAGAGTGCACAACATAAGCGTCACACGCTACAAAAAATACGTAATTAAAATACAACAACGGATACAATAAATGCACGTGCTCAGGTATGAAGCGAAGCTGGCTTCAGATCAAGTAGTCCATCAAACAGATCGCGTGCCTGCAGCAGCGTTAAGACGTCCGACTGCAATTTCTTGGAAATATACTCGACATCCTTCAACTCGTCCCGCAGTACCTCCAAACGATAGCAGATCTGCAATGTCCTCGTCGTCGGCCAAGAGAAACTCACGTCGCTTCACGTACCGGCCCAACATAGCAAAGGTGGATGACCACCGTGTTTCCTGCCAGAGGACCGGAGTTAGTCGTGTCTTTTTCCAGGTTCGCACACGTCGCACATTATCACAGTAAGGAAATAAACAAGAAAAGAGAAATATAAAAAATAACAACATACCTCAGCTTGAAGGCTTGCTTGGGCGCTCGCAGCGTACCTACCAGGACTTGTAACTTCTTCAGATCGCCTTGGTGGGATTCTAGGTGTTTTTTTTATAGTTGAATTCAGACGGTGATTAATTCAGCCAACACGCGCCACGCCCATAAAGTTGACAAGCCGCTTGTTGGCGGCACAGTTGTCACCAACCAAAAATAAGCAATCAGCCCGGGTTTTCAGCAATGGAGCAATCGTCGCCATTTGGCTCTAGGTGGTAATGCAGTAATCGTCCTCCTATTTCATGGGAGGCGCGGAGAGCAGCAGATAGCGCAGTTCACCTGGCGTCTTGTGGCAACCATACACCGCGAGGTAGTGCTCTGGGCCATGGCTCTATCCGCCCAGTATGAAGCCCATTTGCTGTAGCCTCTCCGCGCCGATGAACTTCTCCACGGCCGCTTACGTTCTCTGTTGACAGAGAGGGTACGTCGGGTAGGCTCGTAAACCTAGATTTCATTATCAATTATCACAGTTAGTCATGTTGTAAACACATAAATAGCAATAATAACAGTACCACACATGTGTCTCAGCTCGGACTCGCAGAACGATAGCAATAGGTATACCATGCCGATCCAGCGAAGCCACGAGTAGCGATTGAAGCCCTTTTGGCTCACCCACGACACGAGAGTGCCAGTTTCCCCAGCACTCACGTTCCGCATGTCCACCTCGAAGTTGGAGTGGGCAGAGCGGACGTGGGACATCAGGTCAGAGTTGCCCATCCCGCTGGTGTAGTTACGGCACTTACCGCATGCCTTGTAGCCGGGAGCCATGTCCTCTTCATCGAGGCAGAGCTTGGAGACGAACCCGACAATCTGCCGGGACGTGAAGGTAGCCGAGGGGCGAGTTGGGGTGAGGCGGTTGTCGACCATGACTGATACGGTTGATCCAGTGTTTCTTTGCTTGAGAATGAGAGTGCGAATCCGCTACTTATCAAAAACCTGCAGGGTGGAGCGACAATTGTATAGTTGGTTGTAACAGATGTAGGCAATAAATTACGGGAATGTACTCTGATAAAATACTGGTGTGGCAAAACTCAATTACCGCCACTCCCCCTGTTGCAAATAGATGTAGGTTATTTAATTAGCTGTCAGTTCGGAAGCGATGGCATCAAGAATCGCCTGCTTCTTCACATCCCTCGGCTTCTCATTGCAGCCAGCGTAGCTATGGCTTCTTTCCTTCAGTTGAAAGGCCCTTGGTTGCCCTTTGTATTATCCAATCAGACCATATAAAATAGATCTAATTGACCTATCATATATCTGTGATCTTTCCATACTAATTTGGCGCAACACTTTCACCAAAGATGCCAGCGCGCCCTTCAATCGATTTTTCCTGGCCGGTCGACTTCAACACCTGTTCTCAGAATAGTTCGTGTCGCATACACAAAATTAAGATCTCAGGTTACCCAAAATACTTCATACATGAGCAGTGGCACCAATATCAGTGAGATCTACCCAAACTAATCATCATACTTTATCCTATATGTTGGAGAGATCCTTTCCCATAAGATCCCTCTGTTTTTTTATTTTCCTCCTC
This sequence comes from Phytophthora cinnamomi, assembly GCF_018691715.1. NCBI lineage: Eukaryota > Oomycota > Peronosporomycetes > Peronosporales > Peronosporaceae > Phytophthora > Phytophthora cinnamomi. The sequence goes on from NW_027150960.1 coordinate 538,863, forward strand.
CTCTCTCTCTCTCTCTCTCTCTCTGCCCCCGCGGTGTACAAGTGAACTTCTGGCTGCGGTAGTGTGACATAGACCACGGATCCCTGCGGATTAACATGAAGCCAACAGCTCAACTGGGGACTACGCAAACAGAAAATCTGCTAATCCAGCTACTTGCAACTACCCAGTCTTTGACCGAAGCACCATTCAGACCGCGGCGGATGAGAGAGTCCGAGAATGAAACATAACTTTAATTTGAGTAAAATGTACTCAAGAGTGAGGGGCTTGCAGCCCAGACCGGCAAGAAACCTGGACTTAGGGTTAGGTAACACCTTAACGTGAGGTTTTAGATCTTAAACCGACCTTAAATAATAATTTTGCAGTAAACCGTACCTTTGTTGTTAACTGTAATCCCTCCTTTTGTACTTTTACCGTTCTTATGTTTAAAAACTTCCTAAAACGGTTGCTTTTACTTCTGGCACATTAAAAATCACTTATTCCGCAAAGTCCATCTTTATTTGAGTCTGAGCAATATTTATCCTGGTAGTGCAACGGGTACGTTGCCTAACAGGATTAATTCAAATTTGTGGACCACAAAACCGTAACTAAGTGCATCCATACAAATTTCAAGTGTAATCATCTTATAAACTCAAGTTTGTATCCAACATGACAGGGTATGGAGTGTCAGGTACGGAGGAATAAAGTTAAAGAGTGAAGGGGCTTGTGGTTGTTCGCCTTATGTGTGCCACTCTAGCCAGATATCGGAAATAATGAAGTGATATCGAACAATTGCAATATTGTGAAGCAACAAATCTACTACACGTCGGCCAATATCGATCAGGAAGACCGCCTGCCCTTTCAACTCTCTCTATACTATTCAGCGCGCTACCGCACTCTAAGGCGTCGCCACACGAGCGGTTTTAATAGTATTCGATAATAGTTCATTACGTCACGAGCTAATAGTTCATATTTGAACGCAGAAACGACTCCTGCTTCTCCGCACTTCTCTAACCAATGTGAACCTTTGCTGAGCTGACCCACCCCAGCTCTGTAGCAGGTTACTTTTCCATAACGAGCGACGACGTCGGCAAGAACAATAGGAATGGTCGCAGTGGCGGGCGGGGGCACCTTGGTTGACTAACAAACCGTACTCTCGGTAAGCCGTTCCGGCACGGCAGCAGAGAATAACCCTCAGAGGGGTGGGGGCTGCCGTGTCGTCAAAGCTTGCCAAGAGCGCGACTTGGGTAGTGATAGAATATCAAGCGCAATTTGACCAGTCTACATCTCTCAAGATACTTCTTAGCGCCAGCTCTTGATAGGATGAGTGATGTGGATTGAGCTTCTAGAAGTTTCTGGTTGACTCAGTCCACATCACTCAAGATACTTCGCGCCAAAATAATAAAAAAAATCACTGTAAAAAGAGTGAAAGTAACCAAGACATTCATTTCGCTGTCAGCAACGAAGAAAAACGAACTCATCACCAACCAGAGAGTTCTTACCACGTAATGACGCCGACAACTCGACCAGCGACGCTGACGCTGCCGCGATTGATCGTCCCAGCTCGTCGCTAAGCGGCAACGCCGTCCTGCTTGTTGTTATCTCGATCATCAAGGGCATCCTGGGCGACGCTGACTGACGCTAGTATCGCGCTGATCTGTACGCTGCGTGTCTGCTGGGCGAAGGCGCCAAGTTGCGTCATGACGCGCGAGCTCGACAACATGGTGGGCGTCCTGAACGACCAGCACCCGCGCGTACAGTACCCTGCTCTGCAAAGCATGAGCAAGACCGCCGAGGACGTCGGTGACGACGAGAAGGGCAAGAACTTCCAGACCGTGTCCTACGCCGTGGTCGTGTCGGCCCTCACGGCGCTAATCCAGAACGAGCAGGGTTTGTTACACATGTGCGCTCTGGCCACCAGTGTAGCGATCAACGTCTGCAACACGGGCGTGTGGAAGGCCAACTGCGTTGCCCTGAATAGTCAGGCTCCGCCCGAGGCTCTCTTTAACGCATTGCGTGTCCGCACTAGACCCACGAGCAAGCTATCACTGCTTTGTGAAGGTGATCGGCGACGAGTCGCTGCACAGCTACGACGCTCGTCAAGGAGGTTATGATTAACACCCACGGTTAGAAGTACTTGCTGCTCCGTGTCAAGTCCGTGGAGTGGGTTGGCTTGGTCGGCCTGGCTGTTGGAAAAGAGCACTATGTGAACAACGCCAAGGAAATCGTGCAGGCCCTAGTGCGCGTGCAGTCCAGCGAGGAGCTGGAGGGTCCCGAGGTACAGTAGTTGCGCAGTCGTGCGTGCGCATCGGCAGCATCCTGAATGAGGACTTCGTGCCATACCTGCCCCATGTTATTTCGGCTGGTCATGCAGGCGCATATTCAGCTGAACATTCAGCGGTCCGATGTCGCCGACGACGATGTCGAGGAGGATGGCCAGACGGCGGATGGCAAGGACACAATGACACTCGAGATCCGTGGTGTGGGCAAGAAGCACCTGGAGATTAACACCAGCGCGCTCGTGGACAACATCAACGCGTACAACATGCTGTACCAGTCGGCCCTAGACCTCGAGGGCTGGTTCTACCTTACGAGGCTTGCGGGCGGCCAAGTAACGCGAGCTGTTCGTGGGTGCCGCTGGGTTGGTTTGTTGACGAGTTAGGAGAGGCTGATGTGCGTCGGGCTCAAAACTCGAAAAGTTGACGTGCTCATGACGAATTATCTGTGTTATTTCTTAGTGATCGATTATTTATATTTGGTGGTGACCCCAGTTTCTTTGGTTAGTGATAATAGGACACAGTCGTTGGTGAATAAAATCAAATCATTGGTGGTGGTATCTTTATCCTTGGTGGGCACACCCAGTTCTCTCATGGCACTACCAGCCCAATCCTCTAGTTTGTGGTGTACAACATTTTATTTGCCTAAGCGTAGTTTATCAGTAACTTACGCTAGGCAATTCATTACACCCACCATAACGCGGAGTTTTTCAAACTGGCCTTGCATCAGTGGCTTCGTTAACGCATCTGCTATCGTATCGTTGGTATTACAGTAAGTAACACTGATACTTTTCTCTTCATGCTTATACGAGCATAATGTTAATATGTTTAAAAAGCGCACACATCTACTTGTAGCCGTTTTCGACAATATCAAACATATGTGTAGTGACAAAAAGTGTTTGTTAAATTTTATTCCTTCGCGCAACAAACATTACAGTAGCGTCGGCACCACTTACGACGGATTGATCCGCACATGCATTGTGATATGCCCGCCTTCCGACGATCGCGGGATCCACATCAGGAGCGAACCACCTCCCTTACCGGGCAAACCTAAGAGACCCGGGCGCCACCGATCCAGATACAACGTTTTGTCCTCTAGCTGTGGAAATGTGGAGTCCCACGTCACCGTGTCGCCAGCACCCACGTCGACTTTGGTGTAGCCGTCGCCGCCGCTATGGACGACCACAGTCACGTCCTTCGTGTCGACGCTCTCGAAAATGAGGCGGACAACGCCGTCGCCCGCGTGCGTGTACGACCCGTAGCTTCCCGCGAAAGCTTCGTCCACTGCTGTGAGTCCCAACGCGTCGAAAAGCGTTCCGTCGTCGATCTCCCCTACATAAGCTGTGGGCCCGCATATAGGTTGCACGAATTGCGCAGCCATGTATGCTATATCAGTGGGGTCGATCAGGGACAGTGCGGTGAGTCCCATATTCGCCACTTTGAGCATGTAGTCTTTCTCAGCTACATCCTTCCCCATATCAGTCTTACCAGTGTCAATGAGCTGGTCCACAATCACCCCAAACGTTTTCCGGAGTAGATCTCGTGTCTCGTAAGCCGCCGTCTTAGTTTTCGAAGCTAGCAACTCTCCCATGCAGTTGTTCGTGACAATAGGGATGTCGTTCAGAACGATTGCCGACTTGTACACCTTTACTCGAATATCATCGACGTTGTCACTCACGTTGCGATATCTAAGAACAGCAAGAGTGACACGATCAGTGAGACGCTTGAGTTGCCAGCCACAACTCGAGTTTTTGTCGATGATACTTTGTAGTTCATCCACCGTCGTGGCTGATTTGTTCATTATACCATTGCCAGAAAGCAAGTTCATGACATTTGCCCCAGTCGAAATAATCTCGTCGCCGTTAGTGATGGCCTGCTTCACGATAAATTCCACAGCTTTGAGCACGTTGTCTGCAAACTCGGCGTTCTTAGGGATTGGCAATCCCATACAATAGCAGATGGCTATTGGAAGGTCGTACAATACGACATCAGCCGAATAAGCAGCAGCGAGAAGCTCTTCTGTATTGCCTTGGGGCGCAGAGGTTTGCCGATAACGAAGATAGTAGATCAGCCCTTTGATCACCTCGACAATATTCGCAACACATTTGATAGCCCACTTGGCAGTCTTGTATATCTTGTAAATCCCGTTAAACACGCCCGCAGTTGCAAGATTCAGTGCCACAGCGATAACCGAAACGATTTTAGTGAGAACCGCGAGAGCACAGTCGTCATTTTGAGGAATGCACTCCAAACTACACGTCACAGGATACGATATCGGACATTGCGTAATACACTCATCGCCGTCCTTGCCATAGCCCAACGGACAAATATTGTTGCTGTCGAAATCGGCCGTCTTGCGATAACATGCTGTATCGGTGGATTTACCGATGGTGGGCCCCACCCAGTTGCGAATCGTTGTGCCGTACGAGTTGTTCCCAACGCCCGAAGGATCCGTCAATTCGACATTCTTGGCTGACATTCTCGTCCAAATTGCGCCGAGTTGATCCACCTCGTCAGCTGCTCGACCGTAGAACCCACTCAACATAAATCCTTCAGGTGCTGTCGCTACCCCTGTTTTGTCTGTCTTCGTTCCGCCAGATATCGTTTTACCTTTGCTAGTTGTGAAGCTTAGATAGAACACACGAGTGTGTGATCCCTGCTTTTCCCAGTGAGCTTCCATCGAGTTAATGTACTCGCCAGAGCCCAGAGTAAGCGTCTGCTCTTCTCCTCCTTTACCTCCGTGAGTAAATGTCAGTTCGGCAGGAGAGGCCACCTGCAGCGTCACAGCGTCCACGCGCTTGGCAGACCGAATCGTGACAGAGGATGCGGTCTGGCCGAACTTGATAGACTTGATGTCAGAGAATGCGTTGCCGTGAGGGCCACCAAAAAGATCGCCGAGTACAATATCTTCATCCGCGGAAACAGGAGGTGAGACCGTCTCGTTAACTGTCGCGATGCTCGACCACACCGCTCCGATGAGGTCGATCTCCTCGCCATAGCGACCAAAGAAGCCGCCAAGCTGGTAGCCCTTCGGAGCTGTCAATGACCCCTTTTCCTTGGTTTGCGATCCACCAGATACCGTCTTACCCTTGCTCGTTCCCAAACTAAGGTAGAAAATGCGCGTGTGACCACCTTTTTGACCCCAATGAGCCTCCATGGTGGTAATATACTCGCCTGGCTCAAGCGTGAGGGTGTTATCTTTTCCACCGGTTCCGCCGTGAGTGAAAGTCATCTCCTTCGGTGCCGAAACTTGTAGAGTGAGACCGTCAACACGCTCGCCCGCACGAATTGTGACGGAACTCACAGTCATGCCAGATGCAACAGCAAGCTGGTCGGAGAATTGCTCTCCGTGAGGGCCTCCAAACGAATTACTTAGTTGAACAGCCCTCTTGTTCGCCTTCGTTGTCACCTCCGACAAACTTCCTGCAATGTCGGCGGGGGCGACAGTACCCGGAGAATCTTCATCTTTAACCGGAGCGGGAGCCGGCGTTGGAGCTGAAGTCACCAGGTCGATGTACGCCCAGACCGCACCCAACGTGTCAATCTCCTTGCCGTCTTTGCCGAAAAAGCCGGCCAGCTGAAAGCCTTCAGGCGCAGTCACCGTGCTCTTATCATTCGTCATCGATCCACCGGCCAGTGAGTTACCCTTGCTCGTGACGAAGTTCACGTAAAAAATGCGCGTGTGGTCGTTCTTCTTCCCCCAGTGTACTTCCATCGACTTAATGTACTCACCCGGCTCGAGCTTGAGCATCTTTTGGTCTCCTCCAGTTCCGCCGTGAGTAAAAATCAAACTCTTGGGTGCTGAAATTTGCAAGGTGATGCCATCGAGACGCTCACCAGCATGAACTGAAATGGAGCTGACCGTCTGTCCTGAATTGACAAAGTTTTCGTCCGAGAAATCCATGCCGTGGGGCCCGCCAAAGCTCTCACTGAGCTGAACAGAGTCCTTGACAGACATTGTCGGGGCTGCAGATGTAGGTGCAGGTGTAGGTGCCGGAGCTGCTGACACAGATGCAGAGGGTGCTGGTGCATCTGCACTGGAGCCTGGTGCAGAACCATCGGTTATCGAGGCATCCGTAGACGCTGGTTCAGTAGACCCTGAGGCTGACGAATCTATGGATGTTGCTGCCGACGGATCCTTACTTGCCGATTTAGATACTGATGATGTTGCCGCCGAGGCGCTCGAAGATGCTTCTCCTGACTCTCCTGTCGATCCCTCTGCAGTCTCTGACTCATCGCTGGACGCTGCTGCGGACTGAGCCGTTTGGTTTGTTGGGGCTTTCGTAGCTTTGGAAGCCTTACTGGCCGTAGCAGCAGAACCAAACCCAGGTGCATCCGTAGACGATTCCAATGATGTCGTTTCGGACACATCTGCTGACACTGCTGGCCTTTTCCTAGTATTGGCAGGCTTGGTAGTCTTAGCAGCCGCAGCAGCAGCTGAACCGGAGTCCGATGCATCCGTAGACGTTTCCATTGACGCCACTGCAGACTCATCCACTGAAGCTGTTGGTCGTTTCCCCGTTTTCTTGGGCCTCGCTACTTCAGCAGCAGACCCCGATGCCGAGACATCGGTATCGGCGTCAACCGATGCGTCCAACCCGCTTGCAGAAGCCTCGGTAGACGCCGTTGGTCGTTTCCCAGTTTTCTTAGGCTTAGCCCCTTCAGTAGCAGACCCCGAAGCATCGGTAGAGGTCTCCGCTGAAGCTGGTGCAGACGCGTCGGCTGACCCCGCGGAGGATTTATCTGCTGAAGTTTCACCAGAAGCAGTGCTGGCAGAACCAGCAGTAGACGTTACCGGCGCAGCGGGAGTAGGAGCTGGTGCTGCTGGTGCTGGGGCGTCTGTCGCCGGGGCCTCCGCAGAAATACGCGTCCAAATCGCTCCCAACTTGTCGATCTCGTTGCCGTCCTGGCCGAAGAATCCTCCGAGCTGGAAACCCTCCGGCGCCTCCACCGTGTTCTTGCTCTCCGTCTGAGAACCCCCAGAGACCGTGTTACCCGCGCTCGTGCCGAAGCTCAGGTAGAAGATGCGCGTTCTCCCCTTCTTCTCGCCCCAGTGCGCCTCCATCGACGTGATGTGTTCGTCCGCGGCAAGAGTGAGCGTGTTCGCTTTCCCACCACCTCCTCCGTGGCTGAACGTCGCCGCCGTCGGCCTTTTCACTTCCAGTGAAACGCCATTGACTCGCTCTCCTGCTCGAATGGTAAGGGAGCCGATGGTCTGTCCAGCAGCGACCGAGGCTTGGTCCGAGAACGCGTTTCCGTGAGGCCCACCGAAGCTCTCGCTCAACTGAACGGGGTCATCTGCTGATAAGATCCCCGGTGCAGCCACTAGGAGAAGGCAAACGATTGCCTGAAGTATCATCGTTGACACTCGATGTGCCATGCTCGCGAAGTCGAGTTTCCTGAAATGTGGTTTTAATCTGCGTGCGGAGTTAACCAGATGCTTACGCAGATAATACTCACACAGCTCTTGTCCACAACAATACCAATGGCGTTGGATTTGTTAGTGCTGAGTCGCTTTTATTTTGCTCGTCAGGGATTATGTTGTGTTTATGATATTTTCTCCTCTGGGATCGGCTGAGTTCACGTCATTTCTGTACTTTACCTCGACCAAATTTGGTGCAGTAAGCACAGATGGTTCTTGGTTGTCGTTTTGTCCACCATTTTTGGGAGCAAGGCTGAGGTCACACTTCAAGTCGCAATCATTTGGACTTCATATTCGATGTGACCAAGCACACGAAGATCCCCGAACTGGTACAGTAGTCGTTGATACGCGATTTCGTGGTGATAGATATTCTATTTGACCGAATCAAGTCAGCTTGATTCGAAGTCTTATATTCACCGAGGATAGACGCTTTGATGCACACACGAATAGAGTACCGTCGGACGCACTACGACTCCGAGTTGTCGTGAGTGTACTTGTACAATCTTGCGCCCCGTTCCACACGAAGCGTATGACGGGATGCACATCTCAGAGAGAGAAGGTAACTACGTTGGTGCCTACTGAAATTTTACCAGGCAAAATATATACAGCATCTGCCGCAGCGGGCATCGTGACTCACGCTCGTAGCCGGGCTAACCAAGTGCGCATCGCAGATAACAAACTCTCGACGCGGGTACCGTACTGGTAGACTACCAGTGGAAGTGTGTGTTACGTAAAACATTTTCCTGCAAGAAATTCAACTTTCAAGTTTTACACAGCCAAAATGAACAATACACAGCAAAGTTGCATTTTTGCGTCCAAGCGGCGACCAAGGCGGCGGAATATCGGGTCGAGTGCCTACCATGCGATACATGATACTGCCAACAGCTTCGCGATAAGGAATAGCTTTCACCGTATCTTTCTCTACTTTATCGCTATCCTGACCGCTTACGGATAGTTTAACGTTCGGTTCTACTGGGGTTGCAATAGAATACAGAATATATTCGCTGAAACGGTCAAGGACCTGTCGTAAAGGTGGTGAATTTAAGACTGAGTTACCGCTGAGTTTTCCCACTGACCTGCTCACCCTCGTCCTACCTGTACCTACAGAGCACCTCGGGTCATCAGCGCTGCCTCGAGCCATCAGCTCTGACTCGGATTCGTGCCACTCTCACCAGTGGCATCGACACTTCCCCGCGAGTCGAGCGTCGAGGCAAGCATGACAAGTCTGAGCGCACTTCGAAGGTGACAAAGCAGCGTCTTCCCCAGCGCTTTTGTGAAGCCATCCGCAAGCATTTCGGAAGTCGGGCAGTACGCGAGCTTGATGGTGCCATCTTGGCATGCATCTTTGATAGAGTGAAATGCGATGTCGACGCTTTTCTGCGAGTTTGACGTTTTCTCCTTCTTGATCCTCTGTATCGTCGAAAGGTTGTCGATCATCATAGGTATCTTGGTCAACTTCACTCCCGTGAGCGAGTAAATCAACATCGACATCCACTTGAGGTCTTCCAGGCCCATGTCAGCTGCGATATACTCCGCTGCGGTTGATGATTTAGCCACGACAGTCTGACGCTTGCAGGACCAGTGTACGGGACAGCCGTGAACACCCAATAACTGACAGGAAATCGACTTTCTATCGCTTGTATCGTTGGCCCAATCCGCATCTGTGAAAAACTGCAGGTGTGGAGCTTTTGTGGTGCGTCGGAATTCGAGCCCCATGGATCGCGTAGTCGACACGTAGCGTAGTATCCGTTTCAATGCGTGCCAATGTCGAACGCTTGGTTTGTTGCACCGCGACACTGCTAGATTTACAGCGAAGGATAGGTCTGGGCGAGATACCCGACTGAGATACAGCAGGGCGACAATTGCCTGCCTGTACGGGACGTGTTCCGCGAGTTCCTCTCCTTCGCCAGCCTTGTACAGCAGCGTATTTTGACCCATCGGCGTTGTCGCTGCTCTGCACTTGTCCATTGCAAATCGATGACAAACTTCGGTGGCGTATTGCTCTTGGTTGATACACATTATTCCTTGCTGGAAGTCACGAGTGACGCGCGTGCCAAGGAACCACGAGAGCTCTCCGAGGTCCTTGATGTCGTATTTTTCGCGATGGGCTGCCATTAACTCCTCCACGTCTTCCGTGCTGTCATAACCGATCAGGATATCGTCGACGTACACGAGGATATTCAAAGCTTTTGTAGGATTGTTGTAAACACACCGGTCTTCTGGCAATGGTGTAAAGCCTCCACTTCGAAGAAACGATTTGAGCTCAGCGTTTCATTCACGTCCAGACTACTTCAGACCATACAGTGCTTTGCCGAGCAACCAGACTTGTCCGGGTTCTCCTTCTTCGAATCCACTCGGTTCCTCGACGTAAATGATCGCCCGCAGTCCTGCCTTAACATAGGCTGTGGGAATAACTCCTTGACGAACGTGCCATCCTCTGTGATTGCATTCTGCTAGAAATACACGAATAGCGATTAGTGTTACAACAGGAACATATGTCTCGATATAATCGAGCAGGAATATCTGGCCACATCTTTCCGCGCAAACCGGAGCTCGGAACCGATCAATTGAACCGTTTTCCTGGCGCTTTAGCCTAAAGTTTATAGTCGATCCGACTCCATGGGCGTCAGCCGGGTGAGTCACAACCGTGAATGTCCCATTGGCACGGAGCGCCTCGATCTCGTCCTCGATAGCCTTTTTCCACAGCGGCCACTGCGGGGATTTTGTGGCTTCTTTCAATGTCATTGGCTCTTGAATTACTTCTCCCAGCCCTAAAAACGCAGATCCGGCGGTTTTTTCAGCTATCCGTACCGATCGACGACGTTGAGTGAGGTTCGGATTTGCACTTCGGGGCACCACAGTTGTCGGCTGAGGTTCTGCTTGGTCACTTCCCCGCATCGAGCTGCTCGACGACAAAACGTCCGTGTCAAACGAGCGGTCAGGTGTGTCCGGTGAAATGGCCAAATGGTCGAGAGATGTTGATGGTCTAGGAGGCCGTAGCTGCCGGCCCATGAATGCGACGTCGCAACTGTGAACAATCCGAGATCCACCTTCCCGGATGTAGACAAAGTATCCTTTCCGCTGGTGATCAGGCCCAACGTAAATCCCACATTGTGCAGTGGGTAGAAACTTAAACTTTGTGCTCCGCTGTGTCGGCTTGAGTTGGACAACGATGCGCTCACCAAATGCGTGCAAATCACAAAGTTCTGGACGACTACCGTGATATCGAGTGTACGGCGTAGTGCCCGGGTTGTTGCGCGTGACTACGCGATTGCACATGTAGACAGTAATACGAACAGAATATTCCTACCGATTATGACGGACGATTGCCTGCAATAATAAACAGCGAGTCATGTCCGCCAACGTGCGGTCAGCCCGTTCAGCAACTCCGTTCTGGAAGTGTTTATCCGGCTCCGAATAATGTCGTTCAATGCCTTCGTCGTCACCCAGGTCGTCAAAAGCTTTGTCAATGAATTCGCCGTCATTATCCGTGCGAAGCACACAAACATCAGCGTCGCCATTTCGTCGTTTCACCAAATGAATGTAATGCCGAAACTTCGCCACGGCTTCACGTTTCGCTTTGAGAAAGTAGACATGGGTATAGTTGTTCCACTTCACTGCCATGTTGTGGCGATGGCCGTGAATACTACGCTGGAACGGAACTGTCAGGTCACCGTGACAGATGCGATCTTTTTCTTCTTGTGTTCGAAGGGTGCGTCGGGGTGCTCCTCTGCTGTGACCTTTTCCAAGTGCACACACTTCACATGGGTACATGGACAATGTCTTCGAACCTTTGATGCGGAGTCCTTGGACGAGGCCACCACGTTCCATGTCCAGTATTGCTTGATAATGCCAATGACCCAAACGGCGATGCCAGTCTTTAAGTGAATCTGTTGCTACTGTCGGGAAAGTTACTGTGAGCGATGTCGCTGCTAACCCACTTGCAATCGTCTTTGTGTTCACGTACACTCCATCACACATAGTGCTCCGAAAGATAGCTGGTCCGTACACGGTACATCCGTTATCACCGAAATCACACTTGTATCCATCTGCTGTAAGCACCGATACGGAGAGGAACGTTTGAGCGAGTGACGGTATGTAGACCACGTTGTGTACAATACCAAGAGGGCCGTCGGCTATATTGAGGTCACCAGCTTCTGTTCCTACAACAATACGCCCATCAGCCATTTGAACGGTGTGACCATCACAAGGCGCAATGTTCAGAAGAGCTTCTCGAATTCCAGCCATGTGAAATGAAGCACCAGAGTCAACAACGTGTTCCACAATAGTCTTGCCGGGATCGAATGGTTTGGGCGCGGTATCTGTCGACACCCCGCGCCCTCATTCTTCATCAGAGGACTGCACTGCGGCTGCGGCGTGTCCGGCGGTTTGATTGGTGGACTGCTTGCGCTGCTGCTCGGCTACGTGGTGGTCATGATAGTTGGTTGTATGCCCGCGCTGGTCACAAATCTTACACAGAGCGTTGCTGAAATCCCATCGGTCGCGTGGCTTCTTCTAGTTACTGGTGGCTGCAAGAGCTGCGTGTCCTGTGCACAACCGCTTGCCGTGATCGGTGCCTTCAGAAGCTGTATCATAACGACGGTTCTTCACACGGCCGTCCGAGCCGATTGAGTAAATTGATTGTTTTCTCGATCTCGCCAGACGCATCGTCCGCCTCCACGTCAATCTAGGCAAGCCGAGTATCACGATAGCGAGGGTATGTCAGTTGAACGAACGTACTGAGGGCCTGTTGCTCAGTGTAGTCATTCACTCTTCCATGATTCAGTCCAGTCGCGATTTGTGACAATCGGTGCGCGTACTCATCGTATGACTCGTGAGGGAGCTTGGTAGTAGACGCTAGCAAGACGACTTGGCGTTGCACGGAGAGACGACGGCGAAACTTTCGGAGGAATGCACGCCCAAAATCGCGGAAAGGATCCCGCGGAAGCGTGCTGCGGTTCCAAATGAACCAGGTACTTGGCGTTCCCGTGAGATGGTTGGAAAGGACGCTGCACTTGACCGGTCCCGGGCACGTACGCCTATTGAGAGTTTGTGCATCCTCAATTTGCACTTGTAGACGCCCAAACCATCCGTGATCACCAGCATCAAGGTAGCCATCCCGTATCGCACCCGAGAAGTTCTCAATGTTGACGAGCGTGACGTTGAACTTCGGTTTAGGTTCACTTGCGATCTCCACGGTGGCTTGATCGGCTTGTCCCCCTTGGCCGGCATCCCCACCTTGGTCAGCTTCCCCGTCTTCTTCCGTTCGCGGTTCAGGCTCACCGTCAACTTCTTCGAATTCGTTCGATCTGTGCGAGGACATCTCCGTTTGCTCAACAAGCAAGAGAGGCTGTTAACCTGTTGTAAAGGTGGTGAATTTAGGACTGAGTTACCGCTGAGTTTTCCCACTGACCTGCTTACCCTCGTCCTACCTGTACCTACAGAGCACCTCGGGTCATCAGCGCTGCCTCGAGCCATCAGCTCTGACTCGGATTCGTGCCACTCTCACCAGTGGCATCGACAGGACCTTCGTAGCGTATACGTGTTGGTGGATAAATCTCGTTCGGTCGATACGGTCACATTGAACGGACGAGCCGAGTAAATACTTCACCTTCCCTAAATATGTCACGAAGAACCTCCTCTTCATGGCTGATTTCAGCTCGCTCACGAGGGCTGGTGTAGGTGCGACGATCAATAGGTCGTACACGTACACTACGGTATAGCAAGTAATTCTGTCAGCCGCGTGTTTAAAAATACGACTGTCCTTGAGGTTTTGGAACCGAAGATCGTCAAGAAAAGCAGGCAACCTTTGGTACCAGACTCTAGGAGCCGGTTTTAACCCGTAAAGGCTCTTCAGGAGATTATATACAATGTCCTCCTTGCCTGGGATGTGAAAACCTTCCGGTTGAGCCATGTAGATCTCCTCTTCCAGAAAGCCTTTAAGAAACACCGGTTTGACATCCATTTGATGGACATCGAGACCAAGTAAGTCTGAGGACATCCATTCTGATAACGGGTGAAGAAAATTTGTTATAGTCAATGCCAAGTTCCTGAAGGAATACTTTGATCACTATAACTGCTTTGAAGCGGTCCATTTCATCGGTGTCGGCATACTTTACAACAAAGACCCATCGGCGGATTAGAATCTTCCTGTCTTTGAGAGGGGTTACCAATACATAAGTGTTATTTTCCACAAAGAATTATATTCCGATTTGGCTGCTTTTCTCCACTTAGGAGCATGAACCGACTTCACTGCCGCTCGGTAAGTAGGTCACATACCGATTAGCTAGGAATGCGTACAGTAACTTTCCACGTTGTTCCTGTAGATCTTCCGCAGCAGTGAGGGCTACGTCCGAATCTTTGGCTGCGACTTGGGGTCGCATATATACGAGGCCAAGGCGGAATTCAATGTAATCTCCGTTCTGAATGAGTAGTGAATTTCTTTCTGATCAAGAGGCCTCATGAATGTAGGTGGTCTGCGTGGAGCAGCGGGTTCAGAAAACGTCGGTACAGCCTCGCGTCCAAAATTAGAAAATGTTGCATATTCACGTTCTGCAGTTGGAGCCGTTGAAGTCTCAGGTTGTGATATAAGTTATACATTTGCACGTCACGTGCTGGATCTGGCGTAGATGTCGAGGCTTCCAGACGTCCTCGTTAAAACTGCATCACGGCTATAGACACTCGCACGTGCGTTGATATCCCTCAAGCGATACCCTATTTGTGATCGTACATGCCTAGGAACATACGCAGTCGTGCTCGAGCATCGAGGTTGTCTCGATATTGCTCCGTTATGTGTACATATCCACTGCATCCAAACACCTTCATATAGTGTTGTTGTCTTGAGCGGTGGGGCCACCGTTGTAGGTAGTTGACCGTCGAAATGTGAAAGTGAGGCGTCTCCAGTTCTTCACCCGGTTGAGTTCTCTTTTCCTACAGCGCTAGTTGCCGCTGAAGCTCAACCAACGCTCTCGTTCTTACTACACTTTGCACATATCAAGTTCCTGTAATTCATGCATCTGTTTCGAACTAGATTAGAAACTCTGATCTGAATGTTGTGGTGTAGCAGAACGCACATGTTAGTCCTTGTAACAGACACAACAATCGTCGAGCAAGTTGGCTCTTATTGGCCAGCCCTAGGTTGTCTCCAGCGGTTCGGCCCTTCCGGGACAACGGTGGCGGTCCTCGCCGAGACCATGCAACCAAGCCAGTCGATCCTCCGGAAAGCAGCTGAGCTCACTGACTCCCGTTCCACACACTCCACCAAAGGATAGACGACGGCTCACGAGCGCTTTTACGAGCAACAGAGAGCAAAGGCTTCTCGGCTAGAAGTGTCACAGTACCAGGGCTATCCGGCGTGCTGGCTCGCAGACTCGGCGAGAATTGTCCTTGGCGCCCTCAGCGAGTTCCTTGCCCTTCTCGTGTCGACATCACTTTTGGCGCTACCTGTCAGCACCCAATAAGCTATGCCTCTCGAGTGTTGACGACAGACATAATCCACCCCGCGCAGGGACTTGCCGGACTGTGTACGCTTGTCTCGGACGTAGAAAATTCTGCTCGGTTTGTTTGTTATCCCCCTGGAGTGCCGCTAGGGCTCTATCTATTATTCCCTATGTCCTATACAAATACCTAATGGAATGAAGGGGGTTCGGATCTCAACTGACCCCTCACTGAGTCCCTATGTAACTATTTTGTGATTCGGGTTGCCTTCTCGACGCAGTGAGAACTACCGTATCCGCTCTTATGTTGCAACACCGGATCGCTCTGACTTTGAAACACTTTCGCCGACAACGGAACTCGGCGGGAATTACCGTGACCGCTCCCACGCTGAAAAACCGGACCGCGTCGACACGTAACTGACGCTCGAGTCCATGTAGCCCTGCAGCGAGACGCGGCCGCGAGCAAGCTGACGCACCTCGACAGGGTCGGACTGCCTGTCCAGACCGATGCAGCCGCACTTGGTGGCGACGAGCTTCTCGATGGCGTACTGTGTGTCCTTGCACAAGCACACCATCGGAGACTCGGGGGTCTCCGTCTTGAGACCGCCCACTCTGAGATGCCTGACTACTACCGTGGTATCTCTGACTCTGCAACGCTGGACCGCTCTGAATTTGAACCGCCTTCGCTCGTTCAGGCTGATGCCATCGGAATTCGGTGTCTGGTCACATACTGGTCACCGAATTACTGGTCACCGAATTATGGCACTACACCACAATGTTAAAGTTTGGTGCTTATTCGAAACCACAACATATAGGTTAGAGATGGGATACGGCGATGTCAAAGTTCATACGGGGTTCGTCCATCCGTTTTAGCGCTGGGTGCTAGTCACTTCGCATAGCACATTACTTGCGATCAACGCTGAAACGATTGGCGAGGATCACCGCTGCTGGTACCGATAACAGGTTACAATGCAGCACATATAATCATGAAGGGTGAGCGTTTCCGGTTGCCTTTGGAGTCAATGAGTGCCGGCTCAACTCGTCCAATGCCTTCGATTGGGATTTCATTGTTATCATCAACAGTGATCGAGCCACCACTAGCTGCGATATCAGCAAACCACTGGGATTCGTGCGTCAGATGGCGCGTACATCCAGGGTCGATGGTCCAGGTGGGATCCAGTTGAATGTAGGCTTGAGTTGACAGACTGACAGGAGGGTTGACCGTTGTAGCTACGGCAACCAGGCCCGCATCATGGTGCTGCTAATGGAAAACTTGTGTTTGGCACCATTGTCGACATCTCGACCGAATCAGAGTCCAGCGGACAGTTCTTGTCGTGATCACGGTTTTGATACGTGCAACCATTGCTGGTTTTGTGTCGGCCACCAC
Source organism: Phytophthora cinnamomi (assembly GCF_018691715.1). Taxonomy (NCBI): domain Eukaryota; phylum Oomycota; class Peronosporomycetes; order Peronosporales; family Peronosporaceae; genus Phytophthora; species Phytophthora cinnamomi. Next base: position 555,360 of record NW_027150960.1, read on the forward strand.
TATGGTTCTTGTCCCCGTGGTTGTTGCTGCCGTTACTGTTGCTACGGCCTTAGTTCACAGTAGGAGTAGACATCGTTACCGCTGGGGTCTTGATCTTGGAGGACAGGCGGTTCTGTAGCCACTGGAGCACAATCGTTCTTGGTGGCGCTAGTCAGGTGTCCCATTGGACGCTCTAGGGCCTGGATGTCGCGAACATTGCCGAAAATGTTTGCTTCAGATCTTCATACGGATATACTTCCGCTGGTCCTCCAAATGCACAGATCATGTATCGCGATTTGGATATTGAAATGAAAAAGATAGATTGAATTTTGCGATTCTGTCACCACCGAATCGGTGGCTTCTTGCGCGGCTTTAACCGCGTTTTCGAGTTACAGGGAAAACTCAGTCATGTCCGATCCTTCTTCTTACCTGATTTACATCAAGTAGTGTTGGATGAAGTAGGGGTCTCCGTGGAATGCGGCACCTTCATACTTCTGACAGATGAACTGAAAGATATCGTGATGTCGTGAGATTCTTTACCAGGCGGACGTGAGTGTTGTACATGGTTATCATCAATAAATCTTTGGTCTTGGCTTCTTGCCGGCGTCGTTCGCGCCGGTGCAGGGTCTGAGGCTTCTCGTCCGTATCACGTTTGCGTTCTTGGCACGCTTGGGTGCGGTCGAATGGGCGATTGACAGGCAGCTTCTTGCGCTTGAGCGAGGTGTCCGAGTCACGCTTGGTAAGCATGTGGTTCGGGAAAAAGAAGTGGCCAGCTTCGCGCCGGCATTACTAGAAGAAACTTGCTACATCATCTCGGAAGAAAGGATATCGCTAGATTGCTATCCGGCGAGCTCGATGGGCAGGACAGAGCGCACAGGCTTCGGAGGGGATATCAAAATTAGATTGGAAATGCATACGCCGGGAGATCGGACTTGTGGCTTGGGGTGAGCAGATATTGTATTGCCTGAAGTCTCATGCGTTTTCAAAGTACGACAAGACTAATGGTCGAATTGGATACCCACATAGTACCTGTATTCGGCACTCGACTGTAGATATGCATCACGATTTTGGAACTACCCGGCTGCTGTCGAATTCAGGTGGACGTTCTTACATCAATGGACTTCAGCTGGCCTCCACAAGGACAAAGCCGAACTGTCCATTGTTGGATTGCCTTTACCAGCGGTTCCTGCACGATTAAGGGAAATTGCTGAAACGGAGTGGCTTCAAGCCACTTGAGATTTTAACAGATAAATATCTGTTAAAGTTTTAGATACTTCCTCACCTTGGTGTAAGTCACACCAATTGCTACATTTGAAGTGGGCCACCACAATGAGTGGTCCACACCTACCCAAAGATCCTATTGGTAGAAAGATGCTGCTTTCTACCAATTAGAGACGTGCATATTGGCGGGGCTCTGGCTGCCCCTTTCATAGATGATAAACAGTTTTAGTAGATTTAGGAGGATGATCAATTACAAACAATACGGTTCTCATTTTACCCTAATCTAATTAGTGCGGTTTCTTTATTTAGTTTAAATTATTCTTGAGGACTCAAGTATATTTATTCTAATTAAAACTAACCTACCGCTTCCTCATACACGTAGCGCAACGTGTAAGCTTAAGTAGTGATCCAAAGTAGGCCCACTACAATTGCCCAGAGGTTGCGCTCGGATAAACCTCAAAGTGATGAGGTTATCCTTGCAGAGTGCATTGACAAGGGCGCAGAGAGTTGCTGGAGAATCGGGGCGGTCTTATATTTCCATGCGGTGTGGCGATGGCGGTTAGCATTATTTGACTCTCTCAACACGGTCACGTCAGAGTAGCACTACGCGATTTGCGATGCGACTTAGACACGGGTACGACACGGTCCACTTGCATTTACGTCGTGGAGTGCATGATATTGTGATGCGTAGCGCTGCAATGATCCTAGGAAGGGCTTTGACGACGGGCTTTGACTTCCCAACCTTTTGCCTGGTCGGCAGCACACCGCCTTACCTCTTGTTTTTCGATGGAGGTTCCAGAGGTAGCCCGGTCCCTGGTGGGAGTGGGGCGGTAGTGATTAGAATTGGAGCGTCCGCCGTTGACTTTCGTGTGTGCTGGATAATTAGCATATCATATGCGCCCAAGACAACAACCAACAATCTCGCTAAAAATATGGGTCTTCTCTCTGACCTACGAGCGTGCAAACGGTACCACGGGGCACCGTTACACGTCGTTGGCGATAGCACGAGCGGCGACATTCGCCGCTGGCGGCCCACCTCAGGTCAATCTATTGGCAATGTCGCAGGTTAGTCGACACGATGGGAGTTATTTCTTGGCAAAATCATTTACGAGATTTTACCAAAGTGGCTGATGCGCGCGCTAACGTCGCCACGAATACGGCTACAAGTGTGCAACGACCACATGACCCGGTCGAACGTTCTCCATGATGGGCAGCTGCAGCTGCCTATGCGTCCAGTGACATCGAACATTGGCTAGCTCTTAACCTTCATAAGGACTGCTCGGAGTCCGCGGTCTCTACAGTGTAAACATGGGGGGGGGTCATTTAGCTGACGGAAGCTCCGCCAGATTCTTCATCAGAGTCGGATGGTGGCTAGAGCTCCTCGTTGGTATAGTCGTAGCCCACAGCATCTGAGTCGACCCCGAGCTGCTCCGACGGCATAGCGTTCGGGGCATTGTCGATGTCGGACATTGTCCCGTATCAGGGTACACGGGTGGCGTGCCAGGTATCCGGGTGCCGGGCTCGTGTGGTGTCGACGTGGTGACCCGCGCCTAGGGTCATCTTTGAGCGGCGTGTGGAGGATGCGTCGCCGGTCCAAGTGGTGATATCTCTGTGTGAGGGGTCGACGTGATGGCCAGAGGGTGCTTTTGGACCGCTCAGGACGGGTGTCAAGCGCTACGGACCATGGTATACATACTTTTGCGGAGGGGTTGTCATGTCCGGAGCTGCGGACATGACAACGACCCCAAGGACCTGCAAGGAGGGGCGCTGCCCTCAGAAGATCAAGCCTCTCCTCTATTCTGCTTTACTGATCAGTCGTGAACTTACCCTGTCAACAACAACCGAAACAACAAGGAAGCTTTTATTTTACGTTATCTGTTAGTCACTCGAGTCTCCTTCCGCCACCTCGCTCTTTCGTCCCGCACAAGACATCTACTCGCAAACAGCCACAGCGTACTCGAACTCGAAGGAGGCAGGGAGTGGGGGGCCCGGCACCCGGACCCTTGGCACGCCACCCGTGTACCGTGACACGGGACATTAATTGGACCGGCGACGCATCCTCTACACGCCGCTCAAAGATGACCCTAGGCGCAGGTCACCACGTCGACACCACACGAGCCCGGCACCCGGACCCCTGGCACGCCACCCGTGTACCCTGATACGGGACATTCTCCCGGACTTTGCGTTCGGCGTCCCCGCCGAACCTCCAGGTGCTGGGCGAGCTCCAGCCGCAGGGCAGCGGCGTGTTCATCGGCAGCACGAAGTTAGCCGAGATAGCAGCGGGCGGTCGGGCACGAATGTCTTCACTGGTTGGTACTCTGTGGTCGGGAAGAGGGTAGATGTAGGTCGCGTTGCAGTAGGAGTAGCCATTCCGATCTCGAGTGTTAAGTGATTTCAAAGTATAACCTGCCTCTGCCGATATGAGAGTAGCTCCGTGTTCATCAGATAGTCGCGAAGAAGTAGTAAACCAACATGCAGGCGCGGAAACAGCCGCGCTCTCCAGATTCCAAATGAGATAAAGTTGAGAAAAGAAAAAGAAAAGAGAAAGTAGACGACGACAGGCACAGCCAGCCTCGAGAGTCATCGTCATTATCCATTGTCACGGCTAGAAGAGGAACTCGTCCTCATCCGCCGTTGCATTCGCCTCCGCAAGGCGAGCGCTTTTTCGCAGCTCGAACCAACCTTTGGCCTTACGTTGTTCGTCTTCAAAAGCATCGATGAGGACGGAATAGTCAGGTAGTAGAGGAGTGGTAGACCGCCAGCAAGTTTCGTATGAAGCCGTTAACACCAGGTATTGCTGCTGTCGTCCCTTCACTCGTTTGTCCAAAATCTCCACGATGGGGTTTGAGACCCCAGAGAACGCTGTCTCCTCGCCGCCTAGCGTCAGGCGTTCCACGAAACTTGTAGTAGATAGGTCGTCGACAGTCAAAGGTCCTGCATCGTCGGCGGAGGGCTCGCTTGTGACTCCATCAGGCACTTCGATGAGGAACGGTCTACTCCACCGCCCCGCAAACTTCTTCAGACGGTTCACATTGACAGACACCACTCGGTCGGGGTGGTTCGGAATACCAATTTTGTAAGTGTTGTCGCCGAGACGGCCCACCACGCGGTAGGGACCGTGCCAGGAGAAGGTTAGCTTCTTCGTCTTCCTCTCGCCTCGGCGAGCTCTGAAGTATTGGTAAACCCACACAGCATCGCCCTCTCGGAACTCAACAGCGACTTGGTCTTCACGGCGGTGCGCATGACGGTCCTGGGCTTTCAGTAGTTGCCGCTCCACAAGCCGGCGAGTGTCGCGCATCGACAGAAAGAGGCGCCGGCGGTACCCGGCCACCTCGTTGCTCTTCCAGTCATTTTTCGTGTTCAAGAACGCCAAGTCCAGGGGCAGCACGGGGTCACTGCCGTATAAGCTGAAAAAGGGAGAATCGCCGAGAGCTTCATGGTATGATGTGCGATATGCAAACAACACGCGAGGCAAATATAGATCCCAGTCAGTTTGAGCCTCACATCCGTAGCATTCCAATCAGAGTCCCGTTGAACCGCTCTACCAACCCCTGCGTTTGCGGGTGGTAGACGGCTCCGAAGAGTTTCTTGATCCCCAAGGTCTCGTAGAATGACTTAGCCACTTCCGAAATGAAGTTAGAGCCACGGTCGCTCAGCAAGCGTTCCGGCACACCGTGCCGACAGAGGACTCATCGATCATGATCTTGACGAACGTAAGAGTATCAAGGGCTTCCACAGGGATTCCTCAACCCATCGCGTGAAATAGTCAGCGAAGACCAGAATGTACTTGTGTCCTCTAGGCGTAGTAACTAGCGGTCCGATAGCGTCGACCACCAACAGAGAAAATGGCCCAGCCAATTCGTGCACTGGCATCCTTTGCATCAAGCCGTTTTTCCAAGGGCGGTACCCCTTCCCACTGCCACACACCGTGCAAGCCCGCACGTACTCAGCCACGTCGCGCTTCCAGCCATGCCAATATGCGTGCTTCCGTACTTTGTCCAGGGTCTTTGACTGTCCTACGTGGGCAGCGAATACGTCGGAGTGACAGTAATGGAGTACCGTTTCGATAAATGGCAGTGGAATGACCGGCACAGGGCGTGTCCGCCGCGAGCCTTCAGGTGCACACGTCTCATGAGCATCCCGTTCCTCATGGCATAATGAGGGGCCATCTAGAGTACCTTTACCCGCAGTTGACCGTTGAGCGCCAAGGCGCCGTGTTCCAGGAACGCCACTAGGGCTCGTATCCAAGGGGTACGTCCTTGCTCCTCAACGAACCGTGCTCGGTCAAGCCCAAAGACGTCCACGGGTGAGACGGCCTGGTGGTCTTCCTCCGGGCGGTGGCCTTCAGCAGAGTCAGATTTATCAGGAGCTTCAGAGGCAGGGGAAGCGTCGCCGTGGTCACCGGGTCCAGCGACCGGCTTACTCAGGGCCGGGGACTCCCCGACTTCGTCAAGAGCCGCCTGAATTGCGTCGTCCAGAGCGCTGGCGGGGCCTCGCAGGGTCTTGGCCTTGGCGGCCTTGGGTCGCGTTGTTACGGGATCTCCCCGACTTTGCTGAGATCACCCAGAGATTCCGCGGATTCCGGACTGAGCACTTCGACCATAGTAAGAGCACAGATCGTATCGGCGTGCAGTCGCGAAAGGCCGTCCACACCAAGTACGTCTCGCATCAGCATCTGTTGCTCCTTGCTGAGCTTAGAGTTCGCGAAGCCGGCTTCCAACTCAGCCTCGTATGCGTCCGCCAAGGCTGCCATGGTCGCCCCGATGACAGAGTCGATCCACCTGGTCGAGGTGGTCACTGACGCCTTCGAGGAGTGCACGGCGCTGAACGCCGCCTTGGGAATGACAGTGGCGACTGCCAGAGCGACTCCTTTCTTGACCACTAGCTCTTCAGTAGACGTGTTGCAAATCTCCACGAGCGTCTGGCCCTCGTTGACCGTACAGATTGTCCTTGCCACCTTCAGCATGGGGTCCAGCTCGGGCAAGCCCTCGACCAGCACCGCCATGTTCTCCGGCGCCTTGCCGACGAGGCTCGACACCACTAACGCCTGGCCGCCCGGGCGTAGGCGTATCGTCGATGCAACCCTCGACACGTAGGCCTCCTCGACTCTCGGCATCCCCAGGGGAATCGTCTCGCCCGAATCTTTCAGGGTCATGATGCTCTCGTCCAGGTCGATGACGGCGCGGAACGCCTTGAGCGTGTCCGTGCCCACGATGGCATCCACATGTAGGTGATCAACAACTGCGAACACTCGCAGCTTCTCGAGCGATCCGAGGCGCAGGGGCAAGTCAACCTCACCCTTGATTGCGCAACTTGTGTCCGGAGAGGCCGTTCAGACTGCCGGTATATGTTCGAAGGGGCACCTCCGAGAGGCCTAGCCTCACCAAGACACGTGAGTCCACCAGGCTAGCCACAGCTCCCGAATCGATAAGCAACTCAGCCGGCAAGTTGTCAAAGTGGCCGGCCGAGACGGCTTCCACTCCTCCCACAGAGCAAATCACACGCTTGCCTTCAGGCACGGGTCCGGGGTCGTCCTCTTCTTCGGGTACGTCGTCGGTCTCGACGAGGCCTGGTACCTGGTGGTACACATTGTAGTCGTCGTCCTTCACAACGCTCACGTAGTGCATAATATCGTCTGCGTTCTCCACATAAGACACGTGGTTCCCCAGCGCTTCAGAGCGCTCCGGGAACAGGGATGAATAGTCGAAGTAAACATGTCGCCACCGCGGAAAAGTGCGGCCATCTGAGAGGCGGCAATCACACGGCCTTGGTCGCTCGGACCGCTTGGCTCGCATCAGCGGAGCCTCGTTGTCGTACAGTTCTAGTACCTCGGCCACCACGGCCTTCATTACAATATCGCCTAGCACTCCAGCCAGGTCAACCACCATCGCACGAACCCTGGGCTCGTTTTCTTCCTTCCCAAAAGGCACCGGTTGGACGAGGAGCTCTCCTCTTTCGCTCGACACGTTTCAAGTCCATGACACGGCTTGCAATGGATCGCGCCCTCCTCGCTCAATACTAGTGAGTACGCTAGAGCCCGTACCAGCGCGCGCAGTTGCGGGGGCAGTCGCACAGATTCCATGACTTGCTTGGTCTCCGCGGAGACTCAGTCCTCGGCGCTCGGCACGCAGATGTTCATGGCCACTACGCTCTCGTTCGTCACGGTGGCCACAGCAGGCACGCGGGGACTGACGACAGCGAGAAGCTCGTCACCGACGACATCGACCCCGCCGCCTACATCGCGGTCATCCGAGGCAGTCCGTAGCACTGCACCGACTGGGGTCTCTCCCTCGTGAACGGTACGGGTTTCACGGAAGTCCCGGTTGGCACGCCTCGCTTCCTCCGACGCTGCCAGCGTCCTCCGGTACCAGTCGGTCCAGTACTCCGGGGACGACAAGACGCCTGGCGAGGACTCGCGGTTCCTCTCCAATGTTTCTTCAGGCAAGCCGAGCACCTCGCTCAGCTCCGCAAGTGTAGGTTCCTTGGCGCGCGCAGCATTCGCGGCCACCTTCTTCTCCAATTCTCTCTCATCCAGCGGAGACAGGCGCTCCTCAATCTCCTTATCGTATTCTTCTTTCTGTTCAGCCAGCACAGGGGGAGCGCCACGCTCGAGGGCGTCCAATTCGCCAACACAAAATGGTCTCGCAAAGGGAGGAGGAGATCCCGCATCATCCTCCCTAATAGATTCATCTCCAGGTCCAGATAGGGTTTCGCTAGTAGGCGTAACAATAACGGCATTAAGGTCATCGTTCCTTGGTAGCAGTTCTGCTTCCACAGCAGTCCCAGTTGTGTCGCCAGGGGTGTCAGGGCTCGCAGCCTTCAACGGGTCATCGCCGTCATCAGAGTCGTTTGATTCGTTCATCACATCCACAGGAAGTCCAGTATCGCCGGGGAGCTGCTCTCGCTCCATAAATAGTTCAGTTTCGCAGTTGTTAGTTCCTGTCCTCAGTTCAAAGTTAATGCCCTCGACTCTGACCGGCAAAGACTCGCGGCAGCGACACCTCAGTCCCAGGCACACGCTCTCGTCTTCAGTTTTGCAGGTATCTTCTCCATCCTCGCTGCCCTGGGCAGCCGGTTCTTCTCTCAGAAGCGTTGTCTCCAGTAAGTCTCGCCCCTTTGGGCTCTCGTTCTCCAGCACGCCTGGCGTGCGATTGTCTCCAGTGTCTTCATCACGTTGGGTCTCATTGTTGTCTTGTTCATATATAGCAGGGTGGCGCTGCTCTCCCGCAGGCTCCTCACTCACAGTTTCCACATTAGGACATAGGCCCTCTCGTCTCTCCACAACAGCGACTTGCTCCACAGCAAGCCCTTGGCTCGCCAGCCCCTCGGCGCTTGATAATACCTCCAGTTGTTCATTCATGTTCACTACAATCTCCACAGTTTCATAGTCATAATACGCGGCCTCCGCCACGCTTCCAGTCACAGGTACGCCGCGGTCCTCCTCGCCCATCCTCACCGCTGCGGCTACAGCGTACCTCCCAGTATCGTTCCACAGGCCAGAGGAAGGAGCGGCATTCCCCTCTCCTCCCTCATGCCCCCATCATTGATGGGTAGGAGCCAGGCCTTGCGCCAGAGCACTCCCTTGGGTCTCTTGCGTCGCCATCTGCTGGATAGTCCTCATGAGCGGGCACTGCGCAGCGTAGTGATCGGTGCTCTTGCAGGCCCAGCACGCCCTTGATTCTCCTTGTTGTCGACCTGGACTCCGTCCTCCGTAATTGTTGTTCCAATTCTGCTGAGGGGCCTCACACTCGCCATTGACGTGGCTGCGCACGTTGCACTTCGTACACGTAGCGTTGGAGCGACGGCAGTTGATCCTGCTGCACCCAAGCAAGTGGCAGCGACCACACACCGTGCGTCCGTCCTGCGTGTACATGTCCGGACCCTGGCGGATACCACGAAGCGGAACTTGTTGCACAACAGGAGGCGCAGTCACAGAGGCGCTTGGTACTAGAACAGCAGCAGCGGGATCTCCATGCGCAGCAGCAGCGTACCCCTGGCGACGAGAGGACCGCTGAGCATTCGCCAGCTCTTGATGTTGGCGAAGGATCAGGGCCTGGTTCTGCTGAAGCATCTGCATCATTTGGGCCATCATCGAGTTCTCGGTAGTCTTGGACGGGGGATCGTCAGCGAAGTTCGTGTCGTCCCACGGGAATGTGCATGTTCTTGTAAAGCAGGACCGGAATGGCGTGCGGGATGGTGTTGCCCATCGCCGTGCTCAGCGCCGCCTTCCACTCCCGGTTCCTCAAGCCCCACAAGAAGTACTGGTATCTCATGCGCGGGTCGAGGCACTGAGCCTCGTCACAGAGTCTCTGGATCACGTCGCCCCAGACCTCGGCCGACATCCTTCGGGTACGCTTCGTGTTCTTCAGTCGCTCGATCATCTGGAACGGAGTCAAGCAGATGAACTGGTTGTAGAATCTCACGCGTGAGGTCTCAAAGTTGTCGATATTGGAGTAGGTCCACCAGTCTTCAGCAGTCTTGCCCTTCAGGCACTCACGGAACGCGCTCAGGCGCAGCTGCTCGTCCAGGCCACCAGTGGTCTTCACGAAGGAGTCCCAGAACGTATTCGCCTTGTCCACAGAGGGGCGTTGTCGGAACAGAACGGCAGGATCATCTTGACAGCGTTCTTGATGCGAGTCGGCATGCCTGAGAACCCAGGCGTCGGGGTCGCGAAGCTCAGGGGCACCGTTGCAGGGGCACCGTACGAAGTCACCGGAGTGGCACTCGTCGACGGAGCACCTCCAGTGGCGGCAGTCGACCAAAACGGTAGCGCGGACGCTGGCGTCGCCGCGCTCGGGACACCGACACCAACGGGCGAAGTCGCGAAGCCCACGCCTGCAGCAGCTGGCAGATCCCAAAGCGAGCAGCCACCATATGAAGGGATGGCCGTTCGAACTTGTGAGGCCGGCGTCGGAGCCGGGGCAGGTGTTGTCCCAATCGATCCAGTAGCACCAACCCAGATAGGGGCTGTCGAACCAGCGGGCGGAACCAGGTACTGCGTTCCCCAGCCACTTCCGTAAATCGTAGCTCCTCCAGTCGTCACAGGCACGCTGATCCCAGTCACGACGGTCAGGGTGGCGCTTGCCGGCGCGCTCCCACTCAAGGGGACGGCCCCCAGAGGCACAGAGACGCTGGGCAGTCCGGTGGCTCCAGCCGTCGTCACGGGTGGGTTCGCTCCAGTCAGCGTCACGTTCGACCACGACGCTGCCGCTGCCACGTTCGGGTCCGGCGAGCTCGCGTGCCGGCTCGTGATCTCGACGGTGCGCCGCAGGACATCGCAAACGGCCGCCAGGCCAGCAGGAGTGGTCATGTCCGGGATGGGGATCGTTGGTCGGGCCTGGTTGGTGGTCGCAGTCGAGGTCGTCGCCGCCGACGTAGTCGCAGAGGTCATCACCGAGGACGCGGTCGTTGCAGGAGCGGAAGTCATAACGAAGACGGCGCTCGCGTTCGGGTCGGCCGTCTCGCCATCGTCGCTACTTGAAGAATCGGAACGGGCAGTCGTCTGAGGCGGATGTTGGTTCCCACCTCCCGAGCCGAGCGAGTGAAATCCCTCACTCGTCGACTCCTCTTGCTCTCTCGTGTCGCCGTACGTCATGGTCACTCGCGAGCAGTCAATCTCCAAGTCGCTCCACACGACTGATAGGTACGCTTCCAGTGGATCGGGCTCCTCACGTCAATCAGGGTCCAGAAGTCGTCCCCAGTCGTGCCGCACAAAACCTTCTCCAGCTTACAGCGTACCCTGCTTCTCCACCAGATGTCGCGGGCCTCCCTGCCTCCTTCGAGTTCAAGTACGCTGTGGCTGTTTGCGAGTAGATGTCTTGTGCGGGACGAAAGAGCGAGGTGGCGGAAGGAGACTCGAGTGACTAACAGATAACGTAAAATAAAAGCTTCCTTGTTGTTTCGGTTGTTGTTGACAGGGTAAGTTCACGACTGATCAGTAAAGCAGAATAGAGGAGAGGCTTGATCTTCTGAGGGCAGCGCCCCTCCTTGCAGGTCCTTGGGGCCGTTGTCATGTCCGCAGCTCCGGACATGACAACCCCTCCGCAAAAGTATGTATACCATGGTCCGTAGCGCTTGACACCCGTCCTGAGCGGTCCAAAAGCACCCTCTGGCCATCACGTCGACCCCTCACACAGAGATATCACCACTTGGACCGGCGACGCATCCTCCACACGCCGCTCAAAGATGACCCTAGGCGCGGGTCACCACGTCGACACCACACGAGCCCGGCACCCGGACCCCTGGCACGCCACCCGTGTACCCTGACACGGGACAACATGTCGGTTTTGCTCTCGTCGCTTTCATCCTCGGAGACGCCATCGTAGTCTGGCTTCTTCACGTAGCCAAGTAGATGTTTCCCGTCGAGGGCTACGCATACGTGGGTCTTCCACACATCGAAATTCTCGGCCCCTATAACACTTGGGAAGTCATCGCTTGAGGCTTGGATAACCTCTTATGGTTAGCGTAGAGAGAACGAGAGTAGAGAAGGAGAGAGTAGTTTTTAGGAAAAGTCGTCTTTTGACGGCTTCTCCTAAAGCTTACATGTATCACCTTCTGGGAACAGGCCAGAGAGGCTACTTCAACAGGGCCGTGATTCCACCGCGTTATCACGAGATTTGCGCCTTTTTTTACACTTACGTGATGGTGATGGTAGTTAACTTGCCGCTCGAAAGGTCTCTATTGACTGTGTGATCGTTGGTGAACTAAACATGTACTGTAGTATTTATTATTCGGATTGCAACTATTGTTTGTATGAAAGATCTAATCGTTTGAAATAAGCACAAGCACAATAAGTAGATAGAGAAGTCGTTCATGAACTCGTATGGGTTTAATTCAAAAGTGGATGGTCAAACGTTAGAGCCAACAATTTCCCGAAACCGTCCTTTGAAATTGGCGAAAATTCCCGAACGAATCCGATTGGCCGAAATTAGCCATACTGGCGTCGGCCAAAGTCGACACCGGTTCGTTGGAAACCGAATTCCGGGCTGGTTGAAGTCCGGTGCTAAGGGTCGGGGCAAGCGGAATGGCAGTCGGTTTCTGTCCCGCTGTAGACGAACGATGGCGGCGAGGGCGCTGTTGCTGCTGCTGCTGCTCCTGCTGAGCCTCGCCACCCACGCGCGCTGTGCCGACGTGCTGCAGCTGCGCACGCTGGCGCCGGCCACGTCGCAACAGTTCCGAGTGACCGCCGCGTCCTTCGGCGCCGCTCTGCCGCACGTGTCGTGGCCCTCGTCCTCGTACTCGCGCGCCACGGGGCAGCTCGTGGTGAACGAGGCCGCCGCCACGCCGGACCAGTCGCGGAGACTCGTGCAGGCCCAGATGACGGCCGACTGCGCGCGCGTCAAGCCCGTGGACGACGACATGATCCATATACCCAAGAGCGCGGCGCTGCTGCTCACGCGCAGCGTCTCGTGCTCTCTGGAGCAACAGGCCGCGGCGGCGGAGTCGGCGGACGCCTCGCTGGTCATTATCCGGGACTCGATCGCCGGTGCATTCGCTGCTATGAGCCTGGAGCTGCGGGGCGACGGCGCGTACTACGACTGCGCCCTCGGGGAAGAGACGGTGACGACCAACAGCTCCATGTTCCCGGAGCTAGCCGACCCGTTCTCCGCCTGGACGTGCTCGTCCAAGCCGGCCTGTGTCACTAGCACTTGTGTGCTGACGGGCAAGATGGACGCCATTGCGGCGGACCATTTCCAGGCCTGCTGCTTTACGAGCAACTGGCTGCAGATGCAGCCGAAGAGAGAGGTGCAGGTGGAGAGCGGAGTGGAGATGTCGATCCCTGTACTGCTGGTTGCGTTTCAGGACGGGAACAGGATCGACGACGCGGCGAGCTTGATTGGAGACACCGACGTGCTAGTGTGGGCGTTCAACACGGAGGAGTCGCCGTGGAACGTGTCAATGGCGTTTACGTGGCTGTTTGGAGTTCTGACGGTCATGGGCGCGGCATATTATTCCTGTAGCGAGGAGAGGCTGCTCTCGTACGAGAAAGTGGCTCGCATTCTGGCTGGGAGACTGGATCGCAGCCCGTCGAGTAGCTCGATATCCACGATTGTGGAGCCCACAACGGGAGCGAACGAATACGTGAGTATGGAAGACGACAGGCTGGAACTCAGCAGCAAACACGCTCTCTACTTTCTGGTGGGCGCGTCCTGCGTATTGGTGTTGCTGTATTATGTACACCTGGCTCTCATGATCAGCGTGCTTTTCGCGGTCGGTGCCAGTGCAGCACTGGCGCACGTATTCACGTTGCCACTCGTGGCCCGCATGGCGTCTCCGGTGAGTAGCAATATCCAAGCCGCTCTGCTTTTTCTTGTAACGTTGTCCGCCCCAGCTCTGGGATTATGCTGGTTCCTCGCGCGCACCCAGCCGTGGGTCTGGCCCATCCAGGATTTAATGGCACTGACCGTCTGCGTCGTCTTCATCGACGTCGTACGATTGCCGAACCTGCGCGTGGCCACCAGCTTACTGACTGCTGCGTTCATCTACGATGTGTTTTTCGTCTACATCTCACCCTTGATTTTCGGCTCCAACGTTATGGTAGACGTGGCATCTGGAGGTGGAGGAAGTACTCAATTGGGAAGCGAGGATGGGGCTGCTGAGGGAAGTGACTTTACCGTTCAACCGACGCCCATGGTACTAAGCGTTCCTTTGGCATTCTCAGTATACGGAGGCGAGGCTCTACTTGGACTGGGAGATATTATCATTCCTGGCCTGTTGGTTGCGTTTTGCATTCGCTACGACTATTGCTGTGGCCAGCCGCTCTCTCGTGGCTACTTTTGTGCAGCCACAAGCGCCTACGCAGTTGGGTTGATGGTCGCGAATGTCATGGCTATCATACTTCGAAATGTCGTGGCTGGACAGCCAGCATTGATGTATGTTGTTCCAACCATGTTGATCACCGTACTGAGCCTTGCCAAGATTAATGGTGAGCTGGAGGTCATGTGGAACGACCCGGCATGCTTCCGAGGGCCGACTAGATGCCACACCGCGACTCTCGAAGCAGCAGAGCTGGAGGCTCAGCGACAAGGAGAGCAGCAGCCACTTCTCGGTGACGATTTATAACGTTAGTAAAATGTATAGGTTTGATCTCGAGTTTGCTTCCGATCAGCGTTTACTTTTCCGAGCTAAATGGCCAAGAGAAGGGGTGATGGCAGCCCAGAGGATCAGGCTAGGCAAACAGCTGGACTTTGTCATGATCGATGGAGTGGTGACGAGTTCGCAGTTCGTAGTGCGAACGACATTCAGCTACATTCACGCTACATTAGGCAACATTAGCGTTACGGCAACCCCAAGTCATGTTTGTCATTGTGCAACTTAATATTTTGCTGGATGCCAACCTGGTTAAAAACCTTAATGAGGTTTTTTGTTGTCTTGATTATGACCAATGACGGTCACATTTATTACGGATATCGAGGCTAATGCTACTCCGCCTGCTTTGTGACTTATTTCCCATTTCCCGGCAGTGCTGCTATGCACGTCGCACTACCGCGACGTTTTCACGCAGGCCTCGCAACAGGCCGGCTTACAGTGTGATTGACGCACAATACTGTATCTACTTGTAAAACCTGGGGGTACGTGTACAATGAGACGGCCGTGGCGAACCCGCTGTGTGCCGCGTTCACACTGAGCACGGGTGAGTATCCGTTCGGAACGTTTGAGCAGCCGTGATAACTTACCCCTGACAAGTAATCTCCTCTCTGGACGTGGCCAAAAGGCAAGGACGAGTTTTTGAGTAATATATTTGTGTAGATCGGGAACGGTAAAGTGCTTCGTCCGCTAAGGAGCGGATTGAATGCGAAACATGACAGAACCAGTGCTTGAGAACCAGCAACGTTACATTCAGCTTCTCGTTTTCGTAGCGGATTCTTTGGTGGTGCATGACGTCTTTATAGATTGAACCAACCCAATTCCTCCGATGCTGCTAGCCATGTCGCTCCAGTACGGGGGTCCGCTTGACAGTGCCCGGCTTCGGATACGTGCGCTCCTTCCAGGTAATTCTCCACCTGTAGTACTGCCTGAAATCTTCTTGGAGCCGAAGCTTCTTCGTTGGCCCATAGCGCTCAGCAAGCTTTCGGGCGTCGCGCCACCTCGATACATGGTTTCCATCTTGGTCATAAACCTGTTCTTCTGAAAATCTGCGTACCGGAGTTTTAACTTGCCAAGTCTGTTATTAATTTTGCCAAACAACGCCGTGATTTTCAAAGGAACCGTGCCACGCTCTTCTCCCATGCTATCAGGCGGCGGGTAGCTGGTGACGCTTGGATATCTGCTGTCGTCGCTGTGCCAGCCTTTCTGTACGGGTGTCAACATCTTCGTGTCCCATGGTTCTAGGCGCTCGGCTTCGCTGGTTGTAGTAGCTAAAGTCACGAGTAGGATCCATAGCAGTCTGCTAGTACGCATATTGCCTTACAGCTCAGTGGTAGAATGGTGATGGCGCGACGTTCCTGGGACGCAAATTGCGAAGTGGCGTTTTTAGCTGCGAAATGTCGACATGCCGCGTTATGAGTGTCGTGCCACGACATCATCATTATTTTAGCCACGCTGTTTACGCGAACACGGAAGAAGTAATAAACAGTTTGGATGTTCTATTGTATATAATACTATACGACTGTTTTTGTACGTATTCGAGACTGCAAAGCTTAAAACCTGAGCAACTAAATAGCGTAATCGTGAACAGTTCTGGTACGCAGGCCTCTCAAAATTAGGTAGTGTGTGAAGGGAAAGTGCGAAATGCCTAATACTATTTTTTCAAAATACCTCATTGCGGAAATGCCTGAAACCACCCTAGCTCGCAGTCTATTCGCGTCGCTGCCTGTGCATTCCACCTTTCGGCGCTCTCCACCTAGCACGAATGGGGAAGACAAAAGAATCAAGGCGAGGGTCTAAGAAGGGTGCTCGTGGAGACCAACAGGCCGCACCACAACCTAAAGTCACTGGTGCAAACCGCTGTGTCAAAAACACTGCCCTTGTGCAAACTAAAATCACCCGTCTGCAGCAGCGACAAAAATGAATCGAGATTGACCAGGAAACTAGTGATCGCGTGCCAGAAACGCCAAAAGATGTGATGAATTGCAACGATCTCCAGTTTCGCAATCTCATTGAGACGCACAAGGCTCGGTTGACCGCTGCGTATGGTCCGACAGCAAGTCATGACATTTGGAAGCAGAGACATGATATGATCGAGCGATACAAGGTCGACACTTCTTTTCGTCACCGCGTTGACACTGTTGATCGATCTTCGTTTCTTGATGCGTGATCTGATGTGGACTGCGAGGGCAATTACACGCTACTGTTCGCATTCGTCGCTGGAGTGGCGGCGATATCGCCCGGCACTCACTCAATTGAGAGTGAGTTCAGCGTCTTGAAGCAAGTCAAGAACCCGCAGAGAACAGCTTTAACCAACTATGCAATGGAAGGCCCACTCCAGTCGCTGCAGTACTTCTTTTTGGTCGATCTAGCTGAACGCGTCGGTGGAGTCCACGTAGCTAAGACAATTCACTTGAATAAAGTATACCACTGCATGCCTAATTTGGATTTTGAGCCATTTGTATCGAACTACTTCAGACCTACCTACTCAGACTATTCCCAAAATGGCTAATCGAGGCCAAATTAGGTAGGTAGGTATTTCTGCCTAATTTTGAGAGGCCTGCGGATATCTGCAAAGCAAAAATACGGCCTCCTACAGTACTTATGATTACTGTATACCAGTACATTACAGTAATCAGAAGTACTAACTACGTGCATTTTTTATCTTGAGATCTACTTCCCACGTCCATGCGCTGCCGGGTTTCGCCAGCTCTCCATTCAGCGCAATTTGAGCTTTTCAGTTCTCAAATTCTTCGTACGTGCCACCGACAGGAAGCATGGCAAGACTATACGCTTTGCTTGTGACTGCTGTTGCCCTTCTGGCAACCACCGGCGCGCATTTGACCAAGGCCGCCAACCAAGTTGAGGGCACTGAACTAGCTTCGCTTCATTCTGCACCCTGGTCTCGCTCTCTCAAGCTCGATAACGGCGACAACTTGACCAAACGCTCGCTGAGGACTGTCGACACGACTGATGCTGCGGGCGAAGAAAGAGGAACTCAGTCTGCTCTTTACTCTGCTCTCAGCAAGTTTAAAGAAAGAGGAATTCAGTCTACTCTTTACTCCGCTCTCAGCAAGTTTACGAAGACGGTCAAACTGAAAAACCTCTCCAACAAACTGCAGATCAAGGCGTGGCTAAAGGCAGGGCTGAACCCCACGGAAATGTACAAGGAGCTCGGATACACAGGAAAAGAGCTAGCGCTAGTTGAGCCGCTACCGGGGTACAAGTTATGGCTTGACTTCAACGCAGCCTGGCTAGAGAGAGGAGGTCGCTATCAGTGAGGCTCCACGAAAGCAAATGAAGGTTAAAATGCATTTGTTGCGAGGAATATCCGCCGCGCACTGCACTCGTTCAGCATGATGTATCAACCGAGAACGGGAAGAGGCAAGAAGATCGAGTTCCTCAGAATTGTACTGCGTACAGTACGGTGCTGTTGGACTTGTGGGTGCTGGAGTTTGACGCTGGAGAAATGCCCCCATGATCAAAGGGCCTTTTGATTTTGCGTTCGGCGGCAATGCCAGGTGGATACTACGCATAATAAAAATAATACAATTTTTTTTAGGCGGCTCTAACGGAAAAAAATGTCGTTCCTTGGCCCGACAGTCTTTATCGGGAACTACACGAAGTTTTGGTTGTAGTTTCCTTTCAGCTGCAACTCGTTGCTTTCGATGCTCCGCGATCTTGCGTGCTTGTTGTGTTGCTCCGAGCTCTTGCTGCTGTTCGCTTCCTCAACCATTTTTGCAGTTGACTTCACACTATTTCCCCTCTCGATTGCCAGCATCTCTTCTCGGTATATTTTCGGTATCATGTAAAGTTTAATAATTCATCGGTAGAGCATTGATTCTTACAGGGAGTGGGTGAAAGCAAACCCGCCAAATCCAGCCAATATGGCGGCTTCATATATGTAGATGCGTTTGCTACTCGCGCATCCAGGTCCACTGGATAGACCTCCCCTCTCCCAGCTATTCTGTGAGGCTAAACACATCTTCGTAGCTACCGTATTGCCTCAGCGGGCCACTTTCTTCCCCATCGTAGCGGTCGTTTTAGGGATTTGGGGGCCGTGACATTCATCCCCGAGAGCCGGTTTCATTTTCGGTTGTTCTAGCCTTCTCCACATTAGGCGTTACGACACACAAGTTACACCCCCTGCCATTGTGCAACTTAGGCAACCACTTAAATTCACCGAGCACTACGTTTCGCCACACAAATTCCAGAGAAACAGCAAAATAAGAATAACACATAGTTTTACTTGAAAACCTATCGAAATTCAGAATTTCACATTACTTTATCGACAAACACACAGAAAGTGGGTACCTCCACACAAACACAGAAAAGGGCGCGAACCAGCCAGTTGGAACACCTCGATAGAGTGACAGTCATTCTCGTGAACCTCCTCCCCCCCCCCCTCATTTGTGGATCGATTGGAGATAGGTGGCGTTCGCTCTCCCAGAAGCCGACGGAAATGCGTTACTTGACGCGAGACAGTCTGCGCGAGTTACCAACACTAATACTAGCGCATCCTACCATGCACACAAGGAAGTACCAGCTCCTTCAGTGCAAGTCAAAAGCGTGCAAGGATGCATGCAATCAACTGAGCTGTGGGTGGCGGGGAAGAGTGCTCACCTGCTCTTTGACGCGTCGAATCGCTGTCTTTGAGACAGGTGACTATTTTTCGAATGTGAGATCTCCTCGCAAGGCCGGATTAACTCGCCAACAGAAACAGTTTTGCCAGGAGCTCACAGCACAACGTATGAAACCAGTCCAGATTCGGAACGCGCTTCGGGCTAAGTTTGGTTTGCCAGGCGACAAGGTTCCTGGCTTACGCACAGTCCAAAATTTTGCCAACTACTTTTCAAAGGCGCAATTTGGTTGCAACGACGAGCTCGAAAATATTGAATACATCGTACGTGGTATGGCCTACAATGCTGACGCAGACGACTCGATACCGATTTCATTTACGTATGGCAAGACCCCGGATGGTCTACTTGTTGTTGGAGATGGGTCAGACGAGGAGCCGTTTGTTGTAGGGATCACTACTCGAAAATTGCTGAGGCGTCTGGATCGCGACCCAGAAACCTTTATTTTCCACATTGACGCTACTTTCAAGCTTGCTCAAGTCGGCTACCCCGTTCTGGTAATGGGCATTTCGGATCGCGATCTCAAGTTTCATCAAGTCGCGTTCTGCATCACCTCTCAGCGTATCGAAAGTGTGTATAGTGTACGATGGCGCTGCTTTCATTCCGTTCCATCGACGGGGAGGTCACTGGAGAACAAACTCGTTTGAAGTTTGTAATGGGCGATGAGGAGGATGGACAATTTAACACAGTTGAGAAAGTTTTCAAGTGGAATTCCGAGTTTGTGGCATTTATGGATTATCTTAAGACACAGTGGCTTGATGGGCGTTACTCGAGATGACAAATTTGCATTGTGGAGCCGGATTTTGCAACAACCAATAATCCGGTAGAGTAGTTTAACCGTATGATCAAGCACGACTACATGCTGCGAGCCCGATTAAAAATGGGTATGTTAATCAAAGTACTTTCGGAGTGCTGCGTGAACGAGACCCATAGCACGCGTGGATTTCGAATGCATCCAGAGCTGACGACCCCACCAATACGGCGAGAAAGCAATTGACTAAGGATAAACTAATTTTGATCGGCTCGCATCCTCTCGGTAGCCCGAACATTAGTCATATCCGAGTGATATCCCGTCCTGCCCCTCGGTTCTACATTCCTTCCAAGAAACGTACTGAGGAGTATCTTGCTGTTACGGCTCAGATGGGATCGAATTATGCGAGGATGGAATACTTGGGTCAGCCTCCTGAAGGTTGGCGGGCTGGTGCCAATGTAAGTACTGGTGGAAGTTTGGGTCTTGCATTCATTTACTTCACGGAAGACTATCATCACACCGTGTAATCTCTCTGAGTGAAAACGAATTCTAGTCAACAGAAATATTGTACGCGGCAATGACGCGGAGAAACTGCAATCAGACACGACACGGGCCGGAAGACCGATGTTAAATCGGGGTCTCTTATGTTAGAGTGGATAGTTTCGAGCTCCTCATGCTTGATATTATGTTTTAAATATCATGAGACGTGTCATTAGCTTCCTTAGAACCCCCCCCCCCACACACACACACAACAACGTCTAACTACGGTTTTGGTCTCATTGTGCATTGCGAGCACGTAATAGCCCATTCAAGTATGCTCACTCACTCGTTGTGTGCGTGCAAGTACCCCCAGTTGGTTTGGCGGTGCCTCATGCCCATTATCAGCTTCAACACAGATAAAACTTCTGTATTAACACATTGTGTTTGTGGTGTCGCTTCGGCTTTCTCGTTTACCGCTAAGCTTGCCTCTACAAGTGCCCCGGTGAAGGAGGTGAAGCAGAACTGCCATCGCAGAGATTCAGTAGCTCTGTAGTGTGTGATGCGCAACGCTGTTGCCGCTTGCATTGCTGAGTCGACAGTTTGCGAATTTCTCGAGCTTTGCTGATGCGTTCCACGTACCCTGCGTGAGTTTTCTTAAGGACGGTAGAGTCCAGAAAGCCGCATATTTCAACCTCAGCTCGCAGTCGATATAGCTCTAGTAATTCAACTTCATCACGAGGTTCCTCTTCTTCTTCTTCAGCTTCGTCTACGATTCCATTTTGGCGAGATTGCTGCCAGTACCTGCGTCGCAGTTCCTTGCCACGTCGGCTGCGTAAAAAGGTTTCATCGTTTTGTTGGCGCTCACCACGCGCCATGTCCTCCCGCGACCAAGCGTATTCCTTTGCCCTAGCGTCGCCGCGTATTCAGCAGAATATCCAGAAGCGACCGTCCACCTTCGCGGCGGTTTCGGAAATGAGAAAGCAAAGCGGTATACAAATCTATTGATAAAGACTAGACAACGGTACAGGATGAGTCAGTTCGGTAGACCGTTGTGTCTCACGGTACGCTCCATTTTTCACGGTACTATGTACAGTACGCGTAGCTGATTTACGGTACTACATAAAGTACCGTAATCAGGTTAACAGTACCGTACCCTGAATGACGGTAATGCCGTACAAGTTACGGTATTACAGAAAGTACCGTGATGTGTGCGGCAATTCCGTTACTTGTACCGTAGTTATGTCAGCAGCACAGTAATTAGCCCCTCGACTTTAATATTGCAGTTTAGGAGGATTGACGGATGTGGTTTGTTTCTTTAAGTCGCCGTTAACTATATCTTGCTACGCTTATCTTCTATCACAGTGTTCCATGAAGACTATTATTCCGACTGTATAGATTTAGGCCTCTCATCCTTATTAAAGCATTGAATCGCATGATCCATACTTCATTTTGTCTTCTTTGCCTTCCTACATGTAAACTAACTACGGCAATCTCTTAGTTTTTCTCCTAGGGCTGTCTGTCCGTATTCTGACGACACTTGTTAGTCTGGCACTTATGCTTGAACCATGTATCGCCATAGTCGACCGTAATTTCTTCTCCTGCCATGATATCCTTCGTTGCCTTCACCACAGCATGGACTTCCCGATTGTGCGCCATCTCAACAAATTTGGTGTTAGGTTTACAGCTATGGTTGATGCACCTAGCAACAGTCCCCCAATCTTGCGCATCAATGTAAGCTGTTTGTTGCCCTGACCCTTCGATTGAAGTTCAATAACATATTCGTGCTGTTGAGGATCCTTGTCATACGCGTGATCTGTCAGCAAGTCTGTATATGGCGCGATTGTGCCTCCAACATGAATGGTGTCTGTGGTACGAACCCCTGTTCCTGTCGCGGACACGAACAACTCCACGTCACCCGACTCGTAAATTCCGTTTGAGCAGCGGCCCCGAAAAATGCAATTGTTGGTCGCACAAAATATACTGTTACCGGCGTTGCAGCAACCATCCGCATAACAATCAAAACTGCAATCACATCGCTCGCCAGGCCAGTTGTCTTTCAAGACGATTCCTTTCTCCAAGTTGAGATCAAGCGAGTGTACCGCACTAGGCGGCCACGCAACCGGTACTGCTGCCCTTTGCGGTTCCACATTTTTATCGTACGCATCAGCCTCTTCTATCTCATGATCAGTTCGTGCAGGCTCTCCACTTGCGTGTGTTTCGACTTCGGAAACTGCCGATTCATCAATTGGTGCTGTTGGTTTGTTCTCTTCTTCTTGTCGCGCTCTGAATCGTCGTATAGCTTCTCGGACACTCGGCAGTTGCAGCTACGCTTGAATAAACTGCGTCTCCATTGTTCTGACATGATAGATGCGCTTGGAATCTTTAACCGCCGCGCGTCGTGCTTGGCGCGATTTTTTTCGAGAAAGTGGCGTCATCCAAGGATTATTTTTTTCTTTTCTTCTGTTTCTGCTTCTCTTCGCGGCCACCGTAGCTGTAGGCATGTTTCTCCGAGGACGATTCCATTTCTAATTTCATACTTGGGCTGGCATGGTGCTCAGCGGCTCTGTCGGCTTCCTCATCACTCTCACCCATGAGGTCAACCACGCGCCTCTAGGTGGCTCTGCGCTAGCCTGTGGTGGCTCCAAACTGCTGTTCGCGGGCTCCTTTTCGCTGGACTGCTCGCTGCTCACGAGGTCGATGACCTCCAACTTGTTCATTTTAGTGCATGATAGACTTGAAAGTAGTACCCCACAACTCTTACTCTAATGTTACATAATAGTATGTAGAGAGGTACACAACCAGCTCCGAAACACGGTTGGTCGTGCGCGCCTGCGCTTTCCCCAGCTTGGCACGAGCCTGCCTGCATTGGGGAGCATAAAACGGGAGGACAGCTCGCCGAGAGCCCTTTTATAAAAACACATTTACGGATATGTGTTTTTCAGGGCAAGTTATTGATTATCCACATTTTCTCTGCAACTTACTGTTTAACAGCACGAAAAAGGCCATCGAAGGCACCTGGCCAAAAACCTTAGCGAGTTTTTTTGGTGACTTAATCATGACCGACAGGGATTGGTAGTAAAATCACGATGAGTGCTATTCAATAATAATAATAATAAATATAGTAATTACAATATTACATATTCCAATTATAGTCGTTAGTACTAACATAAACTTAGTAGGAAAAAATCACCATATTAGTACTATTGTGAAAAGCACTCAGAATGTCTAATCGGATAGTAAATCGGCTGATTTAGTGCCTTATTTAGAGACGGGAACCCTTATTTATTTCGATCCGTCCCTTATTTAGAATTGGGTACGCCTAATTATAATTGGTCTTATGCAGCATCGCGTCAAAGCTATTTTAGAGTCGGAATCGATTTGGTCTCTAAATAGGCTGAAATGTCAGCTCCAACCTCGGCATACCGAGGAAGTCCGCACAAATAAATCCACCGAGCAAGCGGCTATGCAAACACTAGCCAAGATATCAGTCAAAATAGGACAAATCAACAGGACGAGCAGAACCAGCGTGCGTGTCGAGGACGCTGAGTTTCGCTTTGACCCAGAGGGCAGCTTTGATGACCTCTACGCGAGAGCGGAAGTGAGCATCGTAGCCGCGCTAGCTGCTTTCGATATTAGAACGTTGCGCCCTGATACTAATCTCTACGCTAAGCCAAGTCAAGTTGCCACTCAGCAGGGCTGGGTGACTTTAACTGAGTCAAATTGGACTGCCGTTGTGGCCACATCCAACTTCCAGCGGCATCGCAAGGACAGGGCCGCTCTACTTGGAGCTATTCTCATTTGCTGTCAGGGAAAATCAGGCAGGCGACACAACGTGGCGACGAAATTCTGCGGCATACATCGTGTCTCCGCTGTCTCTCTCCCTCACCACTCTGTTCTGACAAGATGGCTTTAGAGACCAGTTCCCAATTCCTATTTAAGCCGACTTACTCAGATGAGCACCCACATTAACTTCCTATTCAGTACAAATTATCACGTATCGTTTTTGCTCACAGCCCTGATTTACAGAGCTATACGGAGTGACAAAATCACCAGTTTTCACAATAGAAAAACTACTAAATATCCTGGTAAATTCCAGGTTGAAGTTCAATGTGAATAACTTCAAAGGACGCGCAATGGGTGGTAAACGGGTGATTGCCGAGCTGTTCTGTCGTATCCTCCCGCTCATTTTGTGTTTCCTCCCGGAAGGTCGCAACCGGGTCCGAGAGGTGCTCCAAGGCCGATTCCTGTTTGCCGGAAACGGCGTCTTGTTGCATCTGCGGTCATCCTGTTCATATATCTGCAGCAACGAACTCTGGGGTGAGGCTGAGCTTTCCAAGCGGTACGGCTAGCACTACTAGAGTCTATGGTTTGTTAGCATCCAACGCGGCCACCTCTATGCGTAGCTTTTGCAGTCCAGGGTGTGTTCTAACCTTCAGGAATAAAGATCGAACGGACGTGAGCCCTCCCAGTAAGCAGTCAAGGGATATCTGTGTCGAGTCAGGCTACGGAGGTGGATAAAGCTACTTTCGCGGAATCTGACAACCGTACTCAAGCAACAGCGAGTCGTAAATCTGGTCTCGGGATTCCGGCTGGTAACGGCCATTACAAACCCTCCCGAGTTCAGGACGCCTGTTGCTCCTCAACATCTTTTCAAGAGTCTTTTCGACAGGTACTTTTGTATTGATCCCTCTCCGCACACGCATGAGCAATGAGCGAGCCCACCGTCAGGTAATTCTTCATCGCAACGACGTAGAGATTGAGCGGATGAGGAAATGCGAGCGGAATTTGTGGTAAGGGCGTTTTAGAAATTTGATTTTACTATTAGTAACGAAATTTATTAATATTACATTTCCACGCACCCAACTAGTAATATTACTACTGATCGTAAATCAACATCATCTTCCGAATTATCAATATTACTTTAGAGACGAAATTGATATTACTACCATTCCCTTGTTACTGTACAGTATCTTCAAAGCAAAAATACAATTCACGTCCTCCTATAGTCATAAGCACTGCGTAAACGCTACATGCGTTTTTTTATCTTGAGATCTATTACTTCCCACGTCCATACGCTGCCGGGTTTCGCCAGCTCTCCATTCAGCGCAATTTGAGCTTTTCAGTTCTCAAATTCTTCGTACGTGCCACCGACAGGAAGCATGGCAAGACTATACGCTTTGCTTGTGACTGCTGTTGCCCTTCTGGCAACCACCGGCGCGCATTTGACCAAGGCCGCCAACCAAGTTGAGGGCACTGAACTAGCTTCGCTTCATTCTGCACCCTGGTCTCGCTCTCTCAAGCTCGATAACGGCGACAACTTGACCAAACGCTCGCTGAGGACTGTCGACACGACTGATGCTGCGGGCGAAGAAAGAGGAACTCAGTCTGCTCTTTACTCTGCTCTCAGCAAGTTTAAAGAAAGAGGAATTCAGTCTACTCTTTACTCCGCTCTCAGCAAGTTTACGAAGACGGTCAAACTGAAAAACCTCTCCAACAAACTGCAGATCAAGGCGTGGCTAAAGGCAGGGCTGAACCCCAAGGAAGTGTACAAGGAGCTCGGATACACAGGAAAAGAGCTAGCGCTAGTTGAGCCGCTACCGGGGTACAAGTTATGGCTTGACTTCAACGCAGCCTGGCTAAAGAAGAAGTAATCAGTGAGGTTCCACGAAAGCAAAAGAAGGCTAAAATGCATTTGTTGCGAGGAATATCCGCCGCGCACTGCACTCGTTCAGCATGATGTATCAACCGAGAAGGAGAACAGGCAAGAAGATTGAGTTCCTCAGAATTGTACTGCGTACAGTACGGTGCTGTTGAACTTGTGGGTGCAGGAGTTTGACGCTGGGGAAATGCCCCCATGATCATTTGTCTTGACTACCTTCGGGATTAGTGTTCAGATCTTTCGGAAGATGTCTAGTTGGCAATACATGTATCGTTAAACTAAATCTTGACCGACTTCAAGTGAGCACAGCAAGAATATAAACGACACTTGCAATCTTTTCAATTGATGTACTTAGTATCTGTGGTCAAGCGGGCCTTAAAGCCCGCGAACCAGTACTGCTAGAATAACAAGAAATCGCGTGATCTTCGTGTCCGAGCTTGAGGAGTCGACTTGTGACGGACGCGATGAATTGACGGTTGACTGTGGTCATCTTTTATCGGCTTCGGGCGACTGTCTGCACAGAAGTGGCCGGCATCTCACTCTCCAACGATCAGGATACGCATCATAGGTGAGAACAGATCCTTGAGCCCTTGGTACTCCAGATTAAGTACTCTAATCATCCCTAGCAACGTTGCTACAACAAGAATGCTGGATCGCAAACAAATTCCCGAAGATAAAATATTTAGCATATAAGCTTAGGACAAATACATGAAGCCATGGTAAAAACCATGCACTCCCTTTGATCATTCAGGACTTCAGCAAGATCTTCTCTCTTTCTGAATAGAGTCTGTAGACGTTCAAGAAGTCAGTGTCTTTAAACCGCAACCACGCAGCAAACAGCATATATTTACCTTTGGAACTCATCGTCCGAAATGGATAGCATTGTCCCGTCCATCACCATAATGAATTCGATAGCACTGCGCAGATTGACGAAGCAGTATCCAGCCCTAGGATTTAACGCAGTAAGCAAAATGAGCGCTCCTTACGGCGTATCCCTGCCGTAGAACTTACTTTGACATCAGATCAGCTTGGCTCCGGTACGCTGAAATGTACTCGCAGTTGGAATGGAGTCGAGGAATTTGCGAGTGCAGAACGATGTAGATAAACACCGGTAGAAAGTCGTCGGCACCTGGTCGACTGCCCGAATCTCCCCTAGACAAGTTCAGAACGCTAAAAATGACGCTGCAGCATCGGACAATGCAGTTAATCTTGTCTCCTGGCGAACGGAACGAGTTGATACGACGCAATTCATCCTCTGCCATTGACCAGACGACTTCGTTCCGCATGCAAGGCTTGATGTCCAACATTGCTGGCGTGATGAACTACATTTCCAAAATAACAACGAAACACACGCGGCTAGTTAGCATCACAATACATAGTGCCCCGCATACAGTTTTAACGTACCGACAGAAGTTGCATGCGACGAAGTAGGACTTCATCCTCTTTCAACCACAGCTGACACTCCTTCAGCTGGTTGAAAGCAATGTCGGATACTTTATCCATCACGTACTTTTCGATGCCGTCACGCGCTTTGGCTAGTTTACCCTCAGACGCGTGACGCCAGGCCGGGTGGTTCATCAAAATCTCCTCCATGTTCTCAAAAAAACGGTTGCACCGGCGACGGAATTCGTGGTTCCCGTAGAAGTCGTATTCAACATAGTCTGTGGACCGGGGCGGTCGGCCGTCACCACGAGGTCCCAAAATCGAGCCTACAAACATGCGGATTTTGTCCAATATGTCTCTCGAGGCAGGCAGGCTGATACGCTGCAAGAACTCGCCGTAGGTCAAACTGTCCTCGCCAGCTTTGTCTCCACTAGCTGGGTCGGAGTCGGAAGTTTTATGTTTGGACTTGCTTTTAAGCGCTTCGTCCACATCAGCAAAGAGGTTCCTCTGACTGCGACTTCTGGTCGATACTGTCGAGTTACCACTGTCCGCAAACCCCAGACACTCATCCTGGTCCTGGTTGGATTTCTCTAACTGGCCACGCGCGCTCAAAGGTGCCCCAGGGGACTGGTTGCTCTCGATATCTTCATCGTCATCGTTATGAAGGAGCCCGAGGTCGCTCACACTCAACCGCCCGGACATGGTGCGGTTGGACTTGCGAAGAAAGCCCGCAGATCTCGCGAAAACCTCCTCCGTAGGGCTACTATCCTGTCGTTCGAGCGATGGTCGCCGCTTGGTAATCGAAATGCCTCGCGGAGACGCCCACGACCGCGGTGGCTTTGAAATGGGTTCACCCACATCCCCGAACAGTGACGACGATGACGACGAGGCCGTCGCGGTGCTGCTCGAGCTATACACACTGGCACTGGCACTCATGTTGTTTGCATTGGTAGAAGCTCGCGGAGTGTAAGGCAGCTCGCCCAAATCAACATTCACCACGTCCTCGCTGAGTTTCTCGAGTTCCGTCGGCAAGTTCTCCCTCAGCGACTCGACCGCCTTCTCCACACTGTCGCCCTGAAACCCCATCGAGTCCAGTCGAGCCTCCAGCATTTTTTGCGCCGGGTCTGCCATCCCCACCGCACCCGGATAGTTCTTCATGGAGCTGAACGTCGAGCTCTTCCCACTCTGCTGCGAGCCGCTGCTGTGATTCTCCGTAAAAGAACCCGTCACTGCTCCTCCAGCCACATCTCCCAGTGTACTCCCCGCTGCAGGCACTGGCAGCTCTTTGGCCGCATCAGCGCTCGTCGTCGCCGCGTAAATCTTGGCGATGACCTCGTCCTGCTGCTCCACCGCAGTGGCGAGGAACTGGCAGCGCTCGCGCAGCCCCGCGAGCTCCAGGTCGCGCGCCAGCAGCGCGCTGGTCAAGTCCGCCACCTCCCGCCGCAGGTGCTCGTTGGTGCGGCGCAGCTGCTCCACGTCGTCGCGACTCACGGCGTCGCTCTGGCTGCCTCCGTCGCTCATGGCCCTGCCGCTCTCCTCCGAGGCCGTGGACGACAGCAGCTCCTCTCTCCGCAGCGCGCTCTCGATCTTGCACGCGGAGTCCAGCAGCTCCACCTCCTCCTCCTCCTCCGAGGACCCTGGGAATAAATCTGCAATATCTTCTGGAAATTTATAATAAAATTATAATAAAAGAACATAATCAGAGCGCGGCCATGTTGAAGCCAAGCAGCCCACCGTCACCCAGCCCCAGCAGCGTTAGGGCGGTAGGGTATAGTATACGGCTGCGTACCGGGCGTGGCCACGGAAGCGTCGCGCATGGCTCGGCTGGGAGGTCCGCGCGTCCGTCCAAGTGCCGCCTGTGCTCGAGGCCGCAAGTTGGCGAGTGAGAGCTCCACGTTTTCTTTCGGGCTGGAGGCGTCTGTTCTTTGGTAGATCCAACAGTCCCATCTCCAAATGACGGTCGGTGGCGGTAGGCTGCGTCTGCTGACACCGACTGGATCTTTAAGGGATGCGTTCGTGCGGGGTTTTGACCCGCGTCAACTCAACCCGAGAAGATAAAGAAAGATACACTTGAGACCGTCAATAATATGCGCGAGGTGGTGCTTGGGCTGGTGCTGTGGAGCTGCTGGCTGCTGCGGCTGGAGGGGCTGCTGGAGCTGGACGTGGGGGCGGCCTCGGCGCTGCAGGTGCACCACGTGCTCAGCGCTTTGTACGCGGAGGGAGACATGGTGCAGCTCAAGGAGGTCGCGCAGCTGGTGGTCAAGGAGAACAACACGCAAGGTTCGTGCGGTGTGTTGAGGTGGTAAAGTATTCGTTATTGCTGACGTGTTGATTGGTGACGGCAGTGCTGCGGGACTTGAGCGTCCCGAGCGTGTTCCAGTACCTGGGGGTGGCGCAGTACGCGCTGGGGGAGCTGGAGGAGGCGACGAGGACGTTCGAGCTGGCGGTCAAGGTGAACGACGACGACGTGCAGAGCTGGGTGCACTTGGGCAACTGCTACTTGTACCAGAAGAGGCTGCCCGAGGCGGTCGCCGCGCTGGAGGTGGCGGTGGAGCAGAAGGGATCGGTGAATGACATGCATGCGTTGCTGAAGGCGAGGAACTGGATGGCCAGCTGGAAGGACCGGGACGCCTCGATGGCGCAAGTGCAGCGAATGCTGGAGGGGGCGTTGCGGTCAGGGCAATCGGCCGATGGGAACGCGTTTGATGTCGCAGAGCTACCGCTGCACACGCTGGTGGAGCTGCGGCGACGAGCGTATGAAGAGCTCGATGCGGCTACGGAGAGACTCTGTTGTGACGCCAACACGGACTTGAGACTGAAGGCGCCGGAGCTTCGGATTGGGTTTGTGTCGTCGGATTTCGGTGTACACCCGGTTTCGTCGTTGTTGCGTGGCCTGCTTGCGCTGCTTTCAAGCCCGGAGCACCAGACAAAGGTGTACTGCTTTTCGCTGTCGGATGCCGCATCTTGGTGGAGTCGTAATATCTCGCGGACGGTTGACTACATGATTTCTCTGAAGGGCAAGAACTCGCTAGATGCTGCGAAGCTGATCCAGTCACACGAAATCCACGTGCTCGTAGATTTGAATGGGCACACACTGCATTCTGGAATCAGCATTTTCACACACCGCCCAGCTCCCGTTCAAGTGGCGTATCTTGGGTACCCTATGACGACAGGCAACCCGTCTATTGATTTTATTGTGAGTGATGGTGTGGCTACTCCAGCCGAGACGAGTGGAAGAAGTTTCACCGAGAAGCTGCTGCTTCTGCCAATCCATTACATCGTGAATGACCATCTTCAAATGCTTGGTCACACTCTCGAAGGAGAAAGGCCGGCGCTTCCTGCACTGGTTGGGCGAAGGGAAAATGTGTTCGTATTCGCTACATTCAGCAACTGGCAGGTATGATACTGGGCGCCCTCGTTTCCAATCAACTTTGAAACATCTCGTCTAATTTCGTGTTTGTGATGTTCTTGAACTGCAGAAAATGGATCCAGCAGTGTTTAGCGCTTGGATGGAGATTCTAGCTCGTGTTCCGTCCAGCGTTATGTGGTTTATCAAGTATTTTGGACGTGAAGGAGCAATCGAAAATCTTCGAGCCGAGGCAAATGCACACGGCATCAACGACAACAGGCTGATATTCTCCCCGATGGACCCGTGGATCGACCATACATACCGGAAACGCGCTGCAGATCTCATTTTGGACACATCATTAAAAAATGGCCACACTACCGTTCTTGATGCACTTTGTGCTGGCGTACCCGTAATTTCGCTAGAAGGTGATCGAATGAGCAACCGCGCTACAAGCTCTGCTTTGAATGCTCTGGGTTTTCACGACCTTACAGTGAACTCGCTCAAGGAATACGTGGAGGTGGCGGTGTATTTGGCAACACACAAGTATGTCCTGCAAAAACTTCGTCAAAGAGTCGAGGACAATCGTTTGCACTATCCGCTATTTGACACAGCAAAGTACACAAGTAAGTTTGAAGAATCGATCAAGGTTGCATGGCAAGTCAAGAAATCGAGACTGCAAGCCGGCGGACCAACACGAGAAATGCACATCTTCCCGGAATCGTCACTCGTAACACCTCGCAACTTCCCGGTTCTGTCAGCAAAAGACGACAAGAACACCGAGGATGAGTACGTGGTTCGTGTCCAAAACGCGCTGGCGGCCGAGGAACCGATCCACCTTCACATTGGTGGGCATATCAAGAACTCTGACTGGTGGATCGTGGACGCGAACGACGGCGACATCGTGGACTTCGTCATGCGCATGGAGAACCTCTATGCGTTTCCGGATAGCTCAGTCGACGCAATCTACGCCTCGCACGTGCTCGAGCACTGCACGCACGGTGTCGGCCACGAGCTGGAGAACACGCTGCGCGAGTGGCACCGCGTGCTGCGGCCCGGCGGGCAGCTGCTCGTGTCCGTGCCCAACCTGTTCGTGCTGGCCTCGCTCTTCATCAACGAGAGCATCCCGCACCAGCACCGCATGTGGTTCATGACGGTCATCTTCGGCGGGCAGACCGACATCTACGATGTGCACAAGGTCGGATTCGACGAGGCCATCCTGGTGGCGTACCTGGAGCAGGCGGGCTTCTGCGACTTCACGCGGTACGACGACTTCGGGCTCTTCTCGGACTCGAGCGTGCTGCACGTGTACGACACGCCCATCAGCCTCAACGTGCAGGCCCACGCCTGCAAGTAAAAGTAAAAAGGCAACATTCGTGTCCGTGATTGGTCTCGTGCAATGATTACCGCTCACCTTCAACTTCAACATGCTCCTTGCGTATGTTCCGTGTCCACCACACCACGAAACCCGTCATCTTGCCTAAAATATTCCGCCGCACAGGCAGGGGAAAAATCTTGTGCTGAGCAGTCAGTCGGTTCGAGCTCGTCTGAACGTGCGGAGAGGGCGGCGACACGCGCGCCTCGGACAGGTACTGCGCGTCGTGCAGGGCCCCCCGGCCTCCTCCAGCGCCTGCACCCACTAACGCTCTCTCTGCTGCTCGCGCCTCCCGCTTCTCCCGCCCTGGAACGCGCCTCCTGTCGCCAGAACGACAGCCCCAACGACTGCCAAGCCATGAGCGCGCGCTCCAGCCAGCGCTCGAGCTTCAACGGCTCGCCGCGCCACCTGACGGTGGAGGAGATGAACCAGCTGTCCATCCGCAGCCTGGAGGAGCTGAACCAGCTCTCGCAGGCCACGCGCGAGTTCGGAGAGGTCTACAGCGGCAGCCCCGACGCCTCCAGGCGCAGCCCCAAGTTCCTGCAGCGGCTGTTCGACCCGCTCGAGAGCAGGAGCGACGCCGAGTGCCTCTTCCGCGTGCGCATCTCCGGCATCCAGTGCCGCAACCTGCAGGGCCGGCGCTTCAGCGGCAAGAGCGACCCCTTCGTGGAGTTCTACTGGGACGACCCGGAGGAGAAGGCGCCGTACGCCACGCCCGTGATCAAGGCCGACCTGAACCCGAACTACAAGGGCGTGCTCATCGCCTTCGAGTACAAGGCCACGCTCAACGCGCTGCCCAAGCGGTTCCTCTGGGTCAAGGTCTTCTCGAACCGGAAGTTCCACGCCAAAAGCGTCATCGGACAGACCAAGGTGGACTTGTGGAGCGTCGCGACGGGCCCCGTGCACCACGACCACCACCTCATTGGGTGCGACAATGGACGCGTGGTGTTCAACTGCTACATGGAGCAGTGCAGCGAGTGGAACATCTCGGTGAGCGACGTGGGCGTCATGATGCCCGCGATTGCCAACGAGCTGGATCGACCCGAGGGACACGATTTCCAGGAAGATGCGTCCCTGCCGTTGAAGAAGTTTGGAGTCAGCTACAAGTGCACGATCGGGACGAACGAGAAGTTCTACATGGGCAACAAGCTGAAGCACGCGATTAAAAGGGAGATTGGAGACATCCAGGAGGTGAGCTTCCAGTC
Organism: Phytophthora cinnamomi; assembly: GCF_018691715.1. NCBI lineage: Eukaryota > Oomycota > Peronosporomycetes > Peronosporales > Peronosporaceae > Phytophthora > Phytophthora cinnamomi. Next base: position 588,482 of record NW_027150960.1, read on the forward strand.
GCTGGCGCGTCTGGCGGTGCTGTCGTCGCGTGTGTCCAGACCGAACACGCAGCCGAAGGGAGAGGCCGGAACGGAGGACGAGGTGGCAGCGGATTCGCTTGTGGCGCAGGACCCGATGGGCGTGCAGTGGGCAACCTCGTCGGACTACTTGCCGCCTATTACGCGGTACAGCACTTTCGATGAACTCATGTCGGCGACGCTGACGTTAGAGGTAAGCGAATGACGCGCGAGGTAGGTGTTCTTATCGTCTCAAATTACAATCTTGTTTTTTTTTCCTGCTAGGTTCGTCAATTGCTAGTTGGTCGAGGCCAAATGTCGACGGATCCCGATGGTGGTTTCTTGAGCTTGCTGGAAAAATACAAGAAAGACACTTTGGTGAGTCTTGATTAGTTATATTGCCTTAGCGAGCTGGGCTAATACCGACGTGTGCTCCTATGTTGCTGTAGGCAACCCCGAACACCGACGTCCAGTTTGACGAAGAGATCAAAAACACGATTCTGTTCGGTCAAACATGGCTGTCCTTGGAGAAGATTTTCGAAGATGCCTTGCAAGAACGAATGAAAAAGAAATACGACGCTGATCCTGGTCAGGGTATGAATGGCCTTGGCTTTTCCGAGCAATTTGTCACGAGTAAATTTGAGCAGAGCTTGACTTTGAAGGGGCATCAGGTTGGAGTGATTTATGGCACAATACTTTTCAAGCGTATCCCCGACGTTCGACAGCTTCGATGTGGTGTGAACAGCGAGAATGGTATATCCTCTTCAAGTTCTGTTATTGTGGGGACAGCCGCGGCAGGATCTAAGAAAAATCTCCGCAAATCGAAAGTGGTGATCCCTGTTGAAGCTCAGCGCGTGCTGGAGAAGATGCAGGATCTCGTGGAACTAATGGCTAATCGACAAAAAGATGACAAAGAAGGCAAAGTGCGGAAGGCGACAAAGATTCTAAAAATGCTCCAAGTGTCACACAAGGCGTCGATGCTGTCGTGGGTTTATGTATCGGCTGAAGCGCTGGAAGAAACAAAAAATATCTTGTTGCGACTGTGGCAGTTCCTGCTTGAAAATATTCGAGTACGACATTACACGCTTCGAAATGTCTTCTATGAATTGCTGTTCTATTTAGTCAAGCGCGCCGAGCTGAGTGACTTACCGTTGCTTGGTTTTGATTCTACCGTGGTGACCACCGTATTGGGGACGAAGCATACACATAAAGTATCGAAAAAGGATCTGGAGTTCGGTCTGAAGCTGCGGGCGATGCTAGTTGAAACCAAGTTCTGCGTTCTTCAAACGGTATCGGTCCGTGGTGTGATGAACAACAACCTCATGTTCTTCGTAGCAAGAATGTTGTCGGTATTGTGTTTCCGACTACCAAGCTTTGGCGTGGAGCTGTATCAGTTGTGGTCGGAATCTTATAATGAACCCGTACCTGAGCTTGCCGCTGAGTTCCGCATGAATGCTGACGCTGATTTGTTCGCCATGGATGGTCTGGAAGCTCATTTGGATTGGCGACGATTTCACAAAGCCATTTTTGACGAATATGGCGAAAAGGCCCTTCGACACCAGGAAGAAGAAGCCGAAGACAAGTACGAAGTAACATCAGAGGCTTGGAAATCGCGGTTCCGTCGTCTCAATGGGGAAGCGAACACGTTAAACATCTTGCTGGTGGATCAGTGGCTGTGGTATGTGTTGGATACCTTAGCCGTTCTGAACCAGAAGATAGGTTGGATTCATCTACCTGGCTACACACAAGTGCTTATGGTGTTCTTCTTAGAGTTGAAGACTCAGAAGTCAGGTTGGCTTCCACCAACACTGTACAAGTTGTCATGTACAATGCTGTCGAACTCGAGCTTGATCAACCCCATGACCAAGTTTCTTCTTAGCAGCACCAGTGTGCATGATGTCACTGCGGTCATCGGTGCCGTGGAACTTCTCGGTGTGTGGATGTACATGATTCGAAGTTGGCGCGTTCGCTTGAGTTCGTATCGACTGTCACATCTTGAAAATAATGATCGCTGGAATTTCCATCAAGACGATCAATACTCGATCCCAGCAGGTGATGAGGTGTCGTTGCTACCCCCGTCGTTTGATTTCCGATTCCTGTGTGCGGCACTGCGCATTCTGCTGGATTCGGAGCACACACAGGTTGTTTTGACAACCCTGGAATTTCTGTACAATTGCTGGGATTGTTTCCCAGAGAGGCATGCAGATAAACTCCGCTTCGAGCTTCTCCGGTCTTTCATCCGACTGTTTCTTCATTGGCATCGTGAAGTCCGTAGTTTTTTCCAGACGCTGATTGCGTTCCGCGCGATGAAGTCGCATGGATGGACTCAAAAGGGAGCTTCGTTCGTGAACACACCTCCCCACAGCCGGCGGCAAATCGATGCTGTGGCTGCGGATTTCAACTCGTCGCTTGGAACTGAAGATCACAGTGATGGTGGGCGACGATCGCGATCTTACAGTGCGAGTAACCTGATGGATTCGGTACATAAACGACTTAGTTCATCGTCTCCACGCTCATCTCCGCGCTCATCGCCATCACCGTCTCCGAGGAATTCGGGTTCGAGCTTGTCATTGACGATATCATCTCCGAATAGCCGAGGGTTCGGAAGTGGTCATAGCACTCCAACCTCCGATCACAAGAGCGACGGCTTCCATTTGGATAGAACGAAAACGCGGAGCATTTCCGAGGACTACGTGAAACACCCGATCCCACCGCAGCCTAAGATGGACTCGAATATTCAGACGAAGTTTAACCGACTGCTGGAGTCGATCTACATCGCAGCGAAGAAGTATATAGATCAACAGAGCGAGAGCGGAAACCTGCTTCGCAGACAGACCATGAAGGCAACGTGGAAGAAGAAGGGCATGCTTCTCAAACAGGGCTTCATCTACAAGAACACTTGGAAAAACAAGTATTTCTCCCTTCAAAATAACAAGCTAGGCTATGGTGACTCGGAACATGGCCCTATCAAGCGCGAAATCAACGTGATTGGCAGCGTGGTCTCGGAAATGTCAAACCAGCTGGACCACTCACAGGGTACGCGAGTGGTGCTCTTTAATTGCTTCTCTGTTGATAGCGGGTACCAGAAGTTTGTGCTGTGTGCGCCGACATTCGAGGAGCAGCGCGAGTGGATAGAAGTGCTGACGCAAAATGCAACGGCGGAAACTGCCGAGCGAAAAGATAACGAAACACTTTCGCAGCTGGATCTCGCGGAGGTTGCGGGTCAATTAGAGTCGCTGGCCGGGAAGAACACGACCAATGATGAAGTGCCGGAAAATCTCCTGCCGTACTCGGTGCTGGCCGTCAAAGAGTAAGTTCCTGTAGCTTGACACCTTGCTGTGATACGCAATGATGTAACTCTGTTGCTGTGTTTCTTAGATGGCTGAACTTGCGCGTAACCGCAATGGAGATCGAAGGAAAAATTGCTGCTGGACAGCCCTTCCAGATGCCAGTGCTGCTGTCCAAGTCGTCTCTTTACGCGGATGATGATTAGACGGACAGCTGAAGGCACGAACTCCGCTTTGTGCAGAAGATTGGCGTCTGCAATTGATATCAACTTCGTGGTGGGCGCACGAACCTCGAGCCTTTTCATCCTTCTTGTTAGTTTCTACAAATTCAACATCGTACAAATTTTAAGTCCTTATCATTTGTGAGCACAATACCAAAGATCTATGCACGGACGGCGACCAGGTGTACGGATACATGATGTGCAGAGAAGCTTGCCCACAAACTCTCGGTTTTGGATAAGTTCACCCCCAACGTGATCCTAGAAGCGTCATTCCATCTTGAATTCATCCTTGTCCACTACGCAAATTCTGATTACAGCGTTGCCAGTCGACCGGACGGTTTAAGTAAACCTACTTGGAACTTCCAACGAACTTCCAACTCCAGTGATGAACTTCGGTCTGTTGTTGCCATTGCACTAATTAGCGTCGACGCTGTCTCCATTGATCATGACAAAGTGGGGCCCCTCGCACAGCCTGAAGCCGTCACCGTCTCCGAGAAGGCTGCGGTAAAGTTCAAATCGCGTCTGCTAGTCAACGCGGGGTGCACTTCGTTCCCAGTATCAATCAACACTACTGGAAGGATCAGTGGCGGACTGAAAGGAAATTCGGGCAGCGAAGGGTGTGACGCTGCTCCGTTGGGATCGCAAGTCTACGGCCGCGCTACATGGCTCCATGACGTCTGGGCCATCATGTACGCCTGGCACTTCTCCAAGGGATTCAGGGATGGATCAGCGTTTTGTCGCCACGACGGGTACAGTGCCGTTGTGTGGATCAACAACTATGCGTTGAAATCGCCAAAGGTTCCTAGGCTTTCGTTGTCCACGTCGAAGGACTCATACAAGAACCGAGCGCTTGCTTCGTTCATTAACGGCACAACCCCGTTCCTGCTGCGTTATTTACAGGGCCTCGGCAATGCTGCTTTGATAACCATGGACAGGCCAGGTGGAGCCTTTCAGGACGTCATCATGTGGAGCAACTAACGGATGCGGCTCGGGAAGCCCTCAACAACTCGGAGAACTTTGGCTGTGCTGACGTTCCATTCAGCGACACCAACTTTCCCAAGTAAAGCGTGGCCATTCTAGGGCTGGTACGCCCATCAGATATTTTTTGTTTAAGTGTGCTGAATCCATTCACTTTTACATTTTGCAGAAATGATTGAAATCGATCCAAACGAACGAATCTGCGTTTATTATTCTTGTTCTGCGCTATCTTCTCTCCAGCTAGATGCCTTCTCTTTTTCGTCACCGATTCAATTGCCCGAGCTAAAACTTCCACGCTTTGTTGAGCCTACAAAGAACAGGGGGCGCTGCCCACCGACACTCCACCGCAACCGAGCCGCTGGCACGCAGCTGGTATACCCGGTCACGGGACACTTCGCGCGGGTACTTACTGATATTGCGATTTCTGTGGGACGTGTGGTATAGTGGCTACACGCTAGTCGTGTTCGGATCTCGCAATGTACTGGGTAGCAGCAGAACATGGTCATTTCGAGACAGTAAAGTGGCTCTATGCGCACGTTTCAGAGTCTCGCACAAATATGGAAATTGATAGAGCTGTGGAGTCCTCGCATTTCTACATCGCGCGTTGGCTGCAGTCACGCTTCCCTGGTTACAGGATTGGAAGCGCTTTAGAGGGCCACAAATCCCTCGTCTCCGTGGCCAACTGCTGGAGTCCTGTGAGCGGTTTTGAAATGCTGCTATGCCTCCTCGTGCGCTTCAATTACGTTTTCACCGCGTAATTTCTGGGTGAGCTCCGCTCACAGATATCACCCGTTCGCAAGGTAAAACCCGTCGGTTTTGTAAGAATCTTGAACGCTAGGTAGACGAGCATTACCCACCAACCTAGACTCGAATCCGATCTGGGCTACTTTGAGGTATCTGAAGTAGCACGAATTGTTTTGAATACACGTAAAGCCTCGCGTTGCCACGACTACATTGTCTTGCCGAGAGCAAATAGACTTTGCGCTTAAAACTCTGAATACAGCACTTCCTCCGCGCGCTTGACGTTGATGTCGCCGTAGTGGCGCTTCCAGCTGTGGATCCTGTGACGATCGTTGCCATCTACCATCCATTCGATCACGCGTGCTCGCCGAGCAAAGTTCGAGTCTCCGTATGCCCTTCCAAAGCCAGCACCGCCGCCGTAACACAGTTGCACGCCGTCGACAAGGCAGCAGTACTCGTTCAGGTGGTCGTGGCCCACAAACGCCGCCTTGACCTCGTTCATCTCCGACAGCGTCGACAGCAGCCGCAGGTTCATTCCTTGGCTCTGCACCCACTCGTTCCTCTCGCCATGGCAGTCGTCGCCCGAGTAGGCAAACTCCACGAGCGGAATGTGGAAGAACATGAGCGCAGGCAGCACGGAGTCCGCGCTGCTGTGTCGCTCGGAGCGCCCAGTCTCCGACAGCTGCCGGTAGTAGTTGATCTGGCTCTGCTTGATCCAGTCGTACTCGTCGTACACGTACGCGTACTCGTCCAGCCGCGTCTTGGCCCCCGAGTCCAAGAAGTACATCCGGAGCACCGTGTCTCCCTTCTGGCCCCAGCCTCCTCCAACGGGAGCCGTCACATTGAGCAGGTAGTTGCCGACGCCGTCCACGCTCTCCGGGCCTCTCTCCGTGTACGAATGTTCTTTCTGGGACACCATCTCGACGATCTTCTCCCTGGGGAAGTCGCCCTCCTCCTCGTGGTTGCCGAACACCATGGCGTACGGGACGCCGCGCTGCTCGGCGGCTTTGGTCACGGCGTCGACTGCCACTTGGTGCCAGCTGGGGCCGTGCACCTGCACGTTGTCGCCCGTGAACGCGATGAAGTCGGGCGTCTCCAGGTCGATCAGCTGCTCCACGAATCGGTACGTGAGCTGCTCGGTGCAGTTCTCTGCGGCCATGCCGGCCGGCACGCCGAAGCCGCAGTCCTGGCTCGCGTTGCCGCTCACGTGGATGTCCGCCAGCTGCAGGATCCTGAACACCAGCGAGCCGTCGTCCGAGCGGCTGCGCGCCTGCAGCGGCGGCTTCTCTGCCCACGCGGAGGCGCCGAACGCGGCGACCAGCGACCAGCACCTCGCCCAGGACAGCCGCATGCTTGAAGTGGTCGGACCAAATCGGACCAAAAAGTCAACACACAAAAACGGACCAAAACTCGACACACAAATCGGACCAAAATTCAACACACAAAAATAGTGCCAAGTACCCAATCCACGGACCAATTCGCCGCTAAATGGAGCTGGACGAGGAGCAGCGCGGCGTGGCGTCCTTCTCGCTGCCCGCGAGCCCGACGGGCTCCGAGCCCGTGTCTGTGTGGGCGGAGGACGCTCGCGTACCCTCCGCCGCGCCGGACTTCCCGCTGGTGCTCTGGGAGAGCAGCAGCAGCAGCAGCAGCGAGCAGCCGGAGCTGCCGCGCACGTCGTCGGCCATTGTGCCGTTCCAGAAGCTGCGGCTGGACACGAACCTGCACCAGACGACGCTGCCCTACCGGCTGCAGGACGGCTCTCCGCGCTCCAGCGCGAGCTCGGCCAGCCTGGGCTCGCCCGGCTCGTCCGCCGGCTCGGACAGCCCCGCCGGCTCGAGGAAGTCGGCGGCGCAGCGCTTCTTAGGCCTGGAGACGGACTCGCAGGCCAGGACGGCGCAGATGTCGCAGGACTTCATGGACGCGCTGCGGCTCGGAGACCTCAAGGCGCCGCAGGACGAGCCGCAGCTGTCCGTGCGACTGCGCGGCAGCCGCGTGGAGCTGGCCTCGGCCTCCGAGGAGCAGCAGGTGGACTTCCTGGGCCCGGCGGAGAACATCAAGAGGCTCTTCAAGCTGCCGTACTCGCAGTCGCGGGTCTCCCTGGCCGTGCACCGCGTGGGCAGCACGCTCGTGGTGGATGGGGAGCTGGACGAGAACGACCTGCCCGCGGGCTTCGAGGACCTGCCTCAAGACACGCTGCAGCTGGCGCAGCAGTCCGACGAGACGACGCAGAGGCTCTTGTACGAGAAGTTCATCTATGAGAGCACGGTGAAGAGCCAACTGCCACCGTCGGAGAGTGAGGTTGTGGGTGGGCAGGACGAGATAGTGACGCAGAAACCCAAGGTCAAGAAGCAGGGGAGAAAAAGCAAGAAAGCCAAGAAGGCGAAGCAGAAGGCAGCAGCCGGGTCGACTGAGAAGGTCGGGTTGTTGCCGCCAGCGGAGCTGAGAGGAGGTGTAGACAGTGTGGACGTGCCGGTGCCACCTCCGTCGATCGGTGGGTTGAGTTCTACGTGGGCGGCTGCTACTGGATCTGGCACTGGTGGAGGGGAGCAGGATGTGCATGTTACAGCTACGCAGGCGACAAGTCGCCAGCCTGGATCCGCACCGTCGAACGACCAACAGAAGCCTCCCCCGTCGTTCATTCCGACCGAAACCAATTGGTTCGCTTCTGCTGCGCAGCATCCGCCAGCATATGGAGACTCACAGACGTTCCAGCGCATCTTGAAGTGGAAGTTCAATGATCTCAAAATGGTGCGTGTAGTATGCAGAGATCGATAAGATTTCGGTGTGTGTGTTTTTTTCGCTAATGATTAATGCTCTGAATGGTACGTTCAGATTCTAGGTAGCCAAGTTCTTTTGTTTAGCAATCAAGAGCACCCGGCTGTCTCGCTCAAGCTTCATGACATGGATAAGGAGTTGTCTTTGTGCACTGTACTCGATTATTACTTGGACAATGTTATCGCGAATATCCCGGAGCTGGCTATTTGTCTTCATTCGAAGGGACTCGTGCGGGGCTACAAGTTAGTGGAAACCCGACAAATCCCTTACATGTCTGGTTCGGGCCGACCCTTGTTTGATGTTCAAGATGTAAGTATGAACGCATCGATGCTACTGAAGTTTCTCCAGGAGAATTGTTCACGACCCAATGGCACCTATTGGCTGCATCGAAAAGAAGGTGAGAGTTCTTTGCGGCTCTATGACGTGGATGTTCTTTCGCAAGGAAATCAGCTCAAGTGGAAGTATATGATGGCGATGTTATGTTATCGGTTTGCTGCTCGGGCGTCAAGACTGGCGAATTCGCTCGCAGCGGGAACGCCGCACCTGCAGCAACAGCTTCAGCAACGTCAGCGCGAGCTATTGCGTACGTGCATGAATTTACTGGGGGAAATTGCCCAAAAAGGAGGGACGGCCCATAGCTCTATATGCTCTTCAGTCAGTGAGCAGCTTGCGGACACCTATCTTCGCGAGTGCAGAACTACCGATTCAACATCTGATGATTCAGATCGAGGGTCGGCGATCGAATCACTGGAGAAGGCAAAGCAGTATCTACGTGCAAGCATTCGGCTGTTTGAGGAATGTATGCCGAAAGACTCCGGTGCAGTCTTAACGCACAGTGACGATGGAATCAATGATATCGAAGCTATCGAAGGAGACGGCGAGTTAGCACCGGGAGATGAAGATGACGAAGGTGAAATGGGCAGCTTCATGAATGAAGAATTAAACCGACTTCAGCTCAAATTCAGTTCAGCCTGCCTCGAACTGGGACAGCTTTATGCGGGAACTCAGAAATGGGCGGATGCAGTGAGGTGCATTGTGGAGGCAAGCAAATTCTTACCCCTCAGTTCGATACCCGATGATGTACAGCCACTTGACTTATTTTCCTCGAACCAGGACTCGCTGCTTGACGCGTTACTTGATAAGCTGGATTTCGACGGAGTTGGAAGAGGAGTTTTTTCACAAGACAAAATCCCAATTTGCATATCTGGAGCGGAACTACGCTGCTCGTTGCTAGGACTGATCGGCGACATGTGTTCTCAGAAACCACTGGAAGTACACGGGTCGCTGACAGTTCTATACGACATAATTTCTGGCGTAAAGCGAAATCTGCTTTCTACCTTACGTGAAAACGAAGCTGAGTTCTTGAAGACTTTTAACGAAGAAACCGAAACCTTGGACCTTGAGGTGCTTGCAAGTAGAGGGGAGGGTCTAATGATGCTGTCCTTCCTGGCGTATTTGCGAGCGCTATCACCATCGGCCGATTCCGAGCTCTATTTGTGCGTACCTCATCTGCTTTCTGCCATATAAATCTTCGCGGGCTAACAAAATATTTACCGTGCTCTTTTGTAGCTTATTAATGAAAAAGCTTGGAAATGCGAGCAACGAGCTCGGGAAATACTTCCTTGCCACCAAGCGAGACTACAAAGAAGCTTTTAGGTGGTTTGATCGCGGCTGCAAAATCTTCAACGATATCGAAGGTACAGTACTACACACTACTAGTAGTAGTTTAGTTTACACTAGGCTTGTGCGCTGTAATCGTGGTTCTCATGCTTTCGATATTGCTCTCGTTTTCGAATGGCAGACGGAGTCAATGTCGCACTTCTTCGAGCAAACCTGGCTCACCTTCACAAAATTTTTGCACAAGGCAAGTCTGCCGACTCTAGAGAAGAGCACTACCGAACAGCTATTCAGCTTTGCACGGACGCTCTGCAGCTTCTTAAGCAAAGTAAAGCGGACGTGGATCTACACCGAAAAGTGAAAGGTGAACTGGCCCTAACCTATTTGGTGTGGGCAGTGGATATGGCGGGCCACGTTTCATCCATGGGCCCTGCAACACATTCATCGCTGAAGACGCACGAGAGTGAAGCTCTGAAAGTTTTCAACAAGGCGATGACGCTCTATGCGGAATTGGGCGACCAGAAACAGGTTGCGTCCACCCATTACCAGATTGCTTCGTTCTACAGTCGCATGATCTCGGATACGTTGCGAATTCGCACGGAGAGCTCGGGTGCAAGCAAGTCTGAGGGATCCTCCTCGACACTTACAAACCGGATGGAGATTGCAAGGCGTCACTATGAAAAGGCGTTAGACTACTTCGCCGCGGTGGAGGTGGGTAAAACGTTTGTGCTGATCCACCAAGAATTGGCAGATTTACACATCCTTGGCGGTCGCGTGGAGGGTGTCGAACATGCGCTGCTGATTTTGCTGAACACTTACGAGGCGTTCGACCGCGCCTCGGCCAGCGACTCGAAGCTCGAAAGGGAGGAGATGGCGGCATTAGCTCGCGATATCGTGGCAAAGGTCAAGACTGTGCTACACCAACTTATTAGACTGAGCTCCGGCACACGCTCTAACAACGTGCACACCAAGACCAAGAAGCTAGAGATGTTCAAGAAGATGTATAAAGAGGTGATCTACTATGATGGCTACAGCGCGGGCAGCATTGTGCCGATCTTAGGCACTCTAAGGGGTATGTACACGCAGTAATATACTACATGTATCTGAATTTTGAACAAACGCTGGCTTGACTGTAGATGTGTACTTGCGCTACTAGGCAGCACTTCCGGGTATTTTATTTTACTTGTACTACGTAGTAGTATTACCCCCTGTCCTGCGCAGCCATCGAGTGAAACGCACCGCCCAAGTTAAATGCTAACTCTTAACAGGACCTCATTGAGCACGCAATACTTTCGTCGAAGCACGAGGGTGTACAAACTAGTAAACGCAGGATCGTACCCTGGGTCGAAAGGGAATGTAGTGGTCTGTGCCCTCGTGCAATTGAGTGGGTGGGTACAAATTTCAATCAAACGCAAACAGATATGCTGGTTCTGACGGTGAAGGACATCCGTTGTTAGTATTTTCTCATGGTTGTCCGAGCGTGTTGAATACCTCGCCGACTCCCAGCGCGATATTCACAAACAACACCTCTATTTTGTCAGTCAAGACGACTACAACAACCAGACCACACAGGGACCGACAGGATACATGCCGAGTTACAGCGAGATGGTTGGGTCTGGCACGCCGATCGCCGAGATCATAAGATATTGATTCGAGCTGACACACGACCGTACCCATTTCTGAAGCGTGTCGACCCTTTTCTAGAAACCACATTTTAAGGAAGAGTTAAAGGTCCAAAACAAAAAAGGGTCTGAGACACGACACAAAATTTCGCTGCGCGTTCGACACCCATTCGACAACATTCGAGACCACATCGCCCAGCACGTTGAAGCAGAAGATCGCCGCGATGGTCATCCAGACAGCGCCTACAGCCGACACGTACCTCCCCATTCACCAATTTGCCAGCTATTACACAAGCACAACCGACCAAGACAGCAAGCAAGCTCGACAACAACATACAATCATGTTCAGCTCGTGGGACCTCGTCCGACCGCACTTCTGGTATCCCATGTCGTCGCTGGAGCAGTCCATGATGGAGCTCGAGCACATGGCCGACCTCACGACGCACTCGCGCTTCCCGTTCGATGTGGACAGCGAGATGCTGGTGGCGCCCATCAACGCGGACGACGACGACGAGTTCTTCCGGGACCTGCCCGTCCTGGCGCGCGAGCAGAGGCCGGCGACGCAGCACCGCATGGCAGCGGCGCAGCCGCAGACAGAAGAGCGGGAGTCCACCGTGCAGACCAATTTGCCGGCCCAGGTCCTGGCGGCAGCCCGGGACAACGACCCCAACAAGGCCAAGGCTAACGTCCAGTCACGCGTCAGCGCCAACACGAAGACCACAACAGGTATCGCAGCTCCAAGCGCCAACGGACAGCAGACCCAACAAGGGACCGAGGCCGACGCGAACAACCAGTACCGCCGCGCCTTCTCGTCCTACTCGTTCAGCAACTCGTCCGTCGTGGACGACAAGGGCCGGCTCGTGACGAGCACGCGGCGCCGCTACGAAGACTCCGCGGGGCGTCTGAAAGCCGTGCACGAGCGCCAGATCGAGGACAACAAGCTGCGCACGACGTGGAACCGCATGGGCTCGGACGACAAGGGTCAGACCGAGGCCGTGTGCTCGACCGGCACGCCCGAGGAGTTCGAGGCGCTGTGGCAGCAGACGCCGTTCGGCGAGGCGCAGAAGAAGACCATCAAGGAGCAGCAGCAGTAGTAGCAGCAGCCACGACATGTGCAGCCGGATCAAAGACAGTAGCAAGAGTAGCGGTCGCCCGAGGCGAAGGCGAACTCAAAGGCGCGGATGGAGGCCGTTCCCATGTCAATGGAGGAGTAGAGCGACGTGACCAGCATGGCCGAGTTGGCGAACCCACTTAGCGACAACCTTCGACCACTGAAAAACTCCCCGACGATGGGCCCGGAGCGACTGCTGACAGACAATTCGGTGCGCAAGACCTGCATTGTAGTCGATACTTTGGTACTTACGTAGGTAGTAGGTACGAAGCCGCTTCTTTGATAAGAAAAAAAACTACTACGTAGTACAAGTAATATGAATGGAATCGATGAAATAAACTCAAGAAGTGTGTAGCACTGCTTTTCATTGTTCTTTTGTCAGAAAAAATAAGAGAACAACAAATACTGTGCAACCGCGAAGAGGGCCTATGTACTCCAGCGGTGACTCACTACGGGTTCATCTCGAATGCCTCGCACAACTTTAGAACTCATGAAAATGCGTGACGGGTGCATTGCTCGTTATCTACACTCTCTAGAAGGCATACATGTAGCGAGAGCGATGTCGCCAAGTTGTAGCGCTTGCTCTTGTTTAATGCCCGAGACAATCTAAGCCGACAGTTTCTTCACCACCTCAGCGAAAGACTTACCCTGAGTCACAGCGATGTCCTTCTCAAGCTTCGACACCTGGCGGTCGCTCTGAGGGCCCGCGATCGCGCCTGCGCCCCAGGGAGAGCCACCGTGAATCTCTTCCACGTTGAAAAGCTCCTTGGCGCGATATCCGAGAGGGACGTAGGTCATGCCGTGCGAGACCAGGAAGGTCACCGCCGACAGGGCCGTCGTCTCCTGACCAGCTCCCAGCAGGGACGTGCTGAAGAACGTGCCGGCGGGCTTGCCTACCAACGCGCCGCCGAACCACAACTGACCGGTCGCGTCCATCAGGGCCTTCGCCTGCTGGGGGAACACGCCGAAACGCGTCGGGAAGCCGAACAGAATGCCGTCCGCCTCCTTGAGCGTCTCCGGGGTGGCAACCGGGTAGTCCCTCTTGGGCGGCGCGTGCGTCTTGGTCAGAATCTCGTCCGACAGCGTCTCTGCGATCTGGTAAATCGTGGCAGTCACGCCGGGGACAGACTTGATGCCTTCCTTGATAGACTCGGCTAGGGTGGCTGTGTGGCCGTAGGTGGAGTAGTAGACGATGGCGATGTTGGCGCTCATGTTGGAGGACAGAAGTTACTTCTTGTGTTGGTCACGAGGACGATTGAAGAATGAGATGGTTCGTAGTGAAGGTCTTCTCCGGTTGGAAACCCCCGTCTACGTAGCCGAGCGGGGAGTACCCTACGGCCGGTTGTCTTGACCATGGGCACCAAACACATGGGGTGAAGTGTAAACCAACACGATTATGAAGACCACTATTAATACGGTACGGTATTCGCTATCGGATTTTGGCGCGCACATACCTCACAACTCGAACAATCTTGCTATCAATGCGCATACCGGAACATAGCAAGCGCGAAAAGCTGGGAACCGTAATCTCAAAACAACCGTATCCGAAAGATAAAAGACTACGAAATACTATCTATTGGTTTTAAATTAGTGACAGGATACTGTCGCTTTTATAAATTCTGCTGTCCTATAAGGACCTCCTATTCGGTGTTTTGCTTTAATAGGGTTTTCGTAATCTGTTGGCAGGGATGCCAGTTTGATGTCCATGTTTAGACTTGATTTCACAATGTGCTTTGTGGTGAATGTGGCCGAACCCCACGTTGTCATATTTCGTTTCACTTCATGTTTTTGCATGACTTGCGTGCTGGATCGATTCATTTGAGTCATTACGGTAGCCCAGTTATTTAGTATACCACCGTGGTGGTGCCGACACGGCGGTGGTTCCGTGGACTTCGGGAAGATGCTGCCATAGCAAAACACTCCAGAGTAACTGTCCATGGATGTAGCGATGGATCGCACGACCGTACCCATTCCTGAAGCGTGTCGACCCTTTTCTAGAAACAACATTTTAAGGAAGAGTTAAAGGTCCAAAACAAAAAAGGGTCTGAGACACGACACAACATTTCGCTGCGCGTTCGACACCCATTCGACAACATTCGAGACCACATCGCCCTGCACGTTGAAGCAGAAGATCGCCGCGATGGTCATCCAGACAGCGCCTACAGCCGACACGTACCTCCCCATTCACCAATTTGCCAGCTACTACACAAGCACAACCGACCAAGACAGCAAGCAAGCTCGACAACAACATACAATCATGTTCAGCTCGTGGGACCTCGTCCGACCGCACTTCTGGCATCCCATGTCGTCGCTGGAGCAGTCCATGATGGAGCTCGAGCACATGGCCGACCTCACGACGCACTCGCGCTTCCCGTTCGATGTGGACAGCGAGATGCTGGTGGTGCCCATCAACGCGGACGACGACGACGAGTTCTTCCGGGACCTGCCCGTCCTGGCGCGCGAGCAGAGGCCGGCGACGCAGCACCGCATGGCAGCGGCGCAGCCGCAGACAGAAGAGCGGGAGTCCACCGTGCAGACCAATTTGCCGGCCCAGGTCCTGGCGGCAGCCCGGGACAACGACCCCAACAAGGCCAAGGCTAACGTCCAGTCACGCGTCAGCGCCAACACGAAGACCACAACAGGTATCGCAGCTCCAAGCGCCAACGGACAGCAGACCCAACAAGGGACCGAGGCCGACGCGAACAACCAGTACCGCCGCGCCTTCTCGTCCTACTCGTTCAGCAACTCGTCCGTCGTGGACGACAAGGGCCGGCTCGTGACGAGCACGCGGCGCCGCTACGAAGACTCCGCGGGGCGTCTGAAAGCCGTGCACGAGCGCCGGATCGAGGACAACAAGCTGCGCACGACGTGGAACCGCATGGGCTCGGACGACAAGGGTCAGACCGAGGCCGTGTGCTCGACCGGCACGCCCGAGGAGTTCGAGGCGCTGTGGCAGCAGACGCCGTTCGGCGAGGCGCAGAAGAAGACCATCAAGGAGCAGCAGCAGTAGTAGCAGCAGCCACGACATGTGCAGCCGGATCAAAGACAGTAGCAAGAGTAGCGGTCGCCCGAGGCGAAGGCGAACTCAAAGGCGCGGATGGAGGCCGTTCCCATGTCAATGGAGGAGTAGAGCGACGTGACCAGCATGGCCGAGTTGGCGAACCCACTTAGCGACAACCTTCGACCACTGAAAAACTCCCCGACGATGGGCCCGGAGCGACTGCTGACAGACAATTCGGTGCGCAAGACCTGCATTGTAGTCGATACTTTAGTACTTACGTAGGTAGTAGGCACGAAGCCGCTTCTTTGATAAGAAAAAAAAACTACTACGTAGTACAAGTAATATGAATGGAATCGATGAAATAAACTCAAGAAGTGTGTAGCACTGCTTTTCATTGTTCTTTTGTCAGAAAAAATAAGAGAACAACAAATACTGTGCAACCGCGAAGAGGGCCTATGTACTCCAGCGGTGACTCACTACGGGTTCATCTCGAATGCCTCGCACAACTTTAGAACTCATGAAAATGCGTGACGGGTGTATTGCTCGTTATCTACACTCTCTAGAAGGCATACATATAGCGAGAGCGATGTCGCCAAGTTGTAGCGCTTGCTCTTGTTTAATGCCCGAGACAATCTAAGCCGACAGTTTCTTCACCACCTCAGCGAAAGACTTACCCTGAGTCACAGCGATGTCCTTCTCAAGCTTCGACACCTGGCGGTCGCTCTGAGGGCCCGCGATCGCGCCTGCGCCCCAGGGAGAGCCACCGTGAATCTCTTCCACGTTGAAAAGCTCCTTGGCGCGATATCCGAGAGGGACGTAGGTCATGCCGTGCGAGACCAGGAAGGTCACCGCCGACAGGGCCGTCGTCTCCTGACCAGCTCCCAGCAGGGACGTGCTGAAGAACGTGCCGGCGGGCTTGCCTACCAACGCGCCGCCGAACCACAACTGACCGGTCGTGTGACGGATTCATGTAACTATGCATGATTCGTCAATTTCTTCATACGTAAATTATCAATTGGTACATTTGGCGTACACGTCAATTGATAACTTGACCAATGACAGTTGAGAAGAAGTTTTTGTCGATAGTTTAGCGGACGTAGCTACAACAGGGTAGTGCAGCAACATGCTAGCGACAGTTAAAACTCAATGTCACTCTTCAATTTTCCGTCGTGAGCGCTAGTACCATTACAGGTCGCGTCCATCAGGGCCTTCGCCTGCTGGGGGAACACACCGAAACGCGTCGGGAAGCCGAACTGTAAGGCTTGACACGTAGAAGGCCGCGAGTGAAGATGTACCGCGATGTGGAAACGTGTAGGTAGTTGGACGTAAATTGCAAAGTGATATTAGTTGGTTAAGGCCTTGTGGCCGGTCGTCTGGGCCAGGGCCTAAGGCGGTGCTAAAATGAATGAATCTGATTGGTCAATCCACTTCAAGTTGAAGTGGGTTGACGTGCGCTATACAAGAGTAAATGTACACGACAGAGATCATGCACCCTAGTGCATGTTCCTTACTTACCCACTTGTCTTTGCGTAGTGGATGTTGTAGTTTAGATGTGCGGGCCTTGACGTGCTCGTCACGTCTCGGTCCTTACATCCTCCCGGGTTTGACTTCACGTTGACGGCGCTTGAAGTCGTCGACGAGAACTTTCCAGTGAGAGACGTGTTTGATGTCTTTCTCGAGTTCCCACGAAGATTCGTGATCTGGGAGACCATGCCACTTGACAAGCCACTCAATCTTGCGATTGAACTGACGCTTGCGTAGAAGTTTCTCGACAATGTGGAGGTCTTCTCCAGTGTCTTCATTCGTGATGATGCGAGATGCTTTCGGAAGAACACGAGTCTCAAACTTGTCCGGGTTGGAGACGTAATGGCTGAGAACGTCTACGTTGAAAGTAGGGTTCAGTGACTTCATACTGCGTGGCAAAATCAGACGAGCAGCGTTGTCGTTGATCATGCGCTTGATAACGAACGGACCAACTTTACGAGCGGCTAACTTTGCACGTTTGACGTCAATGTCTTTCGCAGCATGCTTGAGTGGAATACGGCGTGTATCCAGCATAACCAAATCTCCTTCCTTGAATTGCACCTTGCTACGGTGTTGATCGTAGTACTTCTTTTGCGATGCTTGAGCCTTGAGTAAGTGCTCCTTGGCTTTGCCAATAATCTTGTCACGTTCGTCCTTGAAGCGATTTGCATACTCAGACAGTCCTTGTTGTACTTGAACTGTGGTAGACAGCGTAGGAAAAGTTCCGAAGGGATTGCGTTCCTGACGCCCTGTGTCTACTTCAAATGGCGAAAGTCCTGTAGAGGCACTGACTAGCGTGGCATGAGCATACTCAATCGTTCCAAACTTGGCAGCCCAGTCATCACCATGATACGAGACCATGCAACGAAGTGCGTCTTCTAGTACCAGGTTTTGACGTTCGGTTTGGCCGTCAGCTTGAGCGCGATATGACGTTGTCATATTCAATTGTACACCCATGACCTGCGCGAGTGATTTCCAAAAACGCGATGTGAATTTGGGATCACGATCACTGATGATCACTGCAGGCACTCCATGATGCCGAACGACATTGTCGAAGAAATAATGAGCGATTTCTTCGGCATCATCAGTAGTGTGAACGGGACAGTAGATCGGACGCTTGGACAACTTGTCCACGACGGTCATGATAGCATCATAGCCATCTGATTCTGGCAATCCAGTAACGAAATCCATGGAGACGACTTCCCAACATTCCTTTGGAATCGGAATTGGAATCAACTTGCCATTCTTCTTGGCATTGCTGTGCTTCCAACGTGTGCATGTTTCACAACATTGCACGTAATCAGAAACGTCTTCATGAAGCGACGCCCAGTAGTACCATTGCTTGATACGGAGGTACGTACGACGAATTCCTGGGTGCGCGGCAATACTGGAATCATGAAATTGCTCAATAATCTTCGTTCTTAGACGATTGCGCTGCGATCTCGGGACACAAAGTCTCATCATTTTGGACTCCTTATCGTCCGTGAATTGCACATAAAGCAATTGATCCTTGAGTACGTATGGATCATGCGGAGTACGATACTTGTCACGAAATCCAGGATCAGTGCGGTAGGCTTTGATGAACTCTTCTTTGAGATTCGAAGTCCATCCTAGCGAACTTGCGTGTTGCATTTGCACGACCGATGTGGCAATCTCTGCATCTTGAACAGGAGTGTAGAGGTGACCATCGGAAAGATCATGTAAGGCGATGTGACCAGCAGGAACATCCGTCATCTCCTCCCCGAAAATTCAACAGGCGAGAGAGCTGCAGATATCATGGTCGTATTCACCTTCTGGGAGTCCCCATCATGTTGCTGTGCACGGTAGCGTGATCCAAAACTGTCACACTGCGGTGTACACGTATGAAAGCTGATTGTATTGATAGCGGGACGCGCAACACTCTGTGAGGCTGGAACAGTCGCAATTTGACTATCTGGAGTCGATAGCGAAGCATTGACTGTGCGTAGATCGCTAATTACGCGAAAACTCGATGTCGGTTTATCACTTTCAGACTCACAATGCTGAAAACTGATTGAGCAGACAATTGGCGGATCCAATTGTGGTGATATCAACGCATTCGGAGTTGAATCCATCGGAGGACGGGACAGTGCATCAGCTACGACATTCATTGATCCTTTCAGGTGATGCAGGGTGAAGTCGAACTGAGCAAAGAAGGTCAAGAAGCGTGCAAGCTTCGAGGAAACCTTCGGGTGGTGTAACAACCACTGACATGCACTGTTGTCCGTGTAGATGTCGAAATGACGACCATAGAGGTAATGACGCCATTTTTCCAGCGACAGCTTAATTGCATAGAGTTCCTTCTCATGGGTAGGCCAATTTTGTTTATGCACACCCAACTTCTTGGAGAGGAAAGCTAACGGATGATCATGTCCGTTGTGCTTTTGCGAAAGTACTCCACCAACACAATATCCTGAAGCATCGGTTGTCACGATGAACGGAAGAGAGAAATCCGGTAAAGTCAGGACTGGGGCGGATTGCAATGCTGATTTCAGCTTGCTGAAGGCGATATCATGCTCTTCATTCCAATTCCAAGTATGGTCCTTCTTGACTAGAGGTCCAAACGGTAAGGCGATTGTCGCGTAGTTGTAAATGAAGCGACGGTAGTAGCCTGCGAGACCCAAAAGCTTTGCAATTGCTTTTGGTTCATTGGAATTGGCCAATTGGCGATCACTTCAGTTTTCTTGGAATCCACCGCAATGCCTTGACTTGACACGGTGTGACCCAGAAACTGAACTTGATTCTGCCCAAAATGACATTTCGAACGATGAGAGTACAGCTTCTCTCTGCGTAACACTTCGAAGAGCGTGCGGAGATGCTGCAGATGCTCCTTCATGTTCTTGGAAAATACACAAATGTCATCCAGATACACCACGATAAACGGATATTTGCCTAGTAGGACACGCATAAGACGTGACCAGACACCTGGCATTCCAGCAAGACCCATTGGCGCAACACACCATTGGTAGGTCTCAGAATGAGTGCGGAACGCTGTGTACTGACGACTTTTCAAGGCAACCCTCATCTGATGGTAACCTTGTGCGAGATCCAAGACTGAGAAGATGATACATTCATACATCTTGTCAAATGTTTCGTCAATTCTCGGGAGTGGAATTCTGGCGATGATCGTTTGCGAGTTGAGCCAACGATAATCAATCACCCAACGAATCGGTAACGTGGCGTTTCCCGACCGTAACCACTCAGCTCGAGAAAGTTGTTTCCCTGATTTCGGGTCTTTCTTCGGGATACCAAAGATGTTGGAGACCCAAGGCGAATCGGATAGTTCGATCCAACCTTTCTTCAACTTTTCTTCGACAAACAGATCAAGGGCATCTTGTTCTGTCTTCGAGAGCCGAAAAGGTGCGCGTGTGCTTGGCATAGCATCTGACTTCATGTCGAGCTCGAATTCCACGCGTCGATGAGGAGGTAACCCATCGGGTAAAACGTCTGGAAACACGTCAGCAAACTCATCAAGGAGAGGCACAATTTCTTGTGGTTCTTCCGTGACGGGTTGAGCTGGAGTAACTTTGACGCGGTAAATCTCATCATAGTCATGGTGCTTGGCTTTAGCTTTGAACTCAGCACCAGATACTTCTACCTTGCGCAACACTGGTTTCATTCCTTGCGGTTTGAACTGCAGGTGATGAGTACGCCAATCAATAATTGGTTGGTACTTGGTAAACCAAGGTTTTCCGAGAATGACATCGTGTTCAGGGCTCATAGACCATTCCAGGACCTCTAAGTCTCTGAATCGATAGCCATCCATCTCAATAGTGGCCTTGCCCTTGTGAACGGCACGTTTCTTCGTTGTGCTTCCGTCAAACAAGGTGACTTGAGAGATCATCGTGTCAGGAATAGTATCCACCAATCCAGGACGAATGACATTGCATGTGGCTCCCGTGTCTAGCATAATGGTGACACGTTTGCCTTCACACAGACCTGGCTTCCGAATCAACTCATTCGGAGCTGGTAGTGACTGGATGGTAGCAGCGTTGAGATCATTTATCTCAACAACTTCAACAGACTCTGGCTTTTCTGCTGCCAAAGTGTGAACAGCGAACTGACCACGCTTAGTGTCAGACTGATAGCTGTTATTCGTTCCGTGCTTCTGTCGATTTTGAAGCTTGAAGCACTGTTCAATCGTGTGACCAGGCTTCTTACAATACCGACACTTCTTTGAGTTGCCACTGTTACGGTTGTTGTTCTGAACAGGGCGACGATAATTGTCACGGCGTGGGTTATGGAGATGACCAGTGTCGATTTCCATAGGCTCAGGTTCATTCTCAGCAGGACGCTGTGGAGCCGTGTTGGAACGAGCGAATGACGTGGAGTTGGAACGGCCAAAAGATCTTGGAGGTGTCCAACGACTCTTCTGAAACGGACCAGCACGAAAGTGCGATCTGTCATACTCGAGTGCAACTGAGAGAGCCTCAGATACCGTCGTGCAACGACGATACTGAACTTCTTCTTTCGTGGGACTAACAAGACCTCGAATGAAGTACGTGATCTTGTCAAGCTCACTCATGTCCTTGACTTGCATGATAGCAACGCGGAACCGAGAGATGTAGTCCTCCAAGCTAGAACAACGTTTTTGCTTGAGACTGTACAATCGATCTCGAAGGCGCTCCTGAAGATCCGGAGGAACGAATTCCTTCGTGAGCTTCTGGATCAAATCTTGGACATCACTGACGGAATCCCTGCAAAGCATGTACCATGCAGCAGCATTTCCTCTGAAATTGGCAGTCATCATGGCAATGATGCGCTTACTCTGATTCTCATCTTGCCAATCAATGTTCTTCGCCTCAAAGTAATGAATAACTTGGTCGAAGTACAATTCAACTGAGTCACCTATGTTTCCATAGAAGCGAGGTAGGCTTATACCTTCAACTTTGACCTCTTTGCGTTGCGAAGTCAAAACGTCGATTAGTGCTTGTTGTTTCTGCACCATTTCGACCACAGACTGTGTCAGACGGTCAGCAGACCATCCACCAGGATTTAACGAAGTCATGATAGTGTAACTTGAGCTAAAAGCTGATTAAAGTTACGCTACGAATGTACAGCTGCTAGCTACTAGAACTAGAGCTACAACGACACTGTCAACAGCTACTCGAAACGGGCGCGCTTGATGCTGATAACGCGATCAACGAAAGCACGAACTTCGGTGTCGATGCGGTTGGCACAGGTGTTCAAGATGTCGACGGTTTCGAAGAGAAACAGTCCAAACCCAGGCTCGATAACACGGTCGAGGTGAGTTTCGAAAAACGGAAAGAAAACTTCACGGAGATGCTCCGTCATAGTAACTTCGTACTGCAAATGGGTAGCAGCACGAACTGTGAAAGCGCGTTGAACG
Source organism: Phytophthora cinnamomi (assembly GCF_018691715.1). Classification (NCBI taxonomy): domain Eukaryota; phylum Oomycota; class Peronosporomycetes; order Peronosporales; family Peronosporaceae; genus Phytophthora; species Phytophthora cinnamomi. The sequence goes on from NW_027150960.1 coordinate 610,724, forward strand.
GCTTGTTCAATGGTGAGAATGCGACGATTTTGCTGACCTTCGTCCCACTCACGAGCAGTACGCTTAGGCATATACTGGAAAATACCCGAAGCTTACGCCAAAGCTTACCCGAAAATTACGCGAAAATTCAGGAAACGACTGAAAATTACGCGGATTCTCAAATTCGGAATTATACGGATGCTGGGGTTTAGATAACTACTGATTGGCTGAGCCAAAGTGCAATTACACTAAAACAATGCGAAAAAAGTTTAAAACAACACTTAAACAACGCTATTTAGCGCTAATTCAAGCGTTGGCGCTTTGCCATGTAATTGGATTTCTTCTGATCGAAACCCTGAACAAGTAGCTCTTCCTGTTGAGCCTCTTCAAGTGCTCTTTTACGCGAGCTCTCCTTAAGTTCACGGTCGAATACAGTAGTGAGTGTGTTATGAATACGCACTACTTGTAAACTTAGGATACGGCAAGCTTCTCGATAAAGTATACGCTCGGATTTAGAGTGAAAACTCTCCTCCTGGTCCTGTAAGTGGTGAGTTAAGCTTGCAAGGCGATTAACTGAGTTTAATCCCTTAATACGAAGTCGATCTACTGCTTGTAGATTAGGATCTGGGTTTGAGTTGAGGTTTTTACTTTTTTGGTTTTTCACCTTGGTCATACAAGGCCAAAGGTTTCCGCAATATACTAGGCTTACGTGCGGGAAGGTGACTAGTGAAGCGAAAAGCGTTAAACTAGTACAAATCCTTCGGATAACTAACCGTTAGCAATAAGCGTGAGGCTAGTTAGCGTAATCGACTAGCGAAAAGCGTTAATGTCGATTATGCAAGACTTTACGGCTAGCGAAAAGCGTTAATGCCGCTAAGTCAGGGAACACGTAGAGTAGCAGTAAGTGCGAAAGCAGTAACCCTAACCCGGATACTGTAGCAGTAGTCAGCCGAAGTAGCGAGTCGAGTCGGTCGATTGAAGATCTTGATCTCTGTCGTGTACATTTACTCTTGTATAGCGCACGTCAACCCACTTCAACTTGAAGTGGATTGACCAATCAGATTCATTCATTTTAGCACCGCCTTGGGTCACGCGTCAGCGCCAACACGAAGACCACAACAGGTATCGCAGCTCCAAGCGCCAACGGACAGCAGACCCAACAAGGGACCGAGGCCGACGCGAACAACCAGTACCGCCGCGCCTTCTCGTCCTACTCGTTCAGCAACTCGTCCATCGTGGACGACAAGGGCCGGCTCGTGACGAGCATGCGGCGCCGCTACGAAGACTCCGCGGGGCGTCTGAAAGCCGTGCACGAGCGCCAGATCGAGGGCAACAAGCTGCGCACGACGTGGAACCGCATGGGCTCGGACGACAAGGGTCAGACCGAGGCCGTGTGCTCGACCGGCACGCCCGAGGAGTTCGAGGCGCTGTGGCAGCAGACGCCGTTCGGCGAGGCGCAGAAGAAGACCATCAAGGAGCAGCAGCAGTAGTAGCAGCAGCCACGACATGTGCAGCCGGATCAAAGACAGCAACAAGAGAAGCGGTCGCGCGGGGCGGAAGCGAACTCAAAGGCGCGGATGGAGGCCGTTCCCATGTCAATGGAGGAGTAGAGCGACGTGACCAGCATGGCCGAGTTGGCGAACCCACTTAGCCACAACCTTCGACCACTGAAAAACTCCCCGACGATGGGCCCGGAGCGAACAATTCGGTGCGCAAGACCTGCATTGTAGTCGATACTTTGGTACTTACGTAGGTAGTAGGTGCAAGCGCTTCTTTGACAAAGAAAAAAAAAACTACAAGTCATATGCATGGAATCGATGAAATAAACTCAAGAAGTGTGTAGCACTGCTTTTCATTGTTCTTTTGTCAGAAAAAATAAGAGAACAACAAATACTGTGCAACCGCGAAGAGGGCCTATGTACTCCAGCGGTGACTCACTACGGGTTCATCTCGAATGCCTCGCACAACTTTAGAACTCATGAAAATGCGTGACGGGTGTATTGCTCGTTATCTACACTCTCTAGAAGGCATACATATAGCGAGAGCGATGTCGCCAAGTTGTAGCGCTTGCTCTTGTTTAATGCCCGAGACAATCTAAGCCGACAGTTTCTTCACCACCTCAGCGAAAGACTTACCCTGAGTCACAGCGATGTCCTTCTCAAGCTTCGACACCTGGCGGTCGCTCTGAGGGCCCGCGATCGCGCCTGCGCCCCAGGGAGAGCCACCGTGAATCTCTTCCACGTTGAAAAGCTCCTTGGCGCGATATCCGAGAGGGACGTAGGTCATGCCGTGCGAGACCAGGAAGGTCACCGCCGACAGGGCCGTCGTCTCCTGACCAGCTCCCAGCAGGGACGTGCTGAAGAACGTGCCGGCGGGCTTGCCTACCAACGCGCCGCCGAACCACAACTGACCGGTCGCGTCCATTAGGGCCTTCGCCTGCTGGGGGAACACGCCGAAACGCGTCGGGAAGCCGAACAGAATGCCGTCCGCCTCCTTGAGCGTCTCCGGGGTGGCAACCGGGTAGTCCCTCTTGGGCGGCGCGTGCGTCTTGGTCAGAATCTCGTCCGACAGCGTCTCTGCGATCTGGTAAATCGTGGCAGTCACGCCGGGGACAGACTTGATGCCTTCCTTGATAGACTCGGCTAGGGTGGCTGTGTGGCCGTAGGTGGAGTAGTAGACGATGGCGATGTTGGCGCTCATGTTGGAGGACAGAAGTTACTTCTTGTGTTGGTCACGAGGACGATTGAAGAATGAGATGGTTCGTAGTGAAGGTCTTCTCCGGTTGGAAACTCCCGTCTACGTAGCCGAGCGGGGAGTACCCTACGGCCGGTTGTCTTGACCATGGGCACCAAACACATGGGGTGAAGTGTAAACCAACACGATTATGAAGACCACTATTAATACGGTACGGTATTCGCTATCGGATTTTGGCGCGCACATACCTCACAACTCGAACAATCTTGCTATCAATGCGCATACTGGAACATAGCAAGCGCGAAAAACTGGGAACCGTAATCTCAAAACAACCGTATCCGAAAGATAAAAGACTTCGAAATACTATCTATTGGTTTTAAATTAGTGACAGGATACTGTCGCTTTTATAAATTCTGCTGTCCTATAAGGACCTCCTATTCGGTGTTTTGCTTTAATAGGGTTTTCGTAATCTGTTGGCAGGGATGCCAGTTTGATGTCCATGTTTAGACTTGATTTCACAATGTGCTTTGTGGTGAATGTGGCCGAACCCCACGTTGTCATATTTCGTTTCACTTCATGTTTTTGCATGACTTGCGTGCTGGATCGATTCATTTGAGTCATTACGGTAGCCCAGTTATTTAGTATACCACCGTGGTGGTGCCGACACGGCGGTGGTTCCGTGGACTTCGGGAAGATGCTGCCATAGCAAAACACTCCAGAGTAACTGTCCATGGATGTAGCGATGGATCGCACGACCGTACCCATTCCTGAAGCGTGTCGACCCTTTTCTAGAAACCACATTTTTAGGAAGAGTTAAAGGTCCAAAACAAAAGGGTCTGAGACACGACACAACATTTCGCTGCGCGTTCGACACCCATTCGACAACATTCGAGACCACATCGCCCTGCACGTTGAAGCAGAAGATCGCCACGATGGCCATCCAGACAGCGCCTACAGCCGACACGTACCTCCCCATTCACCAATTTGCCAGCTACTACACAAGCACAACCGACCAAGACAGCAAGCAAGCTCGACAACAACACACAATCATGTTCAGCTCGTGGGACCTCGTCCGACCGCACTTCTGGTATCCCATGTCGTCGCTGGAGCAGTCCATGATGGAGCTCGAGCACATGGCCGACCTCACGACGCACTCGCGCTTCCCGTTCGATGTGGACAGCGAGATGCTGGTGGCGCCCATCAACGCCGACGACGACGACGACGAGTTCTTCCGGGACCTGCCCGTCCTGGCGCGCGAGCAGAGGCCGGCGACGCAGCACCGCATGGCAGCGGCGCAGCCGCAGACAGAAGAGCGGGAGTCCACCGTGCAGACCAATTTGCCGGCCCAGGTCCTGGCGGCAGCCCGGGACAACGACCCCAACAAGGCCAAGGCTAACGTCCAGTCACGCGTCAGCGCCAACACGAAGACCACAACAGGTATCGCAGCTCCAAGTGCCAACGGACAGCAGACCCAGCAAGGGGCCGAGGCCGACGCGAACAACCAGTACCGCCGCGCCTTCTCGTCCTACTCGTTCAGCAACTCGTCCGTCGTGGACGACAAGGGCCGGCTCGTGACGAGCACGCGGCGCCGCTACGAAGACTCCGCGGGGCGTCTGAAAGCCGTGCACGAGCGCCGGATCGAGGACAACAAGCTGCGCACGACGTGGAACCGCATGGGCTCGGACGACAAGGGTCAGACCGAGGCCGTGTGCTCGACCGGCACGCCCGAGGAGTTCGAGGTGCTGTGGCAGCAGACGCCGTTCGGCGAGGCGCAGAAGAAGACCATCAAGGAGCAGCAGCAGTAGTAGCAGCAGCCACGACATGTGCAGCCGGATCAAAGACAGTAGCAAGAGTAGCGGTCGCCCGAGGCGAAGGCGAACTCAAAGGCGCGGATGGAGGCCGTTCCCATGTCAATGGAGGAGTAGAGCGACGTGACCAGCATGGCCGAGTTGGCGAACCCACTTAGCGACAACCTTCGACCACTGAAAAACTCCCCGACGATGGGCCCGGAGCGACTGCTGACAGACAATTCGGTGCGCAAGACCTGCATTGTAGTCGATACTTTGGTACTTACGTAGGTAGTAGGTGCAAGCGCTTCTTTGACAAAGAAAAAAAAAACTACAAGTCATATGCATGGAATCGATGAAATAAACTCAAGAAGTGTGTAGCACTGCTTTTTATTGTTCTTTTGTCAGAAAAAATAAGAGAACAACAAATACTGTGCAACCGCGAAGAGGGCCTATGTACTCCAGCGGTGACTCACTACGGGTTCATCTCGAATGCCTCGCACAACTTTAGAACTCATGAAAATGCGTGACGGTGTATTGCTCGTTATCTACACTCTCTAGAAGGCATACATGTAGCGAGAGCGATGTCGCCAAGTTGTAGCGCTTGCTCTTGTTTAATGCCCGAGACAATCTAAGCCGACAGTTTCTTCACCACCTCAGCGAAAGACTTACCCTGAGTCACAGCGATGTCCTTCTCAAGCTTCGACACCTGGCGGTCGCTCTGAGGGCCCGCGATCGCGCCTGCGCCCCAGGGAGAGCCACCGTGAATCTCTTCCACGTTGAAAAGCTCCTTGGCGCGATATCCGAGAGGGACGTAGGTCATGCCGTGCGAGACCAGGAAGGTCACCGCCGACAGGGCCGTCGTCTCCTGACCAGCTCCCAGCAGGGACGTGCTGAAGAACGTGCCGGCGGGCTTGCCTACCAACGCGCCGCCGAACCACAACTGACCGGTCGCGTCCATCAGGGCCTTCGCCTGCTGGGGGAACACGCCGAAACGCGTCGGGAAGCCGAACAGAATGCCGTCCGCCTCCTTGAGCGTCTCCGGGGTGGCAACCGGGTAGTCCCTCTTGGGCGGCGCGTGCGTCTTGGTCAGAATCTCGTCCGACAGCGTCTCTGCGATCTGGTAAATCGTGGCAGTCACGCCGGGGACAGACTTGATGCCTTCCTTGATAGACTCGGCTAGGGTGGCTGTGTGGCCGTAGGTGGAGTAGTAGACGATGGCGATGTTGGCGCTCATGTTGGAGGACAGAAGTTACTTCTTGTGTTGGTCACGAGGACGATTGAAGAATGAGATGGTTCGTAGTGAAGGTCTTCTCCGGTTGGAAACCCCGTCTACGTAGCCGAGCGGGAGTACCCTACGGCCGGTTGTCTTGACCATGGGCACCAAACACATGGGGTGAAGTGTAAACCAACACGATTATGAAGACCACTATTAATACGGTACGGTATTCGCTATCGGATTTTGGCGCGCACATACCTCACAACTCGAACAATCTTGCTATCAATGCGCATACTGGAACATAGCAAGCGCGAAAAACTGGGAACCGTAATCTCAAAACAACCGTATCCGAAAGATAAAAGACTTCGAAATACTATCTATTGGTTTTAAATTAGTGACAGGATACTGTCGCTTTTATAAATTCTGCTGTCCTATAAGGACCTCCTATTCGGTGTTTTGCTTTAATAGGGTTTTCGTAATCTGTTGGCAGGGATGCCAGTTTGATGTCCATGTTTAGACTTGATTTCACAATGTGCTTTGTGGTGAATGTGGCCGAACCCCACGTTGTCATATTTCGTTTCACTTCATGTTTTTGCATGACTTGCGTGCTGGATCGATTCATTTGAGTCATTACGGTAGCCCAGTTATTTAGTATACCACCGTGGTGGTGCCGACACGGCGGTGGTTCCGTGGACTTCGGGAAGATGCTGCCATAGCAAAACACTCCAGAGTAACTGTCCATGGATGTAGCGATGGATCGCACGACCGTACCCATTCCTGAAGCGTGTCGACCCTTTTCTAGAAACCACATTTTTAGGAAGAGTTAAAGGTCCAAAACAAAAAAGGGTCTGAGACACGACACAACATTTCGCTGCGCGTTCGACACCCATTCGACAACATTCGAGACCACATCGCCCTGCACGTTGAAGCAGAAGATCGCCACGATGGCCATCCAGACAGCGCCTACAGCCGACACGTACCTCCCCATTCACCAATTTGCCAGCTACTACACAAGCACAACCGACCAAGACAGCAAGCAAGCTCGACAACAACACACAATCATGTTCAGCTCGTGGGACCTCGTCCGACCGCACTTCTGGTATCCCATGTCGTCGCTGGAGCAGTCCATGATGGAGCTCGAGCACATGGCCGACCTCACGACGCACTCGCGCTTCCCGTTCGATGTGGACAGCGAGATGCTGGTGGCGCCCATCAACGCGGACGACGACGACGAGTTCTTCCGGGACCTGCCCGTCCTGGCGCGCGAGCAGAGGCCGGCGACGCAGCACCGCATGGCAGCGGCGCAGCCGCAGACAGAAGAGCGGGAGTCCACCGTGCAGACCAATTTGCCGGCCCAGGTCCTGGCGGCAGCCCGGGACAACGACCCCAACAAGGCCAAGGCTAACGTCCAGTCACGCGTCAGCGCCAACACGAAGACCACAACAGGTATCGCAGCTCCAAGTGCCAACGGACAGCAGACCCAGCAAGGGGCCGAGGCCGACGCGAACAACCAGTACCGCCGCGCCTTCTCGTCCTACTCGTTCAGCAACTCGTCCGTCGTGGACGACAAGGGCCGGCTCGTGACGAGCACGCGGCGCCGCTACGAAGACTCCGCGGGGCGTCTGAAAGCCGTGCACGAGCGCCGGATCGAGGACAACAAGCTGCGCACGACGTGGAACCGCATGGGCTCGGACGACAAGGGTCAGACCGAGGCCGTGTGCTCGACCGGCACGCCCGAGGAGTTCGAGGCGCTGTGGCAGCAGACGCCGTTCGGCGAGGCGCAGAAGAAGACCATCAAGGAGCAGCAGCAGTAGTAGCAGCAGCCACGACATGTGCAGCCGGATCAAAGACAGTAGCAAGAGTAGCGGTCGCCCGAGGCGAAGGCGAACTCAAAGGCGCGGATGGAGGCCGTTCCCATGTCAATGGAGGAGTAGAGCGACGTGACCAGCATGGCCGAGTTGGCGAACCCACTTAGCGACAACCTTCGACCACTGAAAAACTCCCCGACGATGGGCCCGGAGCGACTGCTGACAGACAATTCGGTGCGCAAGACCTGCATTGTAGTCGATACTTTAGTACTTACGTAGGTAGTAGGCACGAAGCCGCTTCTTTGATAAGAAAAAAAACTACTACGTAGTACAAGTAATATGAATGGAATCGATGAAATAAACTCAAGAAGTGTGTAGCACTGCTTTTCATTGTTCTTTGTCAGAAAAATAAGAGAACAACAAATACTGTGCAACCGCGAAGAGGGCCTATGTACTCCAGCGGTGACTCACTACGGGTTCATCTCGAATGCCTCGCACAACTTTAGAACTCATGAAAATGCGTGACGGGTGCATTGCTCGTTATCTACACTCTCTAGAAGGCATACATGTAGCGAGAGCGATGTCGCCAAGTTGTAGCGCTTGCTCTTGTTTAATGCCCGAGACAATCTAAGCCGACAGTTTCTTCACCACCTCAGCGAAAGACTTACCCTGAGTCACAGCGATGTCCTTCTCAAGCTTCGACACCTGGCGGTCGCTCTGAGGGCCCGCGATCGCGCCTGCGCCCCAGGGAGAGCCACCGTGAATCTCTTCCACGTTGAAAAGCTCCTTGGCGCGATATCCGAGAGGGACGTAGGTCATGCCGTGCGAGACCAGGAAGGTCACCGCCGACAGGGCCGTCGTCTCCTGACCAGCTCCCAGCAGGGACGTGCTGAAGAACGTGCCGGCGGGCTTGCCTACCAACGCGCCGTCAAACCACAACTGACCGGTCGCGTCCATCAGGGCCTTCGCCTGCTGGGGAACACGCCGAAACGCGTCGGGAAGCCGAACAGAATGCCGTCCGCCTCCTTGAGCGTCTCCGGGGTGGCAACCGGGTAGTCCCTCTTGGGCGGCGCGTGCGTCTTGGTCAGAATCTCGTCCGACAGCGTCTCTGCGATCTGGTAAATCGTGGCAGTCACGCCGGGGACAGACTTGATGCCTTCCTTGATAGACTCGGCTAGGGTGGCTGTGTGGCCGTAGGTGGAGTAGTAGACGATGGCGATGTTGGCGCTCATGTTGGAGGACAGAAGTTACTTCTTGTGTTGGTCACGAGGACGATTGAAGAATGAGATGGTTCGTAGTGAAGGTCTTCTCCGGTTGGAAACCCCGTCTACGTAGCCGAGCGGGGAGTACCCTACGGCCGGTTGTCTTGACCATGGGCACCAAACACATGGGGTGAAGTGTAAACCAACACGATTATGAAGACCACTATTAATACGGTACGGTATTCGCTATCGGATTTTGGCGCGCACATACCTCACAACTCGAACAATCTTGCTATCAATGCGCATACTGGAACATAGCAAGCGCGAAAAACTGGGAACCGTAATCTCAAAACAACCGTATCCGAAAGATAAAAGACTTCGAAATACTATCTATTGGTTTTAAATTAGTGACAGGATACTGTCGCTTTTATAAATTCTGCTGTCCTATAAGGACCTCCTATTCGGTGTTTTGCTTTAATAGGGTTTTCGTAATCTGTTGGCAGGGATGCCAGTTTGATGTCCATGTTTAGACTTGATTTCACAATGTGCTTTGTGGTGAATGTGGCCGAACCCCACGTTGTCATATTTCGTTTCACTTCATGTTTTTGCATGACTTGCGTGCTGGATCGATTCATTTGAGTCATTACGGTAGCCCAGTTATTTAGTATACCACCGTGGTGGTGCCGACACGGCGGTGGTTCCGTGGACTTCGGGAAGATGCTGCCATAGCAAAACACTCCAGAGTAACTGTCCATGGATGTAGCGAGGGATCACACGACCGTACCCATTCCTGAAGCGTGTCGACCCTTTTCTAGAAACCACATTTTAAGGAAGAGTTAAAGGTCCAAAACAAAAAAGGGTCTGAGACACGACACAAAATTCGCTGCGCGTTCGACACCCATTCGACAACATTCGAGACCACATCGCCCTGCACGTTGAAGCAGAAGATCGCCACGATGGCCATCCAGACAGCGCCTACAGCCGACACGCACCTCCCCATTCACCAATTTGCCAGCTATTACACAAGCACAACCGACCAAGACAGCAAGCAAGCTCGACAACAACACACAATCATGTTCAGCTCGTGGGACCTCGTCCGACCGCACTTCTGGTATCCCATGTCGTCGCTGGAGCAGTCCATGATGGAGCTCGAGCACATGGCCGACCTCACGACGCACTCGCGCTTCCCGTTCGATGTGGACAGCGAGATGCTGGTGGCGCCCATCAACGCGGACGACGACGACGAGTTCTTCCGGGACCTGCCCGTCCTGGCGCGCGAGCAGAGGCCGGCGACGCAGCACCGCATGGCAGCGGCGCAGCCGCAGACAGAAGAGCGGGAGTCCACCGTGCAGACCAATTTGCCGGCCCAGGTCCTGGCGGCAGCCCGGGACAACGACCCCAACAAGGCCAAGGCTAACGTCCAGTCACGCGTCAGCGCCAACACGAAGACCACAACAGGTATCGCAGCTCCAAGTGCCAACGGACAGCAGACCCAGCAAGGGGCCGAGGCCGACGCGAACAACCAGTACCGCCGCGCCTTCTCGTCCTACTCGTTCAGCAACTCGTCCGTCGTGGACGACAAGGGCCGGCTCGTGACGAGCACGCGGCGCCGCTACGAAGACTCCGCGGGGCGTCTGAAAGCCGTGCACGAGCGCCAGATCGAGGGCAACAAGCTGCGCACGACGAGGAACCGCATGGGCTCGGACGACAAGGGTCAGACCGAGGCCGTGTGCTCGACCGGCACGCCCGAGGAGTTCGAGGCGCTGTGGCAGCAGACGCCGTTCGGCGAGGCGCAGAAGAAGACCATCAAGGAGCAGCAGCAGTAGTAGCAGCAGCCACGACATGTGCAGCCGGATCAAAGACAGTAGCAAGAGTAGCGGTCGCCCGAGGCGAAGGCGAACTCAAAGGCGCGGATGGAGGCCGTTCCCACGTCAATGGAGGAGTAGAGCGACGTGACCAGCATGGCCGAGTTGGCGAACCCACTTAGCGACAACCTTCGACCACTGAAAAACTCCCCGACGATGGGCCCGGAGCGACTGCTGACAGACAATTCGGTGCGCAAGACCTGCATTGTAGTCGATACTTTAGTACTTACGTAGGTAGTAGGCACGAAGCCGCTTCTTTGATAAGAAAAAAAAACTACTACGTAGTACAAGTAATATGAATGGAATCGATGAAATAAACTCAAGAAGTGTGTAGCACTGCTTTTCATTGTTCTTTTGTCAGAAAAAATAAGAGAACAACAAATACTGTGCAACCGCGAAGAGGGCCTATGTACTCCAGCGGTGACTCACTACGGGTTCATCTCGAATGCCTCGCACAACTTTAGAACTCATGAAAATGCGTGACGGGTGCATTGCTCGTTATCTACACTCTCTAGAAGGCATACATGTAGCGAGAGCGATGTCGCCAAGTTGTAGCGCTTGCTCTTGTTTAATGCCCGAGACAATCTAAGCCGACAGTTTCTTCACCACCTCAGCGAAAGACTTACCCTGAGTCACAGCGATGTCCTTCTCAAGCTTCGACACCTGGCGGTCGCTCTGAGGGCCCGCGATCGCGCCTGCGCCCCAGGGAGAGCCACCGTGAATCTCTTCCACGTTGAAAAGCTCCTTGGCGCGATATCCGAGAGGGACGTAGGTCATGCCGTGCGAGACCAGGAAGGTCACCGCCGACAGGGCCGTCGTCTCCTGACCAGCTCCCAGCAGGGACGTGCTGAAGAACGTGCCGGCGGGCTTGCCTACCAACGCGCCGTCAAACCACAACTGACCGGTCGCGTCCATCAGGGCCTTCGCCTGCTGGGGGAACACGCCGAAACGCGTCGGGAAGCCGAACAGAATGCCGTCCGCCTCCTTGAGCGTCTCCGGGGTGGCAACCGGGTAGTCCCTCTTGGGCGGCGCGTGCGTCTTGGTCAGAATCTCGTCCGACAGCGTCTCTGCGATCTGGTAAATCGTGGCAGTCACGCCGGGGACAGACTTGATGCCTTCCTTGATAGACTCGGCTAGGGTGGCTGTGTGGCCGTAGGTGGAGTAGTAGACGATGGCGATGTTGGCGCTCATGTTGGAGGACAGAAGTTACTTCTTGTGTTGGTCACGAGGACGATTGAAGAATGAGATGGTTCGTAGTGAAGGTCTTCTCCGGTTGGAAACCCCCGTCTACGTAGCCGAGCGGGGAGTACCCTACGGCCGGTTGTCTTGACCATGGGCACCAAACACATGGGGTGAAGTGTAAACCAACACGATTATGAAGACCACTATTAATACGGTACGGTATTCGCTATCGGATTTTGGCGCGCACATACCTCACAACTCGAACAATCTTGCTATCAATGCGCATACTGGAACATAGCAAGCGCGAAAACTGGGAACCGTAATCTCAAAACAACCGTATCCGAAAGATAAAAGACTTCGAAATACTATCTATTGGTTTTAAATTAGTGACAGGATACTGTCGCTTTTATAAATTCTGCTGTCCTATAAGGACCTCCTATTCGGTGTTTTGCTTTAATAGGGTTTTCGTAATCTGTTGGCAGGGATGCCAGTTTGATGTCCATGTTTAGACTTGATTTCACAATGTGCTTTGTGGTGAATGTGGCCGAACCCCACGTTGTCATATTTCGTTTCACTTCATGTTTTGCATGACTTGCGTGCTGGATCGATTCATTTGAGTCATTACGGTAGCCCAGTTATTTAGTATACCACCGTGGTGGTGCCGACACGGCGGTGGTTCCGTGGACTTCGGGAAGATGCTGCCATAGCAAAACACTCCAGAGTAACTGTCCATGGATGTAGCGAGGGATCGCACGACCGTACCCATTCCTGAAGCGTGTCGACCCTTTTCTAGAAACAACATTTTAAGGAAGAGTTAAAGGTCCAAAACAAAAAAGGGTCTGAGACACGACACAAAATTCGCTGCGCGTTCGACACCCATTCGACAACATTCGAGACCACATCGCCCTGCACGTTGAAGCAGAAGATCGCCACGATGGTCATCCAGACAGCGCCTACAGCCGACACGTACCTCCCCATTCACCAATTTGCCAGCTACTACACAAGCACAACCGACCAAGACAGCAAGCAAGCTCGACAACAACACACAATCATGTTCAGCTCGTGGGACCTCGTCAGACCGCACTTCTGGTATCCCATGTCGTCGCTGGAGCAGTCCATGATGGAGCTCGAGCACATGGCCGACCTCACGACGCACTCGCGCTTCCCGTTCGATGTGGACAGCGAGATGCTGGTGGCGCCCATCAACGCGGACGACGACGACGAGTTCTTCCGGGACCTGCCCGTCCTGGCGCGCGAGCAGAGGCCGGCGACGCAGCACCGCATGGCAGCGGCGCAGCCGCAGACAGAAGAGCGGGAGTCCACCGTGCAGACCAATTTGCCGGCCCAGGTCCTGGCGGCAGCCCGGGACAACGACCCCAACAAGGCCAAGGCTAACGTCCAGTCACGCGTCAGCGCCAACACGAAGACCACAACAGGTATCGCAGCTCCAAGTGCCAACGGACAGCAGACCCAGCAAGGGGCCGAGGCCGACGCGAACAACCAGTACCGCCGCGCCTTCTCGTCCTACTCGTTCAGCAACTCGTCCGTCGTGGACGACAAGGGCCGGCTCGTGACGAGCACGCGGCGCCGCTACGAAGACTCCGCGGGGCGTCTGAAAGCCGTGCACGAGCGCCGGATCGAGGACAACAAGCTGCGCACGACGTGGAACCGCATGGGCTCGGACGACAAGGGTCAGACCGAGGCCGTGTGCTCGACCGGCACGCCCGAGGAGTTCGAGGCGCTGTGGCAGCAGACGCCGTTCGGCGAGGCGCAGAAGAAGACCATCAAGGAGCAGCAGCAGTAGTAGCAGCAGCCACGACATGTGCAGCCGGATCAAAGACAGTAGCAAGAGTAGCGGTCGCCCGAGGCGAAGGCGAACTCAAAGGCGCGGATGGAGGCCGTTCCCATGTCAATGGAGGAGTAGAGCGACGTGACCAGCATGGCCGAGTTGGCGAACCCACTTAGCGACAACCTTCGACCACTGAAAAACTCCCCGACGATGGGCCCGGAGCGACTGCTGACAGACAATTCGGTGCGCAAGACCTGCATTGTAGTCGATACTTTAGTACTTACGTAGGTAGTAGGCACGAAGCCGCTTCTTTGATAAGAAAAAAACTACTACGTAGTACAAGTAATATGAATGGAATCGATGAAATAAACTCAAGAAGTGTGTAGCACTGCTTTTCATTGTTCTTTGTCAGAAAAATAAGAGAACAACAAATACTGTGCAACCGCGAAGAGGGCCTATGTACTCCAGCGGTGACTCACTACGGGTTCATCTCGAATGCCTCGCACAACTTTAGAACTCATGAAAATGCGTGACGGGTGTATTGCTCGTTATCTACACTCTCTAGAAGGCATACATATAGCGAGAGCGATGTCGCCAAGTTGTAGCGCTTGCTCTTGTTTAATGCCCGAGACAATCTAAGCCGACAGTTTCTTCACCACCTCAGCGAAAGACTTACCCTGAGTCACAGCGATGTCCTTCTCAAGCTTCGACACCTGGCGGTCGCTCTGAGGGCCCGCGATCGCGCCTGCGCCCCAGGGAGAGCCACCGTGAATCTCTTCCACGTTGAAAAGCTCCTTGGCGCGATATCCGAGAGGGACGTAGGTCATGCCGTGCGAGACCAGGAAGGTCACCGCCGACAGGGCCGTCGTCTCCTGACCAGCTCCCAGCAGGGACGTGCTGAAGAACGTGCCGGCGGGCTTGCCTACCAACGCGCCGCCAAACCACAACTGACCGGTCGCGTCCATCAGGGCCTTCGCCTGCTGGGGAACACGCCGAAACGCGTCGGGAAGCCGAACAGAATGCCGTCCGCCTCCTTGAGCGTCTCCGGGGTGGCAACCGGGTAGTCCCTCTTGGGCGGCGCGTGCGTCTTGGTCAGAATCTCGTCCGACAGCGTCTCTGCGATCTGGTAAATCGTGGCAGTCACGCCGGGGACAGACTCGATGCCTTCCTTGATAGACTCGGCTAGGGTGGCTGTGTGGCCGTAGGTGGAGTAGTAGACGATGGCGATGTTGGCGCTCATGTTGGAGGACAGAAGTTACTTCTTGTGTTGGTCACGAGGACGATTGAAGAATGAGATGGTTCGTAGTGAAGGTCTTCTCCGGTTGGAAACCCCCGTCTACGTAGCCGAGCGGGGAGTACCCTACGGCCGGTTGTCTTGACCATGGGCACCAAACACATGGGGTGAAGTGTAAACCAACACGATTATGAAGACCACTATTAATACGGTACGGTATTCGCTATCGGGTTTTGGCGCGCACATAACTCACAACTCGCACAATCTTGCTATCAATGCGCATACCGGAACATAGCAAGCGCGAAAAGCTGGGAACCGTAATCTCAAAACAACCGTATCCGAAAGATAAAAGACTTCGAAATACTATCTATTGGTTTTAAATTAGTGACAGGATACTGTCGCTTTTATAAATTCTGCTGTCCTATAAGGACCTCCTATTCGGTGTTTTGCTTTAATAGGGTTTTCGTAATCTGTTGGCAGGGATGCCAGTTTGATGTCCATGTTTAGACTTGATTTCACAATGTGCTTTGTGGTGAATGTGGCCGAACCCCACGTTGTCATATTTCGTTTCACTTCATGTTTTTGCATGACTTGCGTGCTGGATCGATTCATTTGAGTCATTACGGTAGCCCAGTTATTTAGTATACCACCGTGGTGGTGCCGACACGGCGGTGGTTCCGTGGACTTCGGGAAGATGCTGCCATAGCAAAACACTCCAGAGTAACTATCCATGGATGTAGTGAGGGATCGCACGACCGTACCCATTCCTGAAGCGTGTCGACCCTTTTCTAGAAACCACATTTTAAGTGTTAATGTAGCAGGCTTTATCGCTTGAGAGAAGGACTTGTAGAAAAGACGGTAAAAGGAGGAGTGAGATTAACTAAGTTATGGAGCAGGGAGCTAGTCTTGCTGCTCACTCGAGATAAGTATGTGGTTGCCTAAAACACAGATAAATATCGTGCCTACCAACCATTTGACGTTGAATATCAAAGTTTAGAGTCACTGTACTGCGCGTGTCCTTTCAGTATTAGAATAAAGGGTCCACACGGTACTTCGGCTAGGGCTGTGTGACGAGCCCTAACCTCAACAGCCTCCCTGGCTCGTCGTCAGGGAACTATCCGGAGGATTTGAGCCAGCACTTTTATGCTTGGCGAATCGTAGAGTAGTGGTTTGCGTGTCTGGATCGCAGTCCAGACACCGCGGGTTCGATTCCCGCAAAGAACACTGTTTTCACTGAGCAGTGCAATTGCGGTTGACTAAGGGCTTTGGTAGCCCTCTGCAACTGCTGCTTGCGCTGTTTGGTGAGTACACTTGTGTTCTGGCGACGCTGTGACCGGTATCATGGCTTGCACTGATATCAAGGGGTTATGCTTCATAGTGCATCACATTATTATTAGTAGCTTTATTGCTGCTTCATGTATGCTGTATATATTTGGCGGCTGTGTGCCAGGAAAACCTCGTGAGAGGGGAAAACCTATAGGACATCGTGAGTAAACCTTGTAGGAGAAACCTCACGTATGACCCGTGACTCAATATGCATTGAAATGCTACGATTAACTGAGTCAGTGTCTGTAGTTGTCTTAAGTGTTGCTAATTGTCGCTGTCTTAAGTGAATGCATACCTAAATTGCGACGCAAATTTCGAAACTGATGCTTGTCTAGTGCTTTCGTGAAGATATCGGCTACCATCGACTTGGTATTGCAATAAACGACGTTGAATTCGTGTCGTTCTACCTTTTCTTGAACAAAATGATAACGGATGTCAATATGCTATGATCGTCCGTGTAGTTCCGGGTTGGTAGCGATCTTAATGCAGCTTTGATTGTCCTCCATAATAACTGTCGATTTAGTAGTAGAAAACCCAAGCTCTTTGAGTTGTAGTTTAAGAAATATGACTTCTTGCATGCAATGACATAATGCGATATACTCTGCTTCCGTAGTCGAGAGCACTACCGTGTGGTGCTTTCTCGATAGCCATGATATCGGACTTTTTCCGATCATTGTGACATATCCGCCAACTGATCTTCTAGTGTCAGGGCAATTGGCATAGTCTGAGTCCGTGTAAGCTGTCAGATGATCAGCTAGATTGCTGGCGTCAATAGATGTTGATCCACCTAGCAGTATACCTTGGTTTGTTGTGCCTGATAGGTATTTTAGACCTCTTATCACTGCTTTCCAGTGTTCCATTCCAGGATTTGATAAGAATTGGCTGGCTTCGCGCATATAGAATGCTAGATCTGGGCGAGTGCCAACCATGAGGTACATGATACTTCCAACGACCTCTCGGTATGGAATATCTTTCATTGCCTCCCTCTCTTCTTGAGTGGAGGGCTCCATGGCTTTTGTGAGCTTAATGCTGCGGTCTGATGGCGTCGCAGTTGGGTATGTGACGAGGTGTTTGAACCTGTCGAGGACATTTGTTGCATACTTGCGTTGATGAATGAGAATGGTTTTGTCTTTGCGGTTTCGTTCGATTGACCAGCCGAGGATGTATTTCATCTCCCCTAAATCTGTCATTGAAAATCTCTGTTTCAGGGCCGATTTAATACGACATACGAGGTTAACCGTGGGAGCGATAATAAGCAAGTCATCCACGTAGACTGCAATGTAGCAGACCCGTCCGTCATATGTCGCCATAAAGACTCAGCGATCCTTAATCAGCTTTCGAAAACCGAGACTCTCTAGGAAAGTAGACAATGTCTGATACCAAATACGAGGTGCTTGTTTAAGACCATAGAGGCTTTTTAATAGTTTGCACACCAAGTGTTCTTGACCAGGGGCCGTGAATCCCTCCGGCTGAGCCATGTATATTTCCTCAGATAGGAAGCCATTGAGAAAGGCAATTTTAACATCCATCTGATGGATCTCATAATCAAGAAGCGCAGCTATGATGAGGAGAAGGCGAAGCACTTCTATCCGTATGACAGGAGAAAATATCTCGTCGTAGTCAATACCATACTGTTGTAAAAATCCTTTGATAACAAGACGGGCCTTGAATCTATCTATCTCGCCAGTGCCAGTATACTTGACAACAAAGACCCAGCGGTTTTGGAGAACTCGCCGGCCTTTCGGCGGAGGGACAAGGACCCACGTCTTATTTTTCGTAAGGGACTGGTATTCGGATTCGGCTGCTGTTCGCCAATCTCTCGCGTATGAAGATGCCATTGCTGCTTTATATGTTTTGGGTTCCGGCACGTAGCGGATAGCAAGTAGGCTGAGAACTGAGTGAATACGTTCTGCTGCTTCCTCGGAATTTTCCTTAGAATTTAGCTCAGTCAGATTTATTTCATCCTCGTACCGAGGGCGTTTAGTTGAGCGATGTGGAGGAGTAGAAGGCGTCTCCGATATAAAGGAATAGTTTATTGTGCCACGTTCAAGGGCATTTCTCAGTGATGAAAGCGGTTTCGGCGTCGCTGCGATATCAGATGAAAGTGGAATAGTCTCGTCACTTGGTCCGACCTGCGGTGTATGTTCCGCCTCTACAGGTGTATCGTCTGTAGTTGTCGATGGGGTTGGATCTGTCAACGCGGCAAGTTGTAGCGGCAGTGGTAGTGGTTCGGAGGTATCCTCAACGGTTCCAATCGTTGGAAAACTGGTTTCATTAAAGACCACGTCGCGACTGTAGACGATCGCATGGGATTTTACGTCCATAAGACGATAGCCTTTCTTATGTTCGGGAATACCCAGATATACACATAGCTTAGCTCGAGCATCGAGTCCCTGTAGATGTCATTCACGTGGGCGTATGCTGCACAGCCGAATACTTTCAGATACTCCACGCTGGGTTTACGGTTGTACCAGAGTTCGTAAGGAGTGCGTCGATATGTGTTCTCGCTAGGTGTCATATTTAGTAGTGTAGTGGCGTGAGTAGCACATTCCGCCCAAAGCATCTTAGGTAGTTTGGCATCGAGTAGGAGAGCACGGATGCGTTCTAGGATCGTGCGATTTCGTCGTTCGGCTACACCGTTTTGTTGCGGTGTGTATGCATTTGTGAATTGTGCATGTGTTCCATACCGTGTAAAGATAATTCGACCAAGTTTTTCATATTCCTTGGCATTATCGGCTTGAAGTACCCGAATATCCTTATCTTCTGAGGGGCCTGTATACTCAAGAAGATGAATGTCTGAGCGGAAGATATTCAACGCTTTCATCCGGAAGTTTTCGTAGCAGGAGTATAGCTGACTCCGTGCTTTGATAGGATATAAGAACATATAGCGAGTGAAGTCATCAATAAAGACAACAAAGTACCGGCACCCGCTAATACTAGGAACAGGTAACGGTCCACAAATGTCAGAATGAACTTTATGTAGAGGCATGGTAGCACGCTCAACATGTATATTGGAATGAAATGCATTGCGGTGTGACTTCGCATAAGTGCAAGCAGAACAAAAGAAATTGTCTCGGGGAACTACGGCTGTGTCTTCGAGTCCCTTAAGCGCCTGGTCCTTAGTCAGCGCCTGTAAGACACGAAAGTTAGGATGACCTAGGCGTTTGTGCAAGAGCATAATAGCAGTGGGCTTACCTGACATGGCCACGTGAACTTCTTGCTTTTTGATCGGCGAGGCCGTGAACTGGTACAGCTTGGCACTGGTGGACTTCTTTGCCTTGACATTGAACCTTTGGTCCGACTGCACCGTGCATACGGCGCGCTGGAATGTGAAGCGGAAGTCATGCTCCACTGCTGCAGGAACCGATAAAAGGTTGAACTTCAGTTGAGGTGCGTAGAGCACGTCGCGCAGCGTGAGTTGGCGGTGTTGTCCCTTTGAGTCGGTGACTTGGAGCACGACATCGCCGGTTCCTTTAATTGGAATCTCGGATTTTCCGCCGACGGTGATGAAACCGGAGGCAGGATTCTTCGAGATGAACCATTCAGCATGCTGATTGACATGACTCGTGCACCCTGAATCGATGGTCCAGTTGGAGTTGAAGCTAGCGCTGGCTTGAGCGGTGAGGCTGATAACAGGTGGTGCCGGCTTGATTACAGTGGCAACCGCAATACGAGCCTCATCACGGCGAGTTTGGCTGTAGCCTCCTTCTTCACGGCGAGACAGTTGTTGTCTCTTGTCGTTGGCGCCACGGTTGTAGCTGCCACGACCGCCGTTGTTCCGACCTCGGCCGCCTTTCTGCCATGATCCACGGCCACGACCTGAATTGTTGTCACGTCGTTCGTAAGGGTGGGACCTGCGAAGATTTCCGCCGCGAAACTCAAAATTCGCTGGTAGAACGGTGCCCGCCTTGACAGTGCCATCGCGGAGATCCTTCTGCAACCCACGGCATAGTCGAATGTGATGATATGGCTTTTGGCAGTAACTACATACTTCGCCGTAGGACGTACCACGTGATGTGGGTTGCTCTGGTGCAATAAGTGCACGTTCATCCTTGGTCCTTCGACTTTCAGGAGTACCCTTCGCCAGAGAGTAGCGCGTTTGCGCCTCCATCTTGCGGACTTTATTCTCGATGCTCATCTTTAGTTCATCGTACGGGATGTACTTCCGATTTCCTTTCCAGATGCGCAGATCGTCCTTCCACGACGCTGACATGGAGTGAAACAGGTACAGTGACTTCTGTCCATCCGTGAGGACCGATTCGGTCGCCTTGGATGCGGCTCTCATCGCGTCTTCGAGAACGAGGAAAAACTCGTTCACATCACTCCCTTCCTCGTACTTGGTTTCCATGAGGAAGTGCTGGATGAAGTACGGGTCGCCATGGAACGCGGCTCCCTCGTACTTCTTGCAGATGGCTTGAAAAATGGCGTAAGCCGAGTGAAGGTTCTTGACAAGACGGATGTGCGTGTCGTCCATAGTCTTCATCACGAAGGCCTTGGTTTTTGCTTCCATGCGGCGCAAGCGCCGGGATGACAACGGTGCAGGTCTCTCTTTCATGGCTCGGCGCTGCGATTTCTGCTGCGAAAACGAGCGTATCGGTGAGGGTGGGCTGGGTGTCGACTTTGTCTTGCCGTCCTCGTCGCTGGCCGCTTCGTCCTCCTCGGAGCTTGACTCATAGTCGACGGCTTGAGAGTCGTAGTCGACAGGAGTAGAAGCCTTGGGAGGGTCTTCGACGTCGGACATGTCGGCGTTGTCTGACGAACCATCTTCAGCTTCGTCGTCGTCATCGCTCACTCCGTCGAAGTCCTTCTTGGTGACGAAGCCGAGGAGGTGCTTGCCATCAAGCGATGCCGTCACTCGGGTCTTCCACACGTCGAAATTTCTTGACCCGGTAAGTCGGGGGAAGTCGTCACTCGAGACTTGGCTGGGACTCATCACCTGTTAATGTAGCAGGCTTTAACGCTTGAGAGAAGGACTTGTAGAAAAGACGGTAAAAGGAGGAGTGAGATTAACTAAGTTATGGAGCAGGGAGCTAGTCTTGCTGCTCACTCGAGATAAGTATGTGGTTGCCTAAAACACAGATAAATATCGTGCCTACCAACCATTTGACGTTGAATATCAAAGTTTAGAGTCACTGTACTGCGCGTGTCCTTTCAGTATTAGAATAAAGGGTCCACACGGTACTTCGGCTAGGGCTGTGTGACGAGCCCTAACCTCAACATTAAGGAAGAGTTAAAGGTCCAAAACAAAAAAGGGTCTGAGACACGACACAAAATTTCGCTGCGCGTTCGACACCCATTCGACAGCATTCGAGACCACATCGCCCTGCACGTTGAAGCAGAAGATCGCCACGATGGTCATCCAGACACCGCCTACAGCCGACACGCACCTCCCCACTCACTAATTTGCCAGCTATTACACAAGCACAACCGACCAAGACAGCAAGCAAGCTCGACAACAACACACAATCATGTTCAGCTCGTGGGACCTCGTCCGACCGCACTTCTGGTATCCCATGTCGTCGCTGGAGCAGTCCATGATGGAGCTCGAGCACATGGCCGACCTCACGACGCACTCGCGCTTCCCGTTCGATGTGGACAGCGAGATGCTGGTGGCGCCCATCAACGTGGACGACGACGACGAGTTCTTCCGGGACCTGCCCGTGCTGGCGCGCGAGCAGAGGCCGGCGACGCAGCACCGCATGGCAGCGGCGCAGCCGCAGACAGAAGAGCGGGAGTCCACCGTGCAGACCAATTTGCCGGCCCAGGTCCTGGCGGCAGCCCGGGACAACGACCCCAACAAGGCCAAGGCTAACGTCCAGTCACGCGTCAGCGCCAACACGAAGACCACAACAGGTATCGCAGCTCCAAGCGCCAACGGACAGCAGACCCAACAAGGGACCGAGGCCGACGCGAACAACCAGTACCGCCGCGCCTTCTCGTCCTACTCGTTCAGCAACTCGTCCATCGTGGACGACAAGGGCCGGCTCGTGACGAGCACGCGGCGCCGCTACGAAGACTCCGCGGGGCGTCTGAAAGCCGTGCACGAGCGCCAGATCGAGGACAACAAGCTGCGCACGACGTGGAACCGCATGGGCTCGGACGACAAGGGTCAGACCGAGGCCGTGTGCTCGACCGGCACGCCCGAGGAGTTCGAGGCGCTGTGGCAGCAGACGCCGTTCGGCGAGGCGCAGAAGAAGACCATCAAGGAGCAGCAGCAGTAGTAGCAGCAGCCACGACATGTGCAGCCGGATCAAAGACAGTAGCAAGAGTAGCGGTCGCCCGAGGCGAAGGCGAACTCAAAGGCGCGGATGGAGGCCGTTCCCATGTCAATGGAGGAGTAGAGCGACGTGACCAGCATGGCCGAGTTGGCGAACCCACTTAGCGACAACCTTCGACCACTGAAAAACTCCCCGACGATGGGCCCGGAGCGACTGCTGACAGACAATTCGGTGCGCAAGACCTGCATTGTAGTCGATACTTTAGTACTTACGTAGGTAGTAGGCACGAAGCCGCTTCTTTGATAAGAAAAAAAACTACTACGTAGTACAAGTAATATGAATGGAATCGATGAAATAAACTCAAGAAGTGTGTAGCACTGCTTTTCATTGTTCTTTTGTCAGAAAAAATAAGAGAACAACAAATACTGTGCAACCGCGAAGAGGGCCTATGTACTCCAGCGGTGACTCACTACGGGTTCATCTCGAATGCCTCGCACAACTTTAGAACTCATGAAAATGCGTGACGGGTGTATTGCTCGTTATCTACACTCTCTAGAAGGCATACATATAGCGAGAGCGATGTCGCCAAGTTGTAGCGCTTGCTCTTGTTTAATGCCCGAGACAATCTAAGCCGACAGTTTCTTCACCACCTCAGCGAAAGACTTACCCTGAGTCACAGCGATGTCCTTCTCAAGCTTCGACACCTGGCGGTCGCTCTGAGGGCCCGCGATCGCGCCTGCGCCCCAGGGAGAGCCACCGTGAATCTCTTCCACGTTGAAAAGCTCCTTGGCGCGATATCCGAGAGGGACGTAGGTCATGCCGTGCGAGACCAGGAAGGTCACCGCCGACAGGGCCGTCGTCTCCTGACCAGCTCCCAGCAGGGACGTGCTGAAGAACGTGCCGGCGGGCTTGCCTACCAACGCGCCGCCGAACCACAACTGACCGGTCGCGTCCATCAGGGCCTTCGCCTGCTGGGGGAACACGCCGAAACGCGTCGGGAAGCCGAACAGAATGCCGTCCGCCTCCTTGAGCGTCTCCGGGGTGGCAACCGGGTAGTCCCTCTTGGGCGGCGCGTGCGTCTTGGTCAGAATCTCGTCCGACAGCGTCTCTGCGATCTGGTAAATCGTGGCAGTCACGCCGGGGACAGACTCGATGCCTTCCTTGATAGACTCGGCTAGGGTGGCTGTGTGGCCGTAGGTGGAGTAGTAGACGATGGCGATGTTGGCGCTCATGTTGGAGGACAGAAGTTACTTCTTGTGTTGGTCACGAGGACGATTGAAGAATGAGATGGTTCGTAGTGAAGGTCTTCTCCGGTTGGAAACTCCCGTCTACGTAGCCGAGCGGGGAGTACCCTACGGCCGGTTGTCTTGACCATGGGCACCAAACACATGGGGTGAAGTGTAAACCAACACGATTATGAAGACCACTATTAATACGGTACGGTATTCGCTATCGGATTTTGGCGCGCACATAACTCACAACTCGCACAATCTTGCTATCAATGCGCATACGGTACCGGAACATAGCAAGCGCGAAAAGCTGGGAACCGTAATCTCAAAACAACCGTATCCGAAAGATAAAAGACTACGAAATACTATCTATTGGTTTTAAATTAGTGACAGGATATTGTCGCTTTTATAAATTCTGCTGTCCTATAAGGACCTCCTATTCGGTGTTTTGCTCTAATAGGGTTTTCGTAATCTGTTGGCAGGGATGCCAGTTTGATGTCCATGTTTAGACTTCATTTCACAATGTGCTTTGTGGTGAATGTGGCCGAACCCCACGTTGTCATATTTCGTTTCACTTCATGTTTTTGCATGACTTGCGTGCTGGATCGATTCATTTGAGTCATTACGGTAGCCCAGTTATTTAGTATACCACCGTGGTGGTGCCGACACGGCGGTGGTGCCGTGGACTTCGGAAAGATGCTGCCATAGAAAAACACTCCAGAGTAACTTTGTCCATAGATGTAGTGAGGGATCGCACGACCGTACCCATTCCTGAAGCGTGTCGACCCTTTTCTAGAAACCACATTTTAACCCTTTCACTACCAGAGATTTCTTACGGGTCTCCTTGGACCTATGGCTCCAGCAAATCAATTCAACGCACAGGGGAAAAAACGACCAATCAAAAACACCAATTTTTACACGTGGCGACGGTGGTTTACTTCACGGTACTCCCAATCAAAAGTTTGAGAGGTCGAGCTACATGCCGTCGCGCCCTGGTCAGTGTCGCTACAACGGCAATGGTCTATGGAAGTAGGAGCCGTTTGGGGTGGACATCACGGCGAGCCCACTGAGGATGCTGACCTCCGAGCGGTGGCGTCGGAGCCCGCGCGCTCTCGACTCAGCGTCATTCCGTTATAGCATTATCCCAAGTATGCGTGCTTAGCCGAGCACCCCATGTAGTAGCAGTTTCCAATCTACATCCGCCAACCGCTCGCACTCCTGCACATGCAATCCTGCGTAACATTCACACTGGCTTGCTATAACGCTATCACTGTAAGCTTATCTAGTTTGGTTAGGATTCTGTAGCGTTGCCTGATGTATGAATTTGAATATTAGCTCGTATACATTCGAACCTGCTCCGCACCCTTCCAGGCCAGGGTCCATGTCGGTCTCCCAGTCTCACGTGTCGTCGTCGGCTACATTGAACAACGCATCGAAGTTCTTTTGTCCACGAAGGGGAGGCGGGGCTGCTAGCTAGACGAGAAAACAATTATGGCAGGTCACACGAACTGTTTGTGGCTCGTGCGGTAATGCATTTTACAGGTCCATGGAGACCTGTTAGGTTGTACAGTGCTTTGCCGTCGTCTCGTAGCTTTTAGTTTTGGCCAATCGCATCTTGCGATTAGACCTCTTATGGGTCCCTATGGACCTATAAATCACTCCAGCTGGCTGGTAGTCAAAGGGTTAAGGAAGAGTTAAAGGTCCAAAACAAAAAAGGGTCTGAGACACGACACAAAATTTCGCTGCGCGTTCGACACCCATTCGACAACATTCGAGACCACATCGCCCTGCACGTTGAAGCAGAAGATCGCCACGATGGTCATCCAGACAGCGCCTACAGCCGACACGTACCTCCCCATTCACCAATTTGCCAGCTACTACACAAGCACAACCGACCAAGACAGCAAGCAAGCTCGACAACAACACACAATCATGTTCAGCTCGTGGGACCTCGTCAGACCGCACTTCTGGTATCCCATGTCGTCGCTGGAGCAGTCCATGATGGAGCTCGAGCACATGGCCGACCTCACGACGCACTCGCGCTTCCCGTTCGATGTGGACAGCGAGATGCTGGTGGCGCCCATCAACGTGGACGACGACGACGAGTTCTTCCGGGACCTGCCCGTGCTGGCGCGCGAGCAGAGGCCGGCGACGCAGCACCGCATGGCAGCGGCGCAGCCGCAGACAGAAGAGCGGGAGTCCACCGTGCAGACCAATTTGCCGGCCCAGGTCCTGGCGGCAGCCCGGGACAACGACCCCAACAAGGCCAAGGCTAACGTCCAGTCACGCGTCAGCGCCAACACGAAGACCACAACAGGTATCGCAGCTCCAAGCGCCAACGGACAGCAGACCCAACAAGGGACCGAGGCCGACGCGAACAACCAGTACCGCCGCGCCTTCTCGTCCTACTCGTTCAGCAACTCGTCCATCGTGGACGACAAGGGCCGGCTCGTGACGAGCACGCGGCGCCGCTACGAAGACTCCGCGGGGCGTCTGAAAGCAGTGCACGAGCGCCAGATCGAGGGCAACAAGCTGCGCACGACGTGGAACCGCATGGGCTCGGACGACAAGGGTCAGACCGAGGCCGTGTGCTCGACCGGCACGCCCGAGGAGTTCGAGGCGCTGTGGCAGCAGACGCCGTTCGGCGAGGCGCAGAAGAAGACCATCAAGGAGCAGCAGCAGTAGTAGCAGCAGCCACGACATGTGCAGCCGGATCAAAGACAGCAGCAAGAGAAGCGGTCGCGCGGGGCGGAAGCGAACTCAAAGGCGCGGATGGAGGCCGTTCCCATGTCAATGGAGGAGTAGAGCGACGTGACCAGCATGGCCGAGTTGGCGAACCCACTTAGCCACAACCTTCGACCACTGAAAAACTCCCCGACGATGGGCCCGGAGCGACTGCTGACAGACAATTCGGTGCGCAAGACCTGCATTGTAGTCGATACTTTAGTACTTACGTAGGTAGTAGGCACGAAGCCGCTTCTTTGATAAGAAAAAAAAAACTACTACGTAGTACAAGTAATATGAATGGAATCGATGAAATAAACTCAAGAAGTGTGTAGCACTGCTTTTCATTGTTCTTTTGTCAGAAAAAATAAGAGAACAACAAATACTGTGCAACCGCGAAGAGGGCCTATGTACTCCAGCGGTGACTCACTACGGGTTCATCTCGAATGCCTCGCACAACTTTAGAACTCATGAAAATGCGTGACGGGTGTATTGCTCGTTATCTACACTCTCTAGAAGGCATACATATAGCGAGAGCGATGTCGCCAAGTTGTAGCGCTTGCTCTTGTTTAATGCCCGAGACAATCTAAGCCGACAGTTTCTTCACCACCTCAGCGAAAGACTTACCCTGAGTCACAGCGATGTCCTTCTCAAGCTTCGACACCTGGCGGTCGCTCTGAGGGCCCGCGATCGCGCCTGCGCCCCAGGGAGAGCCACCGTGAATCTCTTCCACGTTGAAAAGCTCCTTGGCGCGATATCCGAGAGGGACGTAGGTCATGCCGTGCGAGACCAGGAAGGTCACCGCCGACAGGGCCGTCGTCTCCTGACCAGCTCCCAGCAGGGACGTGCTGAAGAACGTGCCGGCGGGCTTGCCTACCAACGCGCCGCCAAACCACAACTGACCGGTCGCGTCCATCAGGGCCTTCGCCTGCTGGGGGAACACGCCGAAACGCGTCGGGAAGCCGAACAGAATGCCGTCCGCCTCCTTGAGCGTCTCCGGGGTGGCAACCGGGTAGTCCCTCTTGGGCGGCGCGTGCGTCTTGGTCAGAATCTCGTCCGACAGCGTCTCTGCGATCTGGTAAATCGTGGCAGTCACGCCGGGGACAGACTCGATGCCTTCCTTGATAGACTCGGCTAGGGTGGCTGTGTGGCCGTAGGTGGAGTAGTAGACGATGGCGATGTTGGCGCTCATGTTGGAGGACAGAAGTTACTTCTTGTGTTGGTCACGAGGACGATTGAAGAATGAGATGGTTCGTAGTGAAGGTCTTCTCCGGTTGGAAACTCCCGTCTACGTAGCCGAGCGGGGAGTACCCTACGGCCGGTTGTCTTGACCATGGGCACCAAACACATGGGGTGAAGTGTAAACCAACACGATTATGAAGACCACTATTAATACGGTACGGTATTCGCTATCGGATTTTGGCGCGCACATACCTCACAACTCGAACAATCTTGCTATCAATGCGCATACCGGAACATAGCAAGCGCGAAAAACTGGGAACCGTAATCTCAAAACAACCGTATCCGAAAGATAAAAGACTACGAAATACTATCTATTGGTTTTAAATTAGTGACAGGATATTGTCGCTTTTATAAATTCTGCTATCCTATAAGGACCTCCTATTCGGTGTTTTGCTCTAATAGGGTTTTCGTAATCTGTTGGCAGGGATGCCAGTTTGATGTCCATGTTTAGACTTCATTTCACAATGTGCTTTGTGGTGAATGTGGCCGAACCCCACGTTGTCATATTTCGTTTCACTTCATGTTTTTGCATGACTTGCGTGCTGGATCGATTCATTTGAGTCATTACGGTAGCCCAGTTATTTAGTATACCACCGTGGTGGTGCCGACACGGCGGTGGTGCCGTGGACTTCGGAAAGATGCTGCCATAGAAAAACACTCCAGAGTAACTTTGTCCATAGATGTAGTGAGGGATCGCACGACCGTACCCATTCCTGAAGCGTGTCGACCCTTTTCTAGAAACCACATTTTAAGGAAGAGTTAAAGGTCCAAAACAAAAAAGGGTCTGAGACACGACACAAAATTTCGCTGCGCGTTCGACACCCATTCGACAACATTCGAGACCACATCGCCCTGCACGTTGAAGCAGAAGATCGCCGCGATGGTCATCCAGACAGCGCCTACAGCCGACACGTACCTCCCCATTCACCAATTTGCCAGCTACTACACAAGCACAACCGACCAAGACAGCAAGCAAGCTCGACAACAACACACAATCATGTTCAGCTCGTGGGACCTCGTCCGACCGCACTTCTGGTATCCCATGTCGTCGCTGGAGCAGTCCATGATGGAGCTCGAGCACATGGCCGACCTCACGACGCACTCGCGCTTCCCGTTCGATGTGGACAGCGAGATGCTGGTGGCGCCCATCAACGTGGACGACGACGACGAGTTCTTCCGGGACCTGCCCGTGCTGGCGCGCGAGCAGAGGCCGGCGACGCAGCACCGCATGGCAGCGGCGCAGCCGCAGACAGAAGAGCGGGAGTCCACCGTGCAGACCAATTTGCCGGCCCAGGTCCTGGCGGCAGCCCGGGACAACGACCCCAACAAGGCCAAGGCTAACGTCCAGTCACGCGTCAGCGCCAACACGAAGACCACAACAGGTATCGCAGCTCCAAGCGCCAACGGACAGCAGACCCAACAAGGGACCGAGGCCGACGCGAACAACCAGTACCGCCGCGCCTTCTCGTCCTACTCGTTCAGCAACTCGTCCATCGTGGACGACAAGGGCCGGCTCGTGACGAGCATGCGGCGCCGCTACGAAGACTCCGCGGGGCGTCTGAAAGCCGTGCACGAGCGCCAGATCGAGGGCAACAAGCTGCGCACGACGTGGAACCGCATGGGCTCGGACGACAAGGGTCAGACCGAGGCCGTGTGCTCGACCGGCACGCCCGAGGAGTTCGAGGCGCTGTGGCAGCAGACGCCGTTCGGCGAGGCGCAGAAGAAGACCATCAAGGAGCAGCAGCAGTAGTAGCAGCAGCCACGACATGTGCAGCCGGATCAAAGACAGTAGCAAGAGTAGCGGTCGCCCGAGGCGAAGGCGAACTCAAAGGCGCGGATGGAGGCCGTTCCCATGTCAATGGAGGAGTAGAGCGACGTGACCAGCATGGCCGAGTTGGCGAACCCACTTAGCGACAACCTTCGACCACTGAAAAACTCCCCGACGATGGGCCCGGAGCGACTGCTGACAGACAATTCGGTGCGCAAGACCTGCATTGTAGTCGATACTTTGGTACTTACGTAGGTAGTAGGCACGAAGCCGCTTCTTTGACAAGAAAAAAAACTACTACGTAGTACAAGTAATATGAATGGAATCGATGAAATAAACTCAAGAAGTGTGTAGCACTGCTTTTCATTGTTCTTTGTCAGAAAAATAAGAGAACAACAAATACTGTGCAACCGCGAAGAGGGCCTATGTACTCCAGCGGTGACTCACTACGGGTTCATCTCGAATGCCTCGCACAACTTTAGAACTCATGAAAATGCGTGACGGGTGTATTGCTCGTTATCTACACTCTCTAGAAGGCATACATATAGCGAGAGCGATGTCGCCAAGTTGTAGCGCTTGCTCTTGTTTAATGCCCGAGACAATCTAAGCCGACAGTTTCTTCACCACCTCAGCGAAAGACTTACCCTGAGTCACAGCGATGTCCTTCTCAAGCTTCGACACCTGGCGGTCGCTCTGAGGGCCCGCGATCGCGCCTGCGCCCCAGGGAGAGCCACCGTGAATCTCTTCCACGTTGAAAAGCTCCTTGGCGCGATATCCGAGAGGGACGTAGGTCATGCCGTGCGAGACCAGGAAGGTCACCGCCGACAGGGCCGTCGTCTCCTGACCAGCTCCCAGCAGGGACGTGCTGAAGAACGTGCCGGCGGGCTTGCCTACCAACGCGCCGCCGAACCACAACTGACCGGTCGCGTCCATCAGGGCCTTCGCCTGCTGGGGGAACACGCCGAAACGCGTCGGGAAGCCGAACAGAATGCCGTCCGCCTCCTTGAGCGTCTCCGGGGTGGCAACCGGGTAGTCCCTCTTGGGCGGCGCGTGCGTCTTGGTCAGAATCTCGTCCGACAGCGTCTCTGCGATCTGGTAAATCGTGGCAGTCACGCCGGGGACAGACTCGATGCCTTCCTTGATAGACTCGGCTAGGGTGGCTGTGTGGCCGTAGGTGGAGTAGTAGACGATGGCGATGTTGGCGCTCATGTTGGAGGACAGAAGTTACTTCTTGTGTTGGTCACGAGGACGATTGAAGAATGAGATGGTTCGTAGTGAAGGTCTTCTCCGGTTGGAAACTCCCGTCTACGTAGCCGAGCGGGGAGTACCCTACGGCCGGTTGTCTTGACCATGGGCACCAAACACATGGGGTGAAGTGTAAACCAACACGATTATGAAGACCACTATTAATACGGTACGGTATTCGCTATCGGATTTTGGCGCGCACATAACTCACAACTCGCACAATCTTGCTATCAATGCGCATACCGGAACATAGCAAGCGCGAAAAGCTGGGAACCGTAATCCCAAGACAATCGTAAGCCAGTCACGTATTCCAAGCTCCTAGCCGTTGACCATCGACCACGCAGATGATCGATGCCAGATTCAGGGGTGGATCAGGGCTGGAAAAACAATTATTGCAATCATCAATACATTGTGATTGTTAGATGGAAATATTGATTGCGCGGCGGTGGCGAGATTGACGATTGCTTTGCAATATTCATCTCAAAATCAACATACAGAAACATACACGGAATAGGTCGTTGCAGACTTGCAAGTTGATTGGCCATGCTCGACTCTGTGAACTGCATAAGGATCTCAGGGTGTTTGCGTATGCAACCCACCAACTTCTGGAGCCACGCCTCACGGTCGCAGACGTACGGGGCCTGTTTGATATGTTGATAGTCCAGCATGGAAGTCTCAAGGAGCAGCTCGGAGCAAACGCACAAGTAGTTGAGTCGACGATGTTCGAGCATGTGTGTGCGTGTGTGTGTGTGGTGTGTGTGGTGGTGGTGGGGGGGCACCCCCTTACGCTAAGTCCTCGTCTCACCCAGGCGCGGTGTCTAGAAGAAAAAAAATATCGGGTTGCAACACTTGCTCTGCTCGCTCGCGCAGACACGCCCCCGCGAAGTCATCGTCTAAGCTAGCCTCACCAACTTCTCGATCAAATGATCTCGTACTGAGCACTGCATCAACGACGTCTTGGGCATTTTCGCAAACTACATCCTCATCATGCTCAATGTTGGGGTGCAGGCCCTCATCCAGCAGCTCGAGCAATTTGATCGAGCTCGGGAGGGCGAATCTGGCCCTGTCGCGTTCTACAACGCAGCGAAAATCGATGACGCGCTTTGAAATGGGCTTGCCAGCACCACGAGGCCTTGAACGGCTTGATACCAGCGTCCTCAGCTACATCTAGCGCTTGAATGCGCAGCATGGTCGGCGTGACTGGCACACCTTCGTCGCGCATGTCATTCACCCACCGAACGAGGTCGGCCTCTCTCTCCATTGGCAGAATGGTGGCCTCACCTTTCTGGCGAGCTTTTTTCTTGCTGGTACCTCCGCGTTGGGTGCACAATGCTTCGAGTTTGGCCTGAGACCGGCGCCATGCCAGAATTAGAGTCCTGCGGCTGTTGACCTTGGCTGCAGGCAGGTCAGGATAGTAATGCAGAATTGTCTGCCTAGCATCGTTGTGGGCTTCGAGATGACGTAAGACGTCAAGCTTGTGTGCTGCAGAGAACGAAGCAACAGTGTTTGTTCTCACCTTGCGGCCAAGGCCGCCCGGCAAGCGCTTTCTTCCTTTGGGTTGTCTCGGAGCCATCAAATGGCAGAATGAGCTCGGGAGAGGTAGATGGGGCGCTTGTACGCGATAACGTAGGTTGCACGGTGTTGCTTCCCGATAGCTCTCTCATTGGCTAGATTGACACTGTATGCGATAACATAGGGAATTCAGTACTTACGGTACTTTTTTGGCCCAACGTGTCCTAGCCGTGTCCTAATAAAATGTGGTCCACATGATATTTAGGAAAATCCTTAGGATTAGGCCGCTTTTAGGTACGCATCCATTTCAACCCGTCGACTCGGGGTGATCGTGCAGTTAAGCAATAAAGTTCTCTGTTAGAGAACTTTAGTTTCTGGAGTTGGAGCTACATAAAAACTAGATAATCTGGAAATAAATTACGGATAAAATACCGGCGGATACTCCAATACTTAACTCCAGTGGAGCTATAGGGTACCCCAATATCTCCAAGGAGTATCTTTTAGCAATGCCAAAAATATACTCATTGGAGTTACAGGGGTACACTGCAGTTAAATATTGGACTAACCGCTTGTATTTTATCCGTAATTGATTTCCATATTATTCCAGATTATCTAGATTTTATATAGCTCCAACTCCATAAAATCTAATAGAAAACTTAAGTTTCCAGAGCAATCTCGGATTATGGAGCTGTTTACGCGTTGCTCCAAATTAAACTCCAAGGAGTTGTTGGGGGTACCCGATAACTCCACTGGAGTTAAGTATTGGACTATCCGCCGGTATTTTATCCGTAATTTATTTCCAGATTATCTGAATTTTATGTAGCTCCAACTCCAGAAACTAAAGTTTTCTAATGTCTGGAACCGGCAGATCCGATGAGTGGGACTTCTCGGAACCATAATCGAACGTGTCGTAATCGCACCCCGGATCGATTACCGGTACGAGACCAGGGAATTCGCAGCTCCGACGCTTGGGAAAATCACTATCGCCTTAATGCGGCGCATCAGGAACTGCAAATTGGCCTTCCATGCTTTTGTGAACGTCCAGCGAGCAGACCAGTCGAGTAGTTCGTGGACCTTATCCACCACGTGGAGCACTCGCAGCACCTCCCGACCATTGCGGCACATGACGCTTACGCAGTTTAACGCGGGGATTTTGTCCTTTTCGATGCAGTCGAGAGAGGGGTGGGGGCGCGCAGGTGATGCAATGGTAGACGAGGGTGAGCGTCGTCATGTTCACGGACGGTGAACCAGGGTTAATAGTAGCACATAGTGTTCGGCGCTTTTACAACAGTCTCAAGAATCATTGGAGAAGAGCAAAGAAGAAGTGTTGAACAGTAGTCAATTCCCGAGACGATTCATTATCTTGCCAGCGCACGACTATTGTAGCACGCGTGATGTCACGCGAAGGAGAAAGCTTAAGCCAGACACCTTTGAATCCGCTAGAATCGTATCTATCGAACCCAAATAGGTCACACCTGACAGTCTTGAGCTTACCATCTCCCACCTTCATCCCTCCGGCACCTTCCGCCATGTGCAACTTTCAACGTCGATCCTTTGGTGCATTTTGCGTTCTCGAACTCACATGAGTTCAAGTAGGTGACGCCATCGCTTCCGCATACGAGATCGGGAACCTGGGAACATACACCCACGCAACCGGGGAGGGCGGAGGAGCCATCGGTGGCGGCGGTGCCGTCGTTGGCGGAGGTGCCGACAATCACGAATGCGGCAATTAGAGCCAAAGGCGCGAACTTCATGGTGGTTGACTTGAGTACAGCGGACGTGTTGTGGCCTTCAGAAATTGGATAGTGATTTCCACAAGCGTCGAAGCTGCGAGTTCCCTGGTCTCGAAATCGATCCGGTGTGATTATGACAAGTTCGATTATGCTTCCCGTTATCGGATCTGTCGGATTCCAGACATTGCTCAACTTCATGATCACCCCGAAACGATGGTCAAGCAATCGGCCCCCATGTGAGCTTATGGACAGGGTACGTGCAGAATGTAAAACCAATTTATAATTTGCGTTGAAAAAGTCGTTGTGTTGACTTCCGAGTTATGACAAGTGCAATGACGAAAATACCGCATAAGGCGGAGCGTCAGTTCGGGGTGACCGTGAAGTTGAGCAATGTCTGGAATCCGACAGATCCGATAACGGGAAGCATAATCGAACTTGTCATAATCACACCGGATCGATTTCGAGACCAGGGAACTCGCAGCTTCGACGCTTGTGGAAATCACTATCCAATTTCTGAAGGCCACAACACGTCCGCTGTACTCAAGTCAACCACCATGAAGTTCGCGCCTTTGGCTCTAATTGCCGCATTCGTGATTGTCGGCACCTCCGCCAACGACGGCACCGCCGCCACCGATGGCTCCTCCGCCCTCCCCGGTTGCGTGGGTGTATGTTCCCAGGTTCCCGATCTCGTATGCGGAAGCGATGGCGTCACCTACTTGAACTCATGTGAGTTCGAGAACGCAAAATGCACCAAAGGATCGACGTTGAAAGTTGCACATGGCGGAAGGTGCCGGAGGGATGAAGGTGGGAGATGGTAAGCTCAAGACTGTCAGGTGTGACCTATTTGGTTTCGATAGATACGATTCTAGCGGATTCAAAGGTGTCTGGCTTAAGCTTTCTCCTTCGTGTGACAGCACGCGTGCTACAATAGTCGTGCGCTGGCAAGATAATGAATCGTCTCGGGAATTGACTACTGTTCAACACTTCTTCTTTGCTCTTCTCCAATGATTCTTGAGACTGTTGTAAAAGCGCCGAACACTATGTGCTACTATTAACCCTGATTCACCGTCCGTGAACATGACGACGCTCACCCTCGTCTACCATTGCATCACCTGCGCGCCCCCACTCCTCTCTCGACTGCATCGAAAAGGACAAATCCCCGCGTTAAACTGCGTAAGCGTCGTGTGCCGCAATGGTCGGGAGGTGCTGCGACTGCTCCACGTGGTGGATAAGGTCCACGAACTACTCGACTGGTCTGCCCGCTGGACGTTCACAAAAGCACGCAAGGCGAATTTGCAGTTCTTGGTGCGCCGCATCAAGGGATGGCAAAGAAAATAGGGAAAATTAGTAGTTCTTTGAACGGTACCTTGATCTCAAGAATTCTGCGAGTCATCTTACCGAAGGGATTATAGAAATAAAATAGCGGTGTGCATTCGATCTGTGTGCTGGTTGTACGATTTTTATCACATTGATGCACGCGGCGTTCTGTTATGGTGATTACAGTTCTCTACGGGATGGCTTTTGGAATTACATGTAGTTCAAAAACACGGACGTAATTTGGAATTCCCCCCCCAAAAAAAAAATATGGAATGACTTTTTTCGAAATAGAAATATCAAAAGTTATTATTGTTTTGTATTCGTGTAAGTACGGAAATTTAATACGTTGGTTTTGTATCGGACACAATCTGCCCAACGCGCTCTATTAGGTGAGGCCGAACACTTGCAGACGACCATCTTGAGCCTGCGCTCGCGGCCGCTCTACTTAAGCAGTGAAACCGATCCCCGTGGGCCAGTGGTCAAACCCTGACGCGGAGACCGGGAGGTACCGGGATCGATCCCCGCCGAGTGCGGGACTTTCCACGGAGGCCGGAGATAGGCAATATCTTGGACGAGCAGCCACTCCGTGGAGTGGTCCGCCCTGCCAACCCGCACCCCGGTGTAGGATAGTTGGGTGGGCTGGACGCCCCAAGTGCCGAAAAATGCCCCATAGTGTAATGAGGGGTATCAGAACCCGATCCCGAAATGGGTCGGATAGCCACAGGCATTCCCACCAGAGCAAGCCTCAAGCCTGGTGTGTGAGTTCCGGTGGCTTAAATCTCTACGTAAGCAGTGGTTGTTAAGCTCCCCCATTCTGTTCTTGAACGGCTTCTTGAACGGCTCCGAGAACTGAACGGCAGCATGGTGCTTCTCGCCGATGGCGGCATTGAACTCCTTGGGGGTCTTGATCTCGATCGGCAGGTCAGGGATGGCCCAGCATCAATGGGTGACGGAGACCTGTATGCAGGCATCCCGAAAATACGATATATGTCTACTGTTTGCCGGGCAACATAATAAATATTGCATTGCATCTAAGTTAGAGAATGAATAAATAACGCAAGACTTAGTGTGAACACAGTGAATTACTGCAATAATGTTACGACTGTACCTACTTACAGACACTGCTCCACTGTCGCTACATCCCAGTACGAGCTGTTGATCTTGAGGAACAAGATCATCTCCAGCATCATGGGGGAGAGGCGGTGGCGCTCATGGCGCAACACAGCGCGTGCGACGCTGAAGAGCCTCTCCACCAGGTTTGATGTGGGAGGAATCACCTCCAGTAGCTCGTACGTGGTCGGCGCAGCTGCTATCTTGCGGCGTTTGAGCGTACGCACAGCGAAGCCTTCCTTGCCCGCCGGCGTGTAGTCCATTCCTTCCGCATCAGCCTGCGTGCGCTTGAATGGCTTCAGCGCAGCGACTTCGTCGTCCGTCAGCAGGGCCGCATGATCATCAAGAACCTTGACGACCGCCTGCTCGAATACAGCGGAGTGGACTATATCCGCGTCGGTGGCTATACATAAATAAAACATAAAAACAACACAAATTAATTAAATAAAAATCGTCAGACACATAATGAGCAGTGTTCCTTACTGAGATACTTCGTGAACGACGGGTGACTCTTGAGGAGCTCGTCGAATAGGACACGAGCATCCAGCAGCGTAAGTCCGTCACTCTGCAGGTGCATTGACACGGACTCGACGTCCCGGAGGCTTGACAGCAGCGCCTCCAGCTTGCGGTGGGCTGAACGGGACGGAAGAAAATCCGAGAGCTCCTCGTCGTCAGCTGAAATAAACTCGCGGAGCCGAAAATAGCGCTTGAGCATCGAAAAGGTCGATGACCAGCGCGTGTCTTGTCTGAGGACAGCGGCCAATGGGGTCTTGGCACTAATTTAGGAAAATACCCAAAAACAAAACCCAATTTAGTACCAATACAAAAACCAAAATAAAATAGCGAATAGAGTACTTACCGCAACTTGACTGCTTGCTTCAACGTCCGCAACTTACGCATAAGCTGCTGTACTTCTTCGAGAACGCTGTCGTGGGGCTCCAAGTAGTCTCGCACGGCCAAGTTCAGGCGGTGGCTGGCGCAGCCGATTAGTGGCACCCCAAGTAGGTTCGCCAGACGCTTGTTTACCCCGCAGTTGTCGCCAACCAGGAATAGACATCCGGAGACAGACTTACCAAAAAAAGGTAGAAACCTCTTGATCGCCGTCAGATGACCCTCAGCGTTCAGCTGGTCGTCAGGCGCATCCATGACGGGCGCTAAGGACAACAGCGGGTACTGGGGACCTGCCGCCGTCTTGAAGCAGTCATACGCCGCCATATAGTGCTCCGTGCCGTGGGTCCATCCGTCAAGGACGAGACCAAAACGCTCGGGCATGGCGTCACCGATCATCTTCTCCACAGCCTTGGTCACGGCCTCCATGATGGTGGTCAGGGTCTCCACGGAGATGGGATTTAGCTTCGTGTATCTACATAACAGACGGTATTAGCACACACGTAAACCACCAAAATAGATACGAAAATACTTACTGTCGCGTTTCCTTGGATTCGCAAAACGACAGCGGGAGATTGCCCGTGACAACCCAGCGCAGCCACGCGTAGCGGTTCGAGGCCTTCTGGGTGACCCATGGCAGTAAGGTCCCCGTCGCAGCGACACTGGCATCGCGCATGTCGCTCTCGTAGTTGGGGTGAGCCGCCCGCACGTGCGAGACCAAGTTGCTGTAGCCCGACCTGGGCGCGTGCTTGCGGCGCTTTGCACAGGTCTTGCAGGCATAGTAGCCCGTTGGCTCTCCCTCCTCATCCAGACAAGGCTTAAAGTAGAAGACGGCAATCTGCCTGGGGGAGAAGGTAGGTCTCGGAGCGGGGCCAGCGAGGAGATTGTCGGTCATGGTGCTAATGGGGAGTGGTGGTGCGTGTGAAGGGTGGGAGCTTGTTCGAATGTGAGGAGTTGCCGCAAAGTTACGTTGGCAGAGCGAGATGTTTGGCTACAACTAATGGTTGGAGCAGGAAGAGCAGAAATACAATACCGAAATTTAGATTTCGGTCACATAAATTTCGGATAAAACAAGTAGCGATGCCTAAAATAAAGTATTGTATCCGAAAATACTGTTATATTTTCGGACATTATTATTTTTCGGGATGCCTGCCTGTATGGCGATGAGGCCAGTATTCGCTATTCGCGTAGTTACTGTGATATACTGTGCTTCAGTTGATCTGTTTCAGCGGCGTTTGATGGGGAAAATGTAAAAAAAAAATGATATTTTTATTTGGAAAAAAACCTACTCACTCACATGAGTTCAAGTAGGTGACGCCATCGCTTCCGCATACGAGATCGGGAACCTGGGAACATACACCCACGCAACCGGGGAGGGCGGAGGAGCCATCGGTGGCGGCGGTGCCGTCGTTGGCGGAGGTGCCGACAATCACGAATGCGGCAGTTAGAGCCAAAGGCGCGAACTTCATGGTGGTTGACTTGAGTACAGCGGACGTGTTGTGGCCTTTAGAAATTGGATAGTGATTTCCACAAGCGTCGAAGCTGCGAGTTCCCTGGTCTCGAAATCGATCCGGTGTGATTATGACAAGTTCGATTATGCTTCCCGTTATCGGATCTGTCGGATTCCAGACATTGCTCAACTTCATGATCACCCCGAACTGACGCTCCGCCTACATACACCCACGCAACCGGGGAGGGCGGAGGTGCCGACAATCACGAATGCGGCAATTAGAGCCAAAGGCGCGAACTTCATGGTGGTTGACTTGAGTACAGCGGACGTGTTGTGGCCTTCAGAAATTGGATAGTGATTTCCACAAGCGTCGAAGCTGCGAGTTCCCTGGTCTCGAAATTGATCTGGGGTACGACACGTTCCATTATGATTACGAGAAAGTGTGGTTACGACAGTTTCCATTATGATTACGAGAAGTTCATTACTGGCACGGTTTTACAGTAATCCGATTGGGCTGTTCAAAACAGTAGTACAATAGCAGTATTATTACCGAGCATCCCACGAGCCTGCGAGCGCGCTCGTCGGGATTTGAGCGCTCCCTATGAATTCGATTCGACAGGGGAGCACCAATCCCCCGCTTGGTACAACGCATAATTTATACTGGGAGGACAGCTTTAGCTCCTAATCAATATTGTTTCATTGCCCCCCCCCCCCCAGGGATTTAATTCGAGGTTCTCTTGATTCTCTTGAATTCGTTGGCGTCTGACTTCCTTTTTGTATGAAAATTTGCGTTTCTTGTGCGTTTGTGCGCACACGACTTCGTTTTATCCCGTTTTCTCGAAGGAATACACTCGTTAATATCGACAAACAGGGTAGACGGTAAGATAGCGCTTCAATTTCACCATGCGTTCTAGGAGTTTATCACTCGTGATGATCCCAAAGTTATCATTCAGGAATCATTCAGGAGGATGCTGAGAGCACTGATCTGTTCGTGAGTCCACTTACCAACGCGGTGAGATTCACCGGAAAGAATTCTAAAGGGATCACATCTCCGACTTCGATCTCGGGGACTTCTTGACGAGGCGGCAGGGCATTTGGCAAAGGCGATCGAAGTCCCGCCTTGGTCTTTTTGGAGGGATGAAATAGAGGCTCCGACCTCGGCGGTACCGCGACTGACTCACATTGGGCGTTGTAGATCGCAGCTCGAATGTTTCACAACTGGGGATCTCTTTGCTTCTCGTTTTGCTTGATGCGTTGAACGCGTAGTTCCAGGTCTTGAATTTGGTGTTTTCGAGTTGCAGAGTCCTGTTGGATTCTTCTCGTCAACTTGTTCTGCTGGTCCTGGAGTTGCCGCTGCAATTCTTGGACTTATCGCTTTCGCGATTCGGCTGATCCGCCGATTCATTTCATTTCGCTGGTTCGCATCGCCAGACCAAGAACTCCGTTAAGGATTCGCCCATAGGTTATATAATACGACGCAGAAGAATGATGATTTCGGGCGCCAAAGCTGCGCACTCACTTTCCATGACGTTTTCAGCGATTAGGAAAATGAAGGGGGGGTGGATGGCCAACGTCGTGTCGCGCTTACGACACTTTCTCAGAAGTTCTAGGAAATACGTTGCGGTATGAGTAGTCACTTTCTTTCAACTGTGACGCCTCGAAAACGATCATCAGTTTTTCCCATTTGAGCACAGCGCCTAAACTTGCCGCCCCAGTTCCAGGAGCAAATACATCGTCAGGTCAAGCTACAGCCGCGTTCCATGATGTTGTACATTCTTAAGCTGCCTCGTCATTCAGTGGAAACTCGCAGATACCTCGTTCACTCTTCACATTCCATTCCAATGTAGCCACCTTAGCTGCATAAGGTTGTGTACTGCAGTCATGCAGGCAGTCAGAGCAAACCCTTCTCGCCCGCTAGCAAGTGACTGTGGGGTAAAGCTGCCAAGCAGCGCCAACTGTGTGAATACATGCAAACATGACGACGGTGCCGATACCAGGATAAAGCTTAATAGCGCGCACAGATCTTCTGTCGTCCTACAGCGCAATAAATAGCATTAGTCTGGCGATCTGAAGCTACAAGCTACAGAGTAAATGAACCAAGCATTGAGCAAACCACGTACATATTCAGTTGCTCGGGCAAAGGTCGACAGTCGACCGGTTGCAGCTCATAGTATACCTTGACAGCTCGGTCAACTTCCTCGCATACTTGCGCCAATCGTTCCAGCTTAGCGATCGGGGATCGTTCCGACGCCAAATTGTTCATGTGGTAAATAGCAGAACTGTAGTGGCGCAACGTCAACGACCGACGCTCATTTCCATCAACCTGCTGCTCTCGACCTTGTTGCCGTCCACTCGACCAACTCCCGTCGAGTCGGAACACTGGTTTTACCTCGAAATACTCGAGAGAATTTGTACGACATAATTCCGCGACATCCTCCACTAGCGCGTCTTCTCGCTGGAAGGAGGCGACGTACAGGCCATGCAGCGCCGGCTGCAGCGTATCAAACAGCGCAGCGAGTATACCCTTCTCGACTGCCAGGCGCTGCGCCTCGCCGCTTTGTAGAAATGGGTACTTGAACAGCACAACCTGCACCAGAATCGCAGCAAACTGCTTCACGTCCGCGGCCACAAGAGGCAGCGCGCACGTGACTCTGTCCATCGAGACCCCCGCCCGCACTCCAAAGCCCTGGCCTGCGTACTGCAGCAAACCCGCGTAGCAACCTCGGAAGATGTTGGCGAACGCCTGCAGCAAGTGGCGCAGCGAGTGGTGCACGGGCGTCTTGGCCACCGTCTGGCCGTTGCGCCGCGGCGCAGTCAGCACCAAGATACCGTGCAGATGCCGCTCGATCGCGGTGCCACGCTCGGTCTCCCGGTCGCCCGTCAGGTATTTCATCTGCTGCTCGAACTGCTCGTCGGCGGCGCGGCTCAAGTAGTCGCGCTCCTGCAGCGGCAGCTCCTCCAGCAGTCTGGTCCACTGGACGCCGTCAGCGGTGGCAAGTTGAAGTTGCCGCGCACTCTGCTGCACCACAAACTGCAACTTGTTCGTCATCTGTGACGAGGCGATTAGTCGTCTGCGTCTCTCCCGCGCTTCGTCTACAGCTTCAGCTTCAGCTTCGTCAGCGCTGACGCTCTGCTGCTGCAGCTGCTCCAGTTGCAGCACCAAGGCGTCGAGGCTGCGGGCGACAGCGGCTTGTCTGGCGGCCGTGAGCTCCCGCACCAGGGTGTTGCGTCTTTCAAGCCGCGCGTCTTCCTCCGCCAGGAACTGCAACTGCTCGGGGGTCAGCAGCTCCTCGTCGCTCTCGCTGTTCGAGGGCGGCCTGGGTACAGGAATCTGATTCTGCTGCGTCAAGGCGAGACTCTGAGCCGCCTGGGCCAGCAGCTGCTCCGCCACTTGCTGTTTCAATTGGTCAGAGGGTGGCGGGGCTGTGGGGACACTCAGAGATCGTCGAGACGTCGCCTGGGGACCTCGGGACGGCAGGTAGGCGAGCTCATTGCTCGCCAAGTCCATGAGCTCTGCTTCCAGGTCCATGGCGATCGGTGATTGGAGGAGGCAGGATTAACCTTGACCTGTGGAAAGCGGTTATTCTTGACTCGTGGACGAGGAGGGTTATATCTTAACGGGGGAGAAGGAGATGGCTGGCTCGACTATGAAGCCCCGTGGGCGCCCGCCTGCGGACGGCAACTTTATCGCGTGGACGGAGGCGCTGACGGCGACGTTGCTGCGGCTGCGCTTCGAGAAGTACGCGGAGCCGATGGCGGCCGCGAGAGGCACCAAGGCACTCCGACTGGCGTGGGCCGAGATGGCCACGGAGCTCACGCAACAGCACGACGGGGACGTCGTCACGGTGGAGCAGTGCCGCAATAAGGTTCGGCTGGTGGTGACTCGACCGCTGTTATACTCTTGATATGCATTATTGTTGTGAGTCATGAAAGAAAGGTTAATCGTTCTTTCGTTACGGTTAACCTTTCTTTCGTGGGCAGCTCAAGGCCATGAGGAACAAGTGGCTAGCGTACCACGCAGGGCTCGCGTCGGAGCCCGTTTGTCTTGATCTGATGGACAGTTTCTGGGAGAGTGAGAAGGAAGAGATGGCGACGAGCAAGTCGCCTCGCCAGCCGAGACCGAGTTCGGAGCAGCAGAAACAGGCAAAGCGACCACGTCTGGCGCTGGCGTCGTCAGCTTCAGCGGGTGAGGTGAAGACAGATATGAAGCCACTAACTCTAATCGCGCCGGCGCCGTCTTTAGCTCCAGCGCCAACAAGTCTACTTTCTGTTCCAACCCAAAGTTCAATTGGATCTGCAGTTTCGGCGACTACCGCACCGACGTCGGCGTCAAGTTCTTTGCTATCAGCGCCGACGGCGACAACTCAAGCTGGAGCTGCTGCGTCATCGGCACTGGGCGTGGGCACCCAGGGATTATCGGATAATGCGACTGCTACTGTCGATGCTGCGAGGCTGAAGGAAAGCAGCCCCTTGGTGGACAGTGACGTTTTATCAACACTCGAGAAACTCATTGACGACCGCTTCGCAAAAGTGCTTGAGGCTCAAGAGAAGCAAATGAGGCTAACAGAAGCGCAGAACCAACTTTTAACGCAGGTTCTGGCGACACTGAAGCGCAAACAGTACGATTAACCGGGTAGGCTTTTGCTTCGGGTCGGCTTTGAGTTGCCCATTTCACAAGCCTTCTCGATTGTTCTTGTCACATCGTCCACCGGGATACACATATTCTTAGTGCAATCAATCCGTGCTGAGCAGTCACTCTTCAACGAGCCTTGGACACCAATGCCTCGACTTTCACTGTTAGAATTGTGCTGCTGCAAAAACTGTGCTTCGAAGTACTATCAGCAAGTATGCGTTCCTTTGGGTCCCAAACTTATAACCCCAGGGGCTTCACAACCCGAAAAATGCTCGAAGAGCCTTTTCACCATCGGTAAATCTCCCCGATCAGTGAGATTCGAGAACTGCCATTCGTGGTAATCTAGATACGAGTCGGATTTTTTTTGCGGTCGGATCATCCGACCGCAAAAAGTTGTTCGGCACTCCAGATCAAGTCGAGTCGATCAAGCGATCCAAACTGGCAGGCTTCATGAAATGAGAGATCTCGGGGAGTTTCCAAGAACTTCGATATGGCGTAGATGTACAGTTCCAGGGCTTCATATAATATATATATTATACGTGCTGGCGAAAGATGAGGATACCTCGGTCTTCACCATAGAAGACGCTATTTGTGAGCCTCAAGATATCATTCTTCATTTTGTGCGAGATAAAAGGTCGCGCCGACTCGCCTCCATCGCAT
This sequence comes from Phytophthora cinnamomi, assembly GCF_018691715.1. Lineage (NCBI taxonomy): Eukaryota > Oomycota > Peronosporomycetes > Peronosporales > Peronosporaceae > Phytophthora > Phytophthora cinnamomi. Next base: position 654,538 of record NW_027150960.1, read on the forward strand.
GAGCCGAGCGATGCTGCCGTGCACCGTTCCGATCCGGTCGTGGAGGTTGCTGTTCATCTTCGCTTTGTGCTTGCAGCTGTGTGATGTGGCGCTCAGCGTAAGAAGCTAGATGTTAGCATTGCACTTCCGTGTCACTGGACCTCTAACATTACTGCTTATACAGACGACGACTTCCACGGTATACTTCCGCCAGCAGAGCGGCGGATCGATCTTCGCGATCGATGGGCGAGACGGCAGCCAGACAGAGCTCGAAGGCTCCAGCGACTATGCGCGGTTCGTGGGGATGGCGATACATCGACGCAATCAATTGATTTTCTGGAGCGATGGAAAAGCTGTGAAGAGTGCGAATGCCGCGGATGGATCGACTGGGAACGTGGTGGTCGGCGCTCTCGTGCGAGCTGTGTGGGTGGGCACCAATTTCGGTCAAACCCAAGCTGATTTGTTGGGGCTCACGGTGAAAGGCACCCCGTGTGTCAGTATCATTTTCTGGTCGACCGAGCGTGTCGACTGCCTCGTCGGACTCCCACTGCGGTATTCGCAACAGCAGGTCCCTTTTGTCAGTCAAGACGACTGCAGCATCCAAACCACCCAGGGGTCGATGACAGGATACATGCCGAGCTACAACGAGATGGTTGCTTCTGGAACCCCTGCGCCGATTGTCGAAAGAATCGATATTGATTCGAGCTATATTCTCCCGCACGCGCTAGCCATCGATGACCGCGAGGGTCAGGACTGGCTCTACTGGTCTAACTCAGCGGATGGGATAATCTACCGGAGCAGTTTGCAGTCGACCGCCATTGAGGTACTTCAACAAGGATGCTGGAGCGTGCGAGGTCTCACTTTAAGCATTCCCGAGGACGCTACGTCGGGCAATTTGTCGCTCTTCTTCTCACTTGAGTCCAAGGGCACCATTTCAAAGATTGAGTTGCCTCCATCTATCACATCTGTCGTCTCCCCACCAAGTGCACCAGTGGTTTTGAGAGGCCTTCGATCACCTCGTGGGTTAGCCGTTGATTCTGCCATGCAAATGTTGTTCTTCACTGAGAAGACTGGTCGCATTTTCCTCGTTCAGCTCGATAAGACCATGACAATGCGCGAAAAGGCCAGCGTGTTACCTGATGATGCGTCGATTATTGCGCCGGGAGTCAATTTCCGCCGAATCGTGACACTACAATCAATGACGAGGCTTGACGGCATCGCGGTCGACTCAAAGTGGGAATTATGATTTTCATTTCTCGGTTTGTGTCGAGTCTGACGACAAAATGTGTTCATCCCATTGCAGATATGTGTACTGGTGCGAGACCAACTCGAATATCGTCGCTCGCGCGTTGCGTCGGGATTTTCAGCGTCAGGTTTTGGTCGGGGGCACTGCAAACTCGCTGCTAAGGTATGTTGAGGTTCCCCATTTGCGCGTGGTTTCCGCCTTAACGGCTTCTGTCATGACGTGATTTGCCGCTTGTAGTTGGCCCCGCAGTATTGTTCTTGGCTCCGACGACGGAGATGTGAACGACCAGAACCAGAGCTACTACTACTCGGAATACACGGGTCGAATCTCCGGAGGCACATCACAGACGGTCATTGTCAACGCACTGAGCACACCATCGATGCAATACCTAGATAGCTTAGTACAGCAATCAACGCTCCAAGGCGGAGATAACCACATCTACTTTTACGCGCTCGAGTAACGACGGCGAGTGAGACTCAAAAGTGAACGTTGAAGTTGGTAGATAGCTTCAATTTGCTAGTCGCAGGCAAGATGCTGAAGAATGTGCCGTTGATCCGCTTCAAACCAATTCAAAGGTTTAAATGTGGGTTGACTGCATACAACGGCAGCGCACACATGCGATGAGCCAAACCTGCTTTGTGATCTCACGATAAATCTACTGCGCCGCAGTGGTGGAGAGTTCTGCTATCTGCGTTGCTCACTCTTCAATTTCCTGTGCTACAAACAACCCAACCCAACCAACAACCAAGAACGATGCTGACCCTAACTAAGGCTTCGCTGGCACTCCTGCTTGTCACTGCAGCCGCGGTTTCTTCGGACGCGGACAGCCTTCGACACGAATCGCGCCAACTCGCGGGGACATACTCGTCGACGAGTCAGTATGCCTATGGCATGCTGGCGCTGGTGAATGCGCAACGCGCTGCTCAGGGCCTCTCCCCACTTTGCTTGAACACCAAGCTCATGGCAGCTGCAATGCGTCACTCGAACGACATGGCTACCAACAACTTTATGAGCCACACGGGCTCCGACGGATCCTCGATGGCCTCCCGGATCAGTGATGCAGGCTTTGTGTGGACCAGGGCCGGAGAGAACGTTGCGGCCGGTCAAACCACCATCAACTCCGTGATGACTGCTTGGATGAATTCACCGGGCCACCGCGCGAACATTTTGGGAGACTACACCATGTTCGGCACAGCCTATGCCTACAGCGGCAGCAGCACGTATCGTCACTACTGGACTCAAGATTTCGCCAAGGGCAGCAGCGAGAGGTGCAGCTATGAAGACGCCGAGTACAACGAAACTTCGACTGCGAATGCGACCGAGTCGGCTGAGGTCTCGTTCGAGGACTTGAAGGAAGGGGCCACCGCTTTGATTCCGGCGGTGAGCGCTACCGCTGGTCCAGAAGAAACTGTAGCCCCGTAAAACGCGACGGAAATGCTGATCTGAGACCATCATCTAACCAGGATAAGTGCATACAGATATCAGCCATGCTTTTCAAAGAAACACAATAAAAGATATCTTCATTGACCTTGCAATCCTGATTTGTGGCTGCGAGAGCATTTCAACAGAACTGTTCAGAGCAGACACGGGGATGGATGCTTCATCCTAGACCCAGAAACACCAGCATCCGGTGCATGTCACGACCGCGACTTTCAACTCCTCCTCTACTCTGAGCCTGTAGCGACCCATTTCAGACTTACTTGCAGAATCGTTCTCTTTTGGCCCAGGAGTCCAGAACCAACGGGGGACAACTCTAACTCAGGACTGAAGTCATGCCCGGTACTCGTCCACGGTATGTCGTTGTCGTCGTCGATGCCATCATTGCCCCCACGTCCGAAAACTTGTGTCCAGGAGTGCTTGTACTTGCTGGTGCGGTTGTACGCATACGCTGCGCCGAACACGGTGTAGTTGCCCAGAATGTTGCGGCGGTGGCCTGGAGACTTCATCCAGGAATCCACGACAGCGCTCACGGTCTTCTGACCAGCAGCCACGTTTTCAGCCACTGCGCCGCCGGTGAATCCAGCTTCGACAGTGCGTTGAGCCATCTTGGACCCATCGGATCCTTGGTGGCTAATGAAGTTATTCGCCGCCATGTCATCCGCCTGTCGTTGGGCTGCCGCTTGCAACATGCTGTGCATACGCAGCGGCGGGAGGTTCTTGGTGGCGCGCTCTTGGTTCACACGCTCCAACATGGAAGCGAGGTAGTCACTTGGCTGCATTCTTGGATGGTTGGGCTGGTACGAAGGTGCTTGACGGTGGAAATACAGGAATGGGGGAATGAAGGGCGTGTGCAGCACACGTCCTCCATCGCTGTGTCAGCTACCAGAACGCTTTCGGGAACATCAGGAACAAGTTCCTATTGCATTGTAAAGTTATCAGAACTTGCTCGCAACCAGTGCTTCGAATTTCCTAGTTTAAGAAGCAGAAAAAGCGCTGTTTTCGACGCCTGTTTTGGTCCCCCGAGTCAACGACCTCAGGGGTGCAGCCGTCTTCCTTCTTGGGGTCCTCCATGAACTTTCGATGGCGCGCCGCCGACTTCCTGAAATCTGCTTCAACACTTAAGCCACACGCGAACGACTCAGAGCTACCGACTCGACCATTGTCTTGATCAACTACTGCACGTGGTCCATCGCCCCACAAACACTACCCTTGTCGGATAAGGCCCACCTCGCTTTGCACTTGTCAGACTCTGGGAGAAGTGTCAAGGGGTCCTACAACGAGCTAATGCATTACCAATGAGGAGAAGCGGAGGATGGTATTTCCGCGTAGTTTGACTCTACAGGGCGAAAGGAAGACGATGCTGAGTGTTGGTGGCAATGGCAAAGGGATAAGCACAGCAGAGGTCACCAGCCAGTACAACCAGCTACAAGTCTTATTGACAGACTGCAGCACCGATCACGCGGGGCCACACAGCGACACAAGTGTTTGTAGCGACAGCATGAAGAGCCAGAGAGCAACTCGCTCAACAACTGAAGCAGCTTACCTCTTGACCCTGCTCCCACGCAACAAGGAGCTGCCCAAAAACGCAACAAAGAACTCTCAATCTTGATCGAGCTGGTTGGGTTTACTTCAATATTCGGCTATTTTATCTCGATAGAGTAGGTTTATTGATGACGTTTATTCCACTTGTACTGCTGCGAGACCAACTTGTAATTGACCCCAGCACTGCTCTGGTTCCAACAATCAACGCCTCCAAACGGATAGACACATCTACTTTTACGCGCTCGAGTAACGACGGCGAGTGAGACTCAAAAGTGAACGTTGAAGTTGGTAGATAGCTTCAATTTGCTAGTCGCAGGCAAGATGCTGAAGAATGTGCCGTTGATCCGCTTCAAACCAATTCAAAGGTTTAAATGTGGGTTGACTGCATACAACGGCAGCGCACACATGCGATGAGCCAAACCTGCTTTGTGATCTCACGATAAATCTACTGCGCCGCAGTGGTGGAGAGTTCTGCTATCTGCGTTGCTCACTCTTCAATTTCCTGTGCTACAAACAACCCAACCCAACCAACAACCAAGAACGATGCTGACCCTAACTAAGGCTTCGCTGGCACTCCTGCTTGTCACTGCAGCCGCGGTTTCTTCGGACGCGGACAGCCTTCGACACGAATCGCGCCAACTCGCGGGGACATACTCGTCGACGAGTCAGTATGCCTATGGCATGCTGGCGCTGGTGAATGCGCAACGCGCTGCTCAGGGCCTCTCCCCACTTTGCTTGAACACCAAGCTCATGGCAGCTGCAATGCGTCACTCGAACGACATGGCTACCAACAACTTTATGAGCCACACGGGCTCCGACGGATCCTCGATGGCCTCCCGGATCAGTGATGCAGGCTTTGTGTGGACCAGGGCCGGAGAGAACGTTGCGGCCGGTCAAACCACCATCAACTCCGTGATGACTGCTTGGATGAATTCACCGGGCCACCGCGCGAACATTTTGGGAGACTACACCATGTTCGGCACAGCCTACGCCTACAGCGGCAGCAGCACGTATCGTCACTACTGGACTCAAGATTTCGCCAAGGGCAGCAGCGAGAGGTGCAGCTATGAAGACGCCGAGTACAACGAAACTTCGACTGCGAATGCGACCGAGTCGGCTGAGGTCTCGTTCGAGGACTTGAAGGAAGGGGCCACCGCTTTGATTCCGGCGGTGAGCGCTACCGCTGGTCCAGAAGAAACTGTAGCCCCGTAAAACGCGACGGAAGTGCCGACAAGTACCAATACAATCCACGCTTGCATAATGAATAGTATCTACGTTGAGCTTGCAATCCTGATCTCTGCCTACGAACAGAACTGTTTCGAGCAGCCCGGGGATGAATGTTTTATGCTAACTGCAAGATTTTCTAGGTCGTTAGGTAAGCTAAGTGACTGTAATGTAGCTCAACTTAAAACGAAACGAATGCTTTATCCTAGACCCAGAAACACCAGCATCCACTGCATGTCACGACCTTGACTGTCAACTCCTCCTCTTCTCTGAGCCGGTGGTGGCCCATTTCAGGCTCACTGACAGACTCGTCCTCTGTTGGTTCGGGACTGACGTCATGCCCGGTACTCGTCCACGAGATATCGTTGTCGTCGTCGATGCCATCATTGCCCCCACGTCCGAAAACTTGTGTCCAGGAGTGCTTGTACTTGCTGGTGCGGTTGTACGCATACGCTGCGCCGAACACGGTGTAGTTGCCCAGAATGTTGCGGCGGTGGCCTGGAGACTTCATCCAGGAATCCACGACAGCGCTCACGGTCTTCTGACCAGCAGCCACGTTTTCAGCCACTGCGCCGCCGGTGAATCCAGCTTCGACAGTGCGTTGAGCCATCTTGGACCCATCGGATCCTTGGTGGCCCATAAAGTTATTCGCTGCCATGTCGTCCGCCTGCCGTTGGGCTGCCACTTGCAACGTGCTGTGCATACGCAGCGGCGGGAGGTTCTTGGTGGCGCGCTCTTGGTTCACACGCTCCAACATGGAAGCGAGGTAGTCACTTGGCTGCATTCTTGGATGGTTGGGCTGGTGCATGTACTGCTTGGCGGCGGAAAATACAGGAATGCGCGAATGAAAGCTAACAACAAGGACGACAACTAACTCAGCTCAGGGTGGGCGGAATGACTTTGGGTGGCGTGAGTAGTAATGTCACACAACGCCTCCGCCACCGAACTCTACTCAACGTTTGCCCTCCTGAGGCGGAACGGCTCAGACCACGACCACCGCAGAAACGCCTCTGTGCAGCCGTACAGGTCGGATCTGGTAACTCGGTAATGCGTCGGTCGAAGATACTTACATTACAGACGTAATATCTGCCTCGAACATGGCTCCAACCGCAATGCATATCTTCGATCTGTGACTACCGAACCGGGAAGGGCTCACAATGCTGGGACATGCTGTCGAAAACGAGAGCAGCAAAAGGCAAGAAAGGCTTAGGACAGGCATTAATCTGCCCCCCGAGAATTGGAGCGCCGCGACAGCCTGACCGATCGATAGAGACAGACAGCAACGCTCGAACACCAATCTCACGGGACTTTCCTCGTGATAAAAGATTGTCATGCAAAACTGCGCCGCCTCCACCTAGGGAGCCCTTTCCATTCTACTCCACACGTTACGCCTTCCCACTGCTCTGCCGTTGGCGCTCGGCCTCTTGCTTCTCGAAGCGCTCCTTGACCTCCGGGCGCATGACCGACTTGATCCCGTCCATCAGCGACTTGTTCTTGTCCAGCTCCGCCTGCACACGCAATACACACAACAGCCAACCAGTCAGCCAGTCAGTCACTATACTCTCACTCGCCTCCATCGCCTCGTGTGACGCACCATGTAGCAGCGCGTGTAGGCCTCGTACTCCTTCTGGCAGCCCACTTTGCCGTGCGCCTTCTGCTGCAGGAACACGTCCGTGTACCACTTGTCGAAGCACTGCTCGTAGGCTGCCTTCTTGCGCCAGCAGCCGGGCTCCTCCGCGGCTTCCTGCTGCTGCTTGTCCGCCATGACTAACTTATCTAATGTTTTCGAATTTTGCGGCAATCAATCGGCGCCATTTGACTGGGACAAGGTAAGACAATCCTTCAATCGGAATTAATGCTCGGGCTACACTTTAGTGCTGGAGGACACCATACCATCATACACACACACGTCGCAGGAAATGCCGCGCCCGTCGTCTACCGGGCGTGCTGGAACTGCATCTGATACTGCTGCGACGTCTGGAACGGGTGCGGCTCGTGCTGGAGCTGGAGCTGCGCCGGCAGCGACTGATAGGAGCTAGCGATGGACGGCGTGCCCGTCTGGCCGGGCACCGCGATGTGGTGGCCGCTCAGGAAGCACTGGTCGCACACGCGCTGCGGCTCGGACAGCGCGAACTTGGGCAGCGACACGCGGTTGGTCGAGTGCTGGCTGCACACGCTCTGGCCGCAGTTTCGGCAGTGGTGGCGGCGCTTCACCAGCGTGAAGCTGCACGCGCACACGTGGCACATGCGCGACTGCTTCCAGCGCGGCGGGAACGCCGTCTTGCTACGTGTGCCGCCGCCCAGGCTCCGCGAGCTCACGTTCACGTTGTTGCCGCGGGTGGTCTTGGCGTCCTCCTGCACTTGGAAGCCCGGCAAGAGCGCCATATCCGGCGGACCCTTGGACGGGTCGAACAGACCCAGCGGCATCGAGTCGTCCGCCGTCGCGATGGAGATTAGGTCGTTCTCACGCTCGCGGAGGCGCTGCTCCGTCAGCAGCGACTTGACGTGTGGGTCGCTCCTCGACAAGCTGTTGATGCGGTCGCGGTCGGGGCCCAGGCTGAAGCCTCCGTACAAGACGCCGCCGCCGTAGGAGCCGTGCGGGGCGCCGTAGAACGGGTCCTGGTCCGACACGCTCCGCTCGAGTCTGGCCTGGCGCGTCGGCTGCAGCTGCTGTTGCTGCTGCAAGGGCTGCATCTGGTAGTGCTGGTGGTGCTGCTGGTACTCGAGCTCGTCCTCGTCCACGTCGTCGTCCACCTCCCCGTAGTACATGCGGTTGTAGTCCGACCCGTCGCGGATGTCGTCGTCGTGCAGGATGGTGTGGTTGTTGTACGGGAGCTGGTAGTCGATGGTCTCGGTGGCGGGCTCGCCGTCGTCCTTGCTCAGTAGGTCGTGCTGGTGCATCTCCCCCTCCGAGTCGTCGTCCTCCTCGCCCGGTCGGCGGCTGCCGTGCGCGGCGGCACGCAGTACCTCGAGGATGCGCTCGCCGCACTCGGCCTGCACGGCCAGGTCGATGGGCAGGTGGCCGGCGTCGTTGCGCATGTGCACGGCGTACGGGTTGGCGAAGACCACCTTGACCACGATGTCGGTGGGCGCGTCCTGGTGCAGACACACCCAGTGCAGCACTGTCATGCCGCTGGCGTCGGTGCGCTGCGCCACCTGGCGGTTCTCGCGCATGACGGTGAGCAGCGAGTCCCAGTCGCCGTTGATCGCGTGCAGGAAGTCGCCGTCCATGGTGCTGGCTTCAGTCGTCCTTCACAGGGGAGAGGGAGTTGAGGGGGGGCTAATATAAGGCGGGAGGTGAGCGCGCCTTCGCTTCCGGACGCCCCGCGCTGCGCTGTGTGACGTTAGGGCCGCGAGTGCCTTTGACCGGCGGCAGCGACTTTGACTGACTGTCTCCGTCGGCGATTTGGCGACTGCGAGCTGGTGGCACTTCTGCGCGCGAATCGCAGAACCGGGGCGGGCGCACCTTTTCGACCAATGCGTAATGCGCGGCTAGGGGAGGCATAGCCCGCCACGCACTAACTTTGCCAATTCTGTCCCTAGGAAATAATATACCCCGTTTAAAACGATGGTGAATCCACAAATCTTGTATCTAGGGGTCCGTTAATCAGATTATGGCTGTATCGCCAATTTAGCAGACTGTGGAAATGGATTAGCATCTCCTGTGATGAGGTAAAGTTTCCGAGCAGTACAAGGTACACGTTGCGCCGATCTTGCCGCGCGTTGTGTCGGTCCGCCTAGGGGCTCGAGCCTGCCGCAGTGCCAGGCACGGCTCCCGCTCTATGACACTTGGCGAGGCACCATGGCACCATCAAGCCCGCCAAGAGAGCAGAGCCCCCGCAGGAACGGACCCCGCTCTCGAGCGCGGCGGATAGGGCGCTGGCCTCCGTACAGCGGCCTGATAACGTTGCAGATGTGTGCGGAAGCCGCCCCGAAAAACCCTGGGACCCAAGCGACCAACGGAGCCGCATGACAGGCTTTTGCGGCGCAAAAGGGCGCTTGCGCGCGACAGAGAGCTCTGCCTGTAAGCATGGCGGCGCAGTCGATGGAAAACCAATCTTCGTGAGCCTGCAGACGGTGTCTCCAGGTGGCTCTACAACACGATGTTTGGCATCAACTCCCCTACCGCTTGGCCGAAATCGGGCAAAACAGTTAGGTACAGTACAAACAGCAGCGAATAATGTAATGCAGTGTACCACCGCTGAGCTGTCAGAACCACTCACTGCAACCCTCTCTCCGAAGAGGACAGCAGCACTGGAGCGCCGGAGCACACGCCGTCTCGATCACACACACTTCCGGCTATCCACTTCAAGCTCACTTTCACCAATCCACCCGCCCTGTACATTTTGTATCGCACTCCACCCAAACGCCCCATCCAGCTCGTGGCACTAGCGTTCGTTGCGCATTGAGGGGGAGGGGGGCTCGGTGTTGCTGCTTCAGCGACTTGAGGTGGCGCACACCAACTTCCGCCCAGTATCGAATTGCGCACTCGCGGCAGCATGGCGGCCGACGTCAGCGCCCGCGTGCACCTCGTGGCCGAGAAGCTGCAGCAGAAGGCGCAGGACGCGCAGCGCAAGGGCAACGACGGAGCCGCGCGTGCGCTGGCCGCGTCCGTGAGCGACCTGCGCGCCGCCATGGCGCTGCTGGCCGAGCAGCGGCACCTGCTGGCGCGTCGCCGAGGCGAGGGCGACGACGCCGAGGACGACGCCGACGCGCACGTGCAGGAGCTGGCGGCGCGTCTGGCGCGCGTGGAGGCCATGCTGGGCAAGAAGTCGGAGGACATGAAGGCCAAGGGCAACGAGGGCGCGGCCGCGGCGCTGCAGCAGTCGGCGGGCGCGGTGGACAAGGGCCGCGCGCTGCTGCTGGAGCAGCAGCAGCAGCTCTTCGGGCTGCGTGGCCGCTGGGAGAAGCTGGAGGGCGTTGTGGAGGCTCAGCAGAGACGAAGAGCCAGCGACGCGGAGCAGCAGCAGGAAGAGAAGGAGGCGGACACGCCGCACGGCCGCCTCATCGCCCGCGTGCGGCGCCTCGTGCTGCTGGACGCTGTGCTGGCTGAGGCCTTTCCGGAGTGCAGAGAGGCGGGCCAGGTGATGGAGGAGGTGGAGAGACTGAGGAACGACGTGAAGGCCGCCAGGGACGAGACGCTGGAGGTGAACGAGATGCTGAAGCAGGAGAGCTTGGCGCTGGAGGAGGCCAAGAAGGAGATGGAGAGGATGAGGTACAGGGAGGAGCTGAGGCAGGAGGAGGACGCGGCGCTGCTGGACCAGCAGCGAGAAGCTTGCCAGGCCATGGAGGAGCTGGTGCGTGAAAGCGACCAGGAGATTCAGAAGTTGACGCAGAGCGCCGCTGCGCGCGCGGAGGAGCTGCAGTCGCTGAGGGTGGAGATGGAGAGCTTGGCATCGGAGAAGGAGAGGCTGGTGAGGGCCCATGCGGACGAGATTAATGAGCTGCAGGCGCAGCTGGCCAGTGCGATGGATGCGCTGTCGACGCAGGCGGACGCGAGTGAAGAAGTTGATGCAGAGGAACTCCGGGCGTTGCAGACAAAGCTGGATGAATTGACTTTGGAGAAGGAGGATCTGATCAAGCTGCATGCGGATGAAATTGAGGAGCTGCGTCGACAACTGGAGAGTGTGTCGGCGTCTCTTGATGTGAAATCAGAGGATAATGCAGCGTTCGATGCCAATGAGCTGGAAGCGCTTCAGACCCAGATCAATGATGTGACGTCTGAGAAGGAGGACCTTGCCAAGGCTCACGCGGATGAGATTGAAGAGTTACGCCAAGCGCACATTAGTGAAATTGAGGAGCTCCGCCAACAACTGGAAAGCGTAACAGCATCGGATGAACTGGAATCGTTGCAGACCCAAGTCGACAAACTCGCCTCCGAGAAGGAGGACCTGGTGAAGTCGCACGCGGATGAAGTTGAAGAACTCCAGAGGTCATATGCAGTCAAGATTGAAGAGCTGGAGAGTGCGGCAGCGTCTTTTTCTGCTAAGTCCAAGGATAATGCAGCATCTGATGCCGACGAACTAAAATCGTTGCAGACACAGGTCAATAATCTGATTTTGGAGAAAGAGGACCTGGTCAAAACTCACGCGGGTGAAGTTGAAGAACTCGAAAAGTCACACGCTATCAAGATTGACGAGCTGCGTCGACAGCTAGAAAACGCAGCAGTGTCTCTTGCCGACAAGGTAGAGGGCAATGCAACGTTCGATGCCAATGAACTGGAATCTTTGCAAACCCAGGTGGACAATCTGGTATCGGAGCAGGAAAACCTGATCCAGTCGCATGCGGATGAGGTGGAAGAGCTGCGTCAAGCACATGCAAATGAAATTCTAGAGCTCCGTCAACAACTAGAGGGCGCTACAGCGTGTCTTGCTGCGAAGGAGGATGACAATGCAGCGTTCGATGCCGATGAGTTGGAATCGTTACAAACCCATGTCAATGGTTTGACCTCGGAGAAGGAAGACCTGATTAAGTCTCATGCTGATGAAATTGAAGAACTCCAAAAGTCGCATACAATCGAAATTGAAGCGATTCGTCAGCAGCTAGATGATGCCATAAATTCTCTGGCAGCGAAAACAGAGGATATGGCTTCGTTGGACGCTGAAGAAGTGCAGTCGCTTCAAGCCAAGGTGAACTGTTTGATGATGGAGAAGGAGGATATTATGCAAACACATGCAGACGAAACTGAAGATCTGCGTCGCCAACTTGAGAGTGTTACAACTTCTCTAGCTCAGACTGGGAATAGTGCTGCGATCAATGCCGAGGAGATACAGTCATTGAAGGATGAGATATCCACATTAATCGCGGAGAAGACAAACCTTGCAGAAAGCCATGCTAGCGAACTTGAGGAACTTCAGGCGTCGCACTTGGACGAGATCGAGGATCTTCGTCACCAGCTCGATAATATCACTGCTGCCATTTCAGCGAAATCAGATGAGCAGGTTCTGTCGAATTCTGATGAACTACAACAGTTGCGAGCCGAAGTGGGAGCCCTGACCATTGAAAAGGATCACCTCGTAAAAGAACATGCAGGCGAGATTGAAAAGCTTAAGCAGCAAGTGGAAGGAACGGTATCCGACGGAGAGAGTGTTTCCGAAGAAAAGGAGTTGAATGAGGAAGATGATGGTGGAAACGAAGCGGTTGGCGATGTACCAGTATTGGAATTAGAGGAAGACGACTCGCAACTAACAGCTTTTGCTGCTGAAGATGAGGTTGAGGCAAGCCCAAGTGCTGGCGATGTTGCTAGTGATTCAAAGAAGGTAGATGAGTTGAATGTTGTCATTGACAGTCTACAGGCTCAACTAGCAAAATATGATGAACGTTCGCAAGCCCAGCAAGATACTATTTCGACATTGGAGCGGGGACAAGAGGGCCTCCTGGAGCAGGTTGAGCTACTTACAAATGACAAGACACAAGCGGTTGAGACACTTGATGAACTACAGCGTGCACACGAAGCGGAAGTGTTGACAATGCAGACTAACCTTGACACTCTTGAAGCAAGAGTTACCGAATATGAAGAATGCTACCAAAAACAGCAAGACACTATTTCGACGCTGGACAAGGAGCGCACTGAGCTGCAGGGGCGAATCGAGGTTCTTATTGACGAGAAGGAGGAGGCTGTGAACGCGTTGCTAAATACTCATGGCGAAGAGACGGAACGTTTAACTCAGAGCGTTGCTGATAATGAAGACGTGATTGAATCACTCTCTTCGCAACTTGCGGAGATGAGGAGTGCACTAGCAGCCAAACTAGCAGAACACAGCGAGACTGCAGATGCGTTACAGCAATGTGAGGCGGAGCTTCGTACCTGCCGCTCTGAACTGGACGCCCAGGTTCGCGAGTGCACTCAGGTGAAAAATGATCTAGAGGCTATTCAAGATGCAGAGAATGCCAAGAGCGAAGAGGTTCGCGAACACTTGTCGCAACTTGTTGCTGAATTGCGTGAGCTGACAGCTTGTTTGGCTTCTACTGGTAAGATCGATGCTGAAGCAGTGCGTGTTTTCGCGGAAAAACTGTGGGAATCCCCTGAAGTGACAGAGCTATGCAGCAGACTAGTATCTCTGCTGTCAGAGTTGGTTTCCGTACAGGATCAGCTCCGGATGACCGAAGAGCAGAAGGATTCGATTCGCAAGGAGTGCGACGGGCAAAAACTGTTTCTTGATCAGTTCGTTAAGAATGCCGATTGGCGCTTGTTCGCGAAGGATGGCGAGGACGAAGAGGAAGTCGTGGAATCTTTGAAGTCTGTCAACGACGTTACTGAGCAGCTGACGGTGGCAAAGACCAACATCACGCGTTGGCTAGATGAGCTTCAACAGTTGCAAGACCGCGTTCAATTGGATACGATCAAGCTCCATGACCTAGAGCAAGAGAAGTTGCGGGAGCAGGAACGCTTAGTCACTCTGGAAGCCTCGAAAAACGATCTCGATTCGCTGGTGGAGTCTTTGAACGTGGAGCTGGCAGCTGTGCGTAGTGAGAAGGCGGACGTGATGAAGACGGCTGAAAAGCTTAAGGCTCAGAATGACTCGGCTAGTGTCCAGGAACAGCAGCAGCAAGCCGCTCAGCAAGAAGAGGTGGCTGAATTACAGCAACAACTGGCTACTGTGCGTAGTGACTTTGAGCGGTACCGTGTCCGATCGCACACTGCGCTCAAGAAGATGGAGAAGCGTGCGGAGCTCTTGAATGGGATGAGAAAGGAGAATGAAGCGCTGCTGAAACAAGTCCAGGAAAGTGATCAACAACGTGAACAAGCCGACGTTGCCCGCCAAGAGAGCGAGGGCCGCCTGCAGGAAGTACTTCGTACCCAGGAGATGATGCAGGCAGACTTTGATCAATTTGCAGCCGAGAAAGCGCGCGTTATTGCTGAGCTGGAGGAAGAGGGACAGCGATTGTTGTCAGAGCGCGAGCAAACGGACAAGCAAATCCAAGACTTAACCCTCAAGATTCAGGAACTGGAGAAGGAGAAGGCGCAGATTGAAGAAGAGAGTGAGCGCATCAAGCAAGCGGAACAGAAAGCTTTCCAGGCACGTCTTAGCACTGCCACTGCCGCAGTCCAAACCGCGAAGCAGGACTTGCAAAAGATGCATGATGCTCTGGAGGCGAGCAAAGCGGAGAATGATAAGCGGCAGAAACGTATCGAGGCTTTGGAATTGGAGCTGAAGCAACAACAAGCCAGCGTGCAGTCGACTGCTGTCACTACGTCGCCTGCGATTCCGTCTCCCACAGCGTATGCATCACCTCTTACTTCGCCTTCCGCGGAAGCAAAAGGAAATGTGGCTGGACTTGAGAAAGAATTATCCACATTGCGAGCTTCAGAGGTATCCCTGAGGAAACAACTTGATGACGCCCGTGCGGAGCTAATTGCTCTGCAGGAGCGTTTTGCCACAACCAAAGCAGCAAACGCCGAAAAGGTATTTGCATTGGAAGAGCAAAGCAATCACTGGAAGATAGCATTGGCTGCTGCAACAGAAGAAGCCCGCCGTCTCAATGTGATGATCGAAACACAGAAGAGTACGATAGGCCAGTCAACTTCGTCTAACGGGACATCGGTGGCATCCCCAGTCAACCAGCAGTCACAGGAGAAGCACACACACACAACTCAGATTCCAGAGCGATCGGAAGAAGTGCTCGAGCTTAAAACGGAGCTAGCGGATGCCAACACGGAAATCAAGTTACTTACGAGAGCACTAGATGCTTGTCGAGAAGAATTGCAGAGCGCGCGGGATCACATCGATCTGCTTGCTTCAACATCGTCCGAGCCGGAAAGCGGCGAGGACCCGAGCGGGGCTTCGAAGGCGTCTGCGGTGCTAGTCGCCAAGGATGAGGCGCTCAAGAAGCTGCGTATGCAGGTTCTCGAGTTGCAGGAGGAACTTCAGACTCTCCGTGAAGAGAAAGGAGCGCTTGAGCTGGAGCTAGAGAAAGAAGAGCTGGACGAACTGCAAGCCAGTCGCAAGAACTTGCAGTCAGAAAAGGAGCGCGCCATGCAACTACAAAGGCGGCAGACGCTGGTGTCAGGTTTTGAGAAGCAGGTGACAACGCTTGTTAACGAACTCCAGCAGCGGCTAGAAGATCACTCGAGTGCGTTCCGTGAAGTTTGCGACTTCCGTGACGAGCATCGTGCGGCGCTGTTTGCTAATGGCGATGGGGTTAACGGCGACACCAATTCTGCGAGACGTGCTGGTGAACCCGAGTTTGAAGAGTGTCTCGTGATGCGCAGTGGAGTTGTGATCAAAGCAGGCGCTAGCTTCCAGCTACCGGTGATCTGTGAAAAGCGCGGTTGGCGTGTGGTGTGGAACTTCTCGGTGAAGGAGGATTCGGCTGATGTGTCGTTCAAGTTGGCTGCTATGATGGCGGACGCGACCTCAACAGAAGTTGAAGTAGTGTCGCCTGAGAGAATGAACGACATGTCGGGTGTGTTCCAGGTGCAGCATGACAACACAACGCTCTTATTCGAGTGGGATAACTCGTTCTCCTGGCTCAACGAGAAGACCCTGGACTACCATGTCTCCATTCAGGAGCCGCTGACCCCGCAGGCGCAGAAGGTCCGACAAAGTGAGCGTGGCCTCCAGACCAAGGCAAAGCTGCTAGAGGACGGCTTGGCACTGATCCAGGTCGAGGCTCAACGCCGCTCGGAGCTATCGGCTACGCTGGAGCGACTATGTGAATGCGAGTCAGCCAAGAACAAGCACCTGGCCGAGTTTGAAGCTCGTAAGACAGAGGTGTTGGCACAAAAGTCCCGATTCCAGGAAGAAATGGACGCGCAGAAGTCTGCTTTCTCGGCTATGTTGAGAGAGCAGGATGAGCTGGAAGACGTCGAGCGCAGTATCACACGAGCATGGGAGGCAGCGGTGGCCGAGCGCGAGGACGTCGAAATGACGCTGCAGCTTGCTGGCAATGGTGCGCAGCTCGAAACGTTGGCTCAAGAGATGACGGAGCAGGTCGAGAGCGTGGCCGAGCAGCTGAAGAATCCTCCTCGTCCCGAAGAAACCAGCGAACAGCAGGCAGATGAACATGGCTCCGAGCTCGTGGATGGCCACGCAGAAGGTGAAGCCTCCGCACAGAAAGGAGATGCAGATGCAAATGCATATAACGCGGCACCTGTAGCCAGCGGAAAGCAGGACTAGGCCAGCCGAATCGGTGGAGCTCTGGAAGCGTTGATGTCTGTGCAAAAGACGTGTGAAGCCAGCCAGCCTGCCGCCTTGTAGCAAGGGATCTAACTTACCTCAAATATCAAGAAGCCAGTAGACCAGAAAAACCCAAACTACTGTTGGTATGAACCACGTTAAAACACGTCAGAAGCTGCAGCACAGCACAGCACAAACTCAGTCCTCCTCGACCGCGTCGAAGGCCTTGATGACGTCGTCCGGGGCCTGCACGAGCTCGATGAGCACGCCCTCCCCGGACAGCGGGGCCGTCTCGTTGCCCTTGGGGTGGATGAAGACCACGTCGAAGCCCGCGGCGCCCTTGCGGATGCCGCCGGGCGTGAAGCGCACGCCCTTGTGCGTGAGCTCCTC
The DNA here is from genome assembly GCF_018691715.1 of Phytophthora cinnamomi. Classification (NCBI taxonomy): domain Eukaryota; phylum Oomycota; class Peronosporomycetes; order Peronosporales; family Peronosporaceae; genus Phytophthora; species Phytophthora cinnamomi. The sequence goes on from NW_027150960.1 coordinate 671,479, forward strand.
CACGCACGCGGGCAGGTCGTCGACCCAGAGGCCGATGTGGTTGAGCGGCGGCACGTGCACCTTGGGCGCTTTGGCGGCGTCGACGGGCTGCATGATGTCCACCTCCACGGCCAACGGCCCGCGGCCGCACTGCAGGATGTCCTCGTCCACGTTCTCGCGCTCGCTGCGGAAGGACCCCTTCCTGGCCAGCCCGAACGTGTCCACCCACAGGCGACCGAGCGCGCTCTTGCTGGGCCCCCCCACCGCCACCTGCTGCAGCCCCAGCACGCGGAACGTCGATTTCTGCGGCCACAGAGGTCAGTCTGCAGTGCCGACAGGCAGAGTTATAGTATTAAGAGAGCTCTTTACGTTGGCGACGTGCTGGTGGCGCGCGGCGGCGCGAAGCAGCTGCTGCGTCTTGGTCGTCCACATGATATGGAGATATGGAGATATGGCGAGAGTTCTTGGGCTGTTTGATGGAGACGCAATGAAGAATGAAGGACACTGGTGGTTCGGGAAAGTGGATGTCGCGCTGTTCGCCGCGGTTCAGTGCGTGGAGAGTGCGGCATACTTGCGTCTCTCCGATCTTTTGTGTGGGCGGTTCACTTCAACATGGCGCCGTCTTTGCGCGCGCCGATTATCGTCCAATGGGCGCGCGCGAAGCTCCCCACCTGGCACTTTCCATAGAGAGCGACGTCGCGCGCAGCACCTGCCCAGATGGCGTCCCCTGCTCCGCCGTCCTCGTCCGCGCACGCCGGCGCCAGCAGCAGCAGCAGCAGGACGTCAGCAAGCCACTCTGCAGCCAGCGGCGCCAAGCGCCAGCTGCCCGAGCCCGAGGTCATCGCGCTCAACGAGCTGCTGGACACGTTCCCGTCCGAGATGGACGACGCGCAGCACGAGGGCGACGCCCACAAGCGCCGCAGGCTGCGCGACGCCCCCGCCGCCTCGCTCCCGCGCTACCAGCCGCGCCGCGCCAGCCCCAAGACGCAGCAGCAGGAGGACGAGGACACGGAGTCCGAGGGGGAGCGCGGCAGCCGAAGCGCCGCCGCCCGCAGCAAAGCCGACGACGCCAACGACGACGACGAAGAGGACGACGACAGCGACGACAAGGAGCCCAAGGACACGACCCTGGGTGCACGTGGCTCCAGCGCCGGATCCGCTGGCGCGGCCGGCCGCCACACCAAGCTCACGGACCTGGAGCAGCACGTGCGCAACCTCGAGAGAGACAACCTGCACCTGAAGCAGGCCCTGCTGCTGGGCAAGAACGCCGCGGGCCGCAACGCCGCCGGCGCCGCCGCGGCCCTGGGCAACCTGGGCAGTCTGGGCAGCCTCAGCAGCCTGGCCGGACTCAGGGGCATGGGCGCGCCCGTGGAGAACCGCGCCAACATCCAGCGCATGCTGGCCGAGAGGACCAAGGTCGTGACCGAGATGGTGGAGCAGCTCAACGCCGCGTACCTGAGTCTGGGCGACGCCTCGCGCGTGTGGCACGAGGACTGCCGCATCGGCGTCGGCGTGCGCGAGTGGGACGCGTTCGGGCGCCTGCAGACCATCAGCCTCTGGAACATGATCCGCTCCGTGTTCACGAGCATCGTGGTGGACATCGTGGAGCTGCGCCCGCACCTGCCTGACGGCGAGATGATCCTGACCAAGTGGCGCATCCAGGGCGAGATCGCCTCCGCGCAGCACCTGGAGCGCGTGTGCGCGTCCGAGGACTGCCCCGCCACCATGCGCGTGGCGCTTATGGCCATCAAGTCGTCGGACCTGACGTTCACGGTCACGACGTATGTCGTGTTCCAGGAGCTGCGGATCGCCGAGCAGCACCACTGCTGGGACCAGGTCGGCGTCTTCAAGCGGCTCTTCGGCGGCGAGATCCCGCCCACAGTGCAGAACATGCTGGCCATCGACGAGGAGACTGCGGCTGGCCGCAAGCAACCGCTCGAAGTGTGAACACTGCAGCTTGTATTTATCTCTTGAAGCTCCGCCAACGCAGGTAGGTAGTCAGCCTCACTGAAGGTTATGACTCGAATGAAGACCACGTTTCGTCCTCCTGCGTCTTGTAGTCTGAGTTTCCTAGCTTCGAGAAGACTGTACCAGGTTTGCGTTTTACTGGTAAGCGCAAGAACGAGTAGACTGCACGAGGGTAAAAAGCTTCAATTGATAGTGTATTTTGATTTTTCATAGGGACAATAGTCTACATGTCGAAGAGGGTGAACAATAATATCCACGGCACTGAGTAAGTTATCGGTTGGGTTGGACTTGCGGTCGTCCAGATCTGTCATTGGTAGTGGATGCCCTCGCCGATGACGTCGAGCTTGTGCTTCTTGTACTGCTTCATCTGCTTGTCCCACATGCCGCGCGTGAGCGGCACGCTGTGGCCGGACACTCGGCTGCTCACCATGTTCTTCTTGCGGAGCTCGGCCGGGATCTCCACGGGCGGCTGGGCGACGATGTGGCGCATGCGGCTCATGCTGAAGCGCAGCAGCGGCTTCGGGTGGGCCTGCAGAATGTGCATCTTGAGCTTCTGGGCTTCGTGCGGCAGCGGCACCGCGTTGAGCGGGTCCTCCTCGGGCCGCTTGTGCGCGCTCAAGCGCGGCTTGAAGCGCAAGTTGGACTTCTTGGGCGGAGGCAGCAGTCCCATCGTGGAGTGTTATATGAAGTGGAGGCGGCGGTGGCAACCACACGGCAAAAGGCTGGGGCTGAGCTGAGCGTAGCCAATTCAAAGGTGAGCATGGCCCCGCATCGCGGCGCTGTCGCCGTTCGCCACAAGAAACGAGGGCGAGATGATGTGGTCCGTCTCTAGGTGTCGTCCAAACATTAATGCTGATGGCAAGCGGGCAAGTGTGGCGAAAGGCGTGCAACGCAATGGACACATCCAATCCGCTGGAGCTGATGAGCTCGGTCGATGATCAGGGTCCAAGTCGCGTGCTGGTGCAATGGCACATCCCCGCGGGGCCCTCACTATGGAGATACATGCGGAGGACGAGTTTGACGGGTGTTCGGGGATAAGTTTTTCGCAGCGAGAGCTGTACGACTCGACCAGCCGTGAGGACCGGCCGTGGCGTTGATGCGGATGGGGTCGAAGGCTCGGAGTCCGGGCGGGTTGGGACCCAACCTGGGGGGGTGGCGCAGCGGGAAGGAGGGTAGGGGGCGGAAGTCCACGTGAATCGTTCGTCTACGCTCAGTGCAACGGATCTCCGAGTCGGAGTTAAGACACCCAGCCCTCTGAATCTGAAGAAACGGCATGGCGATCTGCACTTGTTTGCTGTCGTTGGCAACGTTGTCGGTGTGGAGGATGATTATGTGTGGCTGCTGCTTCGGCACATGGCTGTGGCTGTTGCTCTGGCGAATGTTGTGAATGTTGTGAATGATGCACTGGGAACTGGTGTCTGTGTGTATTGGCTTGGATAAATACTGCCAGCTACGACCGATAGACTGAATAAATACTGTGATATTGCGTCTCGTTCAAGCTCTAGCTGCCTGGAACTCTAGTCTGTACGAGCTGGGCGCTGGTACAAGTAGATGTGGTGGCGGGGCGGCTGAAAGTGTCTCGGCGCGGTCTGTCTGTACTCGTCGTCTCCGAAGGACGGCGGCGAGGGCGGATAACTAGAACGGTGGGCGCGGCGACGATGGACCATCACCGGTAGGTGACGTACTCGTCAATCATGTCCAGGTGTTTGGTCCTCCGCTTGCAGTTCGCCCACATGCCCATCGTCAGCGGCACGCTGTGGCCGGACACGAGCGTGCGGACGGCGCGGCGGTCGCTGAGCGAGTCGGGAATGAGCACGGGTGGGATGGCCCTGTGCCGCATGTGGCTGAGGCTGAAGCGGGTGAGCTTGGCCGGGTGCGCGTCGAGGATTTTCTGCTTGAGTGCGCGCACGTCCTCAGGCAGCTCGATGGGCACGGGCGCCTGGCGGCGGAAGCTCGCGCGCTTCGAGAGACCGCGCGGGGACTTGGCGGCGCGCGGCTGCGAGCGCTGGAGGCGGAGCGGCAGGATCTCCGGCTGCACTCCCATGGCTGCTGTGCTGTGCTGTGCTGGCTGGCGGCTTCGAGGCGGCTGGCAAGTTGCTGAATGCCGAGCTGCCGGATCCGGAAAAAAGTGACGAGGCAGACAGGTTGAACCGATGGCCGAGGCCGAGGGCGAACAAACACCGCCGAGCCCAAGCTCGGCTCTGCAGCGTACGCCAGCGGTCAGAACCGACCCGCGGACGGTGCCAGTGCAGCGTTAGACTTGCGGAGAGTATGGCGCGGGGATCTGTCGCTTGAATCTGTCCGTATTCCGCGTGGCCTTGGGGCGTGGCGGCGTCGGCGGCATCGATTGGATGCCGGCGCGCGGCTATGTCGTTCTGAAGCACGCTCCGCCTTCGCTCAGGCGTTCAGGTGCCGCACGCGCCGCGTGATTTCTTGTGAATTCATCGCCCAGAAACCGGCCCCGCGCCGCCGCCTGGTTCACAGGACGCCGCCGTCGCCGTCGATGCGGCAACTTTGCGCGCAGCCAGCGGTGCTTGGTACATCCGAGCCCAGGCCACGTCACGCGCAGGCCCAAAGTCTCTGTAAGTTGCGCCAGCGGAGGCTGTTAAACCAGCGTCTCCGGAGACTCCGCATATGCTGCCGGCCGCCGAGCTCGCCGAGAATCTCGAGATCCGACGCTCGGATTCGATGGCTGCCGTCCGACTGGATGCGGTGACTACCAGCCGTGCTGTTCAGCAGCCATTCTGCGTGGGTCCCGCACGCACGCAGGATCATCTAGCTGTGCATATGCTTGGGAGGCGTGGGTTGCCAGTTGCAGGTGAGCCGCGATGGCGACGGCGATGGCGACGGCGAGCGTGACCGAGTCCTGCATGACGCGCGTTGGGCAACTCAGTTCGTCTACGCCCCGTTCCTGGCTCTGGGGCTTGGGCTGCCTCGTCACACTGCTTCGTCGCATGTGGCTGAATCCCATCGCCTGATGCTCGGGCATCGATGCCGGCCCAGCCGCGCGAACCAATCCGAGGCCGAGCTGGCGCGCGAGCCTTTGCCGCTTTGAACTTGCCTCGGCTCGGCTCGGCCTGACTGCTTGGGTTCGTCCGCCGCGCGACGCGGAACTCCGTCGCGCTTTTGCCTCGCGGGTTCCTGGGCTTCAGGCTGCCAGCCTGGAGCTTGAGGTTGGAGATCCGTCGCCACGACGCCCGAAGCTGGGCCGTCTGGCCCAGACTCTGGGGGCTGCGACGCCGCCGTAGAAGCGTCGCGGACAAAACGGAGCTTGGAGGGCCTAGCGCTGGCTGGTTCGGCTTCCCGCTGGGACGTTTGCCTGCTGCGGCGTCACGTGTGCTTGAACATCCAATACGGCGACCACCAAAACCGCTCAAAGATTCCTAATGCTGGATACGGCAAATGCTGGATACGGCCTGAAAAGTTAGTTGTACGGGACCTAGAGATTTTCTAGGACGGGACTGTCCTACACCTACCGTACTGTACTGTAGTAGGACGACACCAGTGCAAGCCACACGAACTGTAGGAGCCGCCAAAAGGTCAGGATCTATTCGCCCTCGCGGGATACTAGCACAGCTCTACGACTGTCAAACTACTTTCTTCTAGGGCGCCGAGTCTCACGTGGCAAGAGTGCGCGGGGCGTACCAAGCGAACCAACACTGCATCTCTGCAAACGAGCGCGCGGGGGCGACGTCCGTCCTCGAGCGCTCGTGTGCTGAATTACGGTATTGGTACGCTTGGTAGGCTACACGAACTCTCGCGCCGGTGGCCGGTCGTCGCGGTTCATCTTCGGGTCGAGTGCGTGCTTCGTCGAGGCTTGGGGACGAACATCGAGGCGTTCTCGTCGCGGGCTCTTGCTTTTCTTGGGGATGCCTTTATCAGGCGGAGGTAGGCTTATGGTGTTGACTTCATGACGGCAAAACCTGAAGTGAGGTGTCGTGGTCATGAGTCCATGACTCATTCGTTGCTGTTTATCATGGCACTGCCATCTAATACTTTTGGTTTGATGAGCACTGGCATTGCTCATCCTATCACGGGGTTTACCTACCATGTGGTGTACATCCAAACACTGTGATTGCCACGGTGGTAGCAAATTTCGTTGACTTGCTTTGCGCAACATGGCGGCTGAGAATTAGGACGGCTAGGCCTGCGCACTGCGCAGCGCCTAGGACCGCAGATCCTGGTCCTGGACCAGGCCCCATCGAAACCGAAGTTTCGAGCAATCCAAGAACCCGCCGCTTGAACCTGCAACGGCAACTTACACAAAATGCATGAACACCCGGTTGAGTCGTATCTCTGCTGCGGATCGTCATTTTGCGCCGGAATGGTGCAGCTGCAACTACAACGCACCGGACTCGTGATGCTTCGAAGCAGCAATCCGTAGCCGCGAGAATGGCTTCGAAACAGCTTGAAGCCATCCTGGCGAGCCTCGCCTCGTGCAGGCGGCAGCGTGCAACACGCAAGCTAATGCAGTTGTAATGCAACGTGGAAGCCTGCTTCACTTCAGGATCCTGTTAAACTACATGTAGTGATCTCGAAGACGCTGGGGTGGATTGCTGTCAAGCATCTTTCGTGTTGTGGTTAAATATTGTATATACGGCCGGCGGCGGAACCGCTGCCGTGGGGGGCTTGCTAGTCTATAGTCTGCGTCGGTCTGTCGACGTGTTACTGTTTCTTGGTTGCTGCTGTTGCTGGCTCACCGGAAGAGCGTGCAGTGCAGCGGGTAGGACTCGGAGATCTGCTCCATGTGGTGCGTCTTGCGCTTGGTGTTGTCCCACATGCAGCGCGTGAGCGGCACGCTGCGGCCGGCGACGGTCGTGGACAGCGCGCGCTGGCTGTTCATCTCGCGAGGGATCTCGACGGGCGGCACCACGCGCTTGCACATGTGGCTCAGGCTGAAGCGCGTGAGCTTGACCTTCTTGGTGCGCAGGATCTTGTCCTTGAGCTTCTGCGCCTCGGCGGGCAGCTCCACCACGGGCTGCTCGTGGTGGCGGTGCCAGCGCGAGGCGTGCTTGCCGACGGGTGAGCCCTGGCGGGGCTTGGTCACCTGCTCCTGCACGTGCGGCAGGGTGAGCTGAGGCTGCACTCCCATGGCGGTGGTGGGGGTTGTAGCTGGGTAGCTGGGGCTTGTTGTGGTGCTGGGATGTTGCGGAATGGGCCCACGCCGCCGAAAAGTGACGGGGCTTGAAGCCGAGCGCCCGCGGCCAGTCTTGCCTTGACTGGCGGGCGGCCCAAGTGCAAGCGCGTGGCAAAGACGTGCGAGGTGCCACGCACCACTGCGCTCCAGTATGCCGCGGGAATCCGAGGGGATTCGGGCGTCATGCGATACAGCAGCCCGCCTATGCGAGCCCCGCTCATACGCAGGATTGGAGCCCAGGGCCCAAATCGCGCGATTTCCAGCGCCGCCTCGGCTTTGGGCGCGTGCGTAGGGCTCCGGAGCCGGGCGCGCCGGGCTCGGCGAAGCGGACCGAGCGTCGGCGACGTCGACGGCCGGCGCTCGAACCGCAGAGCCGGCCGACTGTCGCAGGCAGGCCTCCAATCAAGCTGGCTGAAGGCGCGCACTGGCCGATGGCCAAACCAACCGCGCTCGACGGCAAGAGCGCTCGGCGCAGCGAGCGAGCGTTCTCGTGGGCCACGAGAAGCCCGCATAGCGGCAGCACATCGCGCCGGAACCCGCCATAACGTCAGGCGACGGAGCGGAGGAGAAGTCACCGCGGAGAGCTTTGCGGCACCGTTCGTATACGTAGTACCGCGGGCAGCACCACCACCGACGCAATGCACCGGCATGATGCAAACTGCATTGCAGTTGCCTTGCCCTGATCTGCGTCGACTACGTCGAAGCACTGCTGGGTGAAAGTCACACCTTGCTTCAGGCGGGAGTACGCAGTTGCAACTTGCACGTGTGACTTGCAAGGTGCAAGTTGCAACTGCGTACTCCCGCCTGAAGCAGGCCACGCCGCGCTCTACACGCTCGACTCTTCCATTCATTTGGAGGTGGCATTGCACGCGCACCGTTAGGATAGCCTGGTTGTCTCTACATTGTATTCTCCAGGGTCGACACCCGAGCAATCTCGGGCAAACTCCATGCACCCGCAGCTCTCCATATTAGGTATTACTATGGGGCCTTACCACTGACAGGTCAAGCGTACGTCCTAGACGGCTGCAGTGCTCCACCGCAACCATGTGCCTTCAACTGCTTCATGGTCTCGCGAAAAATACCCACTAAGTTTCCCAGATCCCATGGAAAATACTCACTAAGTTTTCCTTTCGTACGGGAAATTTACCCTCGCGGGAAGATAACAACCGGCGGGTGTAGTCCATGCAGGTCGTCGCGACGGACTTCCCGCCCGCTCCGCGGCCCACGCGCGCCCCGTGGGGGCCCGGTGTCGGCGTGGGCGGTGCGCTCTTCGCCACCTTCGCGCTGGGCTTCACCGAGGGCTGCCTGGAGATCGAGCGGCGCCCCATCCCGCTGCGGTTCGCGCTGCGCTTCGCCGCCGCCAACGTGCTGCCCAGCGCCGTGTGGAGCTCCGTCCCGGCGCGGCACGTGGCCGTCGCGTCGGGCGTGCCGTCGTCCGCTCTTGTGGGCGACGCGGAGCTGGCCGGCCCGCGCTCTGTAGCTGTGGGCAGGCGCCTGGTGCTCCTCAAGTCGGTGCGCGCGCTGCGGCTGGCGGTGGGCAGCTACGGACTCGCCTGGAGCCTCTGGCGCGTGCACTCGCACGACGCAGAGGGTAGTAGTAATAACAATAAAGATCAAGCTCTCGACTGCGGGGAGCGCGTGGTGCGTCTCGCGCCCGTGAACTCGCCGCTGTCTCGAGCGTCAAGACGTACGCACGGAGACGAGCATTTCGTGTCCGTTCCGGTGGCTAAAGAGAGCTGGAAACGGCACGGAGTGGACAGGGTGGTGGAGGCTGTGGATTGGGAGAAGGTCGGCATTGCGGTGCCAGTGGGGGAGGAAGGCGCAGAGAAGGTCAGGGTGATCGAGGTCGAGCTCAGTGATGCGGAGGCAACGATGGCACTGGCTGGCAAACTGAAAGCCAGGGCGGCGAGAGGAGATGAGAGCAGCACCTTGTGCTCCGTAGCGGTGTTGCCCCCGCGTGGTCCACCGCTACCGACGTCGATAACGGATTCGTTCGATGTGTGCTTCAACCCGTTGTCGGCGGTGCTGACGTTCATCGCTTCGGTGTGCCGTGACCGAGGTGTTGCGCATGCAGTCCTCGTCGCGGATGAACAGGACGAGAATATTGATGGAGTTGCCTCGCTGCATGTGTCGGCGTCGCAGCTGGCGGCTGGACTGCTGTACCGTCATGGGATTTCAGCGACTGTTTTGAAGCCGCAGCAGGAGGACCCAGTCGCGGTCAGTGAGTCTGAAGTCGTCTTTATCGTGTCTGAGAACTTGGATGATGGACGCTCAGTTGCAAGAAAACTGATCGAACATGGTAAGCGTTGCTTTTTGGCGCGGTAGTCCACTAGGTGGAAGTTAACTAACTTTCTCGCGCACTGTGGTCTGCAGGTCTTGTCGCGCAAGAAGATGCATGTTTCATTGTCAATGAGAGCTTGCGCGGACAAAACGCATCAAGCACCGATCTTCAAGCTCGTTCTGCACTATTAAAGCACGTCAGCTCAATGGAATTAGAGGGATGCCATGCCGCGGAGGGCCAGAAGGAGAGTGAGGCGGACGAGCTGGAAGTGGTGGCGAAGTATGTATCCGTCGCCGACGTGAGTGACCAGACCTTACAAGGCATCCGCACGCTGCTGCGAAGAGGGCAAAAGCCCGACGCTATCCAGGCAGCACTGTATGAAGCATACGGAACTCAGCGCGTGGTGACACCGCATCGCCGTGACCAATTTTCAAACATGAACGTTTAGAGCTGTTTATTTAACCCAAAATGACGTTCTTGTTCAGGCTTGATCTTAGCGTTTCGTCCTCCTACACGTAGATGCAACGCATCAAGTGATAACAATTGTCCATTGATCTACCGTAGATCATCTACGAGGTGGGGTACGTGCAGTCGATCAGGTCGGTGCTCTTGGATCTGCTGCTTTGAAAGGCGCACCAACGTCATCTACGGGAAATTGACAACCGCGTATGTGTAGTAGATGCTAATACTTACCAGTGCCATGGAGGCTGTGAGAACTCGTCTTTCGTTCGCATGGTGTGTATCTCAGTTTTCATGGGGGCCAACATCGCTTGAATCGACTTTACAGCAAGTGAGTACGTCAGCCGCCTTATGCATTTAGTAAGTACATTCGTTTTTTGCTGCTACAGACTTAATGAATCAGCACTTACCGAAGCGTGCATCAAACACCTTGCACATCGCAAAACTAACGACGTTGTAGGGGTGGATGTGGACAAGTCGAGGAAGGGCTACAACATCTCCACAAAGCCCCAGACTAAGTATTTCGAAGTAAGTAAAGTACGAATGATAAGTGAGTGTGTTTTGGAAGAGCGCAGGTAAGCTTACCCTGAAGGCACGCTCGAACACGGCGGCAACAAAACGCGCTATAATAGCTGTGGTGTCATCTCCCCAGTATGGCAGTCCATATTTCATGGATGGCATCTTCAGCAATACTCAGCGTTAGTTGTGATGCATGCATCTAAATCATCAATCCCAGCATTCTACTTTGCGTAGGCTACTCCACGCGTCTGCTGTGCACCTCCGAGGAACAGCAGCACAGGGTCAAAAGCCAGAGCCCACAAAGAGAACGCCTCGACGAAGCACGCACTCGACCCGAAGATGAACCGCGACGACCGGCCACCAGCATGAGAGTTCGCGTAGCCTACCAAGCGTACCAATACCGTAATTCAGCACACGAGCGCTCGAGGACGGGCGTCGCCCCCGCGCGCTCGTTTGCAGAGATGCAGTGTTGGTTCGCTTGGTACGCCCCGCGCACTCTTGCCACGTGAGACTCGGCGCCCTAGAAGAAAGTAGTCTGACAGTCGTAGAGCTGTGCTAGTATCCCGCGAGGGCGAATAGATCCTGACCCTTTTGGCGGCTCCTACAGTTCGTGTGGCTTGCACTGGTGTCGTCCTACTACAGTACAGTACGGTAGGTGTAGGACAGTCCCGTCCTAGAAAATCTCTAGGTCCGGTACAACTAACTTTTCAGGTCGTATCCAGCATTTGCCGTATCCAGCATTAGGAATCTTTGAGCGGTTTTGGTGGTCGCCGTATTGGATGTTCAAGCACACGTGACGCCGCAGCAGGCAAACGTCCCAGCGGGAAGCCGAACCAGCCAGCGCTAAGCCCTCCAAGCCCTGTTTTGTCCGCGACGCTTCTACGGCGGCGTCGCAGCCCGCGTCGTGGCGACGGATCTCCAGCCTCAGGCTTCAGTCTGGCAGCCTGAAGCCCAGGAACCCGCGAGGCAAAAGCGCGACGGAGTTCCGCGTCGCGCGGCGGACGAACCCAAGCAGCCAGGCTGAGTCGAGCCGAGGCAAGTTCAAAGCGGCAAAGGCTCGCGCGCCGGCTCGGCCTCGGATTGGTCCGCGCGGCTGGGCCGGCATCGATGCCCGAGCATCAGGCGATGGGATTCAGCCACATGCGACGAAGCAGTGTGACGAGGCAGCCCGAGCCCCAGAGCCAGGAACGGGGCGTAGACGAACTGAGTTGCCCGACGCGCGCCATGCAGGACTCGGTCACGCTCGCCGTCGCCATCGCCGTCGCCATCGCGGCTCACCTGCAACTGGCAACCCACGCCTCCCAAGCATATGCACAGCTAGATGATCCTGCGTGCGTGCGGGACCCACGCAGAATGGCTGCTGAACAGCACGGCTGGTAGTCACCGCATCCAGTCGGACGGCAGCCATCGAATCCGAGCGTCGGATCTCGAGATTCTCGGCGAGCTCGGCGGCCGGCAGCATATGCGGAGTCTCCGGAGACGCTGGTTTAACAGTCTCCGCTGGCGCAACTTACAGACTTTGGGCCTGCGCGTGACGTGGCCTGGGCTCGGATATGTGCCAAGCACCGCTGGCTGCGCGCAAAGTTGCCGCATCGACGGCGACGGCGGCGTCCTGTGAACCAGGCGGCGGCGCGGGGCCGGTTTCTGGGCGAAGAAATCACGCGGCACGCGCGGCACCTGAACGCCTGAAGCGTGCTTCAGAACGACATAGCCGCGCGCCGGCATCCAATCGATGCCGCCGACGCCGCCACGCCCCAAGGCCACGCGGAATACGGACAGATTCAAGCGACAGATCCCCGCGCCATACTCTCCGCAAGTCTAACGCTGCACCGGCACCGTCCGCGGGTCGGTTCTGACCGCTGGCGTACGCTGCAGAGCCGAGCTCGGGCTCGGCGGTGTTTGTTCGCCCTGGCCTCGGCCATCGGTTCAACCTGTCTGCCTCGTCACTTTTTTCCGGATCCGGTAGCTCGGCATTCAGCAACTTGCCAGCCGCCTCGAAGCCGCCAGCCAGCACAGCACAGCACAGCAGCCATGGGAGTGCAGCCGGAGATCCTGCCGCTCCGCCTCCAGCGCTCGCAGCCGCGCGCCGCCAAGTCCCCGCGCGGTCTCTCGAAGCGCGCGAGCTTCCGCCGCCAGGCGCCCGTGCCCATCGAGCTGCCTGAGGACGTGCGCGCACTCAAGCAGAAAATCCTCGACGCGCACCCGGCCAAGCTCACCCGCTTCAGCCTCAGCCACATGCGGCACAGGGCCATCCCGCCCGTGCTCATTCCCGACTCGCTCAGCGACCGCCGCGCCGTCCGAACGCTCGTGTCCGGCCACAGCGTGCCGCTGACGATGGGCATGTGGGCGAACTGCAAGCGGAGGACCAAACACCTGGACATGATTGACGAGTACGTCACCTACCGGTGATGGTCCATCGTCGCCGCGCCCACCGTTCTAGTTATCCGCCCTCGCCGCCGTCCTTCGGAGACGACGAGTACAGACAGACCGCGCCGAGACACTTTCAGCCGCCCCGCCACCACATCTACTTGTACCAGCACCCAGCTCGTACAGACTAGAGCTCCAGGCAGCTAGAGCTTGAACGCGACGCAATATCACAGTATTTATTCAGTCTATCGGTCGTAGCTGGCAGTATTTATCCAAGCCAATACACACAGACACCAGTTCCCAGTGCATCATTCACAACATTCACAACATTCGCCAGAGCAACAGCCACAGCCATGTGCCGAAGCAGCAGCCACACATAATCATCCTCCACTTACCAACGACAGCAAACAAGTGCAGATCGCCATGCCGTTTCTTCAGATTCAGAGGGCTGGGTGTCTTGACTCCGACTCGGAGATCCGTTGCACTGGGCGTAGACGAACGATTCACGTGGACTTCCGCCCCCTCCCCACCTTCCCGCTGCGCCACCCCCCAGGTTGGGTCCCAACCCGCCCGGACTCCGAGCCTTCGACCCCATCCGCATCAACGCCACGGCCGGTCCTCACGGCTGGTCGAGTCGTACAGCTCTCGCTGCGAAAAACTTATCCCCGAACACCCGTCAAACTCGTCCTCCGCATGTATCTCCATAGTGAGGGCCCCGCGGGGATGTGCCCTTGCACCGGCACGCGACTTGGACCCCTGATCATCGACCGAGCTCATCAGCTCCAGCGGATTGGATGTGTCCATTGCGTTGCACGCCTTTCGCCACACTTGCCCGCTTGCCATCAGCATTAATGTTTGGACGACACCTAGAGACGGACCACATCATCTCGCCCTCGTTTCTTGTGGCGAACGGCGACAGCGCCGCGATGCGGGGCCATGCCCACTTTTGAATTGGCTCAGCCCCAGCCTTTTGCCGTGTGGTTGCCACCGCCGCCTCCACTTCATATAACACTCCACGATGGGACTGCTGCCTCCGCCCAAGAAGTCCAACTTGCGCTTCAAGCCGCGCTTGAGCGCGCACAAGCGGCCCGAGGGGGACCCGCTCGACGCGGTGCCGCTGCCGCACGAAGCCCAGAAGCTCAAGATGCACATTCTGCAGGCCCACCCGAAGCCGCTGCTGCGCTTCAGCATGAGCCGCATGCGCCACATCGTCGCCCAGCCACCCGTGGAGATCCCGGCCGAGCTCCGCAAGAAGAACATGGTGAGCAGCCGAGTGTCCGGCCACAGCGTGCCGCTCACGCGCGGCATGTGGGACAAGCAGATGAAGCAGTACAAGAAGCACAAGCTCGACGTCATCGGCGAGGGCATCCACTACCAATGACAGATCTGGACGACGATATTATTGTTCACCCTCTTCGACATGTAGACTATTGTCTCTATGAAAAAACACAATACACTATCAATTATTATCAAGTCGGCGCGCATATCGATCCATTAATTTGTCCCGCCGCATTCCGGTCCCATTCCCGAAAACCTCGTACAGCCTCAAGATGAGACGTGGTATAATATATCGTCCCGATGGCTAGATCCCGAGAGGAGGCTGTAGAAGACTAGGGGTGGCGAAAGCGTACAAGATAGCTATCACAGTCAGCACGTAACCTCGATTGAGGCGCCTGGCAGATGGTTGATGGAGTACAGGCAGCCTTGGAGGACCAGACCCGCGCAGTCGGCAAGCATGACACCAACGGTGTCGCCAACTGACACAGCTGCAAGTGCCAACTCGACGTGACTGGGTGGGATCTCCTTCGACAGAAGCGTGTAGGCGTTCACGTAGACGCCGCCGCCGAGCAACCCGACCACGAAACACACCACCAGCAACCCCCAATTGTACCAAAAGTGCGTGGCCGCCACGAGCGTGAAGAATCCGAGCAGTAGCACCTGCAGCGCCGGCATGAGGTACAAAATCGGCCGCGTCGCTTGGAACAGCACGCCCGACGACCTCGAGATGAACACGCCCGCTTGATACGCCAAGCCCGCGGACGAGTAGAAGCTCGCGCGGGCTGACTTGCTCTCCACGGGGAACCCGATCGCCGACCACACTCCCGTCTGCATGGTGTACTCGGCCAGGTACACCGTCGCCAGCGGAATAATATACGGTCCCAGCGTCAAAATAAACTCCATCTTGTCTCGGAAGCCCATCGTGGACGCGTCGTGCATCGGTTCTTCGACTACTCCCTTTTCCACCTCCAACTCCTTCTTCCTCAGCTTTAACTGGCCTTTCGTGCTATCCACCGCCATGACCGTGACGGCCACCCCGGCGTCCTCCGGAATCGGCAGGTAGTTGCACGTCCTGGCCGGGGGCAGCTTGGACCTGTCCAGCACGAAGAGGAACACCAGCACGTAGAGCACGGGGAAGACGCTGGCCAGCTCCAATGTGGCCTGGAAGCTGAGCCCGCCCCAGAGGTGCAGCACCGCCACCCAGGCGTAACCGCCCACCCCGGCGAGGCCCGTGCCGCTGGACCAGCACGTGAGGCACTGCACGGGGCTGGTGTAGAAGGAGGCCATGGCCAGGAAGCTGGCCTCCATCATGCCGGACTGCAGCCCCGAGAAGGCCACGCCCAGCAGCTGCAACCACAGCGAGTGGCGCCCCCGGGCCACTACCAGGAAGCTCAGCAGCATCCACACGGCGCCCGTGACGGTGCGCTGGCGGTAGGACACGAGCTGGAACCAGTACGGGCCCGAGAGCTTGACCAGCAGCGCCGGGAAGATGTCGAACAGGTAGACGAGCCCCACGCCGCCCGCCGCGATCTCCTGCGCGCCCGCGATCATGACCACGTAGCCGATGTTGTTCACGAAGCCCAGCACCCAGAAGGCCAGCAGGTTGCGCTTCGCCTCCATTTTTGACAACCTTTTAGCTGGCGAGAATCAGATTGTGATGTCGAAAACCCTGCACGTTGCTAAATACGACGTCAAAAACGGCTATTCTCGACAAAACCGTGTCGAAAACGCATCGACATACAAACTTCAAGTGACCAACCTCCAGGCTTCCGTTTACACAAAAGTTTACACGAAACTTCCGTTTCTTACACGAAATTCAAGAACCGAGTATTGCAGCAAACTCTGGGGCTACCGTAGATCAATGGCGAGCTTCTAGTACCGCCTTTTGTGGGCGGTCCCAGAACCGGAGTTGACGACAGACCAGAACAAGATCGATTAATAAATTCTATGAGAAGTCAAACTCAATCAGACGCTCTCATCGCACAATTGAATTCGCGAAGTGGTCAGCGTTCCGCCGATGCTCTTGCGGAATCACAAGGCCAAGAGCTCACCACTTCCTAAAACCACGATCAATAAGGCAAATCTCGGATGTCTGTCTGGATCACCCCACTGTTGTGATGTAGTCCGCATTTCTCCGGGTGTTCCTCCTTTTGACAGTTTGGATTTTCTCGGTCTTTTGACAGTTTGGATTTTCTCGGTCAACACATGCACATTTGACCAACAACAGGATTTAAAACGTTGATCATGATGAACATGACACGTTTCCTTCAACTTTTGTACTAGCTATTTGGCATTGCAGCTTGCAACCGGTTGAATGCGTCATCCAGAATCTCCAACAGTTCTGTATCAAAGTGAAGAACAGTACTGACCTTTAGCAACATCGCGCTGAACTGCAAACTGTTGTACTCTTACCCTTCTCGCCGATGTCATGAAGTTGCGGGGTCATCTTCAGTCGCGTGAAGACGTCTGAAGTCCAGCGGTAAACCTCTGACAAGATCGTGGGTGAATCGGCTTTGACTGACGTACAGGCAGCCAGTAAAGCCTCGACCAGCCCCTTGGTTTGCCACGTCTTCATTATCCCTGGGTCGTCGGAAGTGCTTGAGAGCAGCAATATTAATTGACACACACCAACATGGACCTTTGCTTGACGTGGCAATTGCCGCGCCACTTCGACTAGCGCATCCTGAAGTCCATATATCAACAATTGACGCCGAACGCTAGGCTTCTTGCACATGACCAGCAAGGCTCGTAGTGCTCGGATCTGCAAAGCCTCGTTGCCTGGAAATTGCCGGAGCATACCAATTGCCTCACACTTGATGGCACGCTGCGCTGCCACATTGCTCCTGCCCTGCTCCTGGCGTTCGTGCTTCACACGTAATGCTGCACTCGCAGCAGCGAGTCGCTGGGTCTCGTTGTTGATCCGAGCTACTTCCATGTCTGCAGACCCGTTTTGAGTATGCAATCGCGCAACTTCCCCACGAATCCACTGAAGTTTGACCTCCTCGGCGTCGATTTGCGTCGTTAAATCCCTGTCCATATCTTGCGCACGTAAAATTTGGTCTTCCACTGCCGTTCGGAAGGCACGTGTCGCAGCCACATCATCTTGAATTTCTTGTGCCTTAGTGGTTAGATTTTCTTCATCCCGCTGCATACAAGCGATGGTCTCGTTAAGCGCACTAGTACGCTGACGTTGGAGAGCATTACGTTGCTGGAGATGAAGTATATCGTCCTGCAGTGGCACCATAATAGTGGGGTGCACGATAGCCGTCCAAGTCATGAGGTCCATGGGCCTCACTCCCTTCTTGTCAGCCACAGCCACATCTGCGCCTGCAGCCAATAATGCGTGGACAAAGCGCTGTTGCACTTGTTGTGAGCACCATGGCACGATAGCGTGTGTTAGGTCAAAACGAATCAAGACTCACGAGGTTGTTGCTTTCGAGGGCCAGATGCAGCAACGTCTTGCCGTCCTACTCGAAGCAGGTCAGGGGTCAAATAAATTGAATGAGTGAAATACACCATCGTACAACCATAATGCTGAGCTTCGTCACCTTTTGCACCGAAGTGTTGAGTTTCAGGAAGTCACGTCGTGCAGTCTTCAGTAGAAACAGCAATACCTCCTACGCAAGTGCGACACGTGGAATGAGAACTACATCGCAACTAGTGATCATTGGTTCCACCCACCTCGCGCGAATCGACAACCGCTTGGTGTAGTGCGGAAGCGACTGTGCTGGACTAACCAGCATTCAATATGATTGAGCAGCGAAGAATAGCACAGATTATAGCAAGAGAAAAGCATCTCACCGTTAAGTCCTCACCGCTTAGAAGTGTGGTGGCTTTCGCCCATTGCTCGCGGTAACACAGGGCCAAGAGCTCCCCACTTCGGTCGAGCTCCTTCATCTGTTATAAAAAGAAGGGATTGCTCGAGTAATGAAACCAAAACAAACTCGGAGCGTATCAGAGCTGTCCACATGAGCATTAAAAGCAATGTTTTTCGTGGCAAACGCCCGGGCCTACAAAATGTACAACTACTTCTTCACCTGAGACCCTGTGTTCATGAAGTGGATCATGTTCACCTTCTTGGTCTTAGGACGCTTTATTGGCTTCCCATCTCCCGCGAGAACCGCAGACCTGCAAATGCATCAGCAGAACATTAGAGCACATGATACAGTACGCACCACACCATAGGCAACGTACACAATCTTCTGTGCTCGACCAGAAAAGTGGACTGCGTTCGCTGACCCAGCAACTGAGCGTTTTGGAACAGGATTCATCGACGCCGTAGGTTCCCGGAGTTGATCCATAAGGCTCATGGTGCCTCGCCGTCTTTCGCCTGGGGCGCTGCTACTCATTGTCGACTGCGCTGGATGTGCTCTGCTGCGCTGAACAACGGCGCCGGATGCCGCCAAGACGGTGGGCACGCCCAAAACTCCACCAGCGGTATCGTTTCGCTTTCGCTTCTTGTTGAATATCGGGTTCCATCCAGAATTGCTGGACTTTGACGGAGCTGACGTGTATACGCCCGCTGATAGATTCTTCGGCTTCGCTAGACCAGCGAACAGCGCTTTGCGCAGACTACCCGTGGAGTTGTTGAGCTGCTGTCGGCCACGTCCCGCCTGCATGAAGCTTACTTCAATGTGGTGCAAGCAGTATTGCGACTGTAAAAGTTGCACAGCAAAAAAAAAAGCACAAAGTCCTAAGGTTAGCAATTGACTGCAACTTCAACACCAACAAATACTACCACACCTTGGCCGTGTTCACCGCCAGACGACACCGTGCTTCCCCCGACGTCGTCCCCTTGCAGATGCCGAAGTCCACGGCCTTGCCCAGCTTCACGACCTCGGACGGCTGCGTCGCCTTGAACGCGAACTTGCTCTTTTCCGTCGCAGGCATCAGCGCCGCGTTCAGCACCGCCACGACGGACCCCGTCAGCTCCTTCCAGTGGGCTGCGTAGGCATCTCCGAAGAGAAAGACGCCCAGCTCGGTCCCGTCCAGGTCCGACAGCCCCCACACCATGAACGTCGACCCATTGGCCGCCGGCTTAGACAACGTTTTCCGTGTCAACACGCCGATCGTCACCCAGTCCACCTGAAAAAATCAAATAAAAAATAAACTCGTGAGAAATAATAAAACAAAATAAAAAAGCTGGCGTAACCTACCTCTCCGTTGGTGAACGTGTCCTTGGGGACGCGGTCCATCTGCTGCAGCCTGATGAACTTGCGGCCTTCCATCTCCTGCCTGAGCGCCGCCGCCGACACGGTGCGCTCCGCGATGCGCAGCCTCGAAAACTCTTCCACCGCTTCGTTATTAATTTCCGCAGGTTTCGCTCGCTCCTCAGCGGTCGAGATGGTCTTGGGCTTGGGCTCCGTCTGCGCGGAGCTCGGCGCTCGGTGCAGCAGCATGGGCCGCTTGGCCTTGGGCTGCGTCGAGCTCGCGCGCGAGGACGACGCGCCGTTGCCGCCATCGCCGCTCTTCTGGGACAGCGCCAGCCAGTTCCAGCTCTGCGAGGCCGCCGCCAGCGACGGCGCAGCAGCCTCCGCCTCGTCCTGCATTGCTGTTATTGTAGGCGCCAAATTCGAAAATGACTCACCAGTCGGGATAACCGGGGTACGATGCTGGGGTACACGAGACGTAACCCAACGGCTGAAGTTGAAGTGGTTGCAGTGGAATCAATCCCGTTGTTGCAGTGACAATTCTACGTACTCGTCCTCTATTGCATGCTGCAGTTTTGGTGGGTAGTATATTCTAGTCATTGCAGCCACGGCATCACCGACCGGGGGAGAAGAGCATGGCGTCTTCATCAGCGGAGGGCGGGGGGCACAGCATCTGCGCGAAGTGGGCGTCCTCCACCTGCATGTTCTGGAACTGGCCGGTGGCGTCCGCCAGCAGCCTCGCCACCATGTGCTTGCACTGCAGACAGACCAGCGACACCAACAGGCGTTAGTCCGCGTTGCCTGCACCCCCGTTCTACTCTGTTCTACTGTCCGCACCATGGCCGTGGCGTGCGACCCCACCGTCGTCTCGTGGAAGGCGGCGCACGTGCAGTAGTGGCCGAAGCAGTTGTAGTAGTTGGCGCCACCGCCGCTCACCATGGAGTCGTCGAACGGCTGCGTGACGCTGTCCACGCTCGTGTCGGCCTCCCGGTCGCGCCGCCGGTACTTGTTGAGCGATTCGACGCGGTAGAAGCAGCGCTGCGAGGGCGAGGCCGTGACCTTCACCACCAGGTCGCGCGCCACCAGCTCGCTGGCCGCCTGCAGGAGGCGCAGGTCATCGGGCGGAAGCGTCGCCAGCAGCTCCCCGTGCGCCTCCGTGAACTGCCGCTGCTTGCTCTGCTTTACCTCCAGCGTCACGCGCGCCAGCACGCTCACACCGATGGCGGAGCTCATCGTAGTAGGGCCTAAGTAGACCCGAAAATAAAATCTGGAACGCTTCTTTTCGGATATCGAGTCTCAAGAGACCCGAAAAAAAGCATTCGGGTGCCCGAAATTAGGCCGGGAAGAACCCATTCCCGAAATTAACTCGGCGAGTCTTCCAAACAGGCGGACACAAGATCGCGCCATAGATCTTTCTGGATCCGGAAGAAACTGTTTTGCATACTCCCGCCCATATACAAGTTTGTGCGTAGTGTTCCCAGCATGGGTTTTCCTGACTTTTTCTTTAAAAACGAAGAATCGCCATAGTACTAAAATAGTACCGTTACTAATCGCACCAAGTACTAGCCGCCCGCTCTTCCGACCCCACGTTGCATTATTGCGGGCATGTGGCAGTTGGTCTTCCGCCATGGCGCGCGCCTGCTGCTGGGCTCGACGGCCGCGGGGGCGGGGGGCGTGACCT
Organism: Phytophthora cinnamomi; assembly: GCF_018691715.1. Taxonomy (NCBI): domain Eukaryota; phylum Oomycota; class Peronosporomycetes; order Peronosporales; family Peronosporaceae; genus Phytophthora; species Phytophthora cinnamomi. The sequence continues at coordinate 692,298 of NW_027150960.1, forward strand.
TCGCGGCGCACTCGGACGAGGGCTTCAGCCGCTCGCTGTACTTCTGGCGCAAGGCCTTCCCCATCTACCTGCACTACCGCGCGGCGCAGCTCTACATGGAGCAGCTGCAGCTGAGCGACGAGCAGCAGAGCGCCGAGTACGAGCGGCTGCACGACAAGTACGCGCCCGAGGTCTTCGACATCGTGCTGGAGCTCAAGGGCTTCTACGTGAAGCTGGCCCAGACGGGCTCCACGAGGCCCGACGTGCTGCCCAAGCAGTACCTGGACCGGGCCGCCAAGCTGCAGGACGACGCGCCGTCCAAGCCCGTGGAGGAGATCTGCGCCATCATCGAGCAGAGCTACGGCAAGCCCTTGGGCCAGGTGTTCCGGTCCATCGACCCCAAGCCGCTCGGGGCGGCCTCCATCGGCCAGGCCCATCGGGCGGTGCTGCTGGACGGCCAGGAGGTGGCCGTCAAGGTGCAGCACCCGGACGCCGAGACCTTCTTCCGCTGGGACATCAAGACCATCCAGGACTTCTGCCGCTACTTCCAGCCGGCGCACCTGCCGTACCTCGTGGAGGTCGAGAAGCAGTTCATGACCGAGTTCAACTACGTGGAGGAGGCCAAGAACCTGGCCACGGTGCGGAGCAACATCGCCCAGAGCCCGTACGCCGCCAAGGTGGCCATTCCAGAGCCCATGATGGAGCTGTGCACCAAGGAGGTGCTCGTGATGGAGTTCCTTAAAGGACGCAAGCTACTGGACGGCATCCAGGACCACTTCGAGGCCATCGCCACGGACAAGGGGGTCACGATCGAGTTCTTGAAGCAGGATCAGGAGCGCAAGGACAAGGAGCGCGAAGCGCTAGGCCTGGACATTGAGGCCGGCCCGACCTCGCTGCAGCTGCGTTTGTACGGGCTGACACTCGTGGCGAAACGACTGGCACGCAGCATTGGGAGAGCGTCTTACGACTATACTTTGGGCTTTATCAAGCCGAAGAAGTGGGCGGCGCGAGAGGACGAGCAACACCAGTTGCTGAACCTGCCCGAGATTTTGAAACTCATTATGGACGTGCACGGGTACGAGATTTTCGTGGATGGGTCATTTAACGGAGACCCTCACCCGGGAAATATCTTGCTGCTCGAGGATGGCCGTCTCGGCCTTATCGATTACGGCCAAGTGAAGCACATTTCCCGAGAGCACAGAGTTCACCTGGCGAAGCTGATCGTGGCACTTGCGGGTGGGTCGCGCGACGATATCATCGAGGTGCTGACGAAGGACATGCGCATCCGAACGACGAACATGGACCCGTATTTTCTGGAGAAGCAGGCGCGATTGATGATCGATAACGACGATCGGACCGTCACGGAAGGCATGAACGCTCAGCTTTTCCTCGAACACTTACACACGTGAGTGGTTCCAGAACGTTTATTTTGTGGTTGGCTTGCTTAGTCATACTAACTATTCATGCTATGTCTCCACGCGGTTTTACAGGATCGATCGTATCGAGTACATTCCGGACGAGTACGTGATGGCTTTCCGCTGTTCTTTGCTGCTACGTGGTTTCAGCTATTTGCTGCACTACAAGTTTTCTCATGCCAAGAGCTGGGAGGGGGTAGCGCGGCAGGTGTTACGTGAAGTAGGGGCTGATGATGCAGCGACGGCTAAGGCTTCATAGGCTTCCTCAAGGCAACCGAGTGGAGTAAAAGCTGCAGAATATTTGATACCCTATAGACAAGCTGTAATAGAGTGCGCCTTTGGATATGTGTGCAAGGGTGTTAAGACTGTACGTCTGCGCACAGTGATATGTCAGAGGGATATGAACTTCGCAACAAGTTGCAAAGCAACGCCTCGAAGTGTTAAATACTCATGGTAGCCATCAAGGGCTTTGTTGCCGAGGGTTGCAGAATGTGTTTAGACTTCTGCCAAATGTTGTTGGTACGCCAAGGTGACCATGATATGTAGACTTTTGCTTATAAAGGCTTTCCGAACTGGTGCTTTTCTTCAAATAGTTGAAACGGCGAGCCAAGGTAACGATGAATGTCGACTGTCAAATAGAGCGGTGATGCTGTTACTTCAAACGTCGTTTGGCGCTTGAGTGGAAGCCAGTTTCCTTGGCCTTCGCTACGTGTAGAATAGGAGTGTAGGCTACATAGCTTTTAACCAGCTTTCTCGTGCTTTTTTTTCTTGCAGATATATTCTACGAGAAGTCTGGTCTCGTCAGCACCGGAGTTGGGTTACAGTCTAGGCGTAGCGAAGTAGGAGGTTTCTGACACTTGAGCTTGAGAATGGAAATCCAAAAGTGAGAGGACCAGCTGTGTTGCATCGGGGAACGCCCGCAAGCGAAAACCCCCTTACGGTACCCAGTAATTACTGCGGCTCATACTAGTGAGCGGAGGAGGACCACTCGTGGCCACAATCCTTTCTCGGAGAGCTCCGCAGAGACTTTTCTGAATTCCCCCATAGTCACAACCACTCACAACTAGAGCCTTCTTATTCATTAGCATCTAACTGGGATGACAATAACACCAATGGCCTACTCAGCTACTAATCTGGTATGCTCCTGCCGTTAATGTCCCGTATATTCGACGCCATCCAACTGTTCGAATGTCACGGCTCCATCGACGCACGACGCTAGCAAGGTATCCTCTAATAGTACTTCTCTTCTCGTTCCGCTTTGGCCGTTGAAACGTGGCGCTCGACTATACTCGCCAAGTTTCATCTACGCTCTCATCGTAGCAATGATCAGCTTGCCACGACACCGCTTTCATCGGCTCATTCGATCCGAAGAAGTGGATGGCAAACTACGAATACATACCAGTCGTAGATTGTATGATATGGTTTTATCTTTTTTAGTACTATACCAGAACTACTGTAATACAACAACTACTACTATTGCAGAATGCTATCCCAACAACAATTGCCCAACTACAGCACAGTTTCCGTTGGCTCAAGTTATTCATTATTGTATTGTATATCGGTTTGGTCTAGTCTGCACCTTGAGATCACACTCAATCTACGCAGTTACATATAACTCTATGTGGTGGGGGTGGGTGGTGTCGGAGTAGCTTAGAAGTTCGACTCGCAGTCCTTGCCCTTGGGACTGTCCGTGGCCGGCACCGGCGTCGTCGGAGCAGGCGTCACAGGCGTGTCCACCTGCTCCACGTTCTGAGTGGCGTCCTCCAGCGTCGTCTCAGACTCACCCTGCACCTCCTCGCCGGTCGTCGGGGCCGGCGTCACAGGCGCCTCCTGCTGCTGAGTCTCGTCCGCGGTCGTCGGGGCCGGCGTCGGGGCCTCGGTGGCCGGCGCCATGGTCGTCGGCGCGGGCGTCACAGGCGTCTTCTGCGCCGGCGTGGCGCTGTCGCACTCCTCCGCGTCGCCCGAACCGAAGTCCTGCGTCCAGTAGTGCTGGTACGTGCCGTCCTTGTTGAACGCGTACGCAGAGCCGAACATGGTGTAGTCGCCCATGATGTTCTCCAGGTGCTCCGGCGAGTTGATCCACGCCACCATCACGTCGGCCACGTCGACCTGGCCGGCGGCCACGTTCTCGGCCACAGCGGACCAGTCGTATCCGGCCTGCGTGATGCGCTCCGACATGGTCGAGCCGTCCGAGCCGTCGTGGGCCATGTAGTCCTTGGCGGCCATGTCGTCCGAGTGGCGCTGCGCGGCGGCGTGCAGCTTCTTGTTCAGGCACAGGGGCTTCAGGCCGCCCGTGGCGCGCTGCTTGTTCACAGCCGCCAGCATGGCGGACGCGTAGTCGCCGTACGCGCTGTACGTCTTCACGTTGGTGGCGATGGTGGTGCCGCCCAGGTTGCGCGAGCGCAGGTTGGCGGCGTCCGCGAAGCCGTTGGACGCGGCCGCCACAACGAACAGAAGGGCAAGCGAGGACTGAGCGATGGCCATCATGGTTGCGATGTGGGGTGGTTTATATGATGTGTGGGGGTGGAAGATGGCAAGTTCCAAAGTGAGCGCTTGGTCAGCCGACACGCCGTGTAAACTCGGTCGTGTCAACGTCGAGTCTGGTCCCCATTGCACGGCTGTAAAATGTAGAGGTACCCCTCCCGCGACTTTGTGGCACGTTGTGTCCGTCTGGCACGGCGCTTGTGGGCTGCACTGGTGGTGCTTTGTTGAACGCCTCCGTGTGGTATTCCTCCGCAGGCGTTGAAAACAGTTGTTCGCTTTGGCTGATACTATAGAGAGCACAATTGCTGTCTGATTGAGCTGGCCATGGCGTCGCAGCAACTCAGGGTGACCTAAGGCGGGAATTGTAAGGAGTGCGATCGAGCCTACTACATATATATATATAATGCATGTACCGGTACTGTAGTTCGGTGCGTTGGGTGTCAAGTTGTTATTAGTGAAAGTACCGTTCGAACGCGGTACCTGCATCTACAGCATTTTGAACCACTGATTTTCGCTGGTATGGGCGCATTTTGCTCCGCATTGCGCGGTTCTCTGAGGTTGCTGCTGCATCGAGTGCATCGATCCATCGCTCTCGATAGCATGAAGCGCAGACTGCGATTCAGAGATGAATGCACAGCAGTCGACACCGCCATGCTCAGCTTCTTTCGCCAATTGGCGGAAGTACGAGAGAAAGTTGGCCTGCACGCCCAAAACCCATTGCAATGCGACCTTCCACCTCAGTCTTGTATGACGAAAACTACACCATACGAGACCGAATTCTGTCTTTTTTTCACCTTGCTCGAACAGAGCGTAGGACTCCACATTGTTTGTGAGAGCTGCAGTAGTTCGACTCCGCGAGTGTACCTGCGCTTAATTAACATCATCACGTCTCGAAATTGACTTGGTCCGATCCAATCAACCGCCACTAACAAAGCGATGTCAGATGATTCAGCGATCCTGAATCTAATCGGGAAAACGTCGTTTCAGTATTGATTGAACCAGCAAGTTGTCCGGTGATCCAGTGAGCAGTGTGTGAGGTAGTACCATTTACGATCGTTGAGCACTAGACAAGCCCGGTATCCGAGGCTGTCGTAAGCCCGGTAATGCAATCCAAATACACCAGGGTCGAGGATAATGATCATAATGCACGAAACTGGACAATGGTATAATGCGCACCGTTCGTTTATCATGCGAGCCGCTCGATCACAATGCAGGGGACTCGATCATAATGCTCACAATGCTCAATATCTGATCAGAATGCATCAAGGTTTGATCATAATACTAGTGCACAACGCTCGATCCTACGTAATAATGCAACACAGTACAGTAATTGGCCCACGGTACCGAAGAGCAATCCTCATCATGATGCGCTTGTTGTTGTCAACAACGCAAAGGCCGATGCGGAGATTTCGCGTCCTCGCGCGCAGGTCGTTGCCTCACGGTGAACAGTTGTGTATCACTCGGAAGGTGAGCCTCGGAAGGTGAGGCTCACCTTCCGAGTGATACACAACTGTTCGCCCAATTTGCGCCCCGAGCCAGCTGGCGCCACGGGTGTGGCCCATTGCAATCTTCCGCAGCGGCACGTGGGCTCCGTCTCGTGGCCGAAATGCCTTGTCGACCGAACAAACACGATCGCCAGCGTTTGTATGTTGATTTCGCAAATATGCGAGGACACAGTCCCGTCAGTGTGCAACTTCCGAGAAGACATCTGGTCATAATGCAGGACCAAACTCTTGGTTTAGCTTTTCTCCAGTTTACACGGCGTGTCGGCTGACCAAGCGCTCACTTTGGAACTTGCCATCTTCCACCCCCACACATCATATAAACCACCCCACATCGCAACCATGATGGCCATCGCTCAGTCCTCGCTTGCCCTTCTGTTCGTTGTGGCGGCCGCGTCCAACGGCTTCGCGGACGCCGCCAACCTGCGCTCGCGCAACCTGGGCGGCACCACCATCGCCACCAACGTGAAGACGTACAGCGCGTACGGCGACTACGCGTCCGCCATGCTGGCGGCTGTGAACAAGCAGCGCGCCACGGGCGGCCTGAAGCCCCTGTGCCTGAACAAGAAGCTGCACGCCGCCGCGCAGCGCCACTCGGACGACATGGCCGCCAAGGACTACATGGCCCACGACGGCTCGGACGGCTCGACCATGTCGGAGCGCATCACGCAGGCCGGATACGACTGGTCCGCCGTGGCCGAGAACGTGGCCGCCGGCCAGGTCGACGTGGCCGACGTGATGGTGGCGTGGATCAACTCGCCGGAGCACCTGGAGAACATCATGGGCGACTACACCATGTTCGGCTCTGCGTACGCGTTCAACAAGGACGGCACGTACCAGCACTACTGGACGCAGGACTTCGGTTCGGGCGACGCGGAGGAGTGCGACAGCGCCACGCCGGCGCAGAAGACGCCTGTGACGCCCGCGCCGACGACCATGGCGCCGGCCACCGAGGCCCCGACGCCGGCCCCGACGACCGCGGACGAGACTCAGCAGCAGGAGGCGCCTGTGACGCCGGCCCCGACGACCGGCGAGGAGGTGCAGGGTGAGTCTGAGACGACGCTGGAGGACGCCACTCAGAACGTGGAGCAGGTGGACACGCCTGTGACGCCTGCTCCGACGACGCCGGTGCCGGCCACGGACAGTCCCAAGGGCAAGGACTGCGAGTCGAACTTCTAAGCTACTCCGACACCACCCACCCCCACCACATAGAGTTATATGTAACTGCGTAGATTGAGTGTGATCTCAAGGTGCAGACTAGACCAAACCGATATACAATACAATAATGAATAACTTGAGCCAACGGAAACTGTGCTGTAGTATGCTGGTGGAGTAGTATTTTGATGTAGTACTTCGAAGTTTTGCGGTATTGGTACGTTTGCTGTAGTATATTTAGATGGGTAGGTCGAATCATACAATCTATGATTCTTGTGAATTCCTAGTTTTGCCAACTTATGAATGTGCCAATTGCTGCAGGCAAGTATTGTTGAGCGCAAAGCTTCAACGATCGAGCCGGCTCGAGACGAGAAGTACATTTTAAGGATACATACACGGCTTCGTGAGTCGATGGACTTGACATTCGCGCAGCCGCACACAGACGCACGATTGGAGAGCGTCGTACAGCAATCAGGGATGTTAAGTGTTCTTGTATTCAGTTTTCCTTGACTTAAGTATGTTCTTTTATTATTGGGTGATCAAATACTACTCGTTATAAGACTAGAAGGCGATACCACCATAAAGTTAGCTACGTTATTGCAGGATAAGATTGCCTCGAAGAGCAAGAGCAAACCTTTCACGTTTGACAGATTCTTTTTGCACCTTCCTTACCATCTGGTTGGTGTTACCTGCTCGTTTAATATACGATCCAGGATAAAAAGAACATTACGAAAGTCTCCTTTAATGCCTTGAGAAAAAGAAAAAAATAGCTTGAAAAGAACCGTTCTTTCAACACCCCTGTCAGAAACGTACACGGTATGTGCAGGAATTTTTTTCCGAACTGGTGTTTTTCTTCAAATAGTTGAAACGGCGAGCCAAGGTAACGATGAATGTCGACTGTCAAATAGAGCGGTGATGCTGTTACTTCAAACGTCGTTTGGCGCTTGAGTGGAAGCCAGTTTCCTTGGCCTTCGCTACGTGTAGAATAGGAGTGTAGGCTACATAGCTTTTAACCAGCTTTCTCGTGCTTTTTTTCTTGCAGATATATTCTACGAGAAGTTTGGTCTCGTCAGCACCGGAGTTGGGTTACAGTCTAGGCGTAGCGAAGTAGGAGGTTTCTGACACTTGAGCTTGAGAATGGAAATCCAAAAGTGAGAGGACCAGCTGTGTTGCATCGGGGAACGCCCGCAAGCGAAAACCCCCTTACGGTACCCAGTAATTACTGCGGCTCATACTAGTGAGCGGAGGAGGACCACTCGTGGCCACAATCCTTTCTCGGAGAGCTCCGCAGAGACTTTTCTGAATTCCCCCATAGTCACAACCACTCACAACTAGAGCCTTCTTATTCATTAGCATCTAACTGGGATGACAATAACACCAATGGCCTACTCAGCTACTAATCTGGTATGCTCCTGCCGTTAATGTCCCGTATATTCGACGCCATCCAACTGTTCGAATGTCACGGCTCCATCGACGCCAAGGTATCCTCTAATAGTACTTCTCTTCTCGTTCCGCTTTGGCCGTTGAAACGTGGCGCTCGACTATACTCGCCAAGTTTCATCTACGCTCTCATCGTAGCAATGATCAGCTTGCCACGACACCGCTTTCATCGGCTCATTCGATCCGAAAAAGTGGATGGCAAACTACGAATACATACCAGTCGTAGATATGGTTTTATCTTTTTTAGTACTATACCAGAACTACTGTAATACAACAACTACTACTATTGCAGAATGCTATCCCAACAACAATTGCCCAACTACAGCACAGTTTCCGTTGGCTCAAGTTATTCATTATTGTATTGTATATCGGTTTGGTCTAGTCTGCACCTTGAGATCACACTCAATCTACGCAGTTACATATAACTCTATGTGGTGGGGGTGGGTGGTGTCGGAGTAGCTTAGAAGTTCGACTCGCAGTCCTTGCCCTTGGGACTGTCCGTGGCCGGCACCGGCGTCGTCGGAGCAGGCGTCACAGGCGTGTCCACCTGCTCCACGTTCTGAGTGGCGTCCTCCAGCGTCGTCTCAGACTCACCCTGCACCTCCTCGCCGGTCGTCGGGGCCGGCGTCACAGGCGCCTCCTGCTGCTGAGTCTCGTCCGCGGTCGTCGGGGCCGGCGTCGGGGCCTCGGTGGCCGGCGCCATGGTCGTCGGCGCGGGCGTCACAGGCGTCTTCTGCGCCGGCGTGGCGCTGTCGCACTCCTCCGCGTCGCCCGAACCGAAGTCCTGCGTCCAGTAGTGCTGGTACGTGCCGGCCTTGTTGAACGCGTACGCAGAGCCGAACATGGTGTAGTCGCCCATGATGTTCTCCAGGTGCTCCGGCGAGTTGATCCACGCCACCATCACGTCGGCCACGTCGACCTGGCCGGCGGCCACGTTCTCGGCCACGGCGGACCAGTCGTATCCGGCCTGCGTGATGCGCTCCGACATGGTCGAGCCGTCCGAGCCGTCGTGGGCCATGTAGTCCTTGGCGGCCATGTCGTCCGAGTGGCGCTGCGCGGCGGCGTGCAGCTTCTTGTTCAGGCACAGGGGCTTCAGGCCGCCCGTGGCGCGCTGCTTGTTCACAGCCGCCAGCATGGCGGACGCGTAGTCGCCGTACGCCGTGTACGTCTTCACGTTGGTGGCGATGGTGGTGCCGCCCAGGTTGCGCGAGCGCAGGTTGGCGGCGTCCGCGAAGCCGTTGGACGCGGTCGCCACAACGAACAGAAGGGCAAGCGAGGACTGAGCGATGGCCATCATGGTTGCGATGTGGGGTGGTTTATATGATGTGTGGGGGTGGAAGATGGCAAGTTCCAAAGTGAGCGCTTGGTCAGCCGACACGCCGTGTAAACTGGAGAAAAGCTAAACCAAGAGTTTGGTCCTGCATTATGACCAGATGTCTTCTCGGAAGTTGCACACTGACGGGACTGTGTCCTCGCATATTTGCGAAATCAACATACAAACGCTGGCGATCGTGTTTGTTCGGTCGACAAGGCATTTCGGCCACGAGACGGAGCCCACGTGCCGCTGCGGAAGATTGCAATGGGCCACACCCGTGGCGCCAGCTGGCTCGGGGCGCAAATTGGGCGAACAGTTGTGTATCACTCGGAAGGTGAGCCTCACCTTCCGAGGCTCACCTTCCGAGTGATACACAACTGTTCACCGTGAGGCAACGACCTGCGCGCGAGGACGCGAAATCTCCGCATCGGCCTTTGCGTTGTTGACAACAACAAGCGCATCATGATGAGGATTGCTCTTCGGTACCGTGGGCCAATTACTGTACTGTGTTGCATTATTACGTAGGATCGAGCGTTGTGCACTAGTATTATGATCAAACCTTGATGCATTCTGATCAGATATTGAGCATTGTGAGCATTATGATCGAGTCCCCTGCATTGTGATCGAGCGGCTCGCATGATAAACGAACGGTGCGCATTATACCATTGTCCAGTTTCGTGCATTATGATCATTATCCTCGACCCTGGTGTATTTGGATTGCATTACCGGGCTTACGACAGCCTCGGATACCGGGCTTGTCTAGTGCTCAACGATCGTAAATGGTACTACCTCACACACTGCTCACTGGATCACCGGACAACTTGCTGGTTCAATCAATACTGAAACGACGTTTTCCCGATTAGATTCAGGATCGCTGAATCATCTGACATCGCTTTGTTAGTGGCGGTTGATTGGATCGGACCAAGTCAATTTCGAGACGTGATGATGTTAATTAAGCGCAGGTACACTCGCGGAGTCGAACTACTGCAGCTCTCACAAACAATGTGGAGTCCTACGCTCTGTTCGAGCAGGTGAAAAAACACAGAATTCAGTCTCGTATGGTGTAGTTTTCGTCACACAAGACTGAGGTGGAAGGTCGCATTGCAATGGGTTTTGGGCGTGCAGGCCAACTTTCTCTCGTACTTCCGCCAATTGGCGAAAGAAGCTGAGCATGGCGGTGTCGACTGCTGTGCATTCATCTCTGAATCGCAGTCTGCGCTTCATGCTATCGAGAGCGATGGATCGATGCACTCGATGCAGCAGCAACCTCAGAGAACCGCGCAATGCGGAGCAAAATGCGCCCATACCAGCGAAAATCAGTGGTTCAAAATGCTGTAGATGCAGGTACCGCGTTCGAACGGTACTTTCACTAATAACAACTTGACACCCAACGCACCGAACTACAGTACCGGTACATGCATTATATATATATATATGTAGTAGGCTCGATCGCACTCCTTACAATTCCCGCCTTAGGTCACCCTGAGTTGCTGCGACGCCATGGCCAGCTCAATCAGACAGCAATTGTGCTCTCTATAGTATCAGCCAAAGCGAACAACTGTTTTCAACGCCTGCGGAGGAATACCACACGGAGGCGTTCAACAAAGCACCACCAGTGCAGCCCACAAGCGCCGTGCCAGACGGACACAACGTGCCACAAAGTCGCGGGAGGGGCGTGCCGCCACCACAGAAGGTACCTCTACATTTTACAGCCGTGCAATGGGGACCAGACTCGACGTTGACACGACCGAGTTTACACGGCGTGTCGGCTGACCAAGCGCTCACTTTGGAACTTGCCATCTTCCACCCCCACACATCATATAAACCACCCCACATCGCAACCATGATGGCCATCGCTCAGTCCTCGCTTGCCCTTCTGTTCGTTGTGGCGGCCGCGTCCAACGGCTTCGCGGACGCCGCCAACCTGCGCTCGCGCAACCTGGGCGGCACCACCATTGCCACCAACGTGAAGACGTACAGCGCGTACGGCGACTACGCGTCCGCCATGCTGGCGGCTGTGAACAAGCAGCGCGCCACGGGCGGCCTGAAGCCCCTGTGCCTGAACAAGAAGCTGCACGCCGCCGCGCAGCGCCACTCGGACGACATGGCCGCCAAGGACTACATGGCCCACGACGGCTCGGACGGCTCGACCATGTCGGAGCGCATCACGCAGGCCGGATACGACTGGACTGCCGTGGCCGAGAACGTGGCCGCCGGCCAGGTCGACGTGGCCGACGTGATGGTGGCGTGGATCAACTCGCCGGAGCACCTGGAGAACATCATGGGCGACTACACCATGTTCGGCTCTGCGTACGCGTTCAACAAGGCCGGCACGTACCAGCACTACTGGACGCAGGACTTCGGTTCGGGCGACGCGGAGGAGTGCGACAGCGCCACGCCGGCGCAGAAGACGCCTGTGACGCCCGCGCCGACGACCATGGCGCCGGCCACCGAGGCCCCGACGCCGGCCCCGACGACCGCGGACGAGACTCAGCAGCAGGAGGCGCCTGTGACGCCGGCCCCGACGACCGGCGAGGAGGTGCAGGGTGAGTCTGAGACGACGCTGGAGGACGCCACTCAGAACGTGGAGCAGGTGGACACGCCTGTGACGCCTGCTCCGACGACGCCGGTGCCGGCCACGGACAGTCCCAAGGGCAAGGACTGCGAGTCGAACTTCTAAGCTACTCCGACACCACCCACCCCCACCACATAGAGTTATATGTAACTGCGTAGATTGAGTGTGATCTCAAGGTGCAGACTAGACCAAACCGATATACAATACAATAATGAATAACTTGAGCCAACGGAAACTGTGCTGTAGTTGGGCAATTGTTGTTGGGATAGCATTCTGCAATAGTAGTAGTTGTTGTATTACAGTAGTTCTGGTATAGTACTAAAAAAGATAAAACCATATCATACAATCTACGACTGGTATGTATTCGTAGTTTGCCATCCACTTCTTCGGATCGAATGAGCCGATGAAAGCGGTGTCGTGGCAAGCTGATCATTGCTACGATGAGAGCGTAGATGAAACTTGGCGAGTATAGTCGAGCGCCACGTTTCAACGGCCAAAGCGGAACGAGAAGAGAAGTACTATTAGAGGATACCTTGCTAGTGTCGTGCGTCGATGGAGCCGTGACATTCGAACAGTTGGATGGCGTCGAATATACGGGACATTAACGGCAGGAGCATACCAGATTAGTAGCTGAGTAGGCCATTGGTGTTATTGTCATCCCAGTTAGATGCTAATGAATAAGAAGGCTCTAGTTGTGAGTGGTTGTGACTATGGGGGAATTCAGAAAAGTCTCTGCGGAGCTCTCCGAGAAAGGATTGTGGCCACGAGTGGTCCTCCTCCGCTCACTAGTATGAGCCGCAGTAATTACTGGGTACCGTAAGGGGGTTTTCGCTTGCGGGCGTTCCCCGATGCAACACAGCTGGTCCTCTCACTTTTGGATTTCCATTCTCAAGCTCAAGTGTCAGAAACCTCCTACTTCGCTACGCCTAGACTGTAACCCAACTCCGGTGCTGACGAGACCAGACTTCTCGTAGAATATATCTGCAAGAAAAAAAAGCACGAGAAAGCTGGTTAAAAGCTATGTAGCCTACACTCCTATTCTACACGTAGCGAAGGCCAAGGAAACTGGCTTCCACTCAAGCACCAAACGACGTTTGAAGTAACAGCATCACCGCTCTATTTGACAGTCGACATTCATCGTTACCTTGGCTCGCCGTTTCAACTATTTGAAGAAAAACACCAGTTCGGAAAAAAATTCCTGCACATACCGTGTACGTTTCTGACAGGGGTGTTGAAAGAACGGTTCTTTTCAAGCTATTTTTTTCTTTTTCTCAAGGCATTAAAGGAGACTTTCGTAATGTTCTTTTTATCCTGGATCGTATATTAAACGAGCAGGTAACACCAACCAGATGGTAAGGAAGGTGCAAAAAGAATCTGTCAAACGTGAAAGGTTTGCTCTTGCTCTTCGAGGCAATCTTATCCTGCAATAACGTAGCTAACTTTATGGTGGTATCGCCTTCTAGTCTTATAACGAGTAGTATTTGATCACCCAATAATAAAAGAACATACTTAAGTCAAGGAAAACTGAATACAAGAACACTTAACATCCCTGATTGCTGTACGACGCTCTCCAATCGTGCGTCTGTGTGCGGCTGCGCGAATGTCAAGTCCATCGACTCACGAAGCCGTGTATGTATCCTTAAAATGTACTTCTCGTCTCGAGCCGGCTCGATCGTTGAAGCTTTGCGCTCAACAATACTTGCCTGCAGCAATTGGCACATTCATAAGTTGGCAAAACTAGGAATTCACAAGAATCATAGATTGTATGATTCGACCTACCCATCTAAATATACTACAGCAAACGTACCAATACCGCAAAACTTCGAAGTACTACATCAAAATACTACTCCACCAGCATACTACAGCACAGTTTCCGTTGGCTCAAGTTATTCATTATTGTATTGTATATCGGTTTGGTCTAGTCTGCACCTTGAGATCACACTCAATCTACGCAGTTACATATAACTCTATGTGGTGGGGGTGGGTGGTGTCGGAGTAGCTTAGAAGTTCGACTCGCAGTCCTTGCCCTTGGGACTGTCCGTGGCCGGCACCGGCGTCGTCGGAGCAGGCGTCACAGGCGTGTCCACCTGCTCCACGTTCTGAGTGGCGTCCTCCAGCGTCGTCTCAGACTCACCCTGCACCTCCTCGCCGGTCGTCGGGGCCGGCGTCACAGGCGCCTCCTGCTGCTGAGTCTCGTCCGCGGTCGTCGGGGCCGGCGTCGGGGCCTCGGTGGCCGGCGCCATGGTCGTCGGCGCGGGCGTCACAGGCGTCTTCTGCGCCGGCGTGGCGCTGTCGCACTCCTCCGCGTCGCCCGAACCGAAGTCCTGCGTCCAGTAGTGCTGGTACGTGCCGGCCTTGTTGAACGCGTACGCAGAGCCGAACATGGTGTAGTCGCCCATGATGTTCTCCAGGTGCTCCGGCGAGTTGATCCACGCCACCATCACGTCGGCCACGTCGACCTGGCCGGCGGCCACGTTCTCGGCCACAGCGGACCAGTCGTATCCGGCCTGCGTGATGCGCTCCGACATGGTCGAGCCGTCCGAGCCGTCGTGGGCCATGTAGTCCTTGGCGGCCATGTCGTCCGAGTGGCGCTGCGCGGCGGCGTGCAGCTTCTTGTTCAGGCACAGGGGCTTCAGGCCGCCCGTGGCGCGCTGCTTGTTCACAGCCGCCAGCATGGCGGACGCGTAGTCGCCGTACGCCGTGTACGTCTTCACGTTGGTGGCGATGGTGGTGCCGCCCAGGTTGCGCGAGCGCAGGTTGGCGGCGTCCGCGAAGCCGTTGGACGCGGCCGCCACAACGAACAGAAGGGCAAGCGAGGACTGAGCGATGGCCATCATGGTTGCGATGTGGGGTGGTTTATATGATGTGTGGGGGTGGAAGATGGCAAGTTCCAAAGTGAGCGCTTGGTCAGCCGACACGCCGTGTAAACTCGGTCGTGTCAACGTCGAGTCTGGTCCCCATTGCACGGCTGTAAAATGTAGAGGTACCTTCTGTGGTGGCGGCACGCCCCTCCCGCGACTTTGTGGCACGTTGTGTCCGTCTGGCACGGCGCTTGTGGGCTGCACTGGTGGTGCTTTGTTGAACGCCTCCGTGTGGTATTCCTCCGCAGGCGTTGAAAACAGTTGTTCGCTTTGGCTGATACTATAGAGAGCACAATTGCTGTCTGATTGAGCTGGCCATGGCGTCGCAGCAACTCAGGGTGACCTAAGGCGGGAATTGTAAAGAGTGCGATCGAGCCTACTACATATATATATATAATGCATGTACCGGTACTGTAGTTCGGTGCGTTGGGTGTCAAGTTGTTATTAGTGAAAGTGCCGTTCGAATGTGGTGCCTGCATATACAGCTTTTTGAACCACTGATTTTCGCTGGTATGGGCGCATTTTGCTCCGCGCGCGGTTACACTTTTTGCGCCTCAAAACTCGAACCAAGGGAGCAAGTTTGTCTTTGGGTTGCGAGGCACATCCGTGCATGCCCTTCGCCCAATGGCGAGCGCATCAGTATTTACAAGGCGTATTGTCTGTTCGAAGCAAAAAAAAGTATTTGGCAGCGCTCTTCGACCACTTCATATCGTTTCCAGAAACTATAGCATACATTGCGCGGTTCTCTGAGGTTGCTGCTGCATCGAGTGCAGCGATCCATCGCTCTCGATAGCACGAAGCGCAGACTGCGATTCAGAGATGAATGCACAGTAGTCGACACCGCCGTGCTCAGTTTCTTTCGCCAATTGGCGGAAGTACGAGAGAAAGTTGGCCTGTACGCCCAAAACCCGTTGCAACGTGGCCTTCCACTCCAGCTTCGTGATGCGACCACACCTCGCTGAGTCGCACTGCCTAAAAGAAAGCATTAATCCTTGCTGGTTTTCGCATATGATATGTAATAGTGACTCCAGAGTCCTGCGCTGCAAACGACAAGCTTTATCCCGCCATTCATTCGTACCAGCGGCCTTCAGTTTCTGGAGGGGTTGCGACGAAAATTGGATCACACGTGGCTGGATCTCGGTGTCCTCGTCCCGCTCTAATAGAACGTAGGCACCCTTATTGGTTTGGGACCCACAGTAGCTCGACGCAGAAAATACCGTGAGAAGGAGGCCGTCATGAACGATATCGTAACCTTCTTCTCGGCATTCATGCGATCTGATGATGAGATTAATTCCATTTCGCTGGCAGAAAGCTTTCGTGATATCAGGGCCAAACTCCACTCCAGCTCCTCGGCTAGAAGGCTTCCAACCATCCTCACTGCAAGGGTCGCTCCACAAGAGATGCATCAAAAGTTCATCAGCGCGGCTCGTTCCCTGTGTTGGTTCACCTCGATGATCTAAGTGAACTAACTCCTCAATCGTGACGTTCTCATGATTGCTCAAGCCGCCATGAACAACAAATACGCGCCTGTTAACCAATGCAAAGATTGGAAACAAATCAAAGACGGCTTCGAACAACTGAAACAGTTTCGCTGCTGAGTAATTGACTGATGTGCCGAGCCCACTCCACCCATCGCTTTCAATGCCGTACTTTGCGTACACTTCTTCTTGGAACCCAAATATTTCGTTGATCATGCGCTCTTCGTGATTGCCACGGTTTAAGAACACAAAATCAGGGTACAAGAGTTTGAACGCAAGCAACAATAGGACAATTTCAACACCGCGTGCACCGCGGTCCACAAAATCACCGTTGAAAAGATACCATGTCTTGCTGCTGGGGACTCCGCAATTTTCCATAATTGTCAGTAGATCTTCTAACTGACCGTGAAGGTCACCCACTACAACAAGTTTCACACCCGGAGGGAGCTGGATCGAATTCATAAGCGATCCGTGCATGTTTAGGAATAGCCTTTCCGCTTCCTCTAAGATCCGTAGCACGAAGACAGGGTGTAGCAGAATTCCATTGCGAAATTGGTTGATCAGTCTTTTGACTGTATTCAGTCGCAAGGGAAATAGCACACGGACACCGCGGTAGTGAGCAAGAGAGGCTTTAATACGCTCCCTTTCCGGGAGGGCGCTGTAGGGAAATTGCACCGAGTTGAGCGAGCTGAATAACGGAACCATCGAGTTCAATTCGTTAATACTCGCCGATATTTTTACGAACCGCACCATCATCATTGTTCGCTGCTCCTGCAGTGCTTCCAGCAAGTTCCACGTGCTGAAATTGAGGCGTGCTCGGAATACGGAGTACGAAAGGTGCTGGCGAATGGCATTCTTGATGCGATTCGCTGATAAAACCGCGTCAGAATACAATTCCACATACCCCAGAGCAAACTCCTGGACCAAATTGAATTTGGCCAATTGTACTTTTACCATCGCTCTTCCATCTCCAGATTCTCCGTTCGTTAGAATTTGCACCACGCGGCCTACCAAAACGCCGTATACCAAGACGCTCGTGCCCTGTTTCAATGAGGTGGCCTGAATTTTCATCGGCAAACAGTCTCTGCAGATGCGTACTTCGTCGTAGTAGCCTTGTAAAGGCAGCCGTGGGGCGAACAATGAGCATTCGTCACACATGCACGTCCCGCACTTGCTAGATGAAGCGTTATCAGAACAGCAACAAGGATAAGCGTTTTGACGAAGGTGTCATTTCATGTGACACCCCCAGCAACGTACCGACAGTGGTGTGGACGAGTGAAAAAGCTGAAGTCGTTTTTGCAGACCATGCAATGCGTAGAGTTTTGTACCCAAACCGGTCGTAGAGCAAGGCGGAACGCACGTTCCCACTTCAAATACACGGCATCCTTGCTGGCTCGCAACTTCCACGACAATAGCTGTCCTGCGGGTGAGTATCCCGTTAGTTGCATCTCAAGTTTCCTCCGATTGAACACGAGACCGCGTTTCAGGAGGTCAGCCTCATATTCTTCCTCGCTCCTGGTCGTGTTCTTGGCATTTATCGAAGCGGTGAGCATCATGACGCCACGCAGGTGCTGGGACGTGAGGTGGACTTTACGAACTCCTTCCGCTGTCACGGCAGGCGTTGGGAGCTCGTAGTAACAAAAACGACCATTGCGAAAAAGCTGGAAGTACCGGTAGTGTGCATAGTCTCCAAGCTTTATGAGCGCACCCTCCATGAGCATTTGCTCCCCGTAATAATTGTTCTCGATCTCCCCTTCGCTTGGAGTCCAGTGTCCGATTCCTGCTTGTGTCGTGAATCCATCGGTGCCCATGGGCCGGAGGGCGCAGCAAAGTCTTCCAAACATTTCTCTTCGGACAGGTAAATCAACCTGTGAGGCCCGTCGAATAAGATCGTTGTTGAGGCCCTAAATAGTCATGTACGGCGATGCTTCCACTGTCCTTGTCGAGGTACGCTCAATTTGGAGTTTTGGTTTTAGCATCCCAACCATCGAGGGTACAGACAACTTTTTTAAGCAATTTTATTCAGATATATTATTGTACTAGTCTGCACCTTGAGATCACACTCAATCTACTCCGACGCATTGAAAATTGGCTCGATGTGGTGCCGAAAGCGGGTAGTCGATAGTTGCCGAGCTTTTAGCAACGCGAGGTGTTTCAATACAGCTTAAAAGTTCGACTCACAGTCCGTGGCAGGGGCCGACGGAGCGGGCGTCACCGGAGTCTCCTGCTGCTGGGGGGTCTCAGCCTCACCCTGCACCTCCTCGCCGGTCGTCGGGGCCGGCGTCACAGGCGCCTCCTGCTGCTGCTGAATCTCGTCCGCGGTCGTCGGGGCCGGCGTCGGGGCCTCGGTGGCCGGCGTCGGAGCCTCGGTGGCCGGCGCCATGGTCGTCGGCGCGGGCGTCACAGGCGTCTTCTGCGCCGGCGTGGCGCTGTCGCACTCCTCCGCGTCGCCCGAACCGAAGTCCTGCGTCCAGTAGTGCTGGTACGTGCCGGCCTTGTTGAACGCGTACGCAGAGCCGAACATGGTGTAGTCGCCCATGATGTTCTCCAGGTGCTCCGGCGAGTTGATCCACGCCACCATCACGTCGGCCACGTCGATCTGGCCGGCGGCCACGTTCTCGGCCACAGCGGACCAGTCGTATCCGGCCTGCGTGATGCGCTCCGACATGGTCGAGCCGTCCGAGCCGTCGTGGGCCATGTAGTCCTTGGCGGCCATGTCGTCCGAGTGGCGCTGCGCGGCGGCGTGCAGCTTCTTGTTCAGGCACAGGGGCTTCAGGCCGCCCGTGGCGCGCTGCTTGTTCACGGCCGCCAGCATGGCGGACGCGTAGTCGCCGTACGCCGTGTACGTCTTCACGTTGGTGGCAATGGTAGTGCCGCCCAGGTTACGGAGGTAAGAGGCATCGGACAGGCCGTTGGAGGTAGCCGCGACAATAAGCAGAAGAGCAAGCGAGGACTGAGAAATGGCCATTTTGACTGTGTAAGTTGGGTGAGTTGAGCTGGAAGGGTACGATGTGGACCGAAGGAGCAGATTGAGAACTGGTGTTGAGCAAAGTGGGTGTTAGGTGTCGATGCTTCAGTGTCGAGCAGAGCTCCGGACCTGCGTCGTGACCTGATGTCTTCTTGGAAGTGCGTCGCCGGGACAAAGTGTCCCTTGCTTCGGTCGCATTTTGCGAAGCCAACACTACACGCTGGCGACCGGGTTTGTTCGGTCGACGAGGCATTTCGGCCACGAGACGGAGCCCACGTGCCGCTGCGGAAGATTGCAACGGGCCACATCGGCGCCGTCAGTTGGCTGGGGAGCGCAGATCGGGCGCGAACAGTTGGGATCACACTCGGAAGGTGAGGACAGCGGCAGCGCGCGAAGCCGCGAAAGCTTCGTGTCGGGCGGGCATTGTTGTTTTGTGCCGCCTGCTGGCAACGACGCGCGGTTCACAATTCTACAGCTGTTCCAGATCTGTGTCACATCACCAAATTGGGCCTGTCTGCGTTGCATATCAGCATAAAAGGTCTTCCTCAACAGTCAATGTACCGTAATGCTATACTCAGGGTTGCTGCTCGTCGTTATCGGGTTCCTAGGCGGGTGGCTTCTGAGCAGGCACAAATTTGGTGCCTCGTGCGTTATGATCGCATTACCAAATTACGCGCCGGTCTCCGATACCGGACGGCGTCGAGTGTTCGGACACCAACACTGCAGCACCAAGTGAGTACACCACCCGAACGCTAACATTCGCACCGCGGGGAAAGTCCCGATGCGCGTGCCAGCGGCTGTCACAAACGAAGCGTTGAACGCGCCGAGCCCCATCGGCGCGCGCACCGAATGTTGAACGCCCTCGGCTTTGTGCATCAATCTTGATGGCCTCGAGTCACACAACTCGGCGATGCACTGGCGCCAAATCTCCGCCTTGGGCACAACTTGTGTGCCGCACAAGGCGCCGCAAGCGGAATGAAGGCGCAACGCGGTCTTCGCGATCACGGTCTCTATCCAAATCGATTGACGCGGCCGACTGTTTTCAACACTGCGGCGGAATACCACATGGAGGCGGCCGACGAAGCACCGCCGATGCAGCCCACAAGCTCCGCGCCAGACGGACACAATGTGCCACGAAGTCGCGGGATGGATGCGTGACGGTACAACACCAGTATGATACCCCTACCAGTGGTTTGTCGAGACGTGCATTGGAAAGCGACAACACGCTCGAGTTTGCACGCACGGCGCGTCGGCTAACGAAGCCCTCACTTTGGAACTTGCCATCTTCCACCCCCATACATTATATAAACCACCCCATATCGCAACCATGATGGCCATCGCTCAGTCCTCGCTTGCCCTTCTGTTCGTTGTGGCGACCGCGTCCAACGGCTTCGCGGACGCCGCCAACCTGCGCTCGCGCAACCTGGGCGGCACCACCATTGCCACTAACGTGAAGACGTACACGGCGTACGGCGACTACGCGTCCGCCATGCTGGCGGCCGTGAACAAGCAGCGCGCCACGGGCGGCCTGAAGCCCCTGTGCCTGAACAAGAAGCTGCACGCCGCCGCGCAGCGCCACTCGGACGACATGGCCGCCAAGGACTACATGGCCCACGACGGCTCGGACGGCTCGACCATGTCGGAGCGCATCACACAGGCCGGATACGACTGGTCCGCTGTGGCCGAGAACGTGGCCGCCGGCCAGGTCGACGTGGCCGACGTGATGGTGGCGTGGATCAACTCGCCGGAGCACCTGGAGAACATCATGGGCGACTACACCATGTTCGGCTCTGCGTACGCGTTCAACAAGGCCGGCACGTACCAGCACTACTGGACGCAGGACTTCGGTTCGGGCGACGCGGAGGAGTGCGACAGCGCCACGCCGGCGCAGAAGACGCCTGTGACGCCCGCGCCGACGACCATGGCGCCGGCCACCGAGGCCCCGACGCCGGCCCCGACGACCGCGGACGAGACTCAGCAGCAGCAGGAGGCGCCTGTGACGCCGGCCCCGACGACCGGCGAGGAGGTACAGGGTGAGTCTGAGACTCCCCAGCAGCAGGAGACTCCGGTGACGCCCGCTCCGTCGGCCCCTGCCACGGACTGCGAATCCAACTTCTAAACTACTCCTTATCCCGACACCATCCATCCCCACCACATAGAGCTATATGTATCTGCGTAGATTGAGTGTGATCTCAAGGTGCAGACTAGACCAAACCGATATACAATACAATAAGTAATGAATAACTTGAGCCAACGGAAACGTGCAGCAGTTTGGAGAAGTAGCATTTTGTAGTAGTACTTCTACCTTTCGCAGTATTAGTACGTTCGGAGTAGTACATGTAAATGGGTAGGTGGAAATCATACAATCTAAGATTCGTATGAATGCCTAGTTTAGCTAACTTATGAATGAGCCAATTGCTGCAGGCGAGACTTGGCAAGTACTTCTTAAGTATAGGAGCTTTGCGCTGATAATAACTGAGCGCAAAGCTTCAACAATAAACAAACACGAGCAGAGAAGTACATTTTGAGGATACATCGATGGCTTCGTGCGTCGATGGACTTTTGACATTCGCGGAGCCTCGAAACTCGTGTGTCACCCAGAAGTGACAAATAATCGTATCGATAGTCTTTTTGACGTACCAGTGTAAAACGGTTTCCTCGGACTCCCGTTTCAACTTGCCGCTCCATTCTCCCATCTATCTTATTTTTATCGCTCGACAATATTTTCGTGTTAAATTCACAACCACGACAAGACCGAACGACTTGAATATTAAAAATGGCATTTCAATTCTGAAAGCCTTCGCAAGTTTAGAGCTCCTGCATTGTTCTACAGCACATCATGATCAAAGTGCCATGCCAAAACCTGGCAGAAGTCGACGAGACGCTAGGGGGAGATATTCTAGCTAGTGAATCCCAGCGATAATTATCATTAGTGTCATGGCAGTATTTTCTGTTTTGGCGGGGGGTGCCACGCTCGGAAATCCTACCGTTATCTCGGTTCATCCAAGCGTTGGTAGAGTTAACCAGGTTCGTGTTTGAATGGATCAAAGACTTGATGCGATTCGGTTGAAAGACAAGATGCCGAATGGCAGTCGCTTAAGGGTAGTGGGAGGATTGAAAATTCTCTCTGTGGTATCGATGACCTAAAATGCTTGAACTTGATCGTGCTCCGAGCCGGCCACGACAGTGGCAGTCTCGTTCCTGCGAAGCTTGACTTGTGACGGGTGAGTTGCTTAAGCTCCGCGACGCAAGATCAAGGATGAGTTACCTCCAATGTTGTTGACTTGCAGTCGGCGCGGTAGTGGTGTACTCCACAAACATTTCACTGAACACTAAATAGCAGGGTTCAAACTATATATGTTAGTACTATATAGTTATCAAAATTAATACATTGATATGTTTTCTGTTCGAAGGCTACTAGTACCTGATTCGTGAACCTCCACGCCGTCGTGCCGAATGTTTTCGATAATATAAACCCACAAGAAAGACTCCTAGTGTGTTGTTTCTCGAAAAGTGCGCTCATCTCTTGAATATAATGGCATGCAGGGCTTGAAGAGCAAATACGAGCTGCCTCCATCGTCCCTAACAATGATGGAATTAGTTAATATAAGAATCGAAACTAATTGAGATTGCAATATTCTGCATTACAATGCGCGGAGCAAATGACACGATAAGTTTTTCGAATGCAGGTAGACCCTAAGAACCGATAAATGCCAATGAACTGCAGCCGCTGCAATAATTAGGGAACATGTTAGTAGCGTTAGACCTGCATGAGAGCAGACTATCTGGAGTGTGGACCTGCATCAGTACAGATAGTTTGAACGAGAGTGTATGTGTGTATAAAAACAAAATAATACTAAGCCACTATTTAGAGTTATCAAGATAGGTGCGTTTGAAGTCGTCTCATTCATAAGTTGGCTAAACTAGGCATTCATACGAATCTTAGATTGTATGATTTCCACCTACCCATTTACATGTACTACTCCGAACGTACTAACACTGAGAAAGGTAGAAGTACTACTACAAAATGCTACTTCTCCAAACTGCTGCACGTTTCCGTTGGCTCAAGTTATTCATTATTGTATTGTATATCGGTTTTATCTAGTCTGCACCTTGAGATCACACTCAATCTACGCAGATACATATACCTCTATGTGGTGGGGATGGATGGTGTCGGGATAGGGAGTAGTTTAGAAGTTGGATTCGCAGTCCGTGGCAGGGGCCGACGGAGCGGGCGTCACCGGAGCCTCCTGCTGCTGGGGAGTCTCAGACTCACCCTGCACCTCCTCGCCGGTCGTCGGGGCCGGCGTCACAGGCGCCTCTTGCTGCTGCTGAGTCTCGTCCGCGGTCGTCGGGGCCGGCGTCGGGGCCTCGGTGGCCGGCGCCATGGTCGTCGGCGCGGGCGTCACAGGCGTCTTCTGCGCCGGCGTGGCGCTGTCGCACTCCTCCGCGTCGCCCGAACCGAAGTCCTGCGTCCAGTAGTGCTGGTACGTGCCGGCCTTGTTGAACGCGTACGCAGAGCCGAACATGGTGTAGTCGCCCATGATGTTCTCCAGGTGCTCCGGCGAGTTGATCCACGCCACCATCACGTCGGCCACGTCGATCTGGCCGGCGGCCACGTTCTCGGCCACAGCGGACCAGTCGTATCCGGCCTGTGTGATGCGCTCCGACATGGTCGAGCCGTCCGAGCCGTCGTGGGCCATGTAGTCCTTGGCGGCCATGTCGTCCGAGTGGCGCTGCGCGGCGGCGTGCAGCTTCTTGTTCAGGCACAGGGGCTTCAGGCCGCCCGTGGCGCGCTGCTTGTTCACGGCCGCCAGCATGGCGGACGCGTAGTCGCCGTACGCCGTGTACGTCTTCACGTTAGTGGCAATGGTGGTGCCGCCCAGGTTGCGCGAGCGCAGGTTGGCGGCGTCCGCGAAGCCGTTGGACGCGGTCGCCACAACGAACAGAAGGGCAAGCGAGGACTGAGCGATGGCCATCATGGTTGCGATATGGGGTGGTTTATATAATGTATGGGGGTGGAAGATGGCAAGTTCCAAAGTGAGGGCTTCGTTAGCCGACGCGCCGTGCGTGCAAACTCGAGCGTGTTGTCGCTTTCCAATGCACGTCTCGACAAACCACTGGTAGGGGTATCATACTGGTGTTGTACCGTCACGCATCCATCCCGCGACTTCGTGGCACATTGTGTCCGTCTGGCGCGGAGCTTGTGGGCTGCATCGGCGGTGCTTCGTCGGCCGCCTCCATGTGGTATTCCGCCGCAGTGTTGAAAACAGTCGGCCGCGTCAATCGATTTGGATAGAGACCGTGATCGCGAAGACCGCGTTGCGCCTTCATTCCGCTTGCGGCGCCTTGTGCGGCACACAAGTTGTGCCCAAGGCGGAGATTTGGCGCCAGTGCATCGCCGAGTTGTGTGACTCGAGGCCATCAAGATTGATGCACAAAGCCGAGGGCGTTCAACATTCGGTGCGCGCGCCGATGGGGCTCGGCGCGTTCAACGCTTCGTTTGTGACAGCGCTGGCACGCGCATCGGGACTTTCCCCGCGGTGCGAATGTTAGCGTTCGGGTGGTGTACTCACTTGGTGCTGCAGTGTTGGTGTCCGAACACTCGACGCCGTCCGGTATCGGACGGAGACCGGCGCGTAATTTGGTAATGCGATCATAACGCACGAGGCACCAAATTTGTGCCTGCTCAGAAGCCACCCGCCTAGGAACCCGATAACGACGAGCAGCAACCCTGAGTATAGCATTACGGTACATTGACTGTTGAGGAAGACCTTTTATGCTGATATGCAACGCAGACAGGCCCAATTTGGTGATGTGACACAGATCTGGAACAGCTGTAGAATTGTGAACCGCGCGTCGTTGCCAGCAGGCGGCACAAAACAACAATGCCCGCCCGACACGAAGCTTTCGCGGCTTCGCGCGTTGGTCGTTGAGGCTACATGTACTGACCTCACAATGACAAATTCGGGCATTATTCCGTAAAAAATTCCAAATTGTGCGCAATTGGACAGTTTATGGCAGTGAGCTGTTCCACTGGTTGAGGTAAACGTGGACTAAAAGTTATATTTCCCCTCAGAATTCAACAACACCCTCGCGCTGGTCTGAGAAAACTTGGAGTATATTTGCCAACAGGGTAAAATTCGGGGATCCCGTAGTCAAGTATGGCGGCGGGACCCCCTTGCACCCTAGGACGATGGTAAAAGGATAGCCGATGAGGGCTCCGAGGAACCTCGTGAACACCGACATGGAATAGTCGACGATTTTGTAGTGCCAAGCCGGTATGATTCCCCTGGTCTTCCTACATGCTCTGTAATCGATAGGGTGAAGGCATAGGTTGAGCGCTTTCAGCCAGTGTCCTCTAAGCGCCAATTGCACTCAAGATATGGCGTACTACTGAAGTATTCGCTTGCATGGAGTTTGTTTTGCTCTTCGCTTTTTCCCTCCTGCCTCCGGTGCGAAATCGGAAGAGCATATCATTGTCGCACTTGAAAATCAACAATTTATGCTTCACTATTAACTCTACTGGTGGAACTGCTCTCAGAGAAATAACAGCTCAGCCACACCACACCAGGCAGTCTCGCGGTTGCCGATAGAGTCGTGGTGGTGACCGTTGCCTTGAAGGTGCCAGCTGTCTTGGAGGAGACTGACATCGCGAAGTATATATCGACATCGTTGAGGGCTACGTGGTGGATCATGCCGTTGAGGACGTCATCCAGATGTATGCCATTGAGGAGACGGCGGTTGGAGAGCACGCCTTGATCATGGTGGCCGTGGAGCAGGAAGCCGTAATTCACCTCTGCATCAAAAGATATCGAGTGTTGTGTACAGTGTGGAGAAGCTGTCCTAGTTGAAGGTCGTAGATAAGACACCGAAAAATATCGAGGAGAAGCAGCCCATTGTGTAGAGCGCCTGCCTACTCGTCACATCCACATTTGTTATGACAAAGTATTCCGCAGCGTCCGCATTTGTGTGCTTTCTTCGGAGCCTTGCCCGTATTTCTTCGCCTGCACTAGGAATCCGTTTCTCCCTCGGTCGCCCTCCTCCTTCGCGGTCACCACCATCACCATACTCCTCCTCCCTACCAGACTCTACGATGACCCTTTCGTCCAGTGCGCGACTCCGGCTTCACCAACACGTGCACCTACACGACGGACCCTTGCTGCTCCTCGTGCAGCAGGCGCGTGGTCCTCTTTTTGCAGTGGCCTTGGCTGCGGGTTTTGTTGCCTGGTGTGGTGTGGCGCGCAGTTCCGTGACTGAGCTGTTACTTCTCTGAGTACCATAAATTTGTTGGAGTGCCCGATTCTGTTGTCATTTGGACATTTTTACGTAATACACGTACAGTACCCGAATCACCATGCCCAACTGTTCGCGCCCGATCTGCGCTCCCCAGCCAACTGGCGGCGCCGGTGTGGCCCGTTGCAATCTTCCGCAGCGGCACCTGGGCTCCGTCTCGTGGCCGAAATGCCTTGTCGACCGAACAAACCCGGTCGTCAGCGTGTTGTGTTGGCTTCGCAAAATGCGACCGAAGCAAGGGACACTTTGTCCCGGCGACGCACTTCCAAGAAGACATCAGGTCACGACGCAGGTCCGGAGCTCTGCTCGTCACTGAAGCATCGACCCCTAACACCCTCTTTGCTCAACACCAGTTCTCAATCTGCTCCTTCGGTCCACATCGCACCCTTCCAGCTCAACTCACCCAACTTGCACAGTCAAAATGGCCATTTCTCAGTCCTCGCTTGCTCTTCTGCTTATTGTCGCGGCTGCCTCCAACGGCCTGTCCGATGCCTCTTACCTCCGTAACCTGGGCGGCACCACCATTGCCACCAACGTGAAGACGTACACGGCGTACGGCGACTACGCGTCCGCCATGCTGGCGGCCGTGAACAAGCAGCGCGCCACGGGCGGCCTGAAGCCCCTGTGCCTGAACAAGAAGCTGCACGCCGCCGCGCAGCGCCACTCGGACGACATGGCCGCCAAGGACTACATGGCCCACGACGGCTCGGACGGCTCGACCATGTCGGAGCGCATCACACAGGCCGGATACGACTGGTCCGCTGTGGCCGAGAACGTGGCCGCCGGCCAGATCGACGTGGCCGACGTGATGGTGGCGTGGATCAACTCGCCGGAGCACCTGGAGAACATCATGGGCGACTACACCATGTTCGGCTCTGCGTACGCGTTCAACAAGGCCGGCACGTACCAGCACTACTGGACGCAGGACTTCGGTTCGGGCGACGCGGAGGAGTGCGACAGCGCCACGCCGGCGCAGAAGACGCCTGTGACGCCCGCGCCGACGACCATGGCGCCGGCCACCGAGGCTCCGACGCCGGCCACCGAGGCCCCGACGCCGGCCCCGACGACCGCGGACGAGACTCAGCAGCAGCAAGAGGCGCCTGTGACGCCGGCCCCGACGACCGGCGAGGAGGTACAGGGTGAGTCTGAGACTCCCCAGCAGCAGGAGGCTCCGGTGACGCCCGCTCCGTCGGCCCCTGCCACGGACTGCGAATCCAACTTCTAAGTGGCTTGTCTGTCTCGGTAATGGAGCTAGCGACGTATTCCCTATCCGGGTATATGAAGTAAGTTGTCGGTGATCAACCAAGCTGGTACTAATGCATAGGTGTGAAACCCAAATAGACGCTTTCATGAATTACATGTCCCCAGGATGGCGTATGTCCTTATCGTGGCGACGTGGTGTTTTCCGTGCAGCGAAACATTGAGGTCTCTCCGTTCGAAGGGCATCACAATCGATTTGGTGCGGCACGTACCATATACTTGCAGGTAGGTACATGTATTAATACATTGTTGTGGACGACAACTCGTCGTAATATTCAAGTGAGCTGCTTCGCGCTACATTGCCCCAACAGCCTGTCCACTCAGTGAAGTTATCGTGCCGACAACGTTGTATTTCTGTTAGACCACAGTGCTCTATGCGCGAACGGATGCTGGTTGACGCTCCTGGAGCATGAAGCAAACCCCACAGCGGGTTTACAGTACACCAGCATTGTATTGTAGCGAGTGTGCAATGTATAATAGCGACCAGCTTCACTTATCATCCCGCGATGGTGATCGCGTGCATTGCCATGCAAATTGAAGCAATTCCTCGCGCCAGGAGCATGCTCTCGCCTTGAAGAAAGCTTGCCTCGTCCACCCTCGGGACGGCGCTGCCAGCGCGGCGCTGCAAACCTGGTCCACAGTTCGCAAATTTTCCCGTCGGAAGCACAGCCCGCCCGCTTCAGCCTCCGTACCCGCTCGAACATGCTTTCTGTGCCCCAATACTCGCTCGCGCTCCTGCTGGTCGCCGCCTCGGCCTCCAGCAGTTTCTCCGAGGCAGCTCCTACAGGAGACTACTTTGCCGCCATGCTCGCCCGTGTCAACAAGGAGCGCGCTGCGCACGGAATCTCGGTGCTCTGCACGAACAAGAAGCTGCAGGCCGCTGCTCAGCGCCACTCGAACGACATGGCCAAGAACAACTACATGGCTCACGACGGTGCGGACGGCTCTACGATGTCGCAACGCGTGACCCAGGCCGGCTACGAATGGGAGAGCGTCGCTGAGAATGTCGCCGCCGGGCAGGAGGACGTCGAGTCGGTCATGGACGAGTGGATGCAGTCCGAAGGCCACCGAGAGAACATCTTGTGCGCCGACTACACCATGTTCGGCACGGCGTACGCATACAACAAGGACACCACGTACGGCTACTACTGGACGCAGGACTTCGCCAGCGGCCCGACCGAGACGTGCGAGGGCGGCAACTCGACCACTCCGGCGACTCCCGCCCCGACTAAGCAGGAGACTCCGGCCGTCCCGGCAACGAAGGGGCCTGTGGTTACTCCGGCCCCGGCGACTGTGGCCCCAGTAACACCCGCGCCGACGACGCCGTCCACCGAAGC
This sequence comes from Phytophthora cinnamomi, assembly GCF_018691715.1. Lineage (NCBI taxonomy): Eukaryota > Oomycota > Peronosporomycetes > Peronosporales > Peronosporaceae > Phytophthora > Phytophthora cinnamomi. Next base: position 721,363 of record NW_027150960.1, read on the forward strand.
TCCAGTGACCCCTGCGCCGACCACGCCATCGCCTGTTGCGGAGATCCCTGCCACGAAGGCGCCTGTGGTTACCCCGGCAGCTACGGCCCCAGTCGTGCCTGCCACGGAGGCCCCTGTCGCGACACCTGGTCCTACGGCGCCGACGTCCCAGAAGGACTGCGAGTCGAACTTCTAAGGTCTTGATATTGTTCATAAAGCGAAGGACGCATGGTGGGTATGAATGAGGGAGCGATAGACAGCTACCATGACCAAACCCCCGGTCACTGCACAAATAAAACCCCGAGAAATGGAAGCAGAGCATTAGATTATCGTTTCACTCGAGAGGCTTGAGCACATGGTTCTCGGTGGCGCAAAGCTAACGTTGTTCGCACAGTCTTTGCTGTTCGCACATGGATTGCATTGATTAAAAAGCGCCAGGCTCTTCTAGCGCGACATACAACAACAAGGAATGGTCAAACTCACATCGATCCGCAGGGTCTTTTGGCTGTACGCGAACTGAAGCTGTCCGGACACTTCGTTCGAGTCCAGCTCGACGTTGCTACTTCGCGAAGGACGGTGCGTTTTCCTTCGTGTAGTAACACCGATAGGGGGCACAAGTTTGTGGAGGAACGTGGGGTCATTCGCTACTTCCGCTGATTTCGTCCCACCGAGCAGATCAAAGTTACAGTCTGGAAAATGTTAGGAACACCCGCCGAGGTGGGTGCACTGCGATGACTACATGCACATGTATCGCGAGGAAAGCCTGCCCTCGGTCTCCCGTGGTGCCCTGTAGGTTATACCGGTAGGCTGTAGCCGATGCCTACTATGCACGCAACCTCACCTCACATATCTCGATTCGCCGTCGAGCCCACAAGTACAGTCAACAAGTGCAGTCAACTCGGAAGCTCAACTAGACCCAGTACCATGCTCTTCTTGCGGCCTTCGATTACAAGCCTCCTCGTCGTTGTCGCCGTGACGGAAGCTGCCAACTTGCGGCAAGAGCAACGCAAGTTGCAGACATACACGCAGTCCGACGACTACTTTTCTCTCATGCTCGACCGGGTCAACCAAGCACGAGCTGCTGAAGGCCTACCTGCGCTGTGCACCAACAAGAAGCTCCAAGAGGCAGCCCAACGGCACTCCGACGACCAAGCTGCCAACAACTACATGGACCACACGGGCACCGACGGAAGCAACGTCGAGCAGCGTATCAGCCAAGCCGGCTTCGGCTGGAGTGCTGTGGCCGAGAATGTCGCGGCTGGCCAACCCGATGTAGATTCTGTCATGGATGCGTGGATGGCTTCTCCTGGCCATCGCGATAACATCATGGGCGACTACACCATGTTTGGTACTGCCTACGCCTACAACGCTGACACTACGTATCAGCACTACTGGACGCAGGACTTCGGAACGGGTGAAGCCGAGGAGTGCGATAGTGGTGGTGTTGCCGACAATACCACCCCTACTCAAGGTAAACCCGTGAAAAACAAAAGCGAGCACTACACCAAGCAGAGCAAAATCGACGACAGTTGCTCCGGTTCGCAGGTGAAGGAGACCGAGGCTCCTTGCACGGATACCCCAGTCGTAGTGACCGACCCGCCTGAGATCGGAACGACAACGTACGAGGGTAGCAAAGCTGAGGACAGCTGCTCCGGTTCACACGATAGGGTGACCGAGGCTCCTTGCACGGACGCTCCGGTCATGGTGGCAGATTCGCCTACCGAGACTGTGTACGAGGGCAACAAAGCCGATGACAGTTGCTCTGGTTCGCAGGAGAAGGAGACCGAGGCCCCGTGCACGGATGCCCCTGTCGTAGTGGCTAAAGCTGATGACAGTTGCTCCGGTTCGCTGGAGAAGGAGACCGAGGCCCCGTGCACAGAAGCCCCAGTCGTAGTGGCTAAAGCTGATGACAGTTGCTCCGGTTCGCTGGAGAAGGAGACCGAGGCCCCGTGCACAGAAGCCCCAGTCGTAGTGGCTAAAGCTGATGACAGTTGCTCCGGTTCGCTGGAGAAGGAGACCGAGGCCCCGTGCACGGACGTTCCAGTGGTAAAGGGCACCGAATCACCCGTATCGCAGTACACCAATGCGCCGACCACTGAGTTGCCGGAAGAAACCGCGGTAGTGGTTCCCGAGATTGGAACTCCTGCACCAGAGAAGGCGTACAACCCCGGCGTCCAGCTTCCGGTGACCAACGAGCCCCACCACAACAAGGACGACTGCGCTCCAGGCTGGTAGGCATCAGAAACAGGGGTTTACTACCCACGTGCATTTCTTCTTTTCATACTTTGACAGTAGCTCACGTAAATTGAATGTCCAGTTCTCAGGTTTCGTAGCGTTTTATCTTTCATCGTGATCGATAGATATCGAACAGCGTGTTAAATAGCTTTTGACGAGCAGGCGGGTGTGGGCACTGGTGCTCTGGTGGTATTACACCCTTTGGACTTTGAAGTTGGTTGTGCCAACACAGCAGTGCTCCCAGCAGCGCACGATCAATACCGGACGATAAGAAAACCAACTGGCACAAGTTGCATATGACCAGCGCTAACTAACGATAACTCTCGTGGATCCCCAAAATGCATTCGACAAGTGTGGATTTCTAGCATGCGATCGCGGGCCGCTAGAAGATCCGTGGGAAATACCCGCGTTACGATACTCTAGTCGCTACATCTGGAAGCCACTTTGTGGTCTCGTTCTCGTCGGGGCACCCCACGTACCGGTAGACCAGACAAACGAACGCGAAGGGCGATCCCCATGTGGCTCGTGCCAGTGTCCATACCATGCCGCCACTATACGCGGTGCATCACACGGATGGCAGCGGCGTCAAGCCTCCGCCGTATTGAAGCCACTCCTCAATTGACCACCGTCCGCAACAACCTCAGCCACCACCATGACAATCACGCAGACTTCGCTTGCTCTCCTGTTCATTGCCACCGCTGCTTCCAATGGTCTCACCGACGCCGCCAACTTGCGTCAAGCACAGCGCAACCTCGCAGCGACCTACAGACAGCCGAGCGAATACCTGCCTGCCATGGTGGCCCGTGTCAACAAGGAGCGAGCTGCGGCAGGACTTCCTCCGGTCTGTGCCAACTACAAGCTGCAGTCTTCGTCCCAGCGTCACTCGGACGACATGGCCGACCACGACTACATGGCTCACGCTGGAACGGACGGCTCCACTATGGAGAAGCGAATCACGGACTCCGGGTACGCTTGGAGCTCCGCCGGCGAGAACGTTGCCGCTGGCCAAGTAGACGTCGATTCCGTCATGGACGCCTGGATGGCGTCGCCGGAGCACCGCGCCAACATCTTGGGCGACTACAACATGCTGGGCGCCTCGTACGCTTACAACGGGCGCGGCACTTACCAGCACTACTGGACACAGGACTTCGGCAAGAGCAACCGCGAGTCGTGTAACAACCCAGGCGCTAGTTCGAGCCCGAACACTCCTGCTCGTAACCCAGGCGCTAGCGTGAGTCCGAGCACCCCTGGTCGTGCTCCTCAAAGCAGCGGTGGTGTGCCCAACAACCAGAACACCAACAAGCAGGAACAAGTGCAGAGCGTAGCTGAATCCGCGGTGCAGCAGACCGAAATGCGTGTCCCCCAGGCGCAAAAGGCGAACACGCTGAGTGCGCAGGAACTGGCAGCCGATCTGGGTGTCGCCGTCTCTCCGGTACCCAAGACCGATGTGTACGTCGGGGCAGCGAAGGCTCCGTCCCCCGCGGGCGAACGTTCAATTGAGGAGGCTCCAGTCCAGGCCGAGGACTGCAATCCCAAGTTTTAAGGCGGCAGGAGCAATGCTGCGCACACCCAACGTATAATATACAAGTCGTTCAATAAATGATCGCTCCGAAGAACTTACGCTTTTGCTTCCACATCTACGACATCGATGCATGCACGTCATCGATGCAATGAAGAAGGCGTCTCTATTAGCTCTGCTACAAGTCGTGAAAGGCGCAACGGTCTACGACGTTCGTTTCGGACGGCTCATGACGACTTTCCAAGTACTTCGCTCTTGGAGCACGCACTTCTGGGAAGGACTATTCTCCGATCCGCCGGCATTGAAGCAGACCCGTTCCCGCTTCATCCATGCCGACTGCCGCCCAATCCTCCCTCGCCGTGGTTGTCGTGGTGGTGGCTGTCGCTACATCCTCGATCAGACCCGACATGGGCGGCAGCTTTCGCCTTCGCAATGTCCCGCGAATCCTCCAGAAACCATCACAAATAAACGACGTCTACAGCGCGTTGCTGGCCCGAGTCAACCAAGAGCGCGCGGCGCATGGACTCCCTGCGCTGTGTGCGAGCGGCAAGCTGCAAAAAGCCGCCCAGCGACAGACGAAGGACATGGCCGCCAACGATTTCCTTCACCACGTTGGGTCGGACGGGTCGACGGTGCCGAGTCGCATCACGGACGCCGGGTACAAGTGGAAGACGATCGCTGAGAACGTTGCGGGCGGCCAAGCCGACGCGGACGCCGTGGTGGACACGTGGATGAACTCGACCGGCCACCGCATGAACATCCTGGGCGACTACACGCATTTCGGTGCGGGATACACTTATAACCTCGACGGGATGTACACGCACTACTGGGCCCAGGAGTTTGCCACCAGCATCAGTGATAGTTGTGACGCATTATAAACGTCCAGATTTGATATTCATTCGCAAATAAGCTTATTTCAAACAATTTTGGTGAATACAACTTTCCTTATACATGTAGTAATAATGTGAATCGTTGTAGAAGTGTTTTGTCGTCGCTCCTGTTGCTCTGCTACCTACATCTGAATAAGGAATAGTCACAGCGCTTCTTGCCAGAATTTTAACGGCACCTTGCGCACATACATATATGCATGAGCCTAGACTGTTATCTTACGCTGTATCGGCAGGATGACAAACAATAGCTAACTAATCCATTGAACTGCTCGATGAAATATCTTTTGGTAAATTCCTCGACTCGTTTTCGACTTGGCACATTCATATTCCACTGCAAAATCAATCTGTCGAATATGTGGTTAGCGCTGCACTCCAGCCCACTTGTCCATGATGTACTCGCCAAAGCATCCGTCGATCTTGCGCACAGTGCCATCCAGCAGATTGTTGAACGGCTTGCTGTCGCTCGCACTGCGAGCATCACCGCCAATGCGCAGATCCTTCACGTCGCCCACCGACGGGATCACAGCGTCGAAGTCCGGGTAGTAGAAGAACACGAGCGAGTACCGCTCGCGCTTGTCTGCCACCACGCGGTGCACAGGGGACAAGCACTTGCCCGCCGTAACCAGCGACAGGTAGTCTCCGGCGTTCGCTACGAGCGTACCGGATACGTAGGGCACGTCCACCCACTTCTCGTCGTGGAACACCTGCAGCCCTCCCACGGGGTCTTGCATGATGAGCGTGAGGAAGCCCCAGTCCGTGTGCGGACTCGAGCCGATGAACTCCTGGAAGTTCTCGGGCAAGTTACCTTTGCCGCCCGTCAAGCCGGCGTACCGTTCGTACGGGAAGTAGTGGAACATGCGCATGAGCGAGATCGTCTCTCCTTCGTGGCAATAGTCGTCGAAGTACTTGGCATCCCCGTACAAACTCTTGGACAGGTTGCACGCCACTGCACGCGAGGCCGCCGTCATCTTCTGGAAGAACTCGTTGAGCACCAGCCGATTGCTCACGGGCCAGTCCTCCGCCTTGGGCCAGACGTTGGGGCCTTGCAGTCCATTAGCGAAAGCCTCCGTCTTCCCCTCCGGCCACTCGTAGCCGTACGAAAAGGCTTCCTTGACCTCGACGCGCTCGGCGCTGCCGCTCTCCTTGCCCACGCCGATGTATCCGCGCGTGAAGCCCTTGTCCTGCACCACAGGGATGGCGGCCTTGGTCTCGTCGGGCAGCGCGCAGAATGACTCGGCGCTCTGCATCATCTGCTTTGACAGCGCATCCGAGATGCCGTGGCCCGTGAGGTAGCAGCACCCGAAGCGCGCGAAGGCGTCGGCCAGCTTCTCGCCCTGGCTCGGGTCGTCCAGCGAGATGATGGGGATCTCCGCGTTGGCCATGACGAAGCGTTGCCAGCCCCTCGTTCAGTTGGCTAGTGGCCCCTCTCGAAATCGCTTGATTCGCGATGTTCAACGAGCTGCGGTGATCACTGTCGCGCCTCTGGTGCAGGCTCGTTCCTTGCACGTACGTCACGTCGACACGGTCGCAGTCCACCGCTTCTTGACGCTACGACCGACACGTCTGTCACCATCCCGTCCGAGCGACCCCTACACTTCGCCTTTGGCGCTGCACCGAACTCGACGGGCTCTGGTAACAGGGACAACTATAATACCGTTCTCGTTATGGCGTCGAGCGACGAGGAGTCGATCCCGCAAATGGAAGAGGGCGAGTACTCGGAGACCACGACGCCTGTGCCGGTGGCGACGACGAACGATCAGGCGGGCGACGCCCACTTCAGCGGCGAGATCGGCGTCAAAGGCGAGCTCTACCTCAGCGTCGACAAGGACGAGTACCGAGCGGGAGACCTGGTCACTGGCCGCATCACTGTCCTCGTGAGCGAGCCGCTGCAATGTGGAGGTGCGTTGTGTAGTAGCGTGGCGTGGCGTTGTTGTGTGGAGGTGTTGACGATGGTATATCGTGATGTTGACGTTGATGCTGCTGCAGCGCTGGTGTGCACCATTGTCGGCGAGGAGATCGCTCAGTGGAGAAACGGCGGCGACCACCACTCGCGATGCCATCAGATCCTCCGTCAAGAGGTAAGCAGCAGCTCTAGCTCTGCCGTAGCTTGTTGTGGGCTAATTGTGCAAGCATGCTGTCGAAGGTGGTGCACAAGGACTTGCCGAATCCGTACGATATCGGCGAGTATATCTACCCTCTCACTTACACGCTGCCGGCCGACTTACCCGGCGTACTGAACGTGCAGCCACTGGATGGAGACGTGTCTGCACTGCACGCTACCATCAAGTACACTGTCACCGCGACGATCAAGGTGCAGGGGCGCTTTGTTTCGGACCTTGAGGCCAGCACGGACGTCGTGGTGCGTTCTAGTGCTCAGCCAGTCGAATTTCACTCGGTCGAGCGCACTGTGTCCAAGGTGCTGCGGTGGTTTGGATGCTTAAGTCGAGGGACGTCTCACCTCGCGATGTCGATGCCACGAGATGTTTTTACTTTGGGCGAGAGTCCCATCGTCGAGTGCTTCGTGAACAACCACACGGCGTCCGTCGGCGTGGAGCAGGTCAGGGTCCAGCTTATCCAGAAGGTGACAATGCGTCACCCCGATGGACAAGAAGATGCCTGTACACGGCCAGTAGCAGAAGCCAAGTGTCCAGGACCAAAACACGGTGATATGCTCGAGTGCCCAGTGCAGCTCAACCTAGATGACCAAGTCCATTTCCCATCGACGACAGGAAGCTTCCTGAGCTGCTCCTATACGATCGCTCTCGTCTGTGAATACTCTATGCTGATCGACGCCGTCAGAATTGAGCTACCTGTAACAATCCTGCCACCAGCTCGGACATCAAGCGTTGGATCAACGCTAACAGATTTGGCAGCCTCGATGATGTCGACCGCATCTGAGGCCCGCGGGCCGCTCACGATGCTTGGATGAGGCGAAGTTGCCACGAAACACACACCAACTGTCCTCGTTAGACAACCAGCACAAGGGACCAGTATAATGCGAAACGATATCTATTCGGCACACCAGCGATGCCTCATCGACGCCCGAGTATCAAACAATATCACGAGATCTCGTGTGCGTCTTCAACACGCTGTCCACGAAGCAGCTTTTCTTGCAACTTGCAACTCACGACGTGCTTCATACGGGGGCCATTTAAATGGACGAGTCCTGCAGTTTACGCGACAGCTGAGCAATTTCGCTGTTGATCTTGCCGGCACTGCCCTCGATCCACTGCAGGGAGTTGTGGTGCACGTTGAGCACCTTCATGATCTGCACCATCGGGTTGTTCTCGTCTGCAACGTCGTCCTGGGCCTTGTTGAGCTTCTCAACCGTTTCCTTCAGCGTCGTCGTCATCGAGTTCAACTGGTCGTCGATATCCACGGATAGCTGCAGAGTCTGCTCGCGCTCAATATCAGCGGCGACGGGCATTTGGTCCTGAGACTCGTACATTTTGTCTACACTCTTCTCCAATTGCTGAACACACCCATAATAATTAGTTAAACTGCGTGTCCGATATTTACCATCACGATACATCACAAACCACGCACCTCAAGTGTTGACTTCAGCTCCATTTGATACGCAAAAATCGTGTCCAGGTTCGTGTCCAGCTCGTTCTGAGCCACCTGGATGCGCCGGACATCGCCGGCAATGTCACCAAGCTTCCTCTGGCTGTCCATGAGGTCGCTGTCCCACTTGCTCACTGCGAGTTATCCACGAAGAAACACATCAGTACGTGCTACAAGCGTGCCGATACCATTCCGATTGAGACAAGAGCCGTACCTTTAACGGCTTCTGTAGTAAACGTGTCGGCATTACGCTCAAGCTGCTCGCTCCACGCATTAATAATATCCTGCAATTCCACACAAAGAATAGTGAAAAAGTCAGCACCTTCGGCAACAAATTCCCCACCAACTACTCCAATCTCACCTCGATCGTTCGGCCCATGTACTCAGCCGGGGGCTTGTCCGTCTCCGTCGGCGCTGCTGTGATGGCTGTGGTGGTCGCAGTCGACGTGGCTGCCGCAGTCGAAGCTGCGGTGGACGTTCCGAACCCGAACGAGGGCGCCGTCGTCGCCGTCTCCGTCTTGCTCTCCGCAGCCGTCGAAGTCGCCGCGGGCTTCGCGCCTCCGAAGCTGAATCCGCCCGTCGAGGCGGTCGTCGACGTGCTCGTGGCAGCAGTACCAGCTCCCGTAGCCGCTCCAGCTCCCGTCGCCCCGAACGAGAAGCCGGAGGTCGCCGGCTTGGCCTCTGTGGGCTTGGCCGCGTCCGTGGCCGCTCCACTGGTCGCTCCGAAGCTGAATCCGCTCGTCGCGGGGGCCGCCGAAGTCGTCGTCGTCTTGGCCTCTGCAGCAGTAGAAGCAGCAGCAGCAGCAGCAGTAGACGGAGGAGCTCCGAAGCTAAAGCCCGACGCAGCAGGCGCAGGCGTCGGCTTGGCCTCCGCCGCTGTGGACGTGGCGCCGAAGCTAAAGCCCGAGCTGGCGGCGGGCTTGGCCTCCGCGGCGGGCTTGGCGCCGAAGGAGAAGCCAGCGGATGCCGGCGCGGCGCTGCTCTTGGCCTCTGCGGGGGCTGAAGCCGTCGCGCCGAAGCTGAAGCCGCTGCTGCTGGGAGCGGCGCTCGTGCTCGTGCTCTTGGCGCCGAAGCTGAAGCCGCCGCTCGGCGCTGGGGGCGCCGCCGTGGAGCCGAAGCTGAAGCCACCGCTGGGAGCCGCAGCCGACGTGGCCGTGGCCGCCGGCGCCGCGGCGCTGCTGCTGGCGCCGAACGAGAAGCCGCCGGAGCTGCTGCCGGTCTGGCCGAAGCTGAAGGACATGGCTGGAGTGCGGCGGTGGATGGAACTTGGGGGATGGCTCAATTCCTACGATGCGGCATGTGCATGCGATTGGATGGGTTGGTTGATGTGGTGTAAACGTGGTGTGCAGCCGCCGAAAATTTTTATTTTTCTCAACTCGACACTTCATTCCTTATTCCGCACGCCAGCGTGGGTCGGATTCGAAGGATGAACGGGAACATGCCGATGGACGTGAACGGCAGTGCGTTGCGGCTTGGGTTTAATTGATGCGTGGGTGGTTGAGATGAGGCTGGACTGACGCCGGGTGGCGGATCGCAGTGGGGATGATGGACTACGGCATGGGCGCCATGCCCATGATGCCCGGCGCGGACCCGACGGGCGGCTTCATGGACCAGCTACAGGACGACAACAAGGCGCTGGTGGGGCTGGACGCCGCCAGCTTCGACATGGACCTGAGCGCCAAGACGCAGAACCGCAACCGAGGCAACTACCGCTGCAGCAAGGTGCGAAGCAGGAAGATATGGCTGGAGAGAGGGGTGGGTGGAGCTGATCGAGCTGGTTGTGTTGCTGTGCTCACAGTGCGGCGAGCCCAAGAAGGGCCATGTGTGTCCGCTGGTGCCGTCCAACTACAAGTGTAATCGCTGCGGCCTCTCCAAGAAGTCCTGTACCTGCAGCGGTGAGGGGTCTGGATTGAATGAAGCGCCCTGGAATTTGGTTGTGGTGGGTGCTGACGGTGGTGCGTTGGTTTGGGTTCTGCAGCGCCGACGATGCGTACTATTGGCGTGCAGGTGGAGATGGACGAGGATATGACTACTCGGGTACTGGACCTCAGCGTGCAGGTGCGTCGATCAATTATTATAGGAATTTGGCTCCTGGAGCTGGGGTTTTGACTGGTGCTGTTATCGTGACGTTGGTATGCTCCAGGGTGTCGTCGAGTTCCACAAAACAGTCGTGGGCTACAGCACTCCCCCGACCAGCTCGTGATTAGAGACTGCGCAGTAGCCGTCGTGTCCTGATGCAACAGCGTGGCTCCATTTTGCTCTCAGTCCTAGGTTCCGATCGTTTTTTTGGGCTCCAGTCACGTCAGGCGGCCGCATAGTATGTTCGTTTCATGCTCGCTTTCTGTCTATATCATGTATTTTACGTCGTGTGTTTTACCTCGCGCGGTTCCTCTATTACTTTCTAGTACGGCTATGTGGATCTACGCGTTGGCGAGCTGGAGGATGTTACTGGGGATCTGATACCCGCGGAGCTGCACGGCAGTCACCTTGGCTCGCAGCGGGTTCGACTTGGTCACCTCGTTCAGATACAGCAGCGTGATGCCTCCGTGCAGCTCGATTGCTCGCACCAGCACTGTCTTGAACAGCACAGTCAGCCGCGCCAGCACACTGTTCATCATGAGCGCGAACGGCATGAAGTACGTCATGGCGAACTGCACCATTAATGCTGCGCACACCACCACCACCACCCTCAGCACACACATCCACCCACTATTGAAGCAACCACATCATGCTCTGCACCTTTGTAGGCCTTCTGAGCTGCTCGAATCGCCTCCGCGGCTGCCTTCGCAAGCGTCACCAGCTTGCGAAGCACGGCATCGGTGCCGACCTTGAGGTCGGAGGCCAGCAGCTTCCAGGAGATGTGGTGCGCACCCGGCTCGAGCTGCAGCTGCCTCAGCACGGCCGCAGCCTCCGCGAAGGCGCCGGTCAGCGCCTCCACCTTGAAATCGCGCAGACAGCGCTTGACCTGCTGCAGGTTCTGGAAGAAGAAGGCGCGGCGATGCTGGCTGTGGTTCTTGTACATGCTGCGCTGGAACAGCGCCATCTCCTGGCTGAGCAGGCGCGCCAGCTCGTCCGTCGCCTGCGCGTCGCGTAGCAGCGTCTGATGCAGCTCCACCTCCATTGCCGCCGCCGACATGATGGAGACCAATAACTCTGTTCCATAAAAAGATTTGCATTTCCTTTTGGATAGCCCAAAATTTGGGCAACAACAGAAATTTAATTTCTGTTGTCATTTTTTTTACCATATCAAAAAGAAATACCTATTTCATATAAATAGGTACTTATTATGCTTTGCAATGCGTTTGTCGTTTTCACCTAGTGTTTTGCCCGAGTTATAATATCTGGTGCCCGATATAAAAACAGATGGCCATTAAATCCTCCAAGTTATAATCGCCAGCCTCGATATCGATCTCGATTTACGCTATCTGTGGTCGAATTGCCGATCAAAAAACGAAATTCGGGCCGATTTAATTTAAATCGCGATGTCTGTGTACGGATGATAATGCCGCGCTTTATATATATAAAATATGCAATTGGACACTTACATCTGGACACTTGACGAGTGGTCGGCAGATCGCGGTGCTGATCTGTCGAAGCACCGCAGTTTCCGAAAACTTTCACGTTGCACAAGTGCAGCATGTACTCTCTCGACTACCGTTGGCGAGCCGTTTTTCTTATGCATGTGTATGGAATATGTATGCAGTATGTTAGTGATATATTTGGGCCTAACGTGCGAACACTGCAACGTCGGTACAAGTTGTTTTTGACCGATGGTGTGGTTGATGAAGGAGATCGAACTAACCGCTCGTCGCGTTGGCCGAACGACGTGGCAACCCGTGTTCGAAAGTACGTGAAAGCCCACCCTACATTTTATTTAGAGGAGCTACAGCAGTTCATACGAAACGTTTTTCCTAAAATAAAATCGTAGCGTAGCATCAACATGTGGTCTTACATGGCGGGGAGCTGCTCGCGCCACAGACAAGCGGAAAGCCCAGCGATACAGGAGCCACTAGTGCACTCACAGACGAAGCTAACGAGCCGTTAAACACGTCCAACAGAGCCGTATCGGAGTAGCAGTGGCCGGCGACGTTACCTCGGTGTCCTGAGAACCAACGATGCGCCCGTTATATTTAGTAGGAAGAGGTGGTGCGACTTACCTACACCTGGAGGTCGATTTACTACCATGTCACATGTTTATGTCTTCGAATTATTTTATCTCAGAGATCGATCTAAGCCCTAAATCCGAGCGACAAAATATCTGCAAACCACAATAGTATTTCTGTTCGATAAAAAATGACATCGGAAAATTTGGGCTTTCTAAAAATGAAGTGCACATCTATTTTTTTGTTGCATGTAGTGTGTTCAAGTTGTAGACCCCAGCCGCCTTACAGGATCCCACCGACCACTGCACCGCGTCTGCAATCCATCCACGCGGTGGAACACGTTCTTTTGCTTTGGCAAGACACTGGCAACACGAAGCATCAGCAACTGTACATGTTCTTGGTTAGTATCGTGCCGATGCTAAGCTAACACCGCCACAAGACCGTCGCAGCTTTCAATCTCGCTGGTGGCAAACTCCTGGGCCCAGTAGTGCATGTACATCCCGTCGGGGTTATAAGTGTATCCCGCACCGAAATGCGTGTAGTCGCCCAGGATGTTCATGCGGTGGCCGGTCGAGTTCATCCAAGTGTCCACCACGGCGTCCGCGTCCGCTTGGCCGCCCGCAACGTTCTCAGCGATCGTCTTCCACTTGTATCCGGCGTCCGTGATGCGACTCGGCACCGTCGACCCGTCCGACCCAACGTGGTGAAGGAAATCGTTGGCGGCCATGTCCTTCGTCTGTCGCTGGGCGGCTTTTTGCAGCTTGCTGCTCGCACACAGCGCAGGGAGTCCATGCGCCGCGCGCTCTTGGTTTACTCGGGCCAGCAACGCGCTGTAGACGTCGTTTATTTGTGATGGTTTCTGGAGGATTCGCGGGACATTGCGAAGGCGAAAACTGCCGCCCATGTCGGGTCTGATCGAGGATGTAGCGACAGCCACCACCACGACAACCACGGCGAGGGAGGATTGGGCGGCAGTCGGCATGGATGAAGCGGGAACGGGTCTGCTTCAATGCCGGCGGATCGGAGAATAGTCCTTCCCAGAAGTGCGTGCTCCAAGAGCGAAGTACTTGGAAAGTCGTCATGAGCTGTCCGAAACGAACGCCGTAGACCGTTGCGCCTTTCACGACTTGTAGCAGAGCTAATAGAGACGCCTTCTTCATTGCATCGATGACGTGCATGCATCGATGTCGTAGATGTGGAAGCAAAAGCGTAAGTTCTTCGGAGCGATCATTTATTGAACGACTTGTATATTATACGTTGGGTGTGCGCAGCATTGCTCCTGCCGCCTTAAAACTTGGGATTGCAGTCCTCGGCCTGGACTGGAGCCTCCTCAATTGAACGTTCGCCCGCGGGGGACGGAGCCTTCGCTGCCCCGACGTACACATCGGTCTTGGGTACCGGAGAGACGGCGACACCCAGATCGACTGCCAGTTCCTGCGCACTCAGCGTGTTCACCTTTTGCGCCTGGGGGACACGCATTTCGGTCTGCTGCACCGCGGATTCAGCTACGCTCTGCACTTGTTCCTGCTTGTTGGTGTTCTGGTTGTTGGGCACACCACCGCTGCTTTGAGGAGCACGACCAGGGGTGCTCGGACTCACGCTAGCGCCTGGGTTACGAGCAGGAGTGTCTGGGCTCGAGCTGGTGCCCGGGTTGTTGCACGACTCGCGGTTGCTCTTGCTGAAGTCCTGTGTCCAGTAGTGCTGGTATGTTCCGCGCCCGTTGTAAGCGTACGAGGCGCCCAGCATGTTGTAGTCGCCCAAGATATTGGCGCGGTGCTCCGGCGACGCCATCCAGGCGTCCATGACGGAATCGACGTCTACTTGGCCAGCGGCAACGTTCTCGCCGGCGGAGCTCCAAGCGTACCCGGAGTCCGTGATTCGCTTCTCCATAGTGGAGCCGTCCGTTCCAGCGTGAGCCATGTAGTCGTGGTCGGCCATGTCGTCCGAGTGACGCTGGGACGAAGACTGCAGCTTGTAGTTGGCACAGACCGGAGGAAGTCCTGCCGCAGCTCGCTCCTTGTTGACACGGGCCACCATGGCAGGCAGGTATTCGCTCGGCTGTCTGTAGGTCGCTGCGAGGTTGCGCTGTGCTTGACGCAAGTTGGCGGCGTCGGTGAGACCATTGGAAGCAGCGGTGGCAATGAACAGGAGAGCAAGCGAAGTCTGCGTGATTGTCATGGTGGTGGCTGAGGTTGTTGCGGACGGTGGTCAATTGAGGAGTGGCTTCAATACGGCGGAGGCTTGACGCCGCTGCCATCCGTGTGATGCACCGCGTATAGTGGCGGCATGGTATGGACACTGGCACGAGCCACATGGGGATCGCCCTTCGCGTTCGTTTGTCTGGTCTACCGGTACGTGGGGTGCCCCGACGAGAACGAGACCACAAAGTGGCTTCCAGATGTAGCGACTAGAGTATCGTAACGCGAGTATCTCCCACGGATCTTCTAGCGGCCCGCGATCACATGCTAGAAATCCCCACTTGTCGAAGGCATTTTGGGGATCCACGAGAGTTATCGTTAGTTAGCGCTGGTCATATGCAACTTGTGCCAGTTGGCTTTCTTATCGTCCGGTATTGATCGTGCGGTGCTGGAAGCGCTGCTGTGTTGGCACAACCAAGATCAATCGCGTGAAGCCACCAGAAGGGACTTCTGCTTACACCTTTTGCTCATTCAAAACCATACATAACGCGATGTTGTTCGATTCCTAAGGCGAAGCGCTAGTTACTAAAGAAAAAAGTAAATGCACGTGGAGCACTTTTCGATGCCTACTAAGCTTAGCAGTCCGCAGTCCTTGTCACGACAGAACTCGTTAGCCTGGACAGCTAAGAATCGAAGCGCCTGCGCCGGAGAATGGGGATATCGGAAGGGTTCACTGTCGCGGCTGGGGTTTCTTCAGGCAGTTCGGTGGCAGGAGCATTGGTTGGTTCGACGACTGGTGTATCCGTGCCAGGAGCCTCGGTCTCGTTCTCCTGGTTTACCTGAGTAGGTGTGATGGTGTCGGCAACGGCGACATTATCGCACTCCTCAAAATTCTCAGCAACAGCATTCCAGTCGAAGCCGGCTCCGCTGATACTTTGCTCGACGTTGCTTCCGTCGGTGCCCGTGTGGTCCATATTGTTGTTGGCAGCTTGGTCGTCGGAGTGCTGTTGAGCTGCCTCTTGGGGCTTCTTGTTGGTGCACAGCGCAGGTAGGCCTTCAGCAGCTCGTGCTTGGTTGACCCGGTCGCGCATGAGAGAAAAGTAGTCGTCGGACTGCGGATCTGTCTGCAACTGGCGTTGCTCTTGCCGCAAGTTGGTAGCTTCCGTCATGGCGACAACGATGAGGAGGCTTGTAATCGAATGTCGCAAGAAGAGCATGGTTACTGGGTCTGGTTGAGCTTCCGAGTTGACTGCACTTGTGGGTTCGATGGTGAATCGAGATATGAGGTGAGGTTGCCTGTAGGCTAAGCATTGGCTATAGCCTGTAAGGTCTATAGGGCACCAACGGAGACTGAAAGCAGCCTTTCCTCGCGATAGTCGTCACAGTGCACGCCTCAGGAGTTCCTGACATTTTCCAGACCGTAGTTTGATCTGCTCGGTGCGGTTAAATCAGCGGAAGCAGCAATTGGTCCTCTCTATCGGTGTTAGATTCGTGCCTTCCTATTTAGCAATGTCTTCATGTAGACGCCAGAGCGAAAGGATCGGACAGCCTAAAAACATTATGGTCGTGCGCAAGTTTGACCATGCTACATAATTACAGTGCAAGCTGTACATCGCGCCAGACTACGGAAAGCCGCTACAGTTCATGTAACGTTAATGTGCGGAGCATGGATCGATCATTCCTTGCGCCACCGATAAATCTGCAATTGTCGATTGCGGCACGAATGGGATGATACATCGAATTCATTTGAATATGCACATTGTTTGAGTATGTCTGGCGCAGAATTTAAATCAGCACCCTAAATGTCGACAGGAGGGAAAGCAGCTTCAAAACGTGCAGCAATTGTGCACATTAAAATTTTTTTTTCGAAAACCTTGTTTAGCCGTCATAGTCTTTCTTCTCAAACAAGGACGGTGGTAAGAAGAAGGCCAGCAGTGGGAAGAATCAACGTGAAGAACGTGAAGCTGCCTAGCGTGGATAGTGCAGCTCAACCCCGTCGTAGGTCAGAAGGACGTGCTACGCCTCATCAAGGAGATGCATCGTTCGACGACATCATACTGAGCGGAAACTATACGCGATGGTCCACCGCTATGTATGTTTCTCCATGTCTAGTTCCAGCTATGCTGCCTTTCTTGATTGTCAAATACACCCCTACCGGTACACAGTCGCCAGAAAGACACTGTTGAGCTCCTGGGCACATCATATCTGCCGGGCTTTAGAATTGCACATGCTGGGGATGCCGCTAACGTGCTGCCTATCGGAGTCTGCACGTGTTCAGGCTTGGCACGGTTGCACTTGTTTAACAAGACGCACACAGCACTGCTTGATACCCTTGCGTTCACTTGCAACTCTATCGTACACTTTGGTATGGTGTTAAATATATTGAGTTGTTGGCTATCTAGTGCTGGTGCTGGCGACGAAATTTTAAATCAATTAATAAGAAGCTTACGACCAAGTACGAAGCACACGTGGATCAGTGGAGGATCCTTACTGGAATCGCGCCCGCTTCCACGCCGACGAACCGTTGCAATCCATGAGCTCTGCCATTTCGATGCCAATCGTGTCGCTTGCATTTGGGCTTGTCATGCCGTCCCATTCACTGCTTGTATCAGGAGATTCATCGTCACGCGGCCGTTTAACACGCAACCCCCAACTTTGGCGCTGTTTCTCTATCTGTCTTGGGTGAGCCGGGAAGTCCACCCCGTAGAATTTGCCCCCGCAGAGAATAAGCTGCATTTCCTTCTTGAACTGCTCGGGGTTTTGTTGCAACTGCTGAGCTGCAACGGGGTTCAGAACGTATTCATCACCAGGTTCCAGGAAGATTAACTGAGTGAAGGTAGCCAAGCACCATAGCAACAGACAGCACCTTTAGTCCTCCAATCAATCCCGCCATATCTTATGCAAAACACTCCTAAAAAATCTCACCTGCAACCCAAGCAAGACTGTATTGATGCTGAGAACAGGGCGCCAATCCTTGCCTAGGATCGGCATCATCACCTTGCCTGTTGCCATATCGATATTGGGATGCCACACCCTGCACAAATTATGCAAACAACACTTGTAAGCGATAGTTCCGTCATCTACAAACAGATCACCAAACAATCCTCACCTTGTAAGACACCTCACGCTAGGAGCTGCCGCCACATGCAGGAAACACAGAACAAATAAACACACTCAGATGTCAGTACTGCATGAATCTACCACAAAAACCAGCCCTTCCACAGCCTCCTCGACGAAAGATCGTACCATGGAAGGGGTATGTCTTGGGAATCTCCACGAAGAAGGTGAAATCCCCATTGGCGAACGGGCCCGACACGTCAGCGATGGAGATCGTGAAGATCAGCTGCAGCATGTTGTTGGCGCCATCGGGGAAGTCCACTCGCGTCTTGGCCTGGCTGCAGGTGAACTTGGCCTTGGACAGCTGCAACAACTCAGCACCAGGTCAGTTTACCTCAACGCAGATGCATGCACTGACACCAGAGCGCGTACCTCGTTCACGTCTTTCCGCACTCGCAGCGCCGCAAAGTCCGAGCGCATGTACATGCCCGGCGCGTGGGGAGGAGGCTGCTCTACCAGCGTGACTGCAACTGGTCCAGGGAGGTCCCGGGACGTCTCTCTACCGCGGCGTCTGCTGGAGCTCTCCGCTCGACGCGTGCGCAGCCTGTGTTGTATGTCTTCTATGCGTGCTGTCACCGCTGATGCTGCTCGTATAGTCGTCTGGCGGCCGCGCTGGTGCTGATGTCTTGGTGGCGACTTCCCTTGCCTCGCCGGTCTGTGCTGAAGTACTGCAGCTTTCGGACAAAACGCCAGTAGCACTCTGCTATTGGTAGATATCAGATCCTTTTTTCGACCAATGAAAGAGCGTAGAAAGCGGTCAGTGTTCAACATCATACAAAACGCCCAGAGGGACGAGGAAGACCGCGCTCTGCTCCCTTCATGCCGCCCAACGGGGGAGACGCGGCGCCCGCCGCTGCCGCGCGCAGCCGACCGCTGCTGCACTACAAGGACCTGGGCCTGGGTACGCAGAACCGCAAGGTGCGCTTCACCTGCGTGCACGCGTCCGAGAACTTCCTCGCCTGCGGGTGCGTACCGTATCCTATGCGCATCGAGTGCGCACAAGAGTGATGGTCACCACTGCAACTAAAGTACTGACCTACGTAATCCCAATTCCGCATTCTGGCGTCTCGCCCGCCAGCGCCAACAATGGCAGCGTGTATCTGTACGCGACGTCGGCGCTGAGCCGCGGAGAGGGCGACAGCCGCGCCAAGTACCACCTGGTCAAGATGATCTCGCCGCCCAGCAACGACCGCGTGGCCGTCACATGCCTGAGCATCTGCCCGCTGCAGAAGCGCCTCGTGGTGGGCACCATGCGCGGCGTCGTGTACGCCATCCAGCTGTCGGACTACCACAAGATCGGCGAGAAGGTCGAGTTCTCGCACGACTTCCACGCCGGTTTCCCCGTCACCTGCTTCCTTTGGGACCGACGCGGCACGAGGCTCTTCTCGGCCTGCAACGCCGGCCTCGTGTGCCAGACCGTGCTGCGCGCCGGCATGTCGGCGATCTTCGGCAGCACGGACACGGAGCTGCTGCTGAAGGAGGAGACGGGCATTGTGCAGGTTCGTACTGGAGAGGGGCTTGCAGCGTAGTTTTCGGGGTTCAGGTGCTGATGTTGTGGCTACTTTTCTTGGACTTATGCAGTTGGATCTGGCGAAGAGCGAGCGCTCGTACATTCTGATGGTGTCGTCGCAGCTGCGCGTGCTGCTTTTGAACCTTACGTCTGGAGATGGTAGTGCCGTTCAGATCGGCACGAAGGCGCGCCAGGGGGCGTACGGAGCGTGCTTCTTTACGAGCCTTAACGTTGAGTCGATCGACCCGGCGAAAAAGCGGGAGATTCGAGTGTTTTCGTCGCGGCCAGGACGACGGGTATGGGTTGCAGACCCGCAGTCGGGCACGGTCTCGTCGACGCTTAAG